>NC_133155.1:38502255-39128832 GCF_048418815.1 Hemitrygon akajei | reverse complement strand
AACATTAACAAATAAAAAGATAAAGATAACAGGTGTAGGGAACAAATGAGGTGTTTGTGGAATACAAAAAATGCAAGAGAACACTTAAAGAAATAAACCGGGGCAGCTAAAAGAAGACATGAAGTTGCCCTAGCAGACAAGGTGAAGAAAAATCCTAAGGGATTCTACAGATACGTTAAGACAAAGGGATTGCAAGGGACAAAATTTGCCCTCTAGAAAACCAGATTGGTAATCCATGTTTGGAGCTAAAACAGATAGGGGGAGATCTGAAATGAATTCTTTGCATCTGTTTTTACTCAGGAGATGGACACAGAGCCTACAGAAGTGATGCAAAGCAGCATCATGTCCCATAGCTATTTCCAATAACCCCCTGATCTTGACTGTGTCACAACTTCTAGTCCTTACTGGCCCTCAACCTTCTCATCTTAAGCAATCAGGTTTTTGCTCTGAAAATGTTTACCACCTGATCTGTAGCACTATTGAAATTCACGGCAGTGTGCTGGTCATTGTCCACCATTCTTATGACCATTGAATTGCATCCTTTCTGAGCCTGATGTTTTCACTGGCCTGAAACCAATTCTCGCATTCTTCATTTTAATTTTAAACATTCCTAAATCCTTTAATCTTCATTGTCATGTTTTTGCATTGATCCAAACAAAGCTGTAACAGCTGAATTGGTAGATTGAGAATAATTAAATTTTAATATAAAATTATGTACATTTGATTACAAATAAAAAGCATATGATTTGTCTGCGAGGAGCCACTTATGTTTTTTGAACCTAGTTATATGCCTTTGGCTTCATCAACCAGTGGAGACTATTGGATACTCAGCTCTAATTCGACTGCTCATAGACATTTGCCTTCATCTTCCACTTATTTCACCATGCCACGCAAGTCAATAAATCCACTACAGAGCCATCCCAAATCAAGCCAATCTCTGTCTATGCCTTCAGATTTCCAGTCTTCCTTGCTACAATGCTTCTGCTGGAGTAGAACCACAGGACAGATGGAAAACTGTTCAACCTACATTGCCTCATTTCCATATCCAAGGTCAGTCAGCTGAATCATGGAGCTGCCCTCTGACAACATGACGAGACCTAGAACAATGTGGACCCCTTCTGAGATCTCAATAGGCACTTCTGAATGAAAGCAGACATTGATGATGAAGTTTATCATTGTGCTAGCACTCCCTATAACCATGTGTTGCTTGAAGACCAAGATCATAAGTGCAACACAGTCTACCCACACCAATAATTCCTGCTCTCTGATGTGCTTTTTGGACTATTTCTAATGGGCACCACATGGCACTGGAGAGATATGAGTGTTGTCTCTGTAATATCTTTCAAATACACAGAACAATGAGATAACAAACATGATTGTCCTCAGCCAGGCTAACATTCCCATGATTAAGGTTCTTGTCACTTTCAGTTGTTTTATTTGACAGGCCGTGTGTTTGCATACCTGAATTCAGATTCCTGAAACTGGCACTCTCATCTGAGTTTTGTCATAATAGACAAAGAAAAATAATCACATATGTCCTCAAAACATCCTTGAGGGAATGTGATATCCTCACCGACTCTGGGGAAATCCTGGCTCGCATCAGCTGATGGCAAAGAAGTATTTAAGATAGCACTGAGAGTCTCAAATTCAACTGTTAGGACACACAGAAGCCACACATAATAGTCAAAGATGCATACCACCTCATAATCTACCCATTCATTCATCCCATCAGGTCTCTCCTGCCCCACCTGTGGAAGAGTCTGTGGCCTCAGAAAAAGCAGTACTGAAGCAAGTCATCCTGAGGAACCACCTACGAAGTTAAATGACTCCTCAAGATTGAAATATACTGAAATTAAACCAAAATGCATGACATTAGCATTCTTAAATACATGAGGAGTTTTATTTTTAAAAGCTCTCCTTTGTAAATTGCTTTTTAGAACACTTTCCAATTGGATTGATTAGTGGCAAATTTTGTCGTTGCAGTTTGAGCAGAAAATAAGACTGGTCAAAGCCAGTAAAATATGCACTGGGTTAGCCAATTATACCTATTCCTGAACATGGTACCAGGAGATGAAAAATAATCACTTAAGTAAACGGGAAAGAAAAGAGACTAATTTTTCACAAGTTTGCAACAGAAGAAAGACTTGCATTTGTATTAGCACCATAGAGGGCGGCTGGATGTACGAGAACACTTTACAGTTAATGAAGTACTTGTCAAGTGTGGTCACTGTTGTAATGTTATAGTTGCTTTTGACTGTAGCCTAAAGTGCTGATTTCTACTGATGTTCAAAAGTAGTATTTTAAAAACATTTTAATAACTTCTAATGACATAATCAGTGGAGAAAATAGGCCTCTAAGAAATAATTTGATTGGAATTGCAATCATTAGGCATATTAAAATGAAACAGGAATTACTGCATTAAAACTAATCAAAGGTAAATAATATCTAATGAAAATTAAGACATGATGCAGTGATTCCAGTAACTCACTCATTCGCTCATTCCTGTTGCAGCTGATGTTAATTTTTGTGTTTTGATGTTAATACATAGCTGTTGGCTGTCCCAACGTCAGGAAATGAACAATATTAAGGAGAAAAATGTTTATGGGTAATGGTGAGAAGAGGTTATTCCCTCTGGGATCTGAAGTACTACATACCAGACTGGCATGCCAGGTCCACGTCCTTTTCAAAATCTGTCTATAAATAGGCAGCAGGATACAAAAAAAAACAGTAAGTTAGAGTTGGAGAGGCTACAGCTGAAAGAACTTACCCATTTACTGAATCCCAGAAAAATAAAATTAAATTCAGAAGTCGTGACAATTTTGTGTATTCCCATGTTTCAGTTTCCATTCCATAACCTTGTGTGGTACTAGGCTTCAAGTGTGCACCTGGTTAGCTTTTAAGTACCCACTTAGACCATGAATTCCAGGTGCAGGTGAAAAAATATCTATTCCTAAGCAATCCTTCACCCATTTGCTTAAATATAGCTTCTCAGCACAGAAACTGGCCCTTCAATCCACCATGTTCGTGCAAACTGTTTCACTAATCCTATTTACCAGCATTTGGTCCAATAGCTACAATGGTTAAATGACCTCTGCTTGTCCAGATATTGGACAAGTATCTGCCTCCACCATGTTCCATATTCTTCCTCAGATCCCCTGCAAGCCTCTTACTGTTCACCATAAACCTGTCAGTCTCTGGTCTCAGACACCTCTGCCATGAAGAAACATTTCTTACTGAGCCCTTTATAATTCTGAAATACTCTATCAGACCATTACCTTCCCCTACCCCACCAACGTCCCCTACACCAAGGAGACAAGCCCATTTATCCAGACTCTCCTCATAAAGGACCTTTCTTATAACAGTTCTGTTCTGTTTACAGTTTAGGCCTTTTCTAATTTTAAATTCCTTAGTTACAATTCCAATTATGTTACTTTGTTCCAATTGAAAATCACTGCATATTGTTAAAATGTTCCAGCTCTGAACACATCCTAATGAAAACACGAGGAAATCTACAGATGCTGGAAATTCAAGCAACACACACAAAATGCTGGTGGAACGCAGCAGGCCAGGCAGCATCTATAGAAAAAAGTACAGTCAACACCTGACGAAGGGTCTTGGCCCGAAACGTCGGCTGTATTTCTTCCTATACATGCTGCCTGGCCTGCTGCGTTCCACCGGCATTTTTTGTGTGTTGCCTACATCCTAATGAATATCTTCATACCCTCTCTAGTGTCATCTTATCCTGTCTTGGGTATAGTAGCCAGAAATGTACACAGTTATTTTGGTATTAGCTCCCCACTCTTCCAATCCACATAATGTGTAGTATTGCAACAGAGCACATGCTACACCTGCCCCTACACCTCCTCTCTCATGACCATTCAGGGCCACAAAGAGTCCTTCCAGGTTAGGCGACACATCAGCTGTGAGTCTGTTGGGGTCATACTGTGTTTGGTGCTCCTGGTGTGGCCTCCTGTATATCAGTGAGATCCAACATAGATTGGAAGACCGCTTTGCCGAGCACCTATGCTCTATCCACCAGAAAATGTGAGATTTCCCGATGGCCAACCATTTCAGTTCTATTTTCCAGTCCCATTTTCACATGTCAGTCCATGGCCTCCTCTACTGTTGCAATGAGACCACACTCAGGTTGGAGGAGAAACACTTTATATTCAGTCTGGGTATATTCCAATGTGACTGCATGAACATTGATTTTTTGAACTTCTGGTAATGCCCCCCCACCCACCTTCAACATGCCCCATTCCCATTTTCCTCCCCCCCACCCACCTTCAACTCTCCTTCAACATTCCCCATTCCCATTTTCCTCCCACCCACCCACCTTCAACATTCCCCATTCCCATTTTCCATCCCCCCCACCCACCTTCAACTCTCCTTCAACATTCCCCATTCCCAGTTTCCTCTCACCTTATCTCCTTACCTGCCCATCACCTCCCTTTGTTGCTCTGCCCCTTTCCTTTCTTCCATGGCTTTCTATCCTCTCCTATCAGATTCCTTCCTCTCCAGCCCTTTATCTCTTTCACCAATCAACTTCCCAGCTCTTTATATCACCCCCTTCCGCTCTCCTGGTTTCACCTATCACCTACTACCTTGTACTTCTTCCTCTCCTCCCCCCCACCTTCTTACTCTGATGTCTAATCTCTTTTCTCCTATCCTGATGAAGGGTCTTGGCCCAGAACGTCGACTGTTTACTCTTTTCTATAGATGCTGCCTGGCCTGGCTGAGTTCCTCCAGCATTTTGTGTATATTACTTTGATTTCCAATGTCTACAGATTTCTTTTGTTTATGGGTAGTATCTTATTTGCTTTCATCAGCATCTTTTCTACTTGTCCTACTCATTATCGCTTGTCATTGCCACTCTCCAGCAGCCACAATGTTTGATCTTCCACTGTATATCTGCAAACTTCTTAAATATATGGACCATGATTAAGTACAAATCATTTTATTATAAAAAGCATGAGGTCCAGAACAGAGCCTTGCAGAACATCAAGTTACTACAACTAGCTTTGACCTCCCTTTAGTTTGCTTTCCGCAAATGAACCAATTTCAGATTTCACTTGACTCTCTCCTTTGGATTCAATGGACTTATCTGTTTTGACTAATCTGCCTGCTGAAGCTTGGTCAAATGGAATTAAGCTTCATACTCAATAACCTTCAATAACTCTTCTTGTTAACTTGTCAAAAATTACGATTGAATATAATGCATATGAGCATCCCTTCAATTATCAACACTAGTTGCTTCAGATGAGGAAGCTTCTTTGTGAAATTTTGCATTCTACGTGATGAAAAACATCTGAAGAGATGCTCACAAGGGACTGTGGAACTTTGATTCAGTAATGTTATATTTTGTAGAATGTTGATGCAGCCAGACAGCTTTGTACAAGCCTTCAGAGAGCAGATCAGAGTTGGTAGATGACTAGATTCAGATAAACATTCTTTCCTAAAATGCTGCATGGGGAGGAAGGCAGCAAATTGATATAGGACTGTGTGAGTATTTCCACCACTTTTAGATTTTAAAGTAATGTGATTGGTATGCTCTAAATGGAATGACTGGGAGCTCAATTTAAAGGCAATTCTGTTCCACTTCAATTACAACTTAATGAATATTTTTGTATGGCAGGGAAACTCACTGCTATGGCCAGCCCACTGCTTAAGGAAATGTAGTTAGGGAAAGAATGGTTAACTAACCGGCAGAAGAATGGAAACAGATTAGTAGTTGAGGAAATCTCAGTTTACATGTCATTCCAAGTACTTTTCTGCACTGTGATAAAATGGGGATGAATGTTTCCCTGGGGAGTGCAGTCACAGCAATATAGAAGCTCAGCAACACAAGTGGGCAGCAGAAGCAGCTCAAGGGTACTATCAAGCAGCAGTGAAAGGATTGGACATGAATCTATTTCTGTCGCAGACACAGACATAGAGTTGCAGCTAAACTGAAGCAAGTCTAACTTCCGTATGGGAGGCTTTGCTGGGGTTATTGTGGAGGGTTTAAATTAATTTGGTCTGGAATGGTGCACAGAAGGGACTGAAGCTGAGCCAAGTATGGAAAGAAAATGATGTCATCCCAGCAGCAGATCATACATAGACAAGGCACATGCGAAGAATGAAGAGCTGGTACTGTATTTACCCTAATGAGAAGGGTCTGAGCAGTAAGACAGATGAGCAGAGGCCATTAATAAACAATTGGAATATGATACTGGAGACGTGGCTGAGCAAAGAGCAGGACTGGTGACTGAACATTCAGAAAGGTCAGGGGAGAGGAGGTGCTGTTGCAACATTGACAAAGGAATCAATTTTTGTAGAGAAGAGCGAAGATATAATTGAAGGTTTCAGATGAGGCCATATGGATGGAATTTAGAATAGAAATGGAGGGTCACTTTTCTGGGGCCACATGAATTTTCTTAAGCTATGAGGTGACTACCTCTAAGAATGTGCAAAGTGCCTTTGGAGTACATGTCCAATAACTGGTGAAGGTAATTATTTAGAACACAGATCTAAAGTACTGTCTGCACTTTCCATTGCACATTATAGAAAGGACACGATGGCACTGGAGAGGGTGCAGAGGAATTTCACCAGGATGTTGCATGGGATGGTGCATCCTGGCTGTGTGCTGAGACTGGTTAAGTTGTATTTGCCTTGGAGAAAGCGGAAAATGTGATTGAGGTAAACAAAATTATAAAAGGGATTGACTCTTCTTAGCAGAGGTTTCTAAAACAAGACAGCATAATTGTTCCTTCTTCCCCTTGTGAGGTTAGGCCTCATGGTTGTGGGAACCTATGGTGTCTCCTATGAACCATTCCTGTTGCTCAAAACATCTCCCGCAAATTCTGCCTATATTGAGTTAGACTCAACGTGTTGATATTAGCCATGCACACTTCATCTCTTGCCGCATAAATTCCACCTCTTCCTCTTATCTGCAGCTTTTGCACAATGTAAGTTTGACAAGTTATTTCCACATCAAGCAATACTAAGCAAATCTGAACAGATCCATGGATATCCATGGTTACTGGACAGACATAATTCCTTCCTGACTTTTACAACTGATACTCAAATTATACAATAAACTTACTTATTGAGATACATTGCAGAATAGTCACTTCAGGTCCTTCGAGCCATGCTGCCCAGCAACCCCCAATTTAACCTTAGTCTAAGCTTGGGACACTTTACAATGACCTACTAACTGGTAGGTGGAACAAAACCACAATCAGAAAAAGCCTATGCATTCCATAGAGTACAGACTCCTTCTAGATGGCATCAGAATTGACATCCAATGCCCCAAACTACAACAGCCTCGTGCTAACCACTACACTACCATTTTGCCCCAATTTTATCCACCTTAAATACCCTCTATTGAATACAAAAAAAGAGCAAGGATAGCCACTTTGAACCCACTCTGACATACAGCTAATCTAAGTTAATGCTTTTGTCTGCATCCTCTTGATATGCCTGAATTCTTTTCATGTACAGTAATCTATTGACTCAATGAAACTCAATGATTTTGCCTTCACAGTTTTCCAAAGTAGTTAAAAGATTAACCAATAACCATATGAAGAAATTTCTGCCTGCCTCAGTCTCAGGCTTAACCTTTATTTGATACCTTGACCTCATATTGGATTCCACAACCAGGGGATAGATCCTTCCTCAATCCAGCCCGTTAGGTTCTGTAAGAATTTTTTAAGTTTTATGAGATCTCCCTTTCTAAATTATGCAGAATACAGTCATAATCTATTCAAGTTTCCCTCACACATCCTACCTCAATAATTCCCTGAAACCACTTAGTACTCTGTAAGGCTGGTATTCAGAGGACAGGTATGTCAGTTGCTAGAAAGATATTACTCTCTGTGAATTGCTCCTTTACTCACCATTATCTGGACTTGACCATTTTTATAAGAATCAGGTGAGTTTTCATTCTCTTCATTTTTGCAGCTTCCTGTTCGACATTTTATAACATCTTGAATCTATGAGAAATTATAAGATTTTGAAAATAAATCCTTATTAAACTGAAGTAATAAGCAGCAAATTGCAGTTGTGAAAGATCCACACCAGCGCTTCTTTCTGTTTTCAGGTGGATATAGTGTGATCATGTTTATGCTTCCTGACTTCTTTAAAATTTTCATATATGGTCAGATCTTGTCAACCCCAAAAATAAGACATGTTTTCAAAACTACATATTTTCCCCATTTTTTTAGGTGAAAGTGACTGTGGCTCTTACTCAGCCTCTAAGTGTCTATGACTTCAGAGCGTACTTCAATGGTTTACATCTGTTCACTCGGCTCGAATGCAGTATCCAAATTTGTCAGATCAGAGGACATTTTCTCTGTTGCTTTTTTCATTCTGTGTCTTGGACTCAGAATCAAGTACTGTATCCAAATAACCTGGTCCTATACCCTCCACACCCACTTCAATCCTGGTCTGAAGGTAGAAAGTTGAAAGAAGCCACCACTGAGATAGGTAAGATTGGTGCTGGACATTAAGATTTTTTTTCTCAAGATAATTTATTTATCTTTACTCCTAGAAATCTTATAATTCACCTCACTATTACTCATGTATGCACTGCTAGGAAACTGCATGGGAGTAATCACTGGAAGTTAGAGAAATTGATGCTCCTGCCATCAGATTGGGGTACAGATGGAATATGAGGTGCTTTTCATCCAACCTGAACGGAGGCAGTGGATGGGCATATCAGAATGGGAACAGGAAGTTAAATTAAAATGGTTAGTCACCAGGAGATCTTGCATTTTGTAATGAACAGAGGGAAAGTGGTGATGGAACTCAACAGATCAGACAATGTCAATGGAGGGAAATGAATAGTCAGTATTTCAGGTCAAGATTCTTTACTTGGATTGGGGTGTTTAGGTCAAAGTTCAGCAATGGTGGTGCTGTCACAGGGATGAGGGCTGGTAGTTGAATGGCTGCTCCTGCTTCTGCTTACTATGTCTTTAAGAGGACCTTTCCAATCACAGGTGGAGGGAGCTCTCTTGTTGAAGGAAAAGCAAGATATTATGAAGGTGCTGGTGTGGAAGTTGGTACTGAGATTAGATGAAGTGGAGATAGAAAAAACTGGGAGGCTGGAATGGAGTCACAAACCTGAAATATTAATGCTGTTTCTCCTTCCACAAAGACTGCCTGACTTCTTGAGTACTTCCAGCATTTTCAGTTTTAATTTGTTTGGCAAGCTTTTGGTTAACTACTTCATTCTATTCATCTATTCAATAGTTTATGTCACCACCATATCCAGGAGTTCATGCCTCATATTGGCCATTTGTGTGTGAAGATCTGTCTAGCATCCAGCTTATATTTGCCTTCCATTAGTTTCAGCTTGTGTTCCTGATACATATTTACTTTCTTTATCTGATCACAATGCATTTCTTTTTAAGTCTTCCTTTCATATTTTCTCCTCAATCATTCCTCAAGACTCAATTTTCTAATGCCGTACAAAAACCTCACATATTTTTTCATACAGCAGAGTTACCAGAGCAATACTTATATCTTTTTGGCAGAATTTGCTTCTGGGTTTTATTTTTTCAATGGCAACAGTCTTTGTAAGTTTCTTTAATTCTCTATAAACTCACCACTCTTGGAATACTTGTCTTTAAATCAGGAGCAAATCACTAAGTCCTTCATTCAAGTGGCATTGAACTAGCAAGTTAGAAGCTTGCTCTTTTAAAAGGACATGCCAGTCTTTCTCTCTTCACTCCATTGTCCAATTGAGTGAGGCTGAATAGGCCATTACTTGACACATACACTAACACTTACTACACAAAAACATTCTAGTTACAAGTGAAGGTCAGCATCATTCTTCTGATTTCCGTGTAAGTAATCCTGGAATACTTTCAAACCCTAGAGTACTGTATAGCAATATATATTATTCATGTCTTGAATTTATTTGGGATTATATTTGATTGTAAACTTTATATTTAATAATTACATACTATACGTTCAGTAGAGAGATATATAACAATCAAAACTCAGTTAGTGCAGGAGAATCAGTAACTGCTGCTTTGCACTATCTGAGCCAGCAAGAAGTGTCTCTGGTGACCTCCTTCACTTTTTTTGTAGGCTGAGAAAGGTTCAGCCAGGTTCCACTCTCAAATCCTTTCACATGACTGCTCCTGGACATGATGGCTAGAGAAGGATTCTCTGCATTCACAGTCTCTTCTTTCCTTTAGGTTTGCAAAAAGGGCATTTAGTAACAGCACTTTGCTGAGACCCTCTATTACATACTCGATGAACAATCTCAGTTTGTTTTTTTTATTTTATTCAGTGATACAGCACAGAGTAGGCCCCTCTGACCCTTTGAACAACCAAACTCACAACCCTGACTAACTCTAGCTTAATCATGGGACAATTCACAAGGACCAATTAACCTACCCAGTACATCGTTAAACTGTGGGAGGAAACCAGGGAAAACCATGGGGAGGACAAACCGAGATTCCTTATATTAGTGGTCGCCAACCCGTCGATCTCTGAGACTTTCCCAGTAGATCCCGAAAAAAATGAAAAATAAATACACAAATACTGTTGAGAGATTGTTTCCGGGTTACGGGGTTTTAGTTCCGTTCTTTCTGCCCAGTGCGCATGTGTGTAGCTCCCCCACCACGCACTACACAGTGTACTTCAGTGGTCCCCAACCACCAGGCCGTGAGGAAATGATGTGATTTAGCGATGTGAAACGATATAAGTCAGCCGCACCTTTCCTCATTCCCTGTCAAGCCCACTGTTGAACTTGAACGCACGCGAGGTCATCAGACACCTAAACGCAGTGATACCCTCGCGCTAGGAATCACTGGTTGGCTTCGCGTGGCTGGCGAGAAGTGCTGTTGCTACTGGCCTGGAGCGCGGACAGATGGGCGCCGCCTCTAAACCTGTTTAGCACACCGAATGTTCGTGGGGAACCCGGTACTAAAATATTCACAGACGACCTAATTCGGGCTCAGGGTTTCATAAGTAGCAGAGCAGCTACCTCGTTGTGATCTACTGAAAGTCATCCCTCGAGACAAACTTTTGTTGGCCGATAGATCCTACAAGGGTGGACGCGCACTCCTTGCTCGGTTGGTCACTCTCTCTGGACTGTGACCACCGTGGACCCGGGCCTCTCTGGCCCTTACCTTGTGGTCTCACCCCACTCACGACCAGCTGCACCTGGCCTAGGCGTCTGGCGGTGGGCGGGCGGGAGGCTGGAGTTCAGGCCAGGAGGCTGTCTAATGAGGCAATGAAGCTCTCAAAACTGCTTTGGCACCTTGAGTCCAAGCACCTTGCGCTTAAGGACAAACCCATTGAGATTTTTCCAGAGGAAAAAACATGAGCAAGCGGGACAGAAGCTAATTGCTGAGAGCCACGTAAACTAAATTGTGGAATATACTGGACATAAGGAACCTGCTTCAAGTATTGCTGTATTCAGGTTGTGATTAACACCACCACCCCCCAAGGGGTGGTCCGCAAGAATATTGTAAATATTAAACCGGTCCGTGGTGCAAAAAAGGGTGGTGACCCCTGGTGTACATACATTATTTCTACTTCCGGGTTGTGGGGTTTTACTTCTGGTCTTTTCTGCCCAGTGCGCATGCGTGTGACTAATTGATTTAGTAGGTCGATCTTGCCTTTCACTAAGGCCGAGCTAGGGGATCTTGGGCTTTAAAAGGTTGGTGACCACTACCTTATAGAATGGTGCTGGAATTAAACTCTGAACTCTAGAATGCACCAAGTTATAACAGTGTTGTGCTAACTGCTATGCTACCATGGCACCCTCATGGAATCAGCTGATGATCACTGGTATACCAAACAGGTGTCACTATCGGTATTTCTGGGATTGTACTTTGCATTGTTATCAAACACTACCCAAGATAGTGCTGAGGGGCTTGGGGAGTGGTGCTGGAAGGATTGAACAAGTTACATCTATTGCGTGGCTACACATACCTCTCTCCTCAGGAAGCAGTGGATAGTGATAATAACGAAGCCTTGAATGGAGTCAAATACAGCAAACAATATTTGAAACAAAATTGATCGTCGGTCAGTCATCGCTAGAACAGCTGACATCCAGGTCAGTGCAAGCAATGGCAGAACAACACAGGAGCTCCACAAGGATGCCCTAGAGGAAAAAGAAATGGTTACTAATTTACACAGTAAGTGTGATTTATCACTTATGGACAATACAGAAGGGTCTGAATCAAACTTTGTGCCAAGGCTTCAATTAAAAAATGGAGTTATCTAGCAATTCCATCACATTATATTTTTTGTTCTGTATCACATAATTGAAAATTTACTTGCTAGACAAAAGATGCCAATGACTATTAACAAATCACTTGGCACCACACCAGGAATTTGACTAAGCACTCACTTATGTGCTTTCCCTTTGTGTATTTTCTGCAACTTTCACATCAGTCTTTCATTCCTCTTGCAAATATTATTTGGCATTCCTGGCACAAATTGATCTCAAACTTTGTGATGGTGCCAACTCTTTGACCCACTCCTCTCTAATGTTTCCGATACCCCACTCCCACTGATAGCCTCAGCCCTCCAATACTGATGACACCAATCCCAATACCCTAATCATCCCACCACAATGGCTGGGCCAATGGTGGATGGTTTTCGGTCACTTTATTTAGCTCTACTTCCAAACCCAAGCCACAATATTTTCCTCCTCCCCACTGAAACCACAGACATAAACCAGATGGTACAGCATCTTCTGTGGAAAGTGCTTTGTCCTTACAGTGATAGCAGAAGCTGAAATTTGTAGTTGGTAGGCCCCAATTTTAAATGACTATCAGTGAGCTGCAACAACATCCCTCTCCTGCAGTAATCTCGCGATTACTGTCCTACTTTTAATTCAAATTAAAAACCAAACTAAGATCTTTAAACTGTGTTAAAAATTGGACATCAGCATCCTCTGTTATTGTTGACATTTATTTTTATTTTCTTCTATTTGTTTTTTTTTCCTCCAATTAAACCAATTCTATTTTACTTGGATAGCAGATGTCATTCAAAAATTAGGATAGCCTAATTTTTCTCGTTGACATTGCCAAGAAAATGGCTGTGTTTCCCTGGATATCCTGTGATATGTCACATCTATAAGATGCTCAATACAGTAATAAGAGTTGCTAAGATATGTGAAACATTCATGCACATCTCCTCCATTTCCCAAACATCCATTCTCACCCAGTCTTCCCTCCCTAGGGAGGACAGAGATAGAGTTCCCCTGGTTTTCACCTTCTACTTGAAATGCCTCTGCATCTATCATCAATTCTCATCATTTCCACCAGCTTCTACATGATCCCACCACTCCACCACGAGGGGAAGAGCATCCCTCTGCCTTATACAGGAGCCACTCTCTCTGTGACTCCCAGTCCCTTCCAACTCTCCTCCTCGTCCCTAGTGCCTTTCTCTGTAACTGTAGGAGATACAACACCTACATCTCTACCCCCACCACCACCCAGGGGCATCAACAGCCTTTCCAGATCAGGCTCAGATTCATATGGCCCTCTTATGACATTTCTAATGATCTGGCCTCTACATCAGCAAGAAAAAACACAGATGAGGAGACATCATGCCAAGCACCCTTGCTTTGTCTACAACAGTCATTTTGACCTCAGCTACTCATCTCATTCTCATACCAGCCTGTATGTCCTCTGCCTGTAGCACTGCCAGCTGTGGCCAAACATCAACTAGAAGACCACTACCTTGTATTCTGTCTGGATAATCTACAACTCAATGATACCAACAGTGAATTTTCCACAGTAATCCCCACCTCCTGTGTTGCTGTATCTTTCCTTCTGATCCAGTGAATTCTTTAAGCCACTAAGCTCATTATTATCCAGCTCCTTCCCTCTCCACCCACCTGGTTCCACCTGCTTATTACTCACACACTTAACCCACTGGTTCCAACTACCCATCATGCCTTCTGTATTTGATTCCACTTATCACCGTGCAGTCTCTGACTCTATCTCCACTCTCCCTTCTCACTATCCAGCTCCATTTACCCATCATCCCCCTCCTCAGCTGGCTCCACCTATTGCCTGCCAGCTCTGTCCTCTGCACTCCCAAAACTTTGACTATCCCTCTGCCTCCACAGTTTCATACCAATACCTGACTCTCTGAGATCTCCTAGCAGTTTTTTTTTGTTTTTAAAATTCAGTTCTTTCCAAAATTCATTGAACAACCATTGGAAAATTAAGTTAAATTTGCTGCATTCCAGGAAGTTTTGAAGTAAATCAGATATCTGCATTAAAAATCATGAGAATTGGGGGGGTTTTCAAGATGGCGGCACTGTGAAAAGTCTGCTTTGCTGAGCTCAGCACGGCAACACTGATAATTTCACATATAAACCTATCCGTTTTAACCTTTTTTAAAATGCCTAAGTGTTGGATTTAATAACATGAACATTGATGAGTATTTGTTTTGAGCTGCTTCAACACCATGTCATCGATAAGTACTAAAATGGCGGCCAAAATGTACTGCACAGAGCGCTCGCCCGGGGCTGGGGAGCAAGCTGCTGCTAGCTATGCTAACACGTTGGACCCTGCTTTTCGTCAAGTAATTCAGGAAGTTACAGAGAACATACCCAAAATGATGGACGAGAAGCTGGGTCCACTGTCTCTAACACTCCAGAACCACACAATGGAGCTTAAAAATCTTGTTACAAGAACAACCGAGGCCGAGGGCCGAGTTTCCGCGGTAGACACTGTCGCTGACCAGGCCCAAAGCCACATCTGGGCACTGGAAAAGCAAGTTCGAAGCCTGTCTGACTATATCGATGATCTTGAGAATAGAGGTAGGAGAAAGAACATACGGATCGCTGGCCTAGCTGAAGGTACAGAAGGCAGCCAGCCAGTGAAGCTTTTTGAAGGCTGGCTGCTTAATTTCCTTGATTTGGAAACCAAGGCTGGATGCTTTGGAAAGAGCTCATCGTACGCTGGCTCCAAAACCGGGCCCAGGCCAATGCCCTTGACCTGTCCTCGTGCTGTTACATAATTCCGGAGATAAGCAAAGAGTGATGGAGGCTTTAAGATGCCGCGGGACTGATGCCCAGGCTTTAATATATGAGGGATCCAGGCTTAAGTTTTTTCAAGATTTTTCAGCAGCTGTTATTCAGAAGCACAAGTAACTCGACCAGGTAAAGAAGCAGCTGAGAGAATCCGGAATCCAGTACTTTATGCTATACCCAGCGGTGCTGAAAATCACCTACAACGGGACCACCAAGATATTTGATTTGCCTGACAAAGCTAAAACTTTTGTGGACATGTTGGGCTAAAGAATGTATACAGTATATTGTGTAGCCCTGGTTATAGATGATAACTTGCTCGATGGTCACTTTATTTTAACTTTTCATTACTCAACAGCAAGATATCTTATAGGATGGGTAACGTGTTTGTTTTGATTAATATAGTTCCATTATTTGTTTAAATTAGCGGTGCTGCTCCAGCCTGAAGGAGTTTAAACATGACGGTAACAAATCGGTGGATTGATAAATTATGCCATTTTCATTTTTGACTATGTTAAATGCCATATTGGCAGTGGGGCAGAATATGAGGTGGTAGAAGGTTCAGATATCCCCTTTAAGTGTGAGGTAAGTCCTCTTGTTCAGTGCTGATGGCACTTAGTCTTTTTTGTGTGTTTTTTAAAATTTACTTATTGCTGCTCAGCTGATCTTAAGTCGGGTTTCTTCTCCTCCGGAGTCACATGATTGTTATAAAGGGTTATGACCAGTAATGTATTAAAATATTGCACTTGGAACATTAAGGGGAGTCATTCACCAATCAAGAGAAAGAAAATCCTACTAAATCTGAAAAAGGAAAGGGTACATATTGCCTTATTGAAGGAGACACATGTAAATGATAAAGAACATCTAAAACTGCAACAGAGTGGATTTGATTAAGTCTATTTTTCATCTTTTAATACCAGGAGTAGGGAGGTGGCCATTTTAATTAGGAAGAACTTACTTTTTAAGTTATTAGACTGCATTAAGGATAAGTATGGGAGATTTGTGATTGTTAAGGCTTCAATATATGGAGAGGAATATGGTATTCTCAATGTTTACTGCCCTTCAGCTCATCCTCTCAAATTCCTAATAGATGCTTTTTCCAAACCTACAAGCTTTTCAATACAAAACATTACTGTAGGTGGGGATTTTAATTGTCTCATGGACCCATTAATGGACAGAGTGCCTAGTGGTCCCCAATTGCTCTCCTCACAGTCCAATCAAATGATGGGCTTTTGTGGAGAACTAGGACTTGTGGATGTCTGGAGGTTGTTACATCCCACAGCCAAAGACTTCACATTTTTTTCTAATCCACACAAGTGTTACACCAGAATAGACTTTTTTTTTAACCCCCATAATGCTCCTAGATTTAGTTGTATCCTGCGCAATTGGAAATATCATTTCTGACCACGCAGTAGTATTTTTAAATATTAAGCCCAAAGATAATTCAGCACAATCTAGACATTGGAGGCTGAATTCTTTTATTCTAAAAGATAATAAATTTATAGACTAATTTACTTCCAAATTCAAAACCTTCCTATCTATTAATTCCAAATCGGCTAGTAGTCCATCGATGCTCTGGGAAACTGCTAAGGCCTATGCAAGGGGATTAATTATATAGAACATAGAATAGTACAACACATTACAGGCCCTTCAGCCCACAATGTTGTGCCAACCCTCAAACCCTGCCTCCCATATAACCCCCCACCTTAAATTCCTCTACATAACTGTCTAGTAGTCTCTTAAACTTCACTAGTGTATCTGCCTCCACCACTGATCAGGCAGTGCATTCCACGCACCAACCACTCTCTGAGTGAAAAACCTTCCTCTAATATCCCCCTTGAACTTCCCTCCCCTGACCTTAAAGGCATGTCCTCTTGTACTGAGCAGTGGTGCCCTGAGGAAGAGGCGCTGGCTGTCCACTCTGTCTATTCCTCCTAATATCTTGTACACCTCTATCATGTCTCCTCTCATCCTCCTTCTCTCCAAAGAGTAAATCCCGAGCTCCCTTAATCTCTGATCATAATCCATACTCTCTAAACCAGGCAGCATCCTGGTAAATCTCCTCTGTACCCTTTCCAATGCTTCCACATCCTTCCTATAGTGAGGCGACCAGAACTGGACACAGTACTCCAAATGTGGCCTAGAGTTTTATAGAGCTGCATCATTACATCGCGTCTCTTAAACTCTATCCCTCTACTTATGAAATCTAACACCTCATAAGCTTTCTTAACTACCCTATTTACCTGTGAGGCAACTTTCAGGGATCTGTGGACATGTACCCTCAGATTCCTCTGCTCCTCCACACTACCAAGTATCCTGCCATTTACTTTGTACTCTGCCTTGGAGTTTGTCCTTCCAAAGTGTACCACTTCACACTTCTCCGGGTTGAACTCCATCTGCCACTTCTCAGCCCACTTCTGCATCCTATCAATGTCTCTGCAATCATCGACAATCCTCCACACTATCTACTACACCACCAACCTTTGTGTCGTCTGCAAACTTGCCAACCCACCCTTCTACCCCCACATCCAGGTCGTTAATAAAAATCACAAAAAGTAGAGGTCCCAGAACAGATCCTTGTGGGACACCACTAGTCACAACCCTCCAATTTGAATGCACTCCCTCCACCACAACCCTCTGCCTTCTGCAGGCAAGCCAATTCTGAATCCACCTGGCCAAACTTCCCTGGATCCCATGCCTTCTGACTTTCTGAATAAGCCTACTGTGTGGAACCTTGTCAAATGCCTTACTAAAATCCATGTAAATCACATCCACTGCACTACCCTCATCTATATGCCTGGTCACCTCCTCAAAGAACTCTATCAGGCTTGTTAGGCACAATCTGCCCTTCACAAAGTCATGCTGACTGTCCCTGATCAGACCATGATTCTCTAAATGCCCATAGATCCTATCTCTAAGACCAGCTTTCCCGCCACAGACATAAGGCTCACTGGTCTATAATTACCCGGACTATCCCTACTACCTTTTTTGAACAAGGGAACAACATTTGCCTCCCTCCAAACCTCCGGTACCATTCCCATGGACAATGAGGATATAAAGATCCTAGCCAGAGGTTCAGCAATCTCTTCCCTTGCCTCGTGGAGAAGCCTGGGGAATATTCCATCAGGCCCTGGGGACTTATCTGTCCTAATGTATTTTAACAACTCCAACACCTCCTTACCCTTAATATCAACATGCTCCAGAACATCAACCTCACTCATATTGTCCTCACCGTCATCAAGTTCCCTCTCAGTGGTGAATACCGAAGAGAAGTATTCATTGAGGACCTCACTCACTTCCACAGCCTCCAGGCACGTCTTCCCACTTTTATCTCTAATTGGTCCTACCTTCACTCCTGTCATAATTGTAGAATAATTCACATAATTGTAGAATGCCTTGGGGTTTTCCTTTACCCTACTCGCCAAGGCCTTCTCATGCCCCCTTCTTGCTCTTCTCAGCTCCTTTCTTGCTACCCTATATTCCTCAATAGACGCATCTGATCCTTGCTTCCTAAACCTCATATATGCTGCTTTCTTCCACCTGATTAGATTTTTCACTTCACTTGTCACCCATGGTTCCTTCACTCTACCATTCTTTATCTTCCTCACCGGGACAATTTTATCCCTAACATCCTGCAAGAGATCCTTAAACATCGTCCACATGTCCATAGTACATCTCCCGGCAAAAACATCATCCCAATTCACATCTGCAAGTTCTGGCCTTATAGCCTCATAATTTGCCCTTCCCCAATTAAAAATTTTCCTGTCCTCTCTGATTTTGTCCTTTTCCATGATAATGCTAAAAGCCAGGGGGTGGTGATTACTGTCCCCCAGATGCTCACCCACTGAGACCTAATCCGGTTTGTTACCTAATATTAGATCTAGTATGGCATTCCCCCTTGTCGGCCTGTCAACATACTGTGGCAGGAATCCATCCTGGACACACTTAAACTCTGCCCCATCTAAACCCTTGGAACTAATCAAGTGCCAATCAATATTAGGGAAGTTAAAGTCACCCATGATAACAACCCTGTTATTTTTGCACCTTTCCAAAATCTGCCTCCCAATCTGCTCCTCAGTATCTCTGCTGCTACCAGAGAATACCCCCAGTAGAGTAACTGCTTCCTTCCTGTTCCTGATTTCCACCCATACTGACTCAAAAGAGGATCCTGCTACATTACCCACCCTTTCTGCAGCTGTAATAGTATCCCTGACCAGTAATGCCACCCCTCCTCCCTTTCCCCCCTCTCTATCCCTTTTAAAGCACTTAAATCCAGGAATATTGAGAATCCATTCCTGCCCTGGTGCCAGCCAAGTCTCTGTAATAGCCACTACATCATAATTCCATGTATGTATCCAAGCTCTCAGTTCATCACCTTTGCTCCTGATGCTTCTTGCATTGAAGTACACACACTTTAGCCCTTCTACCTTACTACCTTTACACCCTTTATTCTGCTTCTCTTTCCTCAAAACCTCTCTATATGTTAGATCTGGTTTTACTTCATGCACGTCTTTCACTGCTCTATCGCTCCGGGTCCCATCCCCCTTGCAAATGAATCTTCCCGAACCATGCTAGCAAACCTACCTGCAAGGATCTTGCTCCCCCTCGAGTTCAGGTGCAACCCATCCAATCTGTACAGGTCCAACCTTCCCCAGAAGAGATCCCAATGATCCAAAAATCTAAAACCCTGCCCCCTGCACCAACTCCTCAGCCACGCATTTAACTGCCATCTTCTCCAATTCTTACCATCACTATCACGTAGTACTGGCAGCAATCCTGAGAACGCCACCCTCGAGGTCCTGTTCTTCAGCCTTCTGCCTAGTTCCCGAAACTCACACTTCAGGACCTCATCCCTCTTCCTGTCTATGTCGTTGGTCCCAACATGTATCACGGCTTCTGGTTGCTTTCCCTCTTGTACCAGGATGTCATGCACCCGGTCAGAGACATCCCGGACCCTGGCACCCGGAAGGCAACAAACCATGCGGGTGTCCGTCTCACGTCCACAAAATCCCCTGTCTGCTCCTCTGACTATTGAGTCTCCAATGACGACAGCTCTCCTCTTCTCCGTCCCATCCTTCTGCACCACAGGGTCAGACTCAGTGCCAGAGGCCCTGCCACCGTGGCTCACACCTGGTCGGTCGTCCTTGCCAACAGCATCCAGGACGATAAACTTATTATTCAGGGGAATGGCTACAGGGGTGCTCTGCACTACCTGTCTAATCTCCTTCGCTTTCCCCCCTCTGGCTGTCACCCAACGACCTGCTTCCGGCAGCCTAGGTATGACTACCTCCCTGTAGCTCTCATCTATGGCTGCCTCATTCTCCCTTATGAGTCAAAGGTCATCCAGCTGCTGCTCCAGATTCCTCACACGGTCTTCCAGATCGCCCAGCTGCAAGCACTTCTGGCGATGGGATTCTGCGGGAGAGGGGAGTTCCCCCAAGACTGCCACATCTCACAGGAGAGGCACATCACTGTCTCAGGAGGCATTGTAAAGACTAACTGGGAACAAGCTCGTCCTCCGCCTCTTCTCGTTGAAACCTCTCGAGTCAAAGCCTCAAATCTCCACTCCTTCACTGGCCCACTCACTCACTAGCTGCTTTCCAAATTATTATCTCCTACTCTGCTAGTAAGAAGCAACAAGCTGCGGAACAGCAGTGTCTAGTGGAAGCAAGGCTTGCGGCAGCTGAAAAGGATTATATTAGTAAGCCTTCTGCAGACAAGTTACAGAATATCACAGCCCTACACTGTACACTAAGCTCTTTACTTACACAAGCAACCAAAAGAAAATTGACATTTGCTAAACAACGATTGTTTGAACATGGTGAAAAACCAGATAGGTATTTGGCTTATTTAGCTGGAAAGAAAAATGCCTCTCAGACTATTGCTTCAATTAGGGATGGGATCAACTGGTAATTCTAAAATTATTAATGTTGTGCTTAAGAATTTTTATTCTAAATTGTATCAATCTGAGCAATGTCATGATGGACAATCTAGGATGGAGTCCTTTTTCAGGAATTTAGATCTCCCAGGCCTTTCTTCTGAACAAGAGTCCCTCCTCAATGCTCCGTTATCTATACATGAGATACAGAAAGCTATGAGACAGCTCCAAAGTGTCCTAATGGACTCACTAGTGAATTTTATAAAGAGTTCACAGGGTTATTATCAGAGCCTACACTAAACATGTTCAATCATACATTTAATTGTGGTCTCCTCCCACCATCATTGAGAGAAGCTAATATCTCCCTAATTCTTAAGAAAGGAAAGAGCCCTGAAGCTTGTGCCTCCTACAGGCCTATTTGATTGTTAAATGTTGACTTTAAAATCTTATCTAAAACCTTAGCTTTGTGATTAGAAATAGTGTTACCTATTATCATAAAAGAAGATCAAATGGGTTTTGTTAAAGGTTGTAGATCATCTAACAATATCAGATTACTTAATGTGATTCAGGCCCGTCAGCAACAGGCAGTGGTTTCCTTAGATGCAGAAAAGGCCTTTGATTGTGTCAAATGGCTCTATCTTTTTTCACTTTAGAATGATTTGATTTGGGCAATAATTTTATTAAGTGGGTGAAGGTTCTTTATAATGCCCTTTGGCTGTGATTTTCACTGATGGTGTTAGGTCGGATAATTTTAGTATTCTGAGGGGTAGCTGGCACCACTACTTTTCATACCAGTGATCGAGCCATTGGCTGAGGCTATTTGGCCAGACCCCAAAATATCTGCTCCAGACTAACGGCTAAATTCACATAAAATTACATTGTATGTGGATGATGTTCTAATTTTCTTATCAAACCCTGCTATATCAGTGCACCACCTTATACAGTGCATCAATTCACTTAGCGCCTTTTCAGGTTATAAAATCAACTTTACTAAATCAGAGGCTATGCCTCTGGGGAATCTGCAGCAGGTATCTGACACTCAGGCTGTTTTCCCCTTTAAATGGTCACAGACAGGTTTTGTTTACTTAGGCATATTTATCACAACTACATTTGATCAATTGTTCAAAGCTAACTTTACACAGTTATTTGGCAAAATCAAACAGGATCTTGAATGATGGAGCACTCTTCCCATTTCTTGGCTTGGCTGAATATCCTTGCTCAAAATGAACATTCTTCCTCATCTGCTGTACCCAATATGAATGATTCCAGTCATTTTTACCCAACAAATACTTTAAAAAAATGGCTGGTTTGTTTCTTTCATCTGGAACGAAAAAAAGACCCTGTATTAAAATGTGTAAGTTACAGCTTCCCAGTAGTCTAGGGGGTCTGGATATTCCGGACATCAAAAAATATCAATTAAGGTCCTTTTTATCTTATGTGGTTGACTGGGTTTGCAGGGAACCCTCCTCAATTTGGCTAGACATTGAAGCTTCACAAGCAAAATGCCCTCTTATTAATTTGCTTTTCCTCAATAAGATGAAACTAGTTAAGGAATATTGTTGCAATCCAATAACAATTAATACTGTCAGGGCTTGGAGGGCGGTGTGACAAATTGAGGGCAAAGCAGTGAAAATATCACCCTTCACTCTAATAACCAGCAGTCCAGATTTTCAGCCTGGCATAATGGATTCTGGATTTAAACTTTGGATTTCTAAGGGTATTTTCCATCTAGGAGATTTGTTTGATGAAGGAACGAGCATGTCTTTTAGTCAAATAGTACAGAAATTTAACATACCCAACAAGGATCTTTTTCATTTCTTTCAGATAAGAGATTCTATACAGAAAAAAACATCATTGTTAACTGATTTCTATAGTTCTGACACAGAAAAGAGGGTGTTTTGTTCTAAGGGGGAAGTCTCCATCCATTCTTTTTACAGCATCCTGAGGGAATGTTCTTGTGGAGAGGCTGAGCAGCTGGGAAGGGTCTGGGAGGAAGAGCTGGGAGTAGAAATTACAGCTGAAACATGGGAAGACATCTGTGATAATGCAAAGAAGATTTCAGTTTGTAATAGACTCCAGATTGTCTCTCGAAATTTAAGACAGGGGTTTCTCCAATGTGGTCTAAATGTAAAGTAAATACTGGAATTTTCACCCGTTTTTTGACTTGTCCCAAACTTCAGGCATACTGGAGTGATATTTTGGGTGAGATGGAAAAGATTCTGAAGACGGAGCTTGAACTTGTCTTTTCTCTAAGGCTTACCCAGCAGTATTATTAATGCACATCAGAAAAAACTTTTTAACATCCTGACTTTTTGTGCGAGGAAGAACATTTTACTTTGTTGGATATCCGATAAGGCTCCTGGAATTTTTGGTTGACATAAATTAATCATGGAATACATTCCTTTGGACTTTTTGATATGTATGGTACACTAAAAAACAAATAGTTTTCATAAAACATGGCAACCTTTTCTGCAGTATGTAGATGTAAACCTGTCTGCTATACTATTAAGTGCTTTTGTATAGGATGTTGTGGTGATGTCTATATTTTGATGGAAGTGTTCTGATAGCTGATATCTGTGAGGGGAAGAAATGTAAATGTATCTGGAAATTGAAAGTTTTGTTATACTGAGCGGAAAAAAATGTAAAAATCATGAGAATTGAAGAGTGAACTTTCTTGAGACAGGTTCTAGATACTCTAACCATGGGGAGTCTTGGCATGCATATACCTTGTCAAACCCCACAAGAATTTATTACATACTGAAACTCAGTGTCCAGCTTGAACTGATGTCCAAGGTAAAGAGATGAGTCAAAACTTGATGGGTATGACAATCATTTGAGTAGGATTCCCACTGCATAGTCCATTGTTCAAAACCGTGGAAGGGTTGTGCTACATTCCCTAGTGATTTCTGACTGCATAATCACCTAAAAGGCTGTTCCAATGCCCTCAGGATCCTCCCGACCAGCTATTGCATATCTACCACTTGGAATCTTGGGAAGGCTTGTAATCATTAATGACATGGAAGAGATCCTCTTATCATCTTTCCCTGACAATATTTTTCCAGGAAATTCTGTGACCTTCACATGTTAACATTTGGAGATATATTGTATACATCCATAATTTCCAACTTCTTTTTCAAGACTATGCAATGCATCCTCTATTCATCGTCATGAAGACAGCTGCTGAAATGGCACAAGTACAATCCAAATGTAAGGTGTTTTATGTGTGTAAGTGGAGAGATTGTAACAAAGGGAATAAAAACTTAAAATGATGGTTACATTCATCAGCTTTCCAGCTTTTTCTGATCTTATTTTCCTCTTCCATCATTTGAATTTTTTTTTTGATTTTCGTTCTTGACTGCAAAATTATTTTGGAGGCAGATTTCAACTGAAATTACTGATTGGAGTGAATGGCATGGATGACCTATCAGAAAGTGTTCAAGTAGGGACACAGGAGTGGGAATCTATCATTCCTAATATCAGACTGGAAGTCACAAGAGAAGAGGGGAATGATTAGAGAGGTAAAAGGACAACACTTCCAATCAAAAAAGTAGAAGGCTATACATGAATAATGAACTGAAATCCAGTTTATCTTGGCAAATGAGTTAAATTGATCAGCATCTTCAAGATTAGATTCTCCAGAACTGGTGCAGATTGAGCCTATACCCCGGATACTGCGCGAGCCTCCCGTCAGCGTGTGGATTCACAGTCCTGGTCTACACCACTTGTAACGGGTCTGCAGCCCAATGAAGCAGCAACAACTTTTGCCTTGTTATCACTACTATGGACTCTGCCATTGGGTCTGCATGCACTCGCAGATGGGCTGCAGAACAGGTTTGGCAATCATACTCAGAATTATGCACATTTCAGCCAATTCCTGCTTCATTGTGGTGGTATTTAATTCCTTTCCTTGGGTTTCAGTCTTGTCAAGACCAAAAGCCAACGCTCCCTGTATATCATTATCCTAGTTCAGGGAAACACGACTACCGTTTAGACTGACACTGTTAAGGAGCATTATTTAGCTACTACTCCTGAGCAGCAGTATCACTGTTAGTTTTAGTTTGAAAGTTCTAGTTGATGCCACTGTTGGCCTAGCATTTATTGTTTTCCTTTATTTCTGCACAGTTCCGATTAAAAGGCAGTGAACTGTGATTGACTTCTCTCGGCACTTGGGCCATAATGCATATTCATGTCACTTGTATCATGACTGATCTCTCTGTTGCCTCTTAAATCAATGCATCGTGTGAACATACAGACACAAATTACTCGCTGCAATTTTAGGCCACAATTCAATTACATCATGCATGAAAATGCATCACGTAATTGGATTTCTAGTCTTGATGTGCACTAAAATGGCATTTTCAAGCAAGCCAAAGGATTTTGCAAGCAAGGAAACAGTTCTGGTCAACATTAGAGGTGCAACTGCCCATTTGGAATCAGAAGGTTCCTATTAACAACAAGCTGATCATGAATTGATTTTCTTTTGTGATAGTTCCTTGGGAGTCCTGTTTCTATCCCAATTCTAGTGGACTGATAGTCAAACACAAAACTTTGTGTGACATGGATTAAAAAAAATTACTTCTGGTTCAGTTTCCTCCACTAGGTACTTCCTGAGGAGCCTTGCCAGTGTCTGTGGTTTCATTGCCAGAGGCAGAATTTACATTAGTAGCAGTTTTCATGTTGTCAGGTGAAAGTCAATGGCAGTTTTCCAATAAGTAGTGTCATGGCCACTCAGTAAGTATCCCCACAAATTGATGCCTGATGCTTCCCTGTTATGGCTGCATCTGCACCCTCCAGGACAGTGTTAATATGAAGCTCACCTTCTGTTGAGAATAAGAATAGATTTCATTTTTGCTTAGCTGACAGCAGTTCAATGAGAACAAGAAGTTTTGAGAGAGGATCTGGCCAAAGTTAATTGGAAGGCGACACTAACAGGGATGATGGCAGAGCATCATGGGTGGAGTTTCTGGGAACAATTCAGAAGGCACAGGATAGATACATCCCAAAGAAGAAGTATTCTAAAGACAGGATGACACAACTGTGGCAGACAAGAGAAGTCAAAGCCAACATAGAAGGAAAATAGTGGGAAGCTAGAGGCTTGGGAAGTTTTAAAAACCAACAGAAGGCAACTAAAAAAACCATAAGGAGAGAAGAGATGAAATACAATGGTAAGTTAGCCAATAATATAAAAGAAGATACCAAACGTTTTTTCAGACACTGTATAAAAGGAGTAGAAGAGAGCGAGAGTGGATATTGGACCGCTGGAAAACTAGTAATGGGAAACAAAGAAATGGCAGACTAACTTGTATTTTGCATCAGTCTTCTCTGTGGAAAGCTGCCAGAAATTTAAAAGTGCCAGGGGGCAGACGTGAGTGTAGTTGCTATTACTAAGGAGAAGGAGCTTAAAAAGCTGAAATGTCTGAAGGTAAATATGTCACTTGGACCAGATGGGTTATGACCCTGGGTTCTGAAAGAGGAAGTTGAAGAGATTGTGGAGGCAGTTGTAATGATCTATCTAGGTTGGTAAGGTGTTGAATCCATTATTAAGGACAAGGTTTCAGGGTACTTGATGGCACATGAGAAAACAGACCAAAGTCAGCATGGTTTCCTCAAGGGAAAATCTTGCCTGACAAATCTGTTGGAATTCTTTGACGTAATAATAAGCAGAACAGACAAAGGAGAATCATTGGGTGTTGTTTACTTGGATTTTCAGAAGGCCTTTTACAAGTTGCCGCATATGAGATTGCTTAACAAGAATAGAACCTATGGTATTACAAGAAAGATACTAGACCATAAGACCATAAAACCATAACACACAGGAGCAGAAATGCACTAGCAAGGACAGAAAATTGGCTGATGGGCAGGAGGCAAAAAGTCAGAATAAAAGGGGCCTTCTCTGGTTCATTGATGGAAACTAGTGGTATTCCACAGGGTTTGGTGATGGAATTGTTTTTTTATGTTAGTGTCAGTGATGTGGATGATGAAATTGAGAGCTTTGTGGCCAAGCTTGCATATGATATGAAGATAGATGAAGGGAAAGGTAATTTTGAGGAGGCATGAAGTCTGCAGAAGAGCTCAGACAGTTTGAAACAATGGGCAAAGAAGTGGCAGATGGAATATAGTGTAGGGAATTGTATGGTCATGCATATTGGTAGAAGGAATAAAGGTTTAGGCTATTTTCCAAACAGAGAGAAAATTCAAAAATCAGGGGTGCAAGGGGACTTGGGAGTCCTTGCACATGAATTTCTGAAGGTTAACTTGCAGGTTGAGTCAGTGGTAAGGAATACAAATGCATTCATTTTGCGAGGACTAGAATATAAAAGCAACAATGTAGTGATGAGGCCTTAAAAGCAGTTGGTCAGATTGCTGTTGGAATATTGTGAACAGTTTTGGGCCCCTTATCAAAGAGAAAGTTGGGTTGGCATTGAAAAGGGTCCAGAGGAGGCTCACGAGAATGATCATGGGAAAGAAAGGGTTACTGTATGAGGAGTGTTTGATGGCTCTGGGCCTGTAATCGCTGGAGTTTACAAGGATGATGGGGGATCTCATTGACACCTATCAAATATTTAAAGGCCTAAAGAGAGTGGAATGGGTGTTTTCAAATGTCGGGGAGTCTCAGACTAGAGAACCCAGACTCAGAATACAAGGATGTCCCTTTAGAACAGAGATATCAAGGAATCTCTTTAGTCAGACGGTGGTGAATCTGTGGAATTCCTTGCTACAGATGGAGGTGGATGCCAAGTTATTGGGTACATTTAACAAGAGGTTGATTGGTTCTTGATTACTAAGGGCCTCAAAGGTTATGAGGTGAAAGCAGGAGAATGAGTTTGAGACTGAATGATTAAGGAATGGCAGAGCAGATTTGATGGGCTGAATGACCTAATTCTGCTCCTGCGTCTTATGGTCTAATAATGCCGGAGGGTTCTCTTAATGCATATGCTCATGGTGCTAGTATCTGAAGCATACCTTCTACCAGGACAGCAGCCACAGGTTCATCTTCTTCTGTCTGATCTCTCTGCTCTTTGAATGCAGGGGGCATAATTAACTGATGGTAGTGGACAGGGTATCAGTGGTGGGATGCTGGGGTCCTTCCCTGGATAAAGGAGATTTATGCCTTATCTCTCAATTGCTTACAATGCAGCTCAGCTGCTTGAATGCCCTTGAACAAAAGGAAATCTCTCTTGTAGAGCAGTCAGTATGTGAGTTCAAGAGGTCACCTCTTTGGAATAATAGATGCCAATTACGTGTTATAGAGTACTATTTTGTTTTGTGTGTTTTTTTTAGAGATACAGCACATAACAGGCCCATCTGGTCCAATGAGCCCAATTACACCCCTGTGACCAATTGACCTACTAACCTGTACGACTTGGAATGTGGAAGGAAACCAGAGCACCCCGAGGAAACCCATGCATTCACAGAGAGAACATACAAATTCCTTACAAACACCAGCAGGAATTGAAGCCATAGCTCTGGCACTGTAGTAGTGTTACACAGACCACTACACTTCCATGTGTCTTATGTGCTGCAATGTGTTTTCCTTCAAGTAAATGCTCATGTTTCCTTCTCTGTTTTCTTTCTGTTCAATTTTTAAAATTTAGTATAAGTGCTTTCCTTTCATCTCACAGCTTTGCATCTTTCTCATTTGGTGAAATAGGCCTTCACCTTGCTTCATGTCAGCAGTAACCATGTGGTCAGCTACTGTACTCTGTATAAGCTTGTTCTGTACTCTTGGTCAACAGTGTAAAACCATGAGCAGGAGCAACCCCTTCAGTCTGCTCATTCAATGAGATCATGGCTGTTTCAGCTCTTTGTACACTCTCCTACTGTGGTGAACTACATATACCTGTCTGGACACGCCCCCTGCTGACTGCTCCTGTGGCCCTTCCCACTGACCCCGGTATAAAGGCGATTGAGGCCTGAGCCCGGCCCTCAGTCTCCAGGATGTAGTATGGTGGTCAACTTCTGCTTGTTCTTTCTTCCAGTCAATAAAAGCCGATATCTCGCCTTCACATCTCAGAGAGAGTTATTGATGGTGCATCACCTACCCTCCACATAATCTTACAACCTTCTCTAGTAAGGTAGTCCTTCCAGTGACAGGATCATGATAATGACAGTGTCAACAATTCACCCCTGTCTTCTGGCCAACCACTCCCCAGCAGACCACAGACACTGCTTGAGCTGCTGAGTTCCTCCAGCAGAATGTTTTAGTCCACATTCTGGCAACTTGTGCCCTCTTTATAAAGGAATCACTGAGAAAAAAAAATTAATGCGTGCTTGTCAAATCTGATTTGTTACATCAATTTAAACCATGAAAGGATTGCTTTACAATCACAGCATTGCTTTAGTGCTCTATTTTGCAAGCAAATTAACTTCATGACCAATCTGGCTTAGAAATGTTGATTGTAAAAACTAATACTGAACAGGACACCAGGAATAACTGCACTGATTTTTTTTTCAAGAGCGTATCATAGTTTTTTTAGTCCATTTGAGAGAACTGATAAACATCTGATATAAAAGACAGCAGCTCTGACGCTGGACCACTCCCTCAGTACTACCCGAACCCGACTCCAGCAACTGCAGTCCTTTGAACCTCTATTGTATTATCAGAACATACTATTCTGGTTCAGAGACAAGACTTCAACCATCAACAGAATAATTACTGAAGCAATGCAGGAGGGCAGTCTTTTTTTGACGCAGGTTCCTCCTGATTGAGGATGAGTTGCTTCCACTCCAGTTTTGAGGGTTCTGAGGTGGCTGAGTGGCCAACGTAGGAACTGCAGGAGGTGTCTGGTCTGACAAACAAGTAGGTAACTTGAGAAAAGGTATACTTCTTCTGCCAGTTACTAATGGCTGTAGTGTGCTCCCAATGTACGGACTTGTGGTTCTGAATGCCATCCTTCTTCCTACCAAATCCAGCATATGGGAACAAAACTATAATTTTCTTCAGAGTGACGTCAGCACAGGATTTAAAGCAAGTAATACTCAGTACGTTAGGCAGCGTTTTCACATTTCCAGCTTCAGCAACATTTTGCATTTCAGTATTTCATTTGAATATTGCAGTCAGTAGTCATAAGAGTCAACATGACCCTCAAATATGTTGTAAACAGGGAATGTACACTCTCAACAGTTTTTAAGATTTGTCAGCAAGTTAAAAGCAGAAGAATCTTGTGGGCAAACTATAGCAACAAATGACATGGATTTTTGACCTCTCTTACAATTTGTATGCACTCCAGTGTCGTTATCAGGGCTCCCCTTTAAAATGTTCCAATTCAGGTAATTCAAAATGGGTGCTCAATCATTTGCATTGCAAGATGGTATTGAATGACTGCATGCTAAACTTTCTAAACAGTGCAAACTAAAGGTAGTGCAGATTCAGAGGGAGAAGAGTTTGTGTATCTGGATCATAAAATAGCTAGATTGCTAAAGAAAATAATCCCAAAGGTTTGAATGTTTGAACTTGTTTCTAGAAGAAAAGAATATAAGTTTATACAATGTTTGCTGCACCTGTACAATGCACTCATTAGACCAACTTGAAGAAATTCTGGATATCACATCTCAGAAAGAATAAGCAAGAATTCCTCAGAGGGAACGCAACACAGTTTTATCAAATAACAAAGTAATCCAACAGCTTTATGCCTGTTGAGTTTGAAGCTGTGACATTGAAGTTGTGGACTGCAGCACCACATAAAATCCTTCAATACTCTGTTTAAAGTGTAGAATCTAGTTTGAAAGGATGTGTCTAGAAAACTGGACACAAATCTGGTTTGAAAGGATGTGTCTGGCCAACTGGACATGAGTCTAGTCTGAAAGAATGTGTCTGGACAACTAGACATGAGTCTAGTCTGAAAGGATGTGTCTGGACAACTGGACATGAGTCTAGTCTGAAAAGATGTGTCTGGACAACTAGATATGAGTCTAGTCTGAAAGGATGTGTCTGGACAACTGGACATGAGTCTAGTCTGAAAGGATGTGTCTAGACAACTGGACATGTTTTCACTGAACAGAGCTGCAGTGATCACATTACTAACCTGGATACAGTACATCCTGCAATGCGTGACTTGTTGGCTTTATGGGTAAAGTTCTATACCTAACTGTGGAAGTGTGATCTAAGTGAATACACAACTCACTTCATAGCATGAAAACATTATTTTCCAATTCAGTGAAAAACAGATAATGTCCTTGAAGTTAAACTGTAAGCTACTGTAGAATTATTATCACACAGATTCCCAGAGGAACGATCCAGTATCCCTTTGAAATAGCCTTGCATTAGATAATCATGACAAAATACATTTAATACAAGGTATAAACAATTCACTTGACTGCCCATTTCACAACAGGTCAAACTTAAAATTTTAAAATCCCTGTAATTTATATTTAAAAATAGTTAATTATCGTCCATTGAACAGGAATTTAAGCTTTCAAACAATTGAAAGAAAGTGATTAAATTGATATTGAAAAAAATAAAATAGCTATTAGAATACATATATGAATTTTTTTTCAAAACTCAATCCAAAGAAAAGCGTGAAAAGCAAGAGGGAAAAGTAACTAATGCAGAATAGAACAGGATAAAGGTATGGGCTTGAAAGTGGAGATGGAGAAAAGTGAATGTTGCAAAGTTAGGGATGGAGAAATATGATTGATTCAAAACTGGGGATGAATAAAAGTGATTGGTTCATTATCTGGAACGGTGAAAAATGACTCAGTCTCCGAGGCATGAGGAAGTGACAGAGCGAATGCTATTGCAAACAGAAATGATTACAGTATTTTCAAACCCAGAAAGAAAGCAAGTAAACTAACCGCATCAAGTATAAAAACTACTTTAAATGCATGTGTGTACTGACTGGATCCATGGTCACAGTACAATCAAAAGGAGTCCATTGACAGTGCCAGGTCGAAGTAAACTCTCTGCCTCAGGAAAATATCTGATCCAATGCCAGGTTAAAGAAAGTTGGATTGCTCAACTCTCGGTCTAAAGGGATTGGCTGCAAAATTACTGAATCAAATTGATATGTTCTATTGACTCCAGCTAATAAAACCAAGCAATTTGAACTGGATCAGGTAAAAAATCAGGGAGGGGAAATAATTGATTTAAAACCTGAGATAAGGACTGAATAACTTCACTAAATGAAGAGACAAATAATTCAAGTGAAACAAGATGATGCCATTAACTAAATGTCTGGAGAAGATTAAGTAATTTATGTAACAACTAATTCTGTGTGGAACAGAGATTTGGGCATCAAATCAATTCATGTACTTTATCTGTAATGGAAGACACATAATAATTTGATATCAGAATAAAGGGGACATACTAATTTTTAGGTCACAGGGTTCCTAAACAATCAATTCTTTTTCATATGCAAATACACTGCAGTCTCAAAGGGCACACAAGTGAATGGACGTCAATGTAACTGAATTGTCTGGAGGTGAACTATTTTTGCATGAATAAGTTCATTTCTGGCACATGATGCTACAAGAAACACCATGGCATTCCAATCTGCTCCTGCAACAAAACTGAAATTTCGGGCGAAAAATTTGTTTTAAAAGCAGTTATGGAAAATAGTACAGGAATGTAAAGATGGTACAAAAACATTGGTCCTAAAGCTGTAGTGTTTATTTCCAGTTCTATCCCTTGGATACTGACTCATTCCATGTTACCGTTTTTATATTGCTCTCAGGCAATCACTGGTGCCAATACTTCACTATTGTGTCAATAAAACAGAGCAGATCTTGAACTATGGATTAAAGTCAGAAAATAGACACGATGATTTATTTCAGTCTGTTACTAGAAGGCCACAGGATTTTTGCACTTTTTCTTAGCATGGGAGAGGTGCTAGAAGATGAGGGTAGCTCGGATAGTTGTGCATTTGTCCATAAAGGCCTTGAAACAACAGACCAATGAACCTTACAACAGTGGTGAGGAATCGAACATTAAAAGGCCCAGACAGAGCGGGTATGAAAAGGATGTTTCCTGTTGTGGAGGAGTCTAGGACCAGAGGGCATAACCTCAGAATACAGTGATGAGGAGGAATTTCTTTAGCTAGAGGGTGGTGAATCTGTGGAATTCACTGCCACAGACAGCCAAGTCACTGGACGTATTTAAGGAAGAGATTGATAGGTTCTTGATTAGTCAGAGCATCAAAGATAACAGGGAGAAGTCAGGAGAATGGGAGTTGATAGGGATAATAAATCAGCCATGATGGGAGGGCAGAGCAGACTCAATGGGCCAAATGGCCTCGTTCTGCTCTCATGTCTTCCGGTCTTATGGAAGTTACTGGGGAAGATTCTGAAGGATATTCACTTGGAAAGGCAGGAACTGATTGGGAGTCAGAGTGGTTTAGTGGTGGGGGGGGATCATGTTTCACAAATCTGATGGAGATTTTTGAGGACATAACTAAGAAAACTGATGAAGGCAGAGTGGTAAGACATAGTTTACATGGACTTTAGCAAAGATTTTGAAAAGACCTTTTAATAAGGTGGTCCAGGATGTTCAAGTGCAATAGATCTGAGGCATGCTGCAAACTAGGTCCAAACTTGGCTTGGTCATAGGAAGCAGAGAGTAGTGACAAATGAGGTTTTTTTTAGCGTAAGTTTGTAACCAGCGATGTATCACTGGGTTCAGTTGTTGGGGCCTGTGTTTTTAATGTACTTGGATGAAAATACGTGACTTGGATGAAAATGTAGGTGGTGTAATTCATAAGTTTGTAGACATTACTAAAATTGGTGGAGTTATAGAGAGTGAAAAAATTTGTTTAAGAATAGTGAGACAAATATCTGTTGGAAAATGGGCAGACAGTTTCAAATCGGATTTAATACATATATATTTACCTTAAAACACTTCGGTCAGTCAAATTCTGATAAGCCATATAGAGTAAAGGGCAGGGAACCTAAGAGCACTGATATAAGGAGAAACTTTGTGGCATAGGTCAATATCTCCTGAAAACTGAGACACAAGGGGATGGTGTAGTGGAGGCAACATCTGCTAGGTTTGTCTTGAAAGGCTGAGGCACAAAGTATAAGCATTAGGATGTTAGGTTGGAGCTGTATAAAACATCAGTTAGGTTGCACTTAGAGTTTTGTGTGTATTCCAGTTACTATCCAACAGGAGGGACTTATTGGGAGAGTGCGAAGTGATTCACTGGAATATGGTCTGAAACGGTAGGCTGTAGTCAGTATGAGACATTGAATATGCTTGGTTTATTCTCTCTTGAATGTAGTGACCTGAAAGGTGCTCAAAGAATTATTAAGGACACAGATAAACTATTTTTTTCTGAGAATTTGAGGGTATTTGATTAAGGTGAGAGGTTGTGAATTTAAAGGAAATCTGGGAGGTATGCTTTTCACATAGAAAGGTCACTATCTCAATAAGATGCCAGATTAGGTTTTCATACAGGCACTTGGATTGAAAAGGCACAGAGGAATATGTGTTTACACAGAGGAAACAGGACACTGCAATGTACTAGAAATGAGGGACTGTTGAAATGCTGCTTTATGAACTGTATAAAATGGAGGAGCAGGGACCAACTATGTTAGCCCACACTATCCTTTATGGCAAATGGACAGAGAACAAGAGTAGCTGTATTTTGACTGGGCCTCAGTGAGTACACAGTTGGTGCACTGCAATGAGCCATGTGCCTATGATGCTGCTATAAGTAGGCTTTTCATTGCACCTGTGCATATGACAACAGACTCAAGTTTGATTTTGAATTGTTGGTCTGTATATCTAGGGAAGGATACAGGTGGTGGTATGTACATTCACTGAATTGATTTGCAGTTTGAGAACATTAAACTGTGAGATTAAAGAGCTTTCTATTTGCTGCAGTTTAGAACAGTAATTGATACATAAAGATGCGAGGAAGCTGTACCTCCAGGCAGGACAGTATAGAGTGAAGGGGCATTGCTTTATCATAAGTAATACATGGGTTAATATCAAACAAATCTTTTTATCAAACATCTTTGAAATAAGCTCTCCTGGATGACTGCAGAGGCTGAGTAAATGAGAATAATTAACACTTGATGTTTTTTTGGATCAAAGGGAATCAGTTGATTTGAGGACTGTGCAGACAATCTGAGTTGAGATACAGGAGAAGCTAGGATATTGAATGATAAAGCAGTTTTGAGGTTCTAGAGGAACCTCCAACTGGTATTTAATATGTAGCATGGAATTACTGGCAGTAACCAGGAACAGATAGGCTGCTCTGATTTGTATTTCTCACTCACATGAGATACCCTGTCTATTGGTATTCCAGTCAACAACAGATGAGGCTGTGAAATAAACCAGAGATCACACTGTCTGTGTGGTTTCGCTGCTGCAGTAAGCAGTGTAAATGATGGATTCACATCACCTTAAACATGAATCAACAATTACTTAAGGAGGAAGGAAGTGGGATAAACATAATGGAGCAGGAATAGTTTGTGGCCAAAATATGCATACATATTATCATAATAAAGAAAAAACGGGAAAGAGGAGGAAACTGGAAAGGAAGAATTCTGTGGAGGCTGTAAAACAGATACTTTCACATTCAAAGTTACATACAATGTAAAAGCTAAAGATTAAACAGATGAGACTAACATGGCATTACTGGTGATGGTGGCAGATAAAGCTGTAGTTGAAACAACTCCACACTTGGAACATTTGAGCATCAAACCGCTATGGACTTCACTCGCCTGACTTGAAACAAATGCAAAGCAAATATGAGGACAAATAAAGATTCCATTTTTAATGTAGAGAAAACAAGTAGCTGAGGTAAAGCAATAGATGTAATTAGCTTGCAATATTCAATATGTGAGAAGTTGGGTGCAATGATTAATTCATTTATAATCATAGAAAATTAAAAATCTCAGCCTATAGAACTGTAAAGATGTAATATTTTAGGGATGTCATGAGATGGTGCACTGATAAATCCAGTATAAAGTCTGATCCCTGAGCCAGCATAATAGATCCCAGAGCCAGCGTAATAGATCCCTGAGCCAGCGTAATAGATCCCTGAGCCAGCATAATAAATGCCGGAGCCAGCAAAATAGATCCCGGAGCCAGCGTAATAGATGCCGGAGCCAGCGAAATAGATCCCTGAGCCAGCATAATAGATGCCGGAGCCAGCGAAATAGATCCCTGAGCCAGCATAATAGATGCCGGAGCCAGCGAAATAGATCCCTGAGCCAGCATAATAGATGCCGGAGCCAGCGAAATAGATCCCTGAGCCAGCATAATAGATCCCTGAGCCAGCGTAATAGATCCCTGAGCCAGCGTAATTGCAGTCCAGTCTCTTGAGTTGCTGAATAATTCGAAGCAGCTGCTTTCTCTCATTTGTACTAGCTGACAACAGAGGAATCTGCTCATTTTAGCTGCTTTTCATTTTAACTAGTTCATTTTAAAGGTACATATCCTCATTGTAGATTATCTCCAAACTATTAGATAAAATGGAGAAACTAGTCCATTCAGGAAAACATTTTCTATTCCTGAAAAAGGCTCTAGGAATACTATTAGTCCATAGCATGGGAGAACCTGCCAGTAACCCTCCTCTTATGTGAACTCCCAAAAACAACATCCCATCAAATTCACTGCCCTCCATGATGTTAATGACTGAATGTGGCAAGATTCCAGACTATTGCTCTGATCTGGTAGTTGTATTTATATTGAATGGAGCCATGTGCTGTGTCTTCAGCAAGCTCTACGTATGCTTGGTGCTGAAACTGGATTACTCCAGCACTCTACGGTTGACTTTCCAGGCTCAGTGTTGTTAGTAGATGAAGATGCCATGAGATTATAGACTGCAATATAATGCAAATGGCTCTGTCAATGCCCTGTTTCAGTTCTAAACATATTTGAATTAGCAGAATAGTGGTGTCACTTAGCACAATGAAGAGAAGTTTTGATGGACTTGGTTTCTTTTCCACAAATTTATTCCAACCCTTGCTGTCATAAGCAATTGGACCCATCAAAGAAAGACTGCTGTTGGCAAGGCCTATCTGGTTTATCCCTTTCAATGATTCTGTCACCACCAGCCCTACAACTACATGAGGAAATCTGCAGATGCTGGAAATTCAGGCAACACACACAAAATGCTGGTGGAATGCAGCAGGCCAGGCAGCATCTATAGGGAGAAGTACAGTCGACGTTTCGGGCCGAGACCCTTCGTCAGGACTAACTGAAAGAAAAGATAGATTTGAAAGCGGGAGGGGGAGGGGGAGATCCGAAATGATAGGAGAAGACAGGAGGGGGAGGGATGAAGCCAAGAACTCGAAATTTGATTGGAAAAAGGGATACACAGCTGGAGAAGGGAAAGGATCATGGGACGGGAGGCCTGGGGAGAAAGAAGTGGGGAGGGGAGCACCAGAGGGAGATGGAGAGCAGGCAAGGAGTGATTGTGAGAGGGGCAGAGAGAGAAAAAAGAGAGGGGAAAAAAGGGGGGGACAATAAATAAATAAAGGGATGGGGTAAGAAGGAGAAGAGGGGCATTAATGGAAGTTAGAGAAATCAATGTTCATGCCATCAGGTTGGAAGCTACCCAGACGGAATATAAGGTGTTGTTCCTCCAACCTGAGTGTGGCTTCATCTTGACAGTAGAGGAAGCCATGGACAGACATCCAGGCCTCCTGTCCCATGATCCTTTCCCTTCTCCAGCTGTGTATCCCTTTTGCCAATCAACTTTCGAGCTCTTGGCTTCATTCCTCCTCCTCCTCCTGTTTTCTCCTATCATTTCAGATCTCCCCCTCCCACTTTCAAATCTCTTACTATCTCTTCTTTCAGTTAGTCCTGATAAAGGGTCTCGGCCCAAAACATTGACTGTACTTCTTCCTATAGATGCTGCCTGGTCTGCTGCATTCCACCAGTATTTTGTGTGTGTTGCCCTACAACTAGCTTGGCAGCTGTGTCAGCCAGGACTTAGTAAGCTACTTAAATGAAAAAAACATTGTCGTCTCCTACCTAATGTATATTCAGTACCCTTGGGAATACTAACTTAGAAGCTGGTATAAGCAGCATTTGGCTTGAGGCATCTGCTGCAAATTTGATGGGTCTATCCAATGACTGGCAACTGTTAACTCTTGGGATCAAGACAGAATTTGTGAAGCTGAGCAATAAGTATGTTTGTTGATCTATATCAGGCTGCAGTATATGGTACACTTCTGACTTTGTGCTTACAGATGCTCATGATAAGGACCTATGGCAGATATTCTGTTTGGCTGGTTATGCCTAGCTGGATACCACGTAGAGGTCTAAATTTCCTATGATTGAAGTGGCTTACCAGACCATTTAAGCGGAAAATTTTATTCCTTTAAGTACATTGATGTATCAGAGGAGTTTGATGTCACCACTATAGTTTTATGCCTACTCTCATTTTGGTAACTATTTAATTTTTTGATTTATTTTCAATTTGCTTTGTTAACTAAGTTTAAATTTTCATGCTTCTGTACTAAGATAAGAATATAGGCAGCTTTAACTCTGGATTATATATCCAGTATGATATGGCCACCTTGCATGGGGGGGGGGGGGCTTTGTTTCTGACACCCTTCCAAAGGTTGGAGCACAATCTGTCAGCAGCATTTGGGTAATATGTTGATCAGAATCAGATTTAATATTTGGCATCTGGAATGGAGGGGGACAAATATTCTTGCAGGTAGGTTTGCTAGAGAGGCTCCAGTGGATTTAAACTAGATACAAGGCGGGGAGGGGAACCAGAGTGTAGGAACAGATGTATGGGAGAAGGAAGAAAAAGAAGATGATATAGTTGTTTGTACCTTTAGAGATAAACAGAGAGGTGGAAAATTTCTTAAGTGCATTTATTTTAATGCTAGGAGCATTGTAAGAAAGGTGGCTGAGCTTACAGCATGGATTGATACCTGGAAATATGATGTTGTAGCTATTAGTGAAACATGGTTGCAGGAGAGATGTGATTGGCAACTAAATATTCCTGGATTTCGTTGCTTCAGGTGTGATAGAATTGGAGGGACAAGAGGGGGAGGTGTTGCATTGCTTGTCAGAGAAAATATTACAGTGGTGCTTTGGCAGGATAGATTAGAGGGCTCGTTTAGGGAGACTATTTGGGTGGAATTGAGGAATGGGAATGGTGTAGTAACACTTAAAGGGGTGTATTATAGACCACCTAAGGGGGAGCAAGAATTGGAGGAGCAAATTTGTAAGGAGATAGCAGATATTTGTAGTAAGCACAGGGTAGTGATTGTGCAAGATTTTAATTTTCCACACATAGACTGGGAAGCCCATACTGTAAAATGGCTGGATGGTTTGGCGTTTGTAAAATGTGTGCAGGATAGCTTTTGTAGCAATATATAGAGGTACCGACTAGAGAAGGGGCAGTCTTGGATCTCCTGTTAGGGAATGAGATAGGTCAGGTGACGGAGGTATGTGTTGGGGAGCACTTCGGGTCCAGTGATCACAATGCCATTTGTTTCAATATAATTATGGAGAAGGATAGGACTGGACCCAGGGTTGAGATTTTTGATTGGAGAAAGGCTAACTTTGAGGAGATGCGAAAGAATTTAGGAGGAGTGGATTGGGACAATTTGTTTTATGGGAAGGATGTGATAGAGAAATTGCGGTAATTTAAAGGTGAAATTTTGAGGGTACAGAATCTTTATGTTCCTTTTAGGTTGAAAGGAAAGGTTAAAAGTTTGAGAGAGCCATGGTTTTCAAGGGATAATGGAAACTTGGTTAGGAAAAGGAGAAATATCTACAATAAATATAGGCAGCATGGAGTAAATGAGGTGCTCAAGGAATATAAAGAATGTAAGAAGAATCTTAAGAAAGAAATTAGAAAAGCTAAAAGAAGATATGAGGTTGCTTTGGCAAGTAAGGTGAAAATAAATCCAAAGGGTTTCTACAGTTATATTAATAGAAAAAGGATAGTGAGGGATAAAATTGGTCCCTTAGAGAATCAGTGTGGACAGCTATGTGTGGAGCCAAAAGAGATGGGGGAGATTTACTAGAATGTTACCTGGGTTTCAGCACCTAAGTTACAGAGAAACGTTGAACAAGTTAGGCCTTTATTCTTTGGAGCATAGAAGGTTGAGGGGGGACTTGATAGAGGTATTTAAAATTATGAGGGGGATGGATAGAGTTGACGTGGATAGGCTTTTTCCATTGAGAGTAGGGGAGATTCAAACAAGAGGACATGAGTTGAGAGTTAGGGGGCAAAAGTTTAAGGGTAACACGAGGGGGAATTTCTTTACTCAGAGAGTGGTAGCTGTGTGGAACGAGCTTCCAGTAGAAGTGATAGAGGCAGGTTCGATATTGTCATTTAAAGTAAAATTGGATAGGTATATGGATAGGAAAGGAATGGAGGGTTATGGGCTGAGTGCAGGTCGGTGGTACTAGGTGAGAGTAAGCATTCGGCACAGACTAGAAGGGCCGAGATGGCCTGTTTCCGTGCTGTAATTGTTATATGGTTATATGGCGTTTGTCGTGAAATCTGTTATTTTGCAGCAGCAGTACATGATAATAGAAAACTATAAATTACAATAAGATATATGAATAAAAAGTTAAATTGAATAAGAACTGTGCAAAAGTTCTCTCTCACACACATACTCACAGACACACACATATACACACACACATATTCACACAGACCGTCACACAAACTCAGCTTTATTTGTCAACGTTGAGCAGAAAGTTAGTTTGTAAATGTGGAGGGAATAAATGATGTTAGAAATGGCAAGAGAGAAATGCCGCAGTTGGGGTGTCGGACCGGTGGCAGAGAAGGAGTGCTAGGGGCGGGGACGGCGCATGTGCAGACATCAGGCAAGGTCATCTGACTTCAAACATTTAGTTACTGGTCATTACAGAATGTCTCTCTGGTGCTTCCCACTCTGTCTCCTCTCCCTGCCCATTTTCCCAACCATGATTCTCTTCTATCTGTCCCTTTCCCACTCTCAACCCATATCAGAATCAGTTTTATCATCACTCAAATAGGCCATGGAATTAGTTCATTTGTGGCAGCTGTACAGTGCAATACATAAGATTTCTACAAAACTGTGCAAAAGTCTTAGGCACTCTAGCTATGTATATGTGCCTGAGACTTCTGCATAATATTGTCAATGGTGAAAAAAAGAGAGAAAAAATAGTGAGGTAGTCCATTCAGAAACCTGATGGAAAAGGGTGAGAGGCTATTCCTGAAATGTTGAGTGTGTATCTTTGGGCTCCTGCATGCCCTCCTTGATGTTAATAGTAAGAAAAGGGCATTCCTGGGTGATGAAGATCCTCAATGATGGACACCACCTTTTTGGGGCATCATCTTTTCAATATATCTTTGATGCTGGGGAGGCTTTTGCCCATGATGTAACTGGCTGAGTTTACAACACTCTGCAGCTTTTTAAGATCCTGTGCAGTGGTCCCTCCATTCCAGATGGTTATGCAACCATTTACAATGTTCATCATGGCGGCATACCACGTCTCCTCAAACTCTGAATGAAATATAGCCACTATTGAGCCTTCTTTGTAATTGCATCAGTTTGTTAGACCCAGGATAGTTCTTCAGATATGTTGACACCCAATATCTTGAAATTGCTCACCCTTTTCAGTGCTGATCCCTCAATTAGGATTGATGTGTGTTCCCTTGACTTCCCCTTCCTGAAGTCCACAATCAATTCCTTGTTCTTACTGGCTTTGAGTACAAGATTATTGTTGTGATACCACTCAACCAACTGACCTATCTCACACCCTCTCAGAACCATCTGAAATTCTGCCAAGTTACGTCATCGGCAAATTTATAGATGCTGTTTGAATGAAAGCTGGCCATTCAATTGTGGAATGGATAAATATAACACCTCTTCCCAGGTGTCACGTGATGCCAAAATGAGGAGGCATTAATGTAAATGTACAGCTGCAGGTTGAAGGCTTAGTTCTTTATTTTTGGTATCTCCATAAGACCATAGAATTGAAAATATATGTGGACTAAGATGTTAACTGTCCTGTGCTATCATCAGTGGGATCATCAGTTGAGCTTCCACCTGTCTTCAAGAGTTTCGGTCCACTTATGATCAAGACTCCCTCGAGGTGGTGGGCCTGCAGTGCTAAAGCAACACCTCCCACTGGTGAGCTTAAAAACTTGGTATCAGCCTCTATCAGAGTTGTTGGTTGCTTCCAGCCAACAGATAGTCTACTCTTCAGGTGGCTATGCAACTACTGAAGAGTTTACAAAAGATGGATACACTGTCCGACTATCTGCCCCTCTGGACGTATTTGGTCCATAATGATCCTGTCTCCGTTGCCTCAGCTACAGCCCTGCTGGTTGACTTGATCTCTCTTCTAGTGAAGCCAAGGTCACGCAGCCACTTCTGAAAAGTGAACACGATAAAGCCACGGCAGCCTACTTCAAATGGATAGCATGAGACCTTCTACCCTCTGTCTCTGCACTCTGATCTTAATTCTGCATACTTGGTTAACTTGTGCTTATGGGCTTCATTGATGTTGTCTTCCCAAGGGACTGTGAGTTCACTAATAACCAATTCTCTACTGGTGTCAGACCATACAATTACATCTGGATGCAATGTGGTTAAAGCTATTTGCTCCAGGAAACTGCCTTTCCCATCCAGGTCGGCCTTGACACACCAATCATTGGCTGAAGAAAGTGTGCTTGATCGTGGGCCTGCGCTGTACACCCTTGACTTGGAGCCTTCTTTCACAAATGATATACGATGTTCTGTGCAGCATGGGGCATGAAATAAGTTGTGCTGCAGTACTGTCTGCTCAACCGCTTCCATTACAACTTTGAGAACATTCTTATGTCTCCAAGTGTACATGCCGCTGGAAAGATTGACTCTGCATGCACTCAAAATATGTTGAAGTGTTCCCTTCTCACCACAAGCAGCACACCTGTCTGTCTTATCTTCATATCAGGTGCTGAGGTTGGCAAGTGTTGGGAGCAGGTCATACGCTGCTCTGCATAGAAAAGAAATGCAGAGTGGTTCCATCTGCCACAGAACATTCCAAGATAGATGACGTTGTTCAACACTTTCCCACTAGGTTCAAGCTCCTTGTTTGGCCAGGCCAACTGTATTAGCTAACCTTTTCTACCTCTCGTATTTCTTGTGTTACAAGCTCACGGTGCTCCTTACCTTTAGAAGATGACCACCACATGTGGGTTGTCCATCCAAGTCCCTGGCGGCCTAGCTGGATAGCCCCAACCGTCTCCTTGTGCTGCAATCTAGACTCTGCCTCATCAACTGCTACATTCTTGGTTGGTGCGACTGTAACAAAACCCAATTTCCCTCGGGATCAATAAAGTATGTCTGTCTGTCTGTCATGGGCTGACCACTTCCTGCCTGATCTCACATCCGGCTGGGTATTCTTGATGACAGGATCTTTTGAGTCTTGAAGCATCAAGAATGATCTTACCTTGGTTACCTTGATCTCTTCAACAAGGGATTGCACTGGGATGGTAAGCTTTGTCTGGCTTCTGTGGATTGTAACATTAGTGAGGCTGCTCGGTACTCCAAGCCACTTCTTCAGAAACTTGTTGATCTTCTGTTCCATTACCTCAACATGGGACATTGCCACTTCATAGACAGTTAGTGGCCACATTATCCGTGGCATCAGTCCGTACTGCAAGCACCACAACTTCAACTTGCCTGGCAACACACACGTCGACAGATATCAGACCTCTGCTGATCTGTTCTCCTGTCTCTTGAACCCTCTTGGTGTCTCTCAGCTCCTCTGTGTACCATTGACCAAGGCTCTTAACTGGTTGGTCCTGAATGGATGGAATCTCCTCTCCACAAAGGGTGAAATGAAAGTGAACCAGCTTTCCTCTCCTAAGAACAAAGCTCCTTGACTTCTTGGTCATGAACTTCATCCTTCCCCAATCCATTAGCTCCTTGAGTCTAGATAGTACACTTTCCACTGCCTTTTGTGCTAGGACCCAAAAGGGTGAGATCGTCCATAATTGCCCATATTGGTGGTAACTCCCCTCTGCCATCAAGTGTGACACCTGGTCCCACTGATTCTGCAGCCCTCACAATGACCTCCATGGCTAACACAAAAAGGATGGGTGAAATCACACATCCCATTGGGATTCCAACATCCAAGATCTGCCAACTAGCTGTAAACTGCTGAGTGTAAAACCTCACCTGGAATTCGTTGTAGTACTGCATAACCAAGTTTCTCACCTTAGCAGGAATCTATAGGAATTCCATTGCAAACTCAATCAGGGCATGGGGATCAGAACCATACATATTTGCAAGATCAAGCCAAGCTACAGCCAGATTTCTTCTCAACCTTTGCAACTCCTAGATAGTATGCCATATCATGATATTATGTTCAAGGCATCCCGGGAAGCCTGGTATTCCTGCCTTCTGCACAGATGTATTTACCAATCCATTCTCTATCACAAATGAAGATATTCTTTCTGCTAGAATGCCAAACATAATCTTCCTCTCTACATTCAGGAGTGAAATTGGTTGGAACTGATTCAATGTAGCAGAATTCTCTTCCTTCGGGATGAATACTCCTTCAGCCTCACTCCATGACAAAGGAACAACAATTTGTCTCCACACCACCTTTAACAATCTCCAGAAGTATTTCCTCAGCTCTTCACACTTCTTGAACACCTTATACGGCACTCCATTAGATCCTGGCACTGAACCTGACCTTGCCTTTCTGATGAACTGTTCGACTCCTATCAGTTCGGGTTCTGACAGATTGAACTTCACTCCTGGCTCGGTAGGCTTCACAAGCCCAGGAATATCAAGCAGAGGAGCCTCCCACTGTTCGTTAGAGTAAGTGCTTGCCAGGTGATCCTCAAGTTCTTGTTGAGAGATGTTAAGCTGCCCACTCTTATTTTGTTTAGACAAACTCTTTGTGAACTGGTGAGAGTTCTAAAAGAATGACTTTCTTGCCTTCTCTCTCTTCTTTCTCTTTTTACGTTGTAGCTCTGCATGATGAAGTGATGCTAACTTTAATCAAAACTGCTCTTGGAGATCAGCAAGCCCTGGCTTGTCACCCTCACTTGTTACCTTCCACCTCTGTCTCAACGATCAAAGCTCTCTCCTCAACCTACTAATCTTCTTCTGGCGCCTGCTTGGTGTCTGTGTAGGCTTTGCTTTCTTCAACTCAACCAAGCCAAACCGGTTCTTTCCAACATCGTAAATCATATCGTCCATCACTTTCAACTTTCTCTTTGATGTTCCCATGAGAGTGTTCTCCAACATCATACTAATATCCTCATTAAACACATGCCAAGCCTTCTCATCTGCCATTACTGGCCACTTAACCTTCCTCTTCTTCTCTATCTCCTCACCACCGCCATCATGCGAAGGATCTACCTGGGTACTGTGGTCTGAAACATGACCTGGGTTATCTCTTGTCAGACCTGGACTATGATGTCTTTCTCAAGAGTGAATCGCTGTGGCTTGTGACTCAGTGGTTCAAAAGACCACATCATCTGTGCTTGATGAAGAAATTTCACTGGAGCAGAATTAGGCCATTTAGCCCAACAAGTCTTCCCCATCATTTCATCATGATTGATCCCAAACACCATTCAACCCCATACACCTGCCTTCCTGCTATATCCTTTGATGCCTTGACCAAACGGGGAACTATCAACTTCACCCTTAAATACACCCACTGACTTGGCCTCTACAGCTGTCTGTAGCAGAGCATTCCACAGATTCACTACTTTCTGGTTAAAAAATTTCCTCCTTAACTCTTCTTTAAAAGATTGCCCCTCAGTTTTGAGGCTGTGCTCTCTAGTTCTGGATACCCTCACCAGAGGAAACATCTTCTCCACATCTACCTTATCTAGTACTTCCAACTTTTGGTAGGTCTCAATGAGATCCCCTGCATTCTTCAAATACTAGTGAGTACAGGCCTAAAGCTGCTGAATGCCCCTGATATGTTAATTCCTTCATTCCTGGAATTATCCTCATGAACCTCCTCTGGACTCTCTCCAGTGACAACCCATCCTTTTGGAGATATGGGGCACAAAACCTTTGACAATACTTCAAGTGCGGCTTGACTCGTGTTTTATTACAGCTCAGCACTATCCCCTTGCTTTTATTATGCTATTCAATTTTTAATAAATGCCAGCATTGTATTTGCCCTCTTACCACACAGACTCAAACAGTAAATTAAGCTTCTGGGAATCTTGCACGAGCACTCCTAATTCCCTCTGCACCTCTGATGTCTGAGTTTTCTCCCGATTTAAATAGTCTGCACTGTTGTTCCTTTTGCCAAAATGCATTATCGTACATTTCCCAACACTGTATTCCATCTGCCACTTTTTTTGACCATTCCTACTAAGCCCTCAGGGATACCAAAATTCGCGGATGCTCAAGTCCCTTATTCAACCTGTCTCAGTGCAGTGGACCCTAGGACCTGGCAGTAGAACTCTGAATCCGCAGTGTTTCTGTTCGCGAAAATAATCACGATCACGATTGAAAATAAAGTGGAAATAATAAAGCGATCAGAAAGGTGAAACACCATCAGTCATTGGAAAATCGTTAGGCTACGTAATGATCGTAACAATTTTAAAGGATAAAGTGAGAAAGGCTCTGCCCCGATGAAAGCTACAATTATTACTAAGCAACGCAGTGGTTTAATTATTGGGTTTTGGGGTTTTGGGTTTTTGATCCTCCACATCAACCCGGCATGGTGGAGAGCGCACTTGGGAGCGATCTGTCCCGAGTCCCGAGAATTTCCATTCCCGAGCCTGGCACTGAAACATACGTTCTTAAGTGTTTTATATGCATAGAAAGGTAAAATATATACTATATACTAAGACAAACGTTTGACTAACTGATGCTAAATAATACTGGATGTACCTGTTCCGACTTACTTAGTAAGAGAACTTCAGATTTTTTTCAATTCCGATTCACAATAACCCACGCACATCCTCCCGTACACTTTAAATCATCTCTAGATTACTTATAATACCTAATAAAATGTAAATGCTATGTAAAATGGCTGTTATACCTCATTGTTTAGGGAATAATGACAAGAAAAGAAGTCTGTACATGCTCGAACAACAAGTGCTGGAACAGCACTTCCGGGTTTTTGCGATTCGCGGTTGGTTGAATTCGCGCATGCAGAATTCGCGGATAAGGAGGGCGGACTGTACAAGAGGAATAGATAGAGTGGACAGCCAGCGCCTCTTCCCCACTGCTCAGTACAAGAGGACATGGCTTTAAGGTAAGGGGAGGGAAGTTCAAGGGGGACATTAGAGGAAGGTTTTTCACTCAGAGAGTGGTTGGTGCGTGGAATGCACTGCCTGAGTCAGTGGTGGAGGCAGAAACACTAGTGAAATTTAAGAGACTACTAGACAGGTATATGGAGGAATTTACGGTGGAGGGTTATATGGGAGGCAGGGTTTAAGGGTCGGCACAACACTGTAGGCTGAATGGCCTGTATGTTTTATGTTAAACCTGTGGTCTTTAGTCTTACAACCAAAGAACCATTGATGTTATCTATGTCTCTCATGATTTTGTAAATCTTTCTGAGGTTGCTCTTAGCTTCCAGGGAAAATTTCCCTGATCTATACAGACTCAAACTCTTCAATCCCTGTAACATTCTTGGGTATATTTTCAGCATCCTTTTTAGCCTAATGTCATCCTTCCTATGCCCACATGACCAGAACAGCATATAGTATACCAGCTGTGGTCTCACTAATGTTAAATGCTAAACAACCTCTTCACCACTCTGTCTGCCTTTGTCTGAATGACAAGAAATTTTATATATGTATGTTAGATCCCTCTGTTCTACAACCCTTTTCATGGCCCTACCATCTACCATGTAAGTCTGGCCCTGGTTTAAATGTCCAAATGCAATACCTCTTCACTGTCATTATTGTCCATTTCACCACTAATTTTAATGTTGTTTGCAAACCTATTTTTCATGTTAACAGCATTGTCATCCAAATCTTTAAGCAGATGACAGAAAAACTGCAGACCAAGCAGCATACCACTGATCACAAACCTCCAATCTCGAAAATGACCCACCACTTTGCCTCCTTACACCAAGCCAAATTTGTATCTAATTGATTAGATCACCCAGGATTCCACATGCTCTATCTTTCCAGACCAGCCTACTCTGCAGGATTTTTTCACAAAACCTTGCTAAAGTCCATGTTAATTATGTTTACCACCTTGCCTTTATTAATCCTTATAGTCACCTCTCCAAAACATTCAATCAAACTTGTAAGATACAATTTCCTACACATAATGCCAGGAAGACAATGGTATGAATTTCTGAGGCAGAATAGTGTGCACTGGTGCCATTATAAGATTAGTATATTTCTAGGCATGCATTCCTTGCCCAATATGCCACACTCGCACTCTTTAAACTGTCACTTTGCTTTGAGTCAGCTGTTCTTTAAAGTACCACATTGTTATTAATCTAGTATCTATTACACTGTCCAATTCACATAGTTCCCATTAATGTGCAATACTAGAGATTCATCGTCTTTGAGGCGTTTTACTCCTACCACTGAGATGCTAGGAAGAAAACTCTCATGATTCACATCATGTTTCTGCCCACATTATCTTTAAGCCAACATTGCAATTTGTAATAATTTTTCTTTAATAGGACAAATTTGCTTTCTAATGGGGCAGTTAGTTAAGACATTGAAAGCTGGTCCAAACGGACCAGGAAAGTCCCATGTTTGAACCATGATCTATGCTGATTTTTTTGCTGATCTAGATATAGCTGCCCTATAAGAAACACGTTTGGCAGATTCAGGTACACTGAAGGAAAGGGACTACACACTTTTCTGGCAAGGAAAGAGCCAAGGTGAGCCCCATGAGTATGGAGTGGGTTTTGCCGTTAGGAACTCCTTGTTGCAAATTGTGAAACCACCAAAAAATGGATCAGAATGAATTATGACTCTCTGCCTACACAGCAGTCATGGCCCAGTATCTCTCATCAGTGTGTATGCCCCTACCTTGAACTCCACCTCTGAGGCAAAAGACATGTTCTACGACAAATTAGAAGCTGTTGTCAGGAATATTCGTGACGAGCACCTCGTTCTCCTTGGTGACTTCAATGCCACAGTGGGAGCCGATAACGATTTCTGGCCATCTTGTCTTGGCCACTTTGGAATTGGCAAAATAAATGACAATGGACAAGATCTCCTGGAGTTTTGCTCATGGCCTGTGTGTAACTAACTCCTACTTTCAGATGAAGTCGCAGTATAAGGTCTCTTGGTGACATCCGTGGTCTAAACGCTGGCACCAACTAGACATGATCATCACCAGACCCTCTTTCATCAACTTTGTACTAATCACCCATTCATACCACAGTGCAGACTACGATACGGATCATGATTTAGTATGCTGCAAGATCAAACTAAGTCCGAAGAAAATCCACCACTCCAAACAAACTGGAAAACCGTGCATCAACACAACAGAGATGAAACAGTCAGAAAAGGTTGACCAGTTTGCCAAGTCAGTCCCGGGTGCCATGACTACCTCCTCATAAGGAGATACTGCAACAGAACAATGGTCATACCTTTACGCCACCATCCGCTAATCGGCACTCTCTATCTTTGGAAGAAAGACCACAAAGAGCAGTGACTGGCTTGAGGCAAAGTCCAACATCATGACTCCTGTCATCGGAGCCAAGCGTGCAGCTCTCACAGAGTACAGGCACTCACCATGCAACCAAACATTCCAGGCACTTTGAGCTGCTAGAAGCAAAGTGCAACAGACTGCAAGGCAGTGCACAAATGAGTACTGGCTCCAGCTCAGTGAGGACATTCATACAGCAGCTGTGACAGGCAACATCAGATTGATGTATGATGGTATCAAGAAGGCCCTTGGCCCATCGCAGAGCAAGTCAGCACCCCTGAAGTCATCCGGCGGTGAAATAATCACTGATAAAAGCAAGCAGATGGAATGCTGGGTAGAACACTACTCTGAGCTCTACTCGAGGGAAAATGTTGTTGTTAGCTCAGCCATTGATGCCATCGATTGTCTACCGGTCATGGATGAACTCAACTCCGTACCAACCATTGAGGACCTCAGCAAGGCAATTGACAGTCTGGCCCCAGGGAAAGATCCTGGCAATGATGGGATTCCTCCAGACCTGATCAAACACTGCAAGAGCTCACTCCTCCAACCTTCACACAAGGTCCTCCATCAGTGCTGGAAGGAAGGAGCCGTACCACAGGATCTGCGTGACTCCAAAATCGTCACTTTGTACAAGAACAAGGGTGATAGGAGCAATTGCAACAACTACAGGGGTATCTCCCTCCTGAGTATTGTCGGCAATGTCTTTGCTCATGTAGCTCTGGCACATCTACAAACTCTGGCAGAATGGGTCTACCCTGAGTCCCAATGTGGTTTTCGCACAGGGAGGTCAACTGTCGGCATGATTTTCTCACTCCGTCAACTCCAGAAGAAGTGCAGGGAACAAAAGAAACCCCTCTATGTCACTTTCATTGACTTAACCAAGTCATTCGACCTTGTCAGCAGGGATGGGCTCTTTCAGATTCTCCTCAAGATCAGCTGTCCTCCAAAACTCCAAAGAATCATCAAGTCATTCTATTACGACATAAGGGATACTGTGCAGTACGATGGCAGCTCATCAGAACCCTTCACTATTCGTAGTGGAGTCAAACAAGGATGCGTGTTGGCCCCAACATTATTAGGTATCATCTTCTCTATGCTATTGAAACACGCATTTGGGACATCGACAGAAGGCATCTACATGCACACCAGGTCTCATGGGCGGCTGTTCAACCCTGCGCGCCTGAGAGCAAGAACAAAGGTGCTAAAGATCTTAATACGTGACATCCTATTTGCCGATGACGCTGCTACAACTTTGTACACCAAAGAGCAACTACAAACTTTCATGGACTGCTTCTCTAAAGCATGCAAGAACTTTGGGCTTACCATCAGCCTAAAGAAAACAAATGTCCTTGCCCAGAATGTAGTGGAGATACCAGTCATTACCATCAACAATTACGATCTAGAAGTGGCCCACGAGTTCACATACTTGGGGTCGACCATGAGCGACACTCTCTCTCTCGATGCTGAAATCAATAGGTGTTTGGCAAAGCAACATCGATCCTTGCTTGACGCTCCTTGCAGGTCTGGGAGAATCCGAAACTCACTACAAAGACCAAAACTGCTGTGTACATTTCATGCATTATCAGCACCCTCCTGTACGGTAGCGAGACTTGGACCATCTACTCCAAACAGGAGAGGAGTCTCAATAGTTTTCACCTGTGCAGCCTTCGCCGCATCCTCGGCACCACCCGGAGAGGCAAAGTCCCAAACTCTGAGGTCCTCTCCCACGCTGGACTTCCCACAACGTTCACGCTTTTAGGACAATGCAGACTGCGCTGGCTGGGCCACATCCATCGTATGAAGGATGGTAGACTGCCAAAGGACATCCTCTATGGAGAACTAGCACTAGGCAAGAGGAACGTTGGTAGACCACAGCTTCGCTTCAAGGACCTCTGGAAGCGCGACATGAAAGCCTTAAAAATCAACACAGAGTGCTGGGAGGATATAGCAGATGACCGCAACAAATGGCGAGGTACTCTTCAGCAACACCTAGAACAAGGCAAAAGAGTGATCCTGAGCCAGTTTGAGGATTGGAGAGCTAAATGGAGAGCACAATGGACAGTGGACAACAATTACACGACGCTCTACACATGCAGCAACTGTGGCAGAGCCTACCATTCCAGGATCGGCCTCAATAGCCACAGTCGACGCTGCTCGACAAACCAGTGACTACCAGAGGTGCAGTACCCATGGTCGACCATGATCGACGGAGACCACACACACAGAGCTGATTTTTGCCAGGCTAAAAGTGATGACCTGCATTTGGTGTCAGTGATCAATGGTGAGATACATAGTGCTTATTCCATATATCATTTCCAGTCCTACAATGTCCAGTAACAACTGGCTATTTTAACTAGCTGTCTGATAATGCCCATATTCTACACACTATACACAGAATATGGTCTAAATAATATTGATATACATTTGATGAACATAGTTTAAAGAACATAATGGGCTGCTGGTAATGGTGGTGGAGGCAGATACGATAGGGTCTTTTAAGAAACTCTTGGATAGGTACATGGAGCTTACAAAAATAGAGAGCTATGGTAATCCTCGGTAATTCCTAAAGTAAGTATATTTTCGGCACAGCATTGTGGGCTGAAGGGCCTGTATTGTGCTATAGGTTTTCTATGTTTCTATGTAATCTTAACTCCAACAAGAATTTTGTTACAGTTTCAAATAATCCTAGCTTGTATAATTTTGGATGTGAGCATTAGTTTCACTTGTTGAAGTTCATTCATTGGCCAGAGCCATCTGTGATGTTAATAATTACCAGTGTTATGGATATTATTTTCGCAGAAAGATCAATATCACCTCCTCCAACTTGAGGTTGTACAACCTCGTGTTTAACCTTCTGTGATTTACACTGCATCTGATCATCCCCATTAAATACAATTAATTATGTATTTAATCATCTGTCAAAAAAAGTCAGTAAATTAATGTGCCACGATGAGGCTACCCTCATGGTGAAGGAGCAACACTTTATATTCCATCTGGGTAACCTCCAACCTGATGGTATGAACATCGATTTTTCCTTATGGTAAAAATCCCAACCACCCCCCCCCCCCCCCCCTTCTTCTATTCCCCACTCTGGCCTTTTACCTACTTGCATCTGCTTATCATTTCCTCCTGGATCTGCTCCTCCTTTCCTTTCTCCTATGGTCCAGTCTCCTCTCCTCTCAGATTCCTTTTTTAAATCATCCCTTTACCTTTCCCATCCGCTTAGCATCACCTATCACCTTCCAGCTAGCTTCCTTCCCCTCCCCCCATTTTTTAATTCTGGCATCTTCCCCCTTCCTTTCCAGACCTGACCTGACGGTCTTGGCCTGAAATGTTGACTATTTGTTTATTTCCATGAATGCTGGCTGACCTGCTGAGTTTCTCCAGCATTGTGTGTGTGTTGCTTTGGATTTTCAGCATCTGCAGATTTTCTTGTGTTAGTAAATTAAGGATACATTTAGTTTAAGAAACACGCAATAACTTCCACTGTTGCTGTGAATTTGATTTGTGATTTTGGCAAATGCTGAAAAAAAATGCATTCAATTAATCATTGCAACCCATATTAATAACTTAACAAAATAACGACCGCAAAAGCAAACATGACCATTCAGCAGCTGAACTATCCACCTGCCTGGCATCCATTCTAAACTGATTTTATGTTAACTGCTTGAAAAGGAAGTGTAGTTTTTGAAAGCATTTTACACTATGTACTCTTTCCCAAGCTCAATTAAGTTGGATTGCTTGCTGTATTCAATCTTTAGCTAATTTAAATGAAATATCATTTTCATTTCTGTAGTAGGACTGACTAAATTTAATGATTTATGATTGTAATAACATGCCAATTAAATATCTAACATATGTATTTTTATACACCAAGCAGAGCAAGGCGTTTCCACTCATTAAGAGTGCTTTCAGAACTGGAGACATAATAGATTAGTTCAGGCTTTTCTCATTCATAAGACTGTAAGAATTTAATCAAGGCTCACTTGCCTTACATAACTGTAAACATGGAGACATAGCTTCAGGCAAGTAAGACCCTGAAGCCATCATCTCTCATTAACTGTTACATAATCACTGTAACAGCTTTTCTCAATGCAACAGTCTACAGATATTGTATCAGATTCAATGGAAAGAAATGATGTCATGCTCATTTTGTTCTTGTGATGATATGAAATTTCTGATCGTGTAAAAACAACAAGGCAATCAGACAGGAACATCGTCTAACTGCTACTCAATCAGCCGAAACTTCTTTCCCAATTGAAACATGATGAACTGTTAACAAAATCATAAAATGCCAGAGAAGCACTCAGCAGACAATGTAGCATCTATGGATAGAGAAGCCGAGTTAATGCTTCAGGTTCATGTTTTGCTATCCACAGATGCTGCCTGACTTGCTGAGTGTTCCCATTTTCTATTTTATTTCAGATTCCAGCATTTGCAGTTTTATTGATTTTCATGGGCACTGAGTGGTGTTCAGCTGTATCAGATAATCAACCTCTGCAGCATCTACATTTCAGATGACAATACTTTTATCTGATAATTTAAGACAATGGTTTACTCCATGTACATATATCCTGCTTGTTTTCCCTTTACTTCCTAATTTCACCTTGTATCATTATCCTATTTATCTATTATCCCTGCCTTTCTCATTTTTACACACTATTATTTATTTTCTTATCCTCTCACTCTTACTAATTCTAACATTTTCTGTGTTAACATAATGTATTCTTTGGGCCTTGAAGCAAATAATGGTCAGACCTATTTGAGAATATTGTATTTGATTTTGATCTTATAGTATATTAAATGATATTGAGGCTTTGGAATGAGTACAGATGAAGGCAACAAGACTAATTAATATTATAAAATATCCTATTATTTATAGAGTTAACTATTTGGGATGTTATTAAGGTCTAAGAGGTTTTGAAGGGTCACTGCATTAGAGTTAAAAGAAAAATATTCCAATTAAATTGGTTAGGAAAGCCTAGAGATACCTATTGTTTTCCTTAGCTTGTTTACTTATAATAAGGTATACTTCATCCATTTGTCTAGAAGGGATTTTTTTCCCATGGAATAGGAGAGCTTAGAATTGTACTGAATGCCAAATCAGTGAATTCCTTCAAGTGGAAACTATAACTGTTTCTAACAGTGGCAAAATCATCTATAAAAGGTAGTTTGTGCATTATTATTATTAGGGTTAATGTTTGCTAAGACCTAGCTTTAATGATGGGTTAAGACATTGTCGTTGGTTTGCTAAATTAAGAATTTGCCTTCTTTCTTCTCCATTGCTTTGAGCGAGTCAGCATTCATTATCCCCTGCAGGAATTCATTCTGTGAAGTCACCATCTAAAGTATGACGAAGTTATGTTTTATAACCTTGTTGCCTTCTGGGAGAAAACACTCTACTCTTTCTGAAAGCACTTATGACTTTGCTAACAGTTAATGTGTATTCCTGCTTTTTTGTTGTTGTTAACATATCATCAGCAGATAGCATATAACCATGTGACGTCTTCAAAAATAATGTGCTGGCTGCAAGAACTTGCAGTCTCCACGGCAACCATTCCAACACTTCATCATGACTATGCCTCTATGTCAGTTTGCATCCTGTCTTGATGACAGTATGTCTACATTGTTTTCTGCTGCATGAAAGTCATTGGTAACTTCCAGTGACACGTTTCGATAGACTGTATCACAATGTGCACAGGTCCAAAAAGGATGTCAGCAGAGCTTGTGATGTCTGAAAAAGCAGATCACCCTGAAATGAGCAGTTTTGGGAAAAGTTATCATTTACTCTGGAGTAAGGTAATTGAATACTAAACTGACACTGGAAATCAGTTATATAATGAATGTTAAGGGACTGTCATTCAATGGAATTGCTGGAGGGATCAACAAACTTTCCATTTCGGAAATAGGTAACTGATAGATGCAGGGTAGTGGACACTTCAAATCTGAGATGCAATTATTCCACAAACATCACACATCAAGCAAAGTTAAACATTACCTCAGTGAAGCAATGCATGCCATTACCTACCCTGCTCGCTGCTTTTTGGACTTATCTGATATTCCATCCCGAGACATGAGCTTGTTGAATACTATGATTCCGAAGAGCATGTTTACCTTATGAAGGAAGACCAGCAAGTTAGTAAGGATATACTCACTACTCAGCAAACAGCTCCCACTAAGCAGTTACTCTCACAATGGCATAAAGGTAGCACAGGCTAAGTATCCCTTATCCAAAATGCTTGGGGCCAGAAGTGTTTTGACACTAGATTTTGGAATATATTATGAAGTAGCTTGGAATCAGCACCATTTCTGACTGAATTTATGTGCCACTGGTAAGCAATCTTATACTCGTTCATTACTCGTGTACTACAAGTAAAAATTATTACTTAACATTAATATAATGAATGCAGCACAGCAGCATTGGGAAAACACCTGAATCAGCTGTTTAACAACAATAACCAATGGCATACTTTCTGTCTGCACCATCGATGCTGTGATTTGATTAAAAGGTTACTGTACATTGTATTTATGTTTTTTTTGGTTTTATGTAAGGTGTAAAAACAATTCGCATTGTTGATTTGTTCTGGTGCTAGATCTTCAACAGCAACCACCTTTGCAAACTTGTCAATTCTTCATGATCAGCAGATAATTTAACTTTAAAATGTTTAACATGCTTAAAAATTTAATAGTGTGACTTGTCTTAAATTCCTGCAACCAGACTGCTGAATATTCACAATTACCTTCAACTTTCAGTCCATCATGATAGATCTTTGTTTGTTTCATGAACAGCACACTGTTAAGCACCATATGGTCACTCCAATGCTGATGAATACATTCTTTCAATACACCATCGAGATCTTCATTTTTCACTTTATGCAGTGTTTTTCTATTTTTCATTAACTTCTTTTCATTACATACATGAGGTCATTTCTCAGAACAGTCTGTGGTGTGCAGAAACCTGCTCATCGCCTAAGAACCTTTCCAGTGCCTTGTGGAATTTTTTATTTCTACTTATGTCAGCACTCCAAAAAATTTCTGATTTTAGATAAGGGGGACTCGACCTTTCCTCAGGAATCATAATATTAAGCTTCTGCAGTTGCAATATGAGCAACTTCAGTACTATAGTCATAACCAGAACACTGATAAATAGTGGGAAACTATTGTGTTATAAAGAATACTCTGTGGTACACTACAGGAATTTGGAATGTGGTTCATATGTGATCCTTCAAGAGCTTTCACAAATGCTGTTCTATAAAACATTAATAATGTTCTGTTGATCAGTTACTTTGAATCTAATTGGGCAACTTCACATAACCAAAATATTGGACATGTTATCAAGAACTAACTAGTGGCAGGTGATTACCGTAGATTCCGGATTTTAAGCCGCTACTTTTTTCCCACATTTTGAACAGCTTTGAACTTTGCGGCCAATAATCCGAAGCGGCTAATGCATGATTTTTTTCATGCCGCCTCGTAAACATTTTGCCTCGTAACAGTAGACCAATAAAATTGATGAGTAGTTCACAGAGGTCCAATGAAATTGTACGATAAATCAAGCGCACTTTCACAATTAAATTATTGTAAATCAGTCATTTGTACTCACCCTCATCAACATGGAAAACACTCGAAGCATTGTGCTGCCTACTTAGTTTAAACTATATTTGTTTTCTGTACTACATCGCGGGATGCTATGACGTCACACCCGGTTTCGCGGTGTCTTGTGGGAAAATGCCGGTTTGCGATGAAACGGGACGGAGGGAGGGAGCGCATTACGCGAGCGGCTTTGGATCTGAGCGAACTCTGCTTTTAAGTTAAAGGTATCAATAACTTTTCCTGGTAGGCTGCAATATATATATTTTTTTACCAGTCGTTAGGAGATATTGGAATGTTGTTCAGTAAAGAAGTATACGCAACGTATATTTAAAAGTAGCCGCGTACGGGCACGGTTCGAAAAAAAGCATTTGCAATATGTATTTGTTTTTGTTACCATATGGATTTAATTAAAAGTTAAAAAAATCCTCACGTGTAATATCTTTCTGTGTAAATATCTCATATTACAACGTGGGACACCTGCGGCCGAAAATCCGGTGCGGCCTAAAATCCGGTGCGGCCTAAAATCCGATGCGGCCTTTACAATTAAAAAAATGATTTTATTTCTAAAATTAGAGCCAGCGGCTTTAATCAGGTGCGCTCTGTAGTCCGGAATCTACGGTAGTTTTGATGGCTGTGCTGGGCAACATCCCAGAGAGATCATGATGCAGATCCTTCTGCTCATTGCTTCCACTGAAAAACATACACTGTTGCTTTCATTGTGTCCATGGTTTTGATGAAGTGTGAACAAAGTACATTTACTTGTATGATTAAAATTTGTTACAAAATTAAGGCAATGTACACTCATTGGTGAATTCATGGATGTACTAAAACCATTGATAAACATTGCGTAGAAAACAGAATCTTTAAATCCTGTTCCCATGAGTTATAATACAAAGTAGCATTCTGTATCCAGTTCCCACAAAATAATGAACACAGTGTAAAGTTTTTAAATGTCCACATGACATTTTCCCCACATCATATATTCCATGTTAATGACAGCATTAAAACATGATCTTTACCAATACAATGATTGCGGCCGGTCCGACAAAGGCATAAAGGAGGCCTCCTTCCAATGACAGCCAGCAGCTGAAAGCGAGAACACACCCATTCTGAGTCAGTCTTAGACAGACACCCATCATCATCAGAAGAAGGGATTTGCTGTTTTACTAAGTGCAACAACAGATGAGGGTTGTCTTTAATCTCTATCCTTTGCTTTACTGAGGAAATTACCTTTTGCTTAGATCCAATTCCTCTTAGAATTTTCAATAAAATCAGGGGTTCATTTCTAGGTGAGGGACTGAATCATGAGAAGGACCCATATTCTTTTGTTTCAATAAAAACACAATATGCTGGCAGAACTCAGCAGGATAGACAGCATCTATGGGAGGAGGTAGTGATGACGTTTCGGGAAGGGTTTCGGCCTCTATAGCATTTCGTTATTTATTGAAATACAGCATGGAATAGCCTGGCCCTTTGAGCAATTCTCTGAATTAATCTTGAGATAATTTACAATCACCAATTATCCTATCAACTGGTAATTCTGTGGTTTGTGGGAGGTAATGGGAGTATCCGGAGGAATGCACATGATCACAGGGAGAATGTACAAACCGGAATATCCGGAGGAATGCACATGATCACAGGGAGAATGTACAAACCGGAATATCCGGAGGAGATGCAGATGATCACAGGGAGAACGTACAAACCGGAATATCCAGAGGAGATGCAGATGATCACAGGGAGAACGTACAAACCGGAATATCCGGAGGAGATGCACGTGATCACAGGGAGAACGTACAAACCAGAATATCCGGAGGAGATGCAGATGATCACAGGGAGAACGTACAAACCGGAATATCCGGAGGAGATGCACGTGATCACAGGGAGAACGTACAAACCAGAATATCCGGAGGAGATGCAGATGATCACAGGGAGAATGTACAAACCGGAATATCCGGAGGAGATGCACGTGATCACAGGGAGAACGTACAAACCGGAATATCTGGAGGAATGCAGATGATCACAGAGAGAATGTAGAAACCGGAATATCCGGAGGAATGCAGATGATCACAGGGAGAATGTACAAAGTGGAGTATACTGAGGAGATGTTCATGATCACAGGGAGAATGTAGAAACTGGAGTATCCGGAGGAAAGGCACATGATCACAGGGAGAACGTACAAACCGGAATATCCGGAGGAGATGCAGATGATCACAGGGAGAACGTACAAACCAGAATATCCGGAGGAGATGCAGATGATCACAGGGAGAACGTACAAACCGGAATAACCGGAGGAGATGCACGTGGACACAGGGAGAACGTACAAACCGGAATATCTGGAGGAATGCAGATGATCACAGAGAGAATGTAGAAACCGGAATATCCGGAGGAATGCAGATGATCACAAGGAGAACGTACAAACCGGAATATCTGGAGGAATGCAGATGATCACAGAGAGAATGTAGAAACCGGAATATCCGGAGGAATGCAGATGATCACAGGGAGAATGTACAAAGTGGAGTATACTGAGGAGATGTTCATGATCACAGGGAGAATGTAGAAAATGGAGTATCCGGAGGAAAGGCACATGATCACAGGGAGAACGTACAAATCGGAATATCCGGAGGAGATGCAGATGATCACAGGGAGAACGTACAAACCGGAATATCCGGAGGAGATGCACGTGATCACAGGGAGAACGTACAAACCAGAATATCCGGAGGAGATGCAGATGAACACAGGGAGAACGTACAAACCGGAATATCCGGAGGAGATGCACGTGATCACAGGTAGAACGTACAAACCGGAATATCTGGAGGAATGCAGATGATCACAGAGAGAATGTAGAAACTGGAGTATCCGGAGGAAAGGCACATGATCACAGGGAGAACGTACAAACCGGAATATCCGGAGGAGATGCAGATGATCACAGGGAGAACGTACAAACCGGAATATCCGGAGGAGATGCAGATGATCACAGGGAGAACATACAAACCGGAATATCCGGAGGAGATGCACGTGATCACAGGGAGAACGTACAAACCAGAATATCCGGAGGAGATGCAGATGATCACAGGGAGAACGTACAAACCGGAATATCCGGAGGAGATGCACGTGATCACAGGGAGAACGTACAAACCAGAATATCCGGAGGAGATGCAGATGATCACAGGGAGAACGTACAAACCGGAATATCCGGAGGAGATGCACGTGATCACAGGGAGAACGTACAAACCGGAATATCTGGAGGAATGCAGATGATCACAGAGAGAATGTAGAAACCGGAATATCCGGAGGAGATGCACGTGATCACAGGGAGAACGTACAAACCAGAATATCCGGAGGAGATGTTCATGATCACAGGGAGAACGTACAAACCGGAATATCCGGAGGAGATGCACGTGATCACAGGGAGAACGTACAAACCAGAATATCCGGAGGAGATGCACGTGATCACAGGGAGAACGTACAAACCAGAATATCCGGAGGAGATGCAGATGATCACAGGGAGAACGTACAAACCGGAATATCCGGAGGAGATGCACGTGATCACAGGGAGAACGTACAAACCAGAATATCCGGAGGAGATGCAGATGATCACAGGGAGAACGTACAAACCGGAATATCCGGAGGAGATGCACGTGATCACAGGGAGAACGTACAAACCGGAATATCCGGAGGAGATGCAGATGATCACAGGGAGAACGTACAAACCGGAATATCCGGAGGAGATGCACGTGATCACAGGGAGAACGTACAAACCGGAATATCTGGAGGAATGCAGATGATCACAGGGAGAATGTACAAAGTGGAGTATACTGAGGAGATGTTCATGATCACAGGGAGAATGTAGAAACTGGAGTATCCGTAGGAAAGGCACATGATCACAGGGAGAACGTACAAACCGGAATATCCGGAGGAGATGCAGATGATCACAGGGAGAACGTACAAACCGGAATATCCGGAGGAGATGCACGTGATCACAGGGAGAACGTACAAACCAGAATATCCGGAGGAGATGCAGATGATCACAGGGAGAACGTACAAACCGGAATATCCGGAGGAGATGCACGTGATCACAGGGAGAACGTACAAACCAGAATATCCGGAGGAGATGCAGATTATCACAGGGAGAACGTACAAACCGGAATATCCGGAGGAGATGCACGTGATCACAGGGAGAACGTACAAACTGGAATATCTGGAGGAGATGCACGTGATCACAGGGAGAACGTACAAACCAGAATATCTGGAGGAATGCAGATGATCACAGAGAGAATGTAGAAACTGGAGTATCCGGAGGAAAGGCACATGATCACAGGGAGAACGTACAAACCGGAATATCCGGAGGAGATGCAGATGATCACAGGGAGAACGTACAAACCGGAATATCCGGAGGAGATGCAGATGATCACAGGGAGAACATACAAACCGGAATATCCGGAGGAGATGCACGTGATCACAGGGAGAACGTACAAACCAGAATATCCGGAGGAGATGCAGATGATCACAGGGAGAACGTACAAACCGGAATATCCGGAGGAGATGCACGTGATCACAGGGAGAACGTACAAACCAGAATATCCGGAGGAGATGCAGATGATCACAGGGAGAACGTACAAACCGGAATATCCGGAGGAGATGCACGTGATCACAGGGAGAACGTACAAACCGGAATATCTGGAGGAATGCAGATGATCACAGAGAGAATGTAGAAACCGGAATATCCGGAGGAGATGCACGTGATCACAGGGAGAACGTACAAACCAGAATATCCGGAGGAGATGTTCATGATCACAGGGAGAACGTACAAACCGGAATATCCGGAGGAGATGCACGTGATCACAGGGAGAACGTACAAACCAGAATATCCGGAGGAGATGCACGTGATCACAGGGAGAACGTACAAACCAGAATATCCGGAGGAGATGCAGATGATCACAGGGAGAACGTACAAACCGGAATATCCGGAGGAGATGCACGTGATCACAGGGAGAACGTACAAACCAGAATATCCGGAGGAGATGCAGATGATCACAGGGAGAACGTACAAACCGGAATATCCGGAGGAGATGCACGTGATCACAGGGAGAACGTACAAACCGGAATATCCGGAGGAGATGCACGTGATCACAGGGAGAACGTACAAACCGGAATATCTGGAGGAATGCAGATGATCACAGGGAGAATGTACAAAGTGGAGTATACTGAGGAGATGTTCATGATCACAGGGAGAATGTAGAAACTGGAGTATCCGTAGGAAAGGCACATGATCACAGGGAGAACGTACAAACCGGAATATCCGGAGGAGATGCAGATGATCACAGGGAGAACGTACAAACCGGAATATCCGGAGGAGATGCACGTGATCACAGGGAGAACGTACAAACCAGAATATCCGGAGGAGATGCAGATGATCACAGGGAGAACGTACAAACCGGAATATCCGGAGGAGATGCACGTGATCACAGGGAGAACGTACAAACCAGAATATCCGGAGGAGATGCAGATGATCACAGGGCGAACGTACAAACCGGAATATCCGGAGGAGATGCACGTGATCACAGGGAGAACGTACAAACCGGAATATCTGGAGGAATGCAGATGATCACAGAGAGAATGTAGAAACCGGAATATCCGGAGGAATGCAGATGATCACAGGGAGAATGTACAAAGTGGAGTATACTGAGGAGATGTTCATGATCACAGGGAGAATGTAGAAACTGGAGTATCCGGAGGAAAGGCACATGATCACAGGGAGAACGTACAAACCGGAATATCCGGAGGAGATGCAGATGATCACAGGGAGAACGTACAAACCGGAATATCCGGAGGAGATGCAGATGATCACAAGGAGAACGTACAAACCGGAATATCCGGAGGAGATGCAGATGATCACAGAGAGAATGTAGAAACCGGAATATCCGGAGGAGATGCAGATGATCACAGGGAGAATGTACAAAGTGGAGTATACTGAGGAGATGTTCATGATCACAGGGAGAATATACAAACCGGAGTATCCAGAGGAATGCACATTATCACAGAATGTACAAACCGGGGTATCCGGAGGAATGCAGATGATCACAGGGCGAATGTACAAACTCCTCAGAGGCAGTGGGAGGAATTGAAGCAGGTTGCTGGTGCTGTAAGGTGTTGTGCTAACGACTACACTACCATACATGGGAGAGTGGGAGAACTGAAGTACAGATTAGCTATAATATGACAGTTAATCCGTACAGTAATTCTCCTTTCACCACTGTTGATTTTTTGCTTGTACTGCTTTACACAATAATTATGAATTAGCACAATGGATAAAAACAGCACATTCACTGCTGTTAAATGGCTGAAGGTGTTTCACAGAAACAATATCAGGCAACATAAGATATAGTATGGATGAAATAATCTTGTTAAAGATTTTGGTTTAAAGTAGTATCTTGTAAAAGGAAATGGAGTCAACAAGGCAGAGGGGTATAAAATTAAAATTTCACAGTTCAGGAGTGTGGCAGCTGATGTAATGGATGCCAGTGGTGGGGTGATTAAAAGCGGAGCTCTCAGAAGTGTTGAGGGAAGACAGACCTCTCACTGGGTCGTAGCAGTAGTGACTAGTACAGGGACAGAAAGGATTTCAATAGAAGGATGATACCTTTAAAGTCAAGGTACAACTTAACTGAGAGCCAGATGTGATGGGTAAATGGTACCTAATGTTACTAAGCACCTGCGCAATTTTTATAACATTTGCTGACTCCAACTCTAGCTCTCTTGTTCCTGACTTGATTATTCTAGTTATTACAATGTCCAGCTGGCTGACCTCTCGTATCCTCACCATCATAAATTTGGATTGCTCTGAGTTTATGGTGGAGAGAATAAGAGAGTAGAGCAGGAGTCAACAAATGTTATGAAAATATGTCAGCACAGATCACCTCTGGGTTAAGTATAGGATAGAATTGTAAGTTTCTGGTTCCACATTGGATTGATGCCAGAAGCGAAAGGAGTCAGTGTTTAAGGAAATAATCTCAAAGCGGAGGCTGAATTTCAATCTTCCTGAAATGCATCCAGTGGAAATTACTGCTCGTGAATTATCAGATGTTACATCTTTAGTCTAACAATTTGGTCAGTGAAGGGGCTAGAGCAATGGTGTTGAGGTAAAAGACTAAATGTGAAAACTGACTTAAAGGCACTAGAAATATAAGCTATTGGCTCTTTGACTCTGGACTGCCTTCCAATAAGATCCTGTAGTTTTTCCACTTATTCAAGGTTTAAATTAACCATTACAAAAGTACATATACGTCACCATATACAACCCTGAGATTCATTTTCTTGCAGGCATTCACAGTAAACACCAAGAAACACATTAGAATAAATGAAAGATTGCTCCTAACATGGACAAACCGCAATATACAAAAGACTACAAAATGTGCAAATAACGAACAGAAAAAATTCTCATAAATAAGCAATTAGTATATGCTCACTCCCTACATTTGATTCACTCAATTTGCAGAAGTCTATCCATCTGAACTTTGAATGTACTCAATGATTCACCGAACAAGTTGAGAACTCAAAAGATTGACAACTGTATTCATGAAGAATTTTTTCCACAGTTCTAAATGACTGGCCACTGGTTGTATCACGGCCTCCATGCATCCCCCACCTCCCTTCTGTTCAGCTACACGTTTCCCTTTCGGTAATATATTAGGATCAATTACAGCAAACAACTGACTACACTTACTTCAACCACACTGTTTGGTGTGTACTATTGATCACCTTTCATTCTTCCAAACTCCAGTAAGCACTTGCCAATGTTAAATCTTTTCTCATGGAATAACACCCACATCTGAGAATCAGTCTGGTGGAAGTTCAGTGCATTGACTCCTAGGTAAATATTTCTCCATTTGGTAGAGACAGGGTTTGTACATTTTGCTCCCAAAGAGGTCTCACAGAACCCCACAGCAGTTTCACTAGATTTCCTAACGTCTGTACTAAAATCTCCTTGCAATTAAATAATTAATCTTCATAACTACCTGCTGCATTGCATATTTATCTTTTGTGACTTTTGAGCCAACACCGCAAAATTTTATTTATTGCCTTTTAAAGAATATTCCATTTAGCACACTTCTCTTCAAAGCAGATAAGTAACCACTTTCTATTGTACATGCTTCTAGTTGGGTTCTGACTTCATCTGGATATTGTCTCATTACCTTCATGGCCTCGTCATTCACCCTCCTAGCTCTGTATCTTGAGGAAACATGAATATATTGTTACATGTCCCTTCATCTAAGCCAATGGCATAAATTTTGAATAGCTGAGGTCCAGGCTTGATCCCTGTGGAACTTATTGGTGACAGCCTGCCATCGTAAATACAGCTTTTTTATCTAAAGTGCTGCTTACATCATCAAAAAAACTATTGGATTTGTCAACATGATTTCTCTTTATAATACTAGATGCTACTAGATGTCATACATATGAGTTTAAAAAGGTAATTGATTTACAAAAGATATCACATAGCATTTGATATACAAAGTAAGGGCTGGCTTAGTACTTTGGCCAATCAGCCTCATCCAATGTTCTCTCATTCTTTACTCCATGAATAATTCTCCACTGTGCCAGCACTAAGGTCTTCAAATTCTTTCTGACGTGTACTCCTGAAATCTGGATACAGCATTCCAATTTTGGCAAACCACTGTCATAATAAGGTTTCTAACTATCTTAGAACATAGAACAAAGAACATTACAGCACACCCATCAGGGTCTTTTTACCCCTGCAGCTTCTTAACTACACCCACAAGGATCTTACATCCTCTGATCCTATTTCACCTCTTTCAAAGGATTTGATATTTTTTTACCAAAGGAGCCACACCAACCCCTCTGCCTGCCTGTCTGTCCTTTCAATACATTATGTATTTTTGGATATTCAGCTCCCAACTATAATCTTCTTTCAGCCGCAACTCAGTGATGCCCACAACGTCATACCTGCCAGTCTGTAACTGTGCTATAAGATCATCTACCTTATTCTGCATACAGCATGCATTCAAATATAACACCTTCAGTCCTGTATCCATCACCCTTTTCAATTTTATCCCCATTTTACACTGCATTTCATCTCATTGACACAATTCTACCATATCTGCCTGTCGCTGCTGACAATTTTACGACACACTGCCTCTACTTATAAACCAGCCCTATCACTCCAGTTCCCATCTTCCTGCCAAATTAGTTAAAACTATTCCCAACAGCTCCAGCAAGACTGCTCACAAGGATATTGGTCCCCTCTGGGTTTACCATGTTTAGAGAACCCTCAAAATTGACGCAGAAATTGATAGCATGATTAAGAATGCTTAAAGCATGTTGGTCTTCATTAGTTGGAAGAATGAGTTGAAAAACCGTGAGATAATGCTTGTGTTCAGTTCTAGTAGCCTCATTATAGGAAGGATGTGGAAACTTTTGAGAGGGTGCAGAGGAAATTTATCGGGATGCTGCCTGGGTTAGAGATCATGTCTTATCAAGAAAGGCTGAATGAGCTAGTGCTTTTCTCTTTGGAGGATGGAGCTGTCTAAGACAATGAGGCATACCTCGAGTGGACAGCCAGTACACTTTTCCCAGGGTGGCAATGGCTAATATGAGAGTGTATACTTTTATGGTGATTGGACAAAAGAATAGTGGGGATGTGAGAGGAAGTTTCTCTTTACAAGGAATGGTAAGTGCCTGGAACACACTGCTGGTAGTAATAACAGAGGCAGATAGACTATGACAATTAAAAGATTCTTAGGTAAATGCTTGGCTGGCAGAGTGGACTTGAAGACAATTTGAAGCAGCAGAACTGAGGCAAAGCAGAATTGAAATGGTAGGTCCCAGGCCAGAGAGCATATCGAAGTGGCAGGGACCGGGTCTGAAAGCGAGGGATGACCTGCTATTCGGCCAATTTAAGCACTTGACCAGATTAAAAATGTCATGGTGTGGAGGCTGGAGATGAGGGTCAGGCTGGTGTTCAACTGACCGCTTGTGAGGTTTGCTCATTAATGCCCTGAAATGAGGTAACTAACAGTTTTCTGGATCGCTGTGACTGGCTTTGTGGCTGTGAATTCACTTCTGAATGTTATTTGCTTATTTTTATTGTTTGTACTATTTTTTTCTGCACATTGGGTGTTTAATGGATCCTATAGGATTTCTTTGTTTTGTGGCTGCCTGTAAGGAGACAAATCTCAAGATGATTCATACTTCGATAATAAATGTACTTTGAAATGTTTGAAATAAAATTGGAGGGTTATGTGGGATGGAAGGGTTAGATTGATGTTGGAGTAGGTTTAAAAGTCAGCACAACATCGTGGGCTGAAGGGCCTCTACTGTGCGATTTTTAAAATAGGAATTTTTTCACTGACTCCAAATATACAGTGTGACATGGCTATTCTGTACACAAAGTCAGTGGCAAAAAACAGATCACATATTCCAAATGTTGAATATGCAAAAATATCATTTCCTTGTGTTATAGGCTGATAAAATTTTGTTAAAAGCTCTTCATTCTAACCATCAATGAAGTAAATAGTGGATTAGGTGAGATCTCACAGTTGTGTCATTTCTGGATGTGTTGGGTAGGTGGAAGTCCATTAGAAATAACAGATTTTTTTTTTTTTTTTCTTTCTTTTTTTCTTTTTTTTAAAAAAAAAATATGGAACGCTTCACGAATTTGCGTGTCATCCTTGCGCAGGGGCCATGCTAATCTTCTCTGTATCGTTCCAATTTTAGTATATGTGCTGCCGAAGCGAGCACAGAAATAACAGATTTTGTTGGTAAAAGTTGGAAGTTGGCCTCCTCATTTAAAAGGAGTATTAGCAGCTAAGTTCAAGGTTAACTGCTGCAACACGTAAAATATTAAAAGGCCATTAAAAGGAAAACCAACACCCCAGTCTTTCTGACGTAGCTCATGAGGGATTTTAAATAATTTAGTTCTCAGCTTCTCATACTTAGTGGAATAACTCAAGAGAGTAAACAGTGTTAAACAAACCTGGCAGGTAAATGATATTTGGGTATCTCTGAAGACCAGGAATTGCAGAGTGAATATTAAAGTATCATGAAAATATTATTGTACTGCTATTGCAATTATTTTTACCTTAGCAAATTCATTGATAAAATTATTGATTATTAACATCAGATTTAAACTGGGAAAAATTATTTGAGCTTTTGTTTTAGTGTAAATGGAGCTTAGGAAGTGATTTTATGTTTTTTAGAAGTCGCATCCATCAGACTGGGCACTAGCTATTGCAATTCATCTGAACACCTCTTTCTCTTCCTCATCTTATTTCTCTCTGATAACTATGCTATCAAAAAGCAGAGTGTCTATTATCTACATACTGAAAAAAATGGGATCAAAAGGTTACAAATTATAACCTTTATAATTAATTCACAGCTCTACAATATATCATTCTGAAAGGAGTGAAACCAAAATGATTTAAAGGGTCTCCCGAGATGTCATTTTTATGCGTTGGAAATCATCCCTGTAATTTTCATTTCTACAAAACTTGGATTTGTGCCAGGAGTGATGTTCCCCTGGGAGAGCCATGTATTGTTCTCTTCCATGCCCCTACTTTTTGCTATTCTCGCTGTTGCCCTACTCCCCAGAGCTGACATGGAGGGGAGGGGTCACTGCTCTCTAAGTGCCATTGCCACTGTTGACTAAGGGAGTACTGAGGAGTCTTTGATACATGCAGGGGTGTTAGGAGTGTGAGTTTAACATCTCATAAAGCAAAGCATGTGAATAATTTCTTAAAGCATACCCACAGAAAGTTGTGGATACAGCCCAGTCCTTCACAGGAAAAGTCCTCCCCAGCACTGAACACATTTACAAGGAGCACTGTCACAGAAAGAGCAGCATCCATCATCAAAGACGACTGCACACCCCCATCCCAGCCATGCTCTCTTCTTGGGAAGGAGATACAGAAACCCTTGGTCCCACAGTACCAGCTTTACAGAACAGTTATTACCCTTCAACCATCAGGATCCTGAATCGTAGTGCATGACTTTATTCACCTAAATTCTGAACTGATTCCACAACTTATGAACTCACTTTCAAGGACTCTACAACTCATGTTCTGAATATTAACTATCTATTAATCAACCTACCTATCAATTTATCTATCCACCTGTCTTTCTATCTACTTATCAATCTATCCCTCTCTATCTATCTCCCTATCTCTATGCATCTATCTATCTATATGTGTATCAATTTATCATTCCATTGATATACATACTATCAAACTACTACTATGTTGACTCAGGCCTAGGGGGCCGGTGTCGGGCAAATTTACATGCTATCCATCTTTCTATTTATCTATCTATCTGCATATTCATCTTTATATCTATTTATCTATCAAACAATCTATCTAACCATTAATTATTATTTGCTTTTCTTTTTGTATTTTTGTCATCTTTTATGTATTGGTTGTCTGAATGTTCTTTGTGCAGAGTTTTTCATTCATTCTATTGGGTTTCTTTGTACCTGCTGTGAATGCACATAAGAAAATGACCCTTAGGGTAGTATGTGATGACATATATGTACTTTGATAATAAATTTACTTTGAATATCCTAATTCTGTTGCCTACTGTTGGCTTTCAGGTTGGCATTAACACAACAAACTGAGTCAATTAATGTTCCAAAAGTATGGGTAATTCATTTTCCTTATGTGAGTGTTTGCCACTGGTGACTGTGAACAGGCAGGGGTATCTAGCCAATAGCTCAAAAATATATATTTCATTGGCATTTGGGGGATGAGTGACTCCGTGATGGAATACAAGGCTCATGTATTTCTACAAATACTCACTAATTGGCTGTTCCATATCCTTTTGCTTTGGTAAAGCCCACTGAAATGGCCACAATCAGTGCAGGTAGTCCTGAGGAGAAATATTGAGAAAACAACCATGAAAACCACTATGCAAATCAGACTTGGGAACTTCAGCAGTTATATATTTCTGAGACTTTCTGCAGCCCAGAATGCTCAGCTTCATCGTCTATCACTGTGATGTGTTAGTTGGTGATAGAGTGGCTTTCTGGCCAAAAACACCAGCCAAAGGTAACAAGATCTGAACCCTCTCGATGTGCCCAGGACCAACAGTGTATGTGGCTGGGAACTGAAGACCTGTGCTAACCGAACGGCTGATACTGCTACCCCAGAGCAACACATTTCATGTCATATAAAACAGATAGGAATAAAACAGATTCTGAGTCACTTTTTCAGTATGTTCTTGTTTTATGAAATTTGATATCCACTTGATCACCAAGGTACTCATATCACATATCTAGTCATCATTTTGACAACTGTATCACACTTTAAAAGTTTCTGGTAATATTATTTCCAATTTGTATCCACAACAAATAAAAAGCTAGGAATAGTATTAGAGAATTACTCTATATTTTCTTTATTTAGACACAGTACCTTGGTGCTGACCCAGGTGATGTGCATTTTGTTGTCATCTATCTTGGTGGCAGCAAAGCGAGTTACTCCTGGTAGGTCACTGAAGACTAAGAGGCATGACAACCCTGCTTGAGTACCATCTCAGCAGCTGCTATACCATCCTGGACTGCACTGATCACTGATCACATTTAACAACAAATCAATGATGAAGTGCTTATGGAAGAAGCAGGAATATCCAGATTCTCATTTCCTGCAGATCCATGAACAAACTACAAGGAGCCCAGAGCCACAGTGGAAGGTATTTGATTTTCTTTTGCAGCACTTTGTCATATCTTGCATGCCATTCAAAGTTCAGGGATGCTGATCTGAGTTACATGTCATTAACATGGCTGCTATGAAAGCTGTGATCTCACTGGATGTGGTGTAATGTCAAGTTCCACTGAGTAGTGAATGGGATTCGCCTGCCTCTCTGTGTCAGAAAGTAAGGTTCTGAACTCCACATCCAGCATGAAGCAACTCACTGCAAATTACTCCGTTACCCTGAACACAACAATAAACTTTTGGCCAAGTTATTCATTACACAAAGCATTTTGTTTATCCATTTATATATATATGTAACGCTCTGGTTAAGATTTTTACTGTTATGCTGTAGGTATTTGAGTTCTGTAAGAGCAGTCTGTTCTGCTTTCAGCATGTATGGGTTTGAGCTGAGATAAAAAGAGGCTTTCTTGTTTAACCTAGGAAGGTTCTGAAGAACACCGATGTGGAGAAATCTCTTTTTTTTGCGGGAGCTGAGAGAAAACAGTAAGGAAGATGGCTGAGGATGTTGGCCCTGTTGCACAAGGTGCTTCGTGCTAATGAATGGCTTCAAGGAGGAAGGACCTACCCTCCCGTGGGAGACCCGTTTCTTTGAGATGGAGTTTGAATGACATTCGGAAGGTGGTGTGTGCTTCCACACAGATCAAAGGTTCAGCATGTGAGTGACAGACAAGTTCAATAAGACTGTTTAAGAATAATGGGCCCTTTTTGTTTTTTGCTTTCTTTCCTTGATTAACAGTTTCCTTAAGTTAACATTCTTAAACATACTTCTTTATAATTGTATGCAGTGTATGATCTGTTACTTCTTGCTGACGGACAATTGCCAGGGGCAGTAGGTCACACAGCATTCACACAAACCAGGGTTTGGGTGGACAAGGCATCCCAAACTCAGAGATTTGTCAGGGTCAAAGTCGTGTACACCGTAGGTGTATGAAGTCTGAGGAAGGTGGGGTTCTCACTGGGGAGTCCAGTGGCTGTTAGCGAGGGGCTAACGAGCTGCATTTCCAGAGATGACCAGTAAAGAGGGATTTCACATATATTCTTAAAAAGTATTGCTCTGCAAAGCATCTTCATCTGACATCTTTCCAGCAAAGCCGTGCCCTCTGGCACTTTCTCTTGGTGTGGATGCTGCATATGTGCCTAACATGGCGTTTTTGTTGAACTTGTGTTGTCCCAACCTTGAATACCAAGTGCCATCCGTTTTGTTTACCTAGGGAGTTCTCCTTCATAATCCTGACCACAGTTCACACACCACCAACGGCTAACTATAATCAAGCACTGAAGATACTGCATGATGTCTCTCAACAAGACAAGTCCATCCTGCCGCATTTCAAATTATATTCAGGGTCTTCAACCAGGCTCACTTGAAGAAAATCCTGTCCAATTACCATCAGCATATACTATAAGCTATAGCACCAGAGGTCCCAACACGCTAGACCACTGTTAAACTGTTAAGGAATGCCTACCATTTCATGCCCAAATTGCTTTTCAGGAAATTAGATCACTTGGCTGTCCTTCTCCTACCTACATACAGGCAAAGGCAAAGAGCAAAGCTTCAGTGATTAGGACAACCAAGAGGTGGTCACTGGAAGCAGAGGAGTGCTTCAAGTCAGTGGATCTGACTGAATACATCATGATTTTATTTTATTAAAACAGTTGTAGGTGATTGTATCCACACAATATCAATCAGAGTCTTCCCAAACCAGAAGCCCTGGATCCACAGTGATTTGCTGAGGCCCAGATCAGAGACATTCAAGTCTGGTGATCAAAACAGTTGATATATCTACATAAAGCCAACTCACAGGTGAAGTGGCAATTCTGGACAGAACCTGAAGGATGCTTGACAATTGTGACAGGGCTTTGTTGCTATCACCTCTTATAAAGTCAGGTCAAATGACATAAGTGACAACAGGGCTTCACTTCCTTCACCTCCAGATAAGCTTAATGCTTGTTTTCACCATCAAAACCTGGAGGAACCATCATGAACCCCCACAGCCCTTGATGATCCTGTAATTTCAGTCTCTGTGGCCAATGAGCGAGCAGCCTTCAGTTGGGTGAACCCACGAAAAGCATCTGGCCCAGATGGGGTACCTGGCCAAGACTTGTGCTGATCAACTGGCTGGAGTGTTGCTTTGGCAGTCGAGGGTACTCACTTGCTTCACGCAGGTTTCAATTATACCAGTGCCTGAGAATGAGCTGAGTTCTTTATGAAGCGGCATATGAACTTTAATGTAAAATATACTGAGGCTGAAATGCAGATGATGATATGGTTTTGAAACATGTAGCTTTGAAATGTTCTTATGTAAAGTTCAGATGTGACTCGCACTTCATAAAGATAGCATGGCTCATTAACATTACATTACATTCTCTTCTAGGACAAGATGGACAAAAAAAAAAATCTATCAACAAAACTCGACCAGGAAAGTGGAAAAATAATGCTTTTGTGGCACTGGAACCATATCCTGGGATGGGATCCTTGGCTATTGTGATTTTGACCATGATGTGGCTTTCTTCCCTATAGCGTAGATAACATTGTAATTGCCCTTCATGCCTTCAATGGAACTGTGTATATGGAACTTATATTTACCATTCCAAGACACTTAATTATAATCAGCAATTGTGCTAAAAATATAGATCACCAAATTAGCTTTACCAGGCATATTTAAATGAGTGTAATCACCCATTATGCCCAGAACTGCATGCTTAAGGTAGCTTTTTGAAACAGACACGACTCCTTGCACCTCCTGTGCTCCTTCCTCCTGATGGAAATATAAAGATGCCATCCCTGCTGATTACAAGAAGTGGCTAAAGGAAAGCTTTTCTAAAAAAAGATTTAAAGCTGGAAATCGTTAGAGTTACAAGCACACCAGTTTAAATTATTTGCATTTTTAATAACATCTATCTTCTCAACTGGCAGTTATTATGGGAATCTGACTTCATCTGGTCCAGATTTCTTTACCACACAACAGACAAAATTTTTCTTTTTGTAGAAACCAATCTCATTTCATTTTAATACTGAAATGAACTTGCTTGCCATGAGTTGTTTGAATCATACTAGAAAAAACAAATGATATTTCTATTAACATACTAACATTTGGATTGGGAAATTAGTATTTCTGAATGGTAATAATAGGGATGTAGCCAGGCAACAGTAATATTCACTGTCAAATGTTGAAAATCTCTGGTTGCTGCATTTTGGCATCAGGTACTGAAATGAAACTGCAACCTGATCACAGATCATTGCAGCAAACTGCTGACCCCTGACTTGAGCTGAGTAGTTTTTGTTCACTACTAGGCTCGACTTAAGCTTCCATGAGCTTTCAGTAACATAGCCAACAGCTGCGCTTCTTCAAATAAAACCATGAAATCAAAACATTGAAAATAAAAGAAACAAAATTACTCTGAATGTAACAAATCTGAAGAAAACTAGCAAATTCCAGAAGTATTGACGGGTCTTTGCTGGCACAGGACAAGGTATGAAGTGTTTGGAGAAAATCACACGTGATACCTTTATTGAAGGATAGCAGGGAAAAGCAAGGTAATAAAAGGCCAGTGACTGAGTGAGAAAAAAGAAAGGTATGACCACATTAATGGAACTATATTACAAGATCAATGACGGCATCAACGGCCGAGCCAACAACACCCTCCCTCGAGTAGAGCTCAGAGCAGCGTTCCATCTGCTTGCTTTTATCGGTGATTATTTCACCGCTGGATGACTTCAGGGGTGCTGACTTGTTCTGTGATGGGCCAAGGCCCTCCCCCCCCACCCCGACACCATCATACATCGATTTGATGTTACCTGTCACAGCTGCTGTCCGAATGTCCCCACTGAGCTGGAGCCAGTACCCGTCCGCACACTGCCACCCAGCCTTCAGCAGCTCGAAGCACCTGGAGTGTCCGGTTGGACGGCGAGCTCCCGTACTCCGTGAGATCTGCGTGCTTGGCTTCGATGACAGGAGTCATGATGCTGGACTCTGCTTCAAACCAGTCACCGCTCTTTGTGGTCTTTCTTCCAAAGACAGAGAGTGCTGACTCGCGGATGGCACCGCGAAGACACGACCACTGCCCTGCCACAGCCTCCCCCCCCCACCCCGCAAGGAGGCAGTCACAGCACCCTGCACTGACTTGGCAAACTGGCCAACCCCCTCCGACTGCCTCATCTCCACTGTGCTAATGCGAGGTTTGCTTCTAGCTTTTAAACGAGGTCCTCCGTCAGTGCTGGAAGGAAGGAACTGACCCACAGGATATGTGCGACTCTAAAATGGTCACTTTGTACAAGAACAAGGGTGATAGGAGCAACTGAAACAACTACAGGGGTATCTCCCTCCTGAGTGTTGTCGACAAAGTCTTTGCTCATGTAGCTCTGGCACGTCTACAAACTCTGGCAAAACGAGTCTACCCTGAGTCCTAATGTGGTTTTCACACAGGGAGGTCAACTGTCAACATGATTTTCTCACTCCGTCAACTCCAGGAGAAGTGTGGAGAACAACAGAAACCCTTCTATGTCACTTTCATCGATTTGACCGGGGCATTCAACCTTGTCAGCAGGGAAGGGCTCTTTCAGATTCTCCTCAAGATCAGCTGTCCCCCGAAACTCCAAAGTATCATCAAGTCATTCCATGACGACATGAGAGCTACTGTTCAGTACGATGACAGTTCACTGGAACTCTTCGCTGTTCATGGTGGAGTCACCATTATGTTGGCCCCAACATTATTTGCTATGCTATTGAAGCACGTGTTTGGGATGTCCGCGGGGGCACCTGCATACACACTAGGTCTGATGGGCGGCTGTTCAACCCTGTGCGCCTGACAGTAAGAACAAAGGTGTAAAGGACCTTAGTGTGTGGCGTGCTCTTTACTGATGGCCTCGCACGCCAAGCAGCAACTGCAGACTCTCGTGGGTCACTTCTCTAAGGCGTGCAGGGACTTCGGGCTTGCCATCAGCCTAAAGAAAGCAGGTGTCCTTGCCCAGAGCATGGTGAAGACACCAGTCATTGCCATCGGTGACTGTGGTCCAGAAGTGGTCCACGAGTTCACATACTTGGGGTTGACCATTGGCGACACTCTCTCCCTCGATGCTGAAATCGGTAGATGTGTCGGCGGAGCAGCATCGATCCTTGCTCAACTCTCCTCGCGGGTCTGGGAGAATCTGAAACTCGCCACAAAGATCAAGACTGTCTTGTACATTGCATGTGTTATCAGCAGCCTCCAGTATGGTAGCGAGACTGGGACCATCTACTCCAAACAGGAGAGGAGACTTGATAGTTTTCGCCTGCACAGCTTTCGACACATCCTCGGCATCACCCGGAGAGGCAAAGTCCCAAACTCCGAGGTCCTTTCCTGCGCTGGACTTCCCACAACGTTCACGCTTTTAGGATGATGCAGACTGCGCTGGCTGGGCCACGTCCATCGTATGAAGGATGGTAGACTGCCAAAGTACATCCTCTATGGAGAAATAGCAATAGGCAAGAGGAATGTTGGTAGACCCCAGCTTTGCTTCAAGGACCTCTGCAAGTGCGACATGAAGGCCTTAAAGGTCGGCACAGAACGCTGGGGGGGGGATACAGCAGATAGCGAGGTACTCTTCAGCAACACCTAGAGCAGAGCAAAAGAGTGGTCCTGGGTCAGTTTGAGGGGCAGAGATCTAAACGGAGAGCACAGCGGACAAAGATTCCACTATGCCCTACACATGCAGCAACTGGGGCAGAGCCTACCATTCCATAATCGGCCTGAATAGCCACTGTTGACGCTGCTCAACAAATGACTGACCACCAGAGGCGCAGTACCCATGGTCGACCATGACCGACAGAGGCCACACATTACAAGACCACCCAATGGTTAATGGGATTTAGAGGAACAAATTTCTAGACAGATCGCAGACTGTTGCAAGAAACATAAGGTTGTTATAGTAGGTGACTTTAACTTTCCCAACACTGTCTGGGACTCCCATAATGTAAAAGGACTGCATGGGATAGAGTCTGTCAAATGTGTTCAGAAGATTTCCTTAATCAGGATGTAGAAGTCCCAACGAGATAGTGTTCGATACACGATCTGCTATTAGGGAAGACTCAGGGCAGGTGACAGAAGTTCGTGTCTGGGTACACTATGCATCTCATGATCATAACACAGTGGTTTCAAAGTAACTATGAAAAAAGATAGATCTGGTTGTGGGTTTATATTCTAAATTGGAGAAAGGCCAATTTTACGGAATGTGGGAAATGTGGATTAGCACAACTGTTTCCTGGTGTACGTGGTGAGGGAGATACAAGCTTCATTCTCTCAAAATGTTACTTTTGAAGGCTTCCCACGTTTGAATGGCACTATGATCACTAGATGCAAAGTGTTCCCCCACACAAATGTCTCATTCCCTAATATATGAGTAGTGCACACTCTCTTTATGTACTGATTAAGGAAACCTTCCTGAACACATTTGATATGCTTCTGGTAAGATGGTGACACGTTTAATCATAGAAGCTTCTACAGGGTCAATAAAAGGTGCTATTGTTCTTTTGGTGCTATTGGTCCTGCTAGACATTAAGAATTTAAAGTACTGTAGCTCTACCCCATTAGTGAGTTGCAAGGGCCAAGAGATATCAAGAGATAGAGGTGACTCTGGCCCTTCTTGTACACAGCCTCTGTGTTGGTGCTCCATTCAAGTCTGTCATCCAGGTGCACCTCCAGGTACTTGTAGGTCCTCACCATCAATAGTAATAGAGAGCAGTGCAGGCTTAGCCTTCCTAAAGTCCATCACCAGCTCCTTTGTCTTACTGGTGTTGAATTCTTATATGTACTTGCTATCTTGGATGTGCGAGGACTTGTGCTCAGGCTGTGGAGTTGCTTGTTTACAGCTGCCAAGAGAGAAGCATTGGAGCTGGTGTGCAGCACGACGTGGCATCAGGCTGGAGCTGATGCTGCCCCCCAGAATTTGCTCATCAGCTGTATTGATGTTTGGGTCTGGACTATATATTTTTTGAGTAGCCATATCTTACTGATACTTCTATGTGTTTGCTATGTGTGCTTTGTGCCGTGTGATGTGGCTACGAGTACTATGTTTTGCTCCTTGGCACTGCAGCAACTCTCTCATTTGGCTGTATTCATGTATAGTTGAATGACAATTAAACTCAAATTGAACTGAAACTCTCATCACATTTAGTACTTTTACAGGATGGCTGTCCCAATTAATATGTGGAAAGTTACAGTCACCAATTATCACTACATTTTGTTTCTTGCGTCAGTCTGCAATCTTTCTACAAAGTTGTTTCTTTATATCCTGCAGATGTTTACAGGTCAGTCAAGTGCTGTGGCTTTCTGAGTCTCTGCAGTGTATTCCTCCAGTTTATCCTGTCTGCACAGGATATGGCCTAATCAGCCATAAACAGGCGACATAGTCTGTGAGTTAGATGAGTGTCAATCAGTGGCAGCTACCTTCATACACTCGATGCAAGTACAGAATATATTGCATGCAGTAACATCCTAATTGATTCCAAAGGTCTTTCTGAAAGTCTGGGCATAATAATTGCATGGAAATGGAGAGAGGAACACATTTGAAGAGTGAACAGCCAACCATTTGGATAGTTGCATTTGGTTGCAGTTTGATGAACACAAATACTGGAATTTTAACCATTATCTGTTCATTTGCACATTTAGTTGAAATCACTGTACAGTCGGCCCTCCTTATCCGCGAGTTCTGCATGTGCGAATTCAACCAACCCCGAATCGAGAAAACCTGGAGTGCTCTTCCAGCACTTGCTGTTTGAGCATGTATAGACTTTGTTTTCTTGTCATTATTCCCTAAACAATGAGGTATAACAACTACTTACATAGCATTTACATTGTATTAGGTATTATAAATAATCTAGAGATGATTTAAAGTATACGGGAGGATGTGCCTGGGTTATTGTGGATCAGGATCGAGAAAATCAGAAGTTCTCTTACTAAGTAAGTCGGAATAGGTACAAACGTTTGTCTTAGTATATAGTATATATTTTACCTTTCTATGCATTGCATTGCTTAATAATAATTGTAGGTTTCATCAGGGCAGGACCTTTCTTACTTTATCCTTTAAAATTGTTACGATTATTGACCGACATAGCCTAACGTTTTTCCAATGACCAATGGCGTTTCACCTCGTTACGATTGCTTTAATATTTCCACTTTATTTTCAATTGTGATCGTGATTATTTTCGTGAATAGAAACACTGTGGATTCAGAGCTCCACTGGGTCCTAAAGTCCACCACACTGAAACAGGTTAAATAAGGGACTTGAGCATCTGTGTTTTTTGGCATCCGCGAGGGGTCCTGGAACCAATCCCTCGTGGATAAGGAGGGCCGACTGTAATTGATTCCTCAACTGAGAGGTGAAATAGTGCAATGTCGTAAGCAACTTTATTCACTCATGCCATCATCATGTCTCTACTATGTACTGTAATTATGCATGCAATCATTTATTTGTCTACTGCCACAACAGGTCTACAGTGGACTAGCTCAATCTCAGTCCACCGGAACAACAGCAATACCTACACCAGCCTGCTGTTTATCCATTGCATCTTGTCATTCAACACCATCATCTCATCAGTTCTAATCCATGAGTTTAAAAGCCTGGGCCTCTGCACCTCCCTCTGCAGCTAGATCCTTGACTTCCTCATCAGGAGACTACAGTCAGGGTGGACCGTAGCACTCAGAGGAAACCGAAACACACACACACACACTCGTTACAGAGGACACCAAAACTGAACTCTGAACCCCGGCCTGTAATGGCGTTGCTCTGCTACCATGAAGCACTATGTTCTCTTGTTAAATTTGGGAAGTCAGGTCCAGAGATGAACATATTCAATGATGTGCCACCTTCATTATCTGCACTGCTTATGATGCTGATGTCCAAGTTTTTTTTTACCTTTCCAAGGTTACTTATTACCACAAAGTCCCATACTTCGCTAGTCCCACAGAGCATGGAAGAATTGTCTGTACTGCAGCAGAAGGTGGCTAAAGGTGACTTAGTGGGACCTTGCTTCCATTTTCAATGTAGATAATAGATGTGGTTTTCAGAAATAATGACCAATACAGTTCGGTTTTCAGAGTTGAGAGCCCAGCAATAACCATCTTACTCCAGTACTTTGGTAACTGAGCAGCAGTGGCAGATAGTGGAAGCGTAGTCAAACATTTAATTGAATTTATTACCTCCTTGTCTGGACAGCAAGCCCATGGAAAGGCAGTCTCAAGAGAATATCCAGGAAATCAGACTGGGCCTGACAATAAGAGAGAGAGCTTCATACAGGTCGGGGAGAAGAGTTTAAAAAAGGAGCATTGCGCGGGGATTAGCACATTAGTGGCAGACCAATCGATGTGCAATTCATTAATAGGAGCAAATAAAAGTAAAGCAGGGTCAAACAGAGCAACTATTGTGTAAGTGGATCAGTGTAGGAGTGGGAATTTGAGGTTTTGGTAAGAAGGCACAGGTAAGGCTTTTGTAGTGGTTGAATTAAAAAGTCACTAAATTACAGCTAATTAAATAAGGGATAATACAGGATCAGTTGATGTGCAGTAACTGCATGATGTTCGGCACGGACTAGAAGGGCCGAGATGGCCTGCTTCCGTGCTGTAATTGTTATATGGTTATATGTGGGAGCTGGTGGACCCCACTGTGGTTCCTGGTGACCACATCTGCAGCAAGTGTTGGCTGCTCGAGGAATTCAGGCTCAAAGTTGATGACCTGGAATCTGAGCTACAAACATTGCGGCACATCGGAGAGGGGTGGGGGAAGAGCTTGTCCAACAGTCTGAGATTCTTGCTCCCTGTGTGGATGAGAGTGGAGGCTGTAGGAAGGAGCAGCAACCTAATTGTGGCACTGTAGATGAGGGAGTCATTCAAGAGGGGGGAGAGAAGAGAAATATGGTAATTGGGAATAGTTTAGTCAGGGAAATAGACAGAGTTCTCTGTTGTGAGGATAGAGCATCTTGAAGGCTGTGTTACCTGCCTGGTGCCCAGATTTGGGTCATCTTATCTGACCTGCAGAGGAATTTGCAGTGGGAGCGGAAAGATCCAGTTTTCGTGGTCCATGTGGGTACCAACGACATAGGTGGAATGAGGAAAGACATTCTGCTGAGGGAATTTGAGCAGCTAGGGACTAAATTAAAAAGCAGACCCAAAACGGTAGTAATCCCTGGATTACCACCTGAGCCATGTGTAAATTGGCATAGGGTCAAGAAGATTAGAGAGTTAAATGAGTGACTCATGGATTGGTGTGGGAGAAGTGGGTTTGAATTCATGGGAAACTGGCACCAGTATTGGGGACAGAGGGAGCTGTACCAATGGGACGGGCTCCACCTGAACTGTGATGGGACCTGGATTTTAGAGAATCACATAACTGGGGCTGTGGATAGGGCTTTAAACAAAATAGTGGGGAGGGGGTGGGTTTGACAGATTGGAGAAGTATGGATAAAGTAGAAGAGATAAAGGTGAATAAAGATAAAGGAAAAGCAAAAGATAAAAAAGAGAAAAGTAAGAGGGGAGTGGAGAAAAGACAAGCACTAAAGAGTAAAAGATTACAAGATTTTAAAAGTACAATGAGTGTAAGGGCACCTTATCTGAATGCCATAGTGTTTGAAACAAGGTCAGTGAACCTGTGGCACAAATCAGTATAAAAAGGGTATAATTTAGTGGTCAATACAGAGCCATGGTTGCAGGGTGGAGAGGATTGGGAACTAAATATCTAATGATATCAGGTAATACAGTAGGATAGGCAGGAAGATAAGGGAGGTGGGGTAGTGCTCTTAATTAAGGATGAGATAGGAAGATATGAGAGATGATATAAGATTTAAGGAACAGAATGTTGAATTCATCTGGGTAGAGATTAGGAATATTAAAGGGAGAAAATCACTGTGGGAGTTGTCTATCGCCCACCGAAAAATAACATTACAGTGGCACAGGCAATAAACAGAAATATCTGAGGCATTTAACAATGGAACAGCAGTTATTATGGCGGACTTTAACTTACACATAGATTGGGTGAATCAAATTGGTCAAGGCAGTCTTGAGGAGGACTTCATAGAATGCAGCCGTGATGGCTTCCTTGAACAGTATTTTACTGAGCCTACAAGGGAACAGCTATCTTAGATCTGGTCCTGTGCAATGAGACAGGTAAAATTAGTGACCTTGTAGTTAGGGATCCTCTTGGAAAGAGTGATCACAGTATGATAGAATTTCTTATACAAATGAAGGGTGCAATAGTTCAATCTAAAACCAGTGTATTATGCCCAAACAATGGAGACCACAATGGGATGAGGGAGGATTTGGCTAGTGTAGATTGGGAACACAGGCTATATGTTGGGACAGTTGAGGAACAGTGGAAGACTTCCAAAGACATTTTTCACAGTGCTCAATAAAAGTATATTTCAGTTAAAAGCAAGGACAGTAAGGATGGGGAGAGCCAGCCTCGGATAACTAAGGAAATAAAAGAAGACATCAAACTAAAACCTCATGCATACAAAGTCGCCAAGTGTAGTGGGAAACTGAAAGACTGGGAAAACTTTAAAAAGCAACAAAGTACCACAAAGCCAGCAATAAAGAAAGAGAAGCTAGTTTATGAAAATAAATCAGCACATAGTAACATAGAAACATAAAAACTCAGTAAACCTACAGCACAATACAGGCCCTTTGGCTCACAAAGCTGTGCCGAACATGTCCTTAGAAATTACCTAGTGTTACTCATAGTCCACTATTTTTCTGATCTCCATGTACCTATCCAGGAGTCTCTTAAAAGACCCTATCGCATCCGCCTCCACCACCATCGCCGACAGCCCATTCCACGCACTCACCACTCTGTGTGAAAAACTTACCCCTGACATCTCGTCTGTACCTACTTCCAAGCACATTAAAAGTATGCCCTCTCGTGCTAGTCATTTCAGCCCTGGGAAGAAGCTTCTGACTATCCACATGATCAATGCCTCTCAACATCTTATACACCTCTATCAGGTCACCTCTCATCCTCCGTCGCTCCAAGGAGAAAAGGCCGAGTTCACTCAACCTATTATCATAAGGCATGCTTCCCAATCCAAGCAACATCCTTGTAAATCTCCTCTGCACCCTTTCTATGGCCTCCATATCCTTCCTGTAGTGAGGCGACCAGAACTGAGCACAGTACTCCAAGTGGGGTCTGACCAGGATCCTATATAGCTATAACATTACCTCTCAGCTCCTAAACTCAATCCCATGATTGATGAAGGCCAACGTACCGCATGCTTTCTTAAGCACAGAGTCAACCTGCGCAGCAGCTTTGAGTGTCCTATGGACTCGGACCCTAAGATCCCTCTGATCTTCCACACTGCCAAGAGTCTTACCATTAATACTATATTCTGCCATCATATTTGACCTACCAAAATGAACCACCACACACTTATCTGGGTTGAACTCCATCTGCTACTTCTCAGCCCAGTTTTGCATCCTATCAATGTCCCACTGTAACCTCTGACAGCCCTCCACACTATCCAAAACACCTCCAACCTTTGTGTCATCAGCAGTTTTACTAACCCATTCCTCCACTTCTTCATACACATCATTTATAAAAATCACGAAGAGTAGGGGTCCCAGAACAGATCCCTGAGGCACACCACTGGTCACTGATCTCCATGCAGAATATGACCCATCTACAACCATTCTTTGCCTTCTATGGGCAAGCCAGTTCTGGATCTACAAAGCAATGTCTCCTTGGATCCCATGCTTCCTTACTTTCTCAAAAAGCCTTGGATGGGATACCTTGTCAAATGCCTTGCTGAAATCCATATACACTACATCTACTGCTCTACCATCATCAGTGTGTTTAGTCACATCTTCAAAAAATTCAATCAGGCTCGTAAGGCATGACCTGCCTTTCAGAAAGCAGTGCTGACTATTCCTAATCATATTACACCTCTCTAAATGTTCATAAATCCTGCCTCTCAGGATCTTCTCCATCAACTTACCAACCACTGAAGTAAGACTCACTGGTCTATAATTTTCTGGGTTATCTCTACTCCCTTTCTTGAATAATGGAACAACATCCACAACCCTCCAAACCACCAGAATCTCTCCTGTGCCCATTAATGCAAAGATCAATGCCAGAGGCTCAGCAATCTCTCCCCTCGCTTCCCACAGTAGCCCTGGGTACATCTCGTATGGTCCCGGTGACTTATCCAACTTGATGCTTTTCAAAAGCTCCAGCACATCCTCTTTCTTAATATCTACATGCTCAAACTTTTCAGTCTGCTGTAAATCATCGCTACATTTGCCATGATCTGTTTCCACAGTGAATACTGAAGCAAAATACTCATTAAGTACCTCTGCTATCTCCTCTGGTTCCATACACACTTTTCCACTGTCGCACTTGATTGGTCCTATTCTCTCACATAATATAAAAAATGGATAGTAAAACTTTTTATAATTAATAAAGCGGAAAAGGGTGGCTAAAGTGAATGTATGTACCTTGGAGAAGAAGGAGGAATTGATATTGAGTAATGAAGAAACGGCTGAACTTTGAGTGACTAATTTGTGTCAGTCTTCAGGGTGGAGGATGTATCTAACATGACAAAGAGAGATGTGATGGATGTGATGGGAGGTGAGGACCTCAATATAATGGTTATCACTAGAGAGATTGTGCTGAGCAAACTTGTGGGCCTGAAGATAGATAAGTTCCCTGCTCCTGATGGAATGCATCCTAGGGTACTGAAAGAAAAGGCAAAAGTTATAGTAGAGGCTGTGGTGATGATTTACCAAAATTCTCTGGACTCTGGGTAGGTCCTGGCGGACTGGAAGATGCTGAATATCATGCTGCTGCTCAAAGAAGGATGTAGGCAAAAGGCAGCTAACTGTACGCTATTTAGTTTAACATCTGTGGTTCGGAAAATGCTTGAAGCTATCATTAAAGAAGAAATAGTGAGGCATGTGGAAAGAAGTGGATTCAACAGGCAGACAGAGCATGGATTCAGCAAAGGCAGGTTGTGTTTGATGAACTTACTGGAGTTCTTTGAGGATATAACTAGTGCAGTGGATAGAGGGGATCAGAAGGCCATGATTTATTTGGATTTTCAGAAGACTTTCGATAAGGTGCAGCATGAAAGGCTTATCCATAAGATAAGAATGCATAGAGTTGGGGCTGATGCATTAGCATGGATAGGGAATTGGTTAAGTAATAGCAAGCGGAGAGTTGGGATATATGTGTTTCTCTGGTTGGCAATCAGTGGTGGGCAGTGTTTCGCAAGAGTCGGTTCATGATATACATTAACAATCTGGAAGAGGGAACCCAGTGTAGTGTATCTTAGTTTGCTGATGATACTAAATTGAGTGGAAAAGCAAATTTTTCAGAAGATATGGAGAATCTGCAGAGAGATATAGATAGGTTAAGTGAATGGGCAAGGGTATGGGAGAGGGAGTACAATGTTGGTGAATGCGAGGTCATCCACTTTGGAAGGAAAAATAGAAGAGCAGATTATTATTTAAATGGTAAAAAATTGCAGCATGCTGCTGTGCAAAGGGAACTGGCAGTGCTTGTGCATGAATCAGAAAAGATTGGTTTGCTGGTGCAGCAGGCTATCAAGAAGAGAAATGGAATGTTGTCCTTCATTGTGAGAGGGATTGAACTTAAGACCTGGAAGGTTATGCTGCAACTATACAGGGTACTGGTGAGGCCACACCTGGACAACTGTGTGCAGTTCTGGTCTCCTTACTGAAAGAAGAATATACTGGCTTTGGAGTGTTACGAATGTGCCACAACTCTGAGGGGCCGAAGGGTACAAAGTAGCCCCCTCCTTTTTGAGAATCGCAAGATCGCTATTAATTCGGGTCTGGGACCCAGGAAATGAGAGAGAGACGTCCAGAATACACAGGGTTTGGAATGTGTCCTGGCCTCAGCGATACAAAGCCACGGATAACAGCCATTGTCTCTTGGAGACAGAATTGTGTATTGAGTACTGTACTATTCATTGAAGCCCTCAGGGGGTGACCAGAGTGGGCTGGTTGAGGGATTGCATCATCCCAACCTGATTGACATCTGAGACCCCGTGAGTAAGGATAAAAGAGGGTCTGGGGAACAACCCCTTTAGACGCACCAGGAGAAACGTATGAGACCGGTGGAGGCTTGTGTGTGTGTCCATCCTTGCCCGGATGACAAGTCCTCCACGGAACGGCCTCGCTAAAGGACAAATACGGATCAAGAGCGGATAAAGGAAAGCTGGCAAGTTTCTTTTCTCAAAATCTCTCTCTCTCTCCAACAATTGAAAACCCAGCGGTCCCCAAAGGCTGAAGCCTGTATGAACTGAATGAACTGAGTGACTTTTATATTTCCATCGGACAATACATTATCCCCTAGACAACAATAGAGCTTATTTCTTACAGATTATTATTATACCCGCTCTTTTAGATTTAGTATTGACGACGTATATTATCTGTATGTTTGCATTGATATTATTTTTGTGTATTTTTACCAATAAATACTGTTAAAAATAGTACCATCAGACTTCAACGGACCTCTCTATCTTTGCTGGTAAGTAACCCAGTTACGGGGTTCGTAACAACTTGGGGTTCTTGTCTCGAGATTTGATACCAAATTGGAGGGCCAGTGAATTGGGCTTGTAAGTCCAAACTTCGATCTGGTTGCGCCGGTAGCCAGACGGGAAACCAGCAAAGATGGACTTGGATGAATTTAGAGAAAACCCAACTCTGGAGGCGCTAGAGGTGGCCAGAAAGTCGGACTTGATAAATATTGCGAAAGGACTAAACTTCGCAGAGGTGAGGTTGTCAATGAAAAAGCGGGAGGTGCAGAGGGCCATAACTCAGTATTATATTGTGAAGAATGTGTTTTCAGCTGAGGTATTGGAAAATATCCCTGAAAAGGTACCAGCTAGTGGGACGGCTCAGTTAGATTTGGAGAAATTAAGGTTGGAACATGAAATTAAGGTAAAGCAGCTGGAAGCAGCTGAAAAGGAAAAGGAAAGAGCTGAGAAAGAGAAAGAAAGGGCCGAGAAGCAACGGGAGCATGAGATCCAGCTAAAGGAGTTAGAGGTGAAAAGGGAGCATGAAATTCAGTTAAAGCAGCTGGAAGCAGCTGAAAAGGAGAAAGAAAGGGCTGAGAAAGAAAAAGAGCAGGAAAGAGCCGAAAAACAAAGGGAGCATGAAATTCAGTTAAAACAGCTGGAAGCAACTAAGAAAGAGAGGGAAAGAACTGAGAACCAAAGGGAGGCGGAGAAACAGAGGCAACATGACTTGGATATGGAGAAGTTAAGGCAAGAGCGAAGAGTTCAAGGGTCAGACCGAGAGGAGCGGTTTAATGTTAGTCGGGAGTTGAGGGTAGTACCTCTGTTCGAGGAGACGGATGTTGATAGTTATTTCTTGCATTTTGAAAAGGTGGCAGTGAATCAGAAGTGGCCCAAAGAGCAGTGGGTGGCGTTGTTACAAAGTGTGTTAAAAGGGAAGGCACAACGGGCATATGCAGCGTTGTCCATGGAGGAGGAAGAGTCTGAGAATTATGAAAAAGTACAGGAGGCCATTCTTCGGACCTATGAATTGGTACCTGAAGCCTATAGACAAAAGTTCAGAAATTTTAAGAAAGGGTGGAATCAGACGTATACCGAGTTTGCCTATGAGAAGGGTGTGCTCTTGGATCGCTGGTGTGCAGCAGAAATAGTGGAAGAAGATTTTTGGCGTCTCAGGGAGTTAATTCTGATTGAGGAATTTAAAGGTTGTGTTTCGGAGGATATCCGGATGTATTTGAATGAGAAGCCGAATAAGTCCATCTCCGAGTTTGCTAGGTTCGCAGATGAATATGCCCTAACCCACAAGACAAAGTTTCCCTCGAATAAAAGTTACCAGAGAGACCGTGGGAACAGCAGAGAAAGCCCGCCGGCTGAGGCAGAGGTCCCGCCGGGAGCTAGTAGTAAGATTGAGGAGGAGAGGCAAGACGGCAGGAGAGTTCCTGGCTTGACCTGTTTTAATTGTGGAAAGGGGGGACATATTGCATCTAGGTGCCTTGCTCCGAGGAAGGAGACAGGAAAATGGAAAGCAGCAGTCCCTATAGGATGTGCTGTGGTAATCAGTAAATCAACGAGAGAGCCCCAGGTAGACAGTGTACGAGAAGGGTCTGAGACATGTATGTCAAACGGAACCGTGTCTGTGAGAGCGGGAGACACACCAGTTCCAGTGCGGATCTGGAGAGACACGGGAGCTGAACTGTCATTGATTAGCAGTAAGGTACTGGATTTTGGTCGCAAGACGGGAATGGTAGCTTTGAAAGGAATAGGAAAAGGGACAGAAACAGTGCCCTTGCATAGGATCATTATAAATTGTGATCTGGTATCTGGACCAGTTGAAATAGGGGTGAGATCAGAATTCCCGAGAACTGACGTGGACGTCCTTCTTGATAACGATTTAGCCGGTGGTAAGGTTTGGTCAGCAATGAAGCTGACGAGCCGGCCTGTGAGTGTTGAGGTCCCGCCCCTAGATTCCAAGATCTATCCCGCATGCGCAATCACTCGCAGCATGTCGAAAAAGGCAGCTGAGAACAAGAGCAGTTTAAATCCGGCCAGTATCGATTTGGCCGAGTAGTTTTTACTGACCCTGTACCACGAGGGTTTAGTGGGTGGTAAAACGGAGAGTAGTAAAGTGAAAGAGAGTAAGGGAGAGGAAGTAGACCTTCCCTTAGTGAGGAGAAAATTTATAGAGGCACGAAGTAAAGATGAGAAATAGATAAAGCTGTTAAAAGGTCCAGGGTTGGACATGGATGATCTGTCTGGTTTGGCAGAACTGTTTGAAGAAGTTGAAAATTCTAAAGGTGTTCCCGATAATGAAATGAGGGCAGTCCTAGATGAAAAGGATGCCATTACCTTGAAGAAGTCTGCTGGGTTGGCAGATGAGGTTGTTTCAGCCCGTGGGGTTGAGTTTACTCCAGAAGGGAGTTGCCCAGAGAGTAGCTGGGAGGATCAGGGGAATTTAGAATTTGAAAAGGGTACGGGTATTGAAAGCCTGGAAGAGGCAAATGTCCCGTTTGAGTGTGTCCAAGATGTGGATGCACGTGGTACTGAACCTAGTAATGGAGCTCAGAAAAATTCTGAGGTATTTGATTCAGTTGAAAAGGAATGCAGTCCTTGTGGGTCAGATGGACTTGGTTCAGTGAAGAAAGGGTTAACCTTGGTAATAGTGGGAAGTGAGAATTCCCAGTTGTTTGTACTCGAAGGTGTGTTAAAAGTTAGTGAGGAGATCAAAGGTGGTGAGGTGAATATTATTATTGAAGGAAAAGGGAAAAGTGTAGTTCCTAAATTGAATGAAGAAATTTTAAAGTCTGGATTGATGTCAGAAGCAGCAACCAGGCTACAGAGACAATGGCTTGGTAACGCAGTGCCTGCGAATCAATTACAGGTTGAGTTGGAATGTAAAGGTGCCCCACACGCTATTGTTATTCAAGAGTGTGGTGTGAAAAAGCAGAATTCGAAATGCTGTTTGAACAAAGAGGGATCGCTTTCAGATTTTAAATTGAGAACTAATAGCATGAAGGGTCCTGAAGAGAAAACTAGCAACTTGCTTAAACTTAAAGAATTGTGTGGAAATTCAGAAAATGGTCTAAGTTTGGAACACATTGTTGATAAAATAACTCCTATGAAAGGAGTGGGCGAAAGCCTATTTCGCCATGGTGCACAAGCTCACCACGTGGGAGTTAACTGGAAAAGGGGCAAGGGTTGACGGGCTGCCATTTTAAATAGCAGGATCCGGTTTTAAGGGATTTCGACAAAGCATGTGAATAATAAAGACAACTCCCATGAAGTTTGACTGTTCACTTTGAAAGTAAAATAAAGATTAGTATTTGCATGAACTTTTGTAGTATACACGTAAGCTAAGATCACAACTCTTTAGTTTTTATTTGCTGAAGGAAAGAAATAAAAGAAAATAGGTGGTTATTAAATTGGAGTCTGATGCTGCAAGACTTTAGTAAGGTACAAGATGTTAAGATATTACAGGAAGTGACAATGTAATCGTTAACTGTTTAGATGCTGAATTGAATGTATAACTGTATTACTCTGTAGTGAAAAAAAAACTTTTGTATTGTGTTAGATTCTAAAATCCTGTAAGACTCTGTATTACTTCGTTTTTACCGATGGTAAAAACGCTTTGAAGGAAGGGGGTGTTACGAATGTGCCACAACTCTGAGAGGCCGAAGGGGAAAAAGTAGCCCCCTCCTTTTTGAGAATCACAAGATTGCTATTAATTCGGGTCTGGGACCCAGGAAATGAGAGAGAGACGTCCAGAATACACAGGGTTTGGAATGTGTCCTGGCCTCAGCGATACAAAGCCACGGATAACAGCCATTGTCTCTTGGAGACGGAATTGTGTATTGAGTACTGTACTATTCATTGAAGCCCTCAGGGGGTGACCAGAGTGGGCTGGTTGAGGGATTACATCATCCCAACCTGATTGACATCTGAGACCCCGTGAGTAAGGATAAAAGAGGGTCTGGGGAACAACCCCTTTAGACGCACCAGGAGAAACGCTAGAAATCCCGTGACAGCGTTTAATAGCGACAGCCGGTGGGGCTCGCGTGCGTCCTTTTCCCTTTGCCTGGGGAATTGGCGGGATCGCCATGGAAGAACAGCTTAGCTAAAGAAGAGACACACCAGGAGAAACGTATGAGACCGGTGGAGGCTTGTGTGTGTGTCCACCCTTGCCCAGATGACAAGTCCTCCACGGAACGGCCTCGCTAAAGGACAAATACGGATCAAGAGTGGATAAAGGAAAGCTGGCAAGTTTCTCTTCTCAAAATCTCTCTCTCTCTCTCCAACAATTGAAAACCCAGTGGTCCCCAAAGGCTGAAGCCTGTATGAACTGAATGAACTGAGTGACTTTTATATTTCCATCAGACAATACATTATCCCCTAGACAACGATAGAGCTTATTTCTTATAGATTATTATTATACCCGCACTTTTAGATTTAGTATTGATGACGTATATTATCTGTATGTTTGCATTGATATTATTTTTGTGTATTTTTACCAATAAATACTGTTAAAAATAGTACCATCAGACTTCAATGGACCTCTCTATCTTTGCTGGTAAGTAACCCAGTTACGGGGTTCGTAATAGGAGGTAATGCAGAGGAGGTTCACCAGGTTGATTCCAGAGATGAGGGCATTAAGACTATGAGGAAAGATTGTGTTACCTGGGACTGTACTCACTGAATTCAGAAGAGGAGATCTTATAGAAACATTTAAAATTATGAAAGGGATAGACAAGATAGAGGCAGGAAAGTTGTGTCCACTGGTTAGGTGAGACTAGAACTATGGGGCATTGCCTCAAGATTTGGGGGAGTAGATTTAAGACAGAGAGGAAGAGGAACTGCTTTACTCAGAGAGTGGGGAATCTGTGGAATTCTCTGCCCAATGAAGCAGTGGAGGCTACACCAGTAAATATATTTAAGACAGGGTTGGATAGATTTTTGCATAGTAGGGGAAAAATGAGAAGCAGGCTCAACGGGTCAGATGGCCTACTCCTACCCCTTATGTTCTTATGAACTGCATAGCCCTCTATTTTTCTAAGCTCCATGTACATATCAAAGCATCTCTTAAAAGACCCTATTGCATCTGCCTTTACCTGGCAGTGCATTCCACGCACCCACTACTCTCTGTGTGCAAAACTTACCTCTAACCATCCCGCTTGTACCTACTACTAAGAACCTTAAAACTGTGCCTCCTCACGTTAGCTATTTCAGCCCTAGGAAAAAGCCTTTGGCTATCCACATGATCAATGCCTCTCATCATCTTAAACACCTCTATCAAGTCACCTCTCATTCTTTGTCGCTTTAAAGAGAAGTTTAACATATGTTACGACTGTGCCCCAACTCTGAGGGGCCGAAGGGTACAAAGAAGCCCCCTCCTTTTTGAGAATCGCAAGACCGCTATTAATTCAGGTCAGGAGACCCAGGAAATGAGAGAGAGACGTTTGGAATGTGTCCTGGCCTCCGCGATACAAAGCCACGGATAACGGCCATTGTCTCTTGGAGATGGAATTGCATATTGAGTACTGTACTATTCATTGAAGCCCTCAGGGAATGATCAGAGGGGGCTGGTTGAGGAATTGCATCATCCCAACCTGATTGACATCTGAGACCCCGTGAGTAAGGATAAAAGAGGGTCTGGGGAACAACCCCTTTAGACGCACCAGGAGAAACGCTAGAAATCCCGTGACAGCATTTAATAGCGACAGCCGGTGGGGCCCGCGTGCGTCCTTTCCCGTTGCCTGGGATTGGCGGGACTGACCACAGAAGAACGGCTTAGCTAAAAGGAAAAGGACACCAACGACGTTTCGAAGGATCAACATCATAAAAGAGGAAAATCTGGCAAGTTCCAAAATCTCTCTCTCGTGACTCCAACCAAAGGCTGCAGCCTGCATGAACTTGAGTGACTTTTATATTTCCATCGGACAATACATTATCTCCTAGACAACGATAGAGTTATTTCTTATTGATTATTATTAAGAACTTTTTAAAAGCTATTATTAATGCTTTTTGAGACGGTGATTTAGATGCATATCATATTTTTTTACTGAGTTAAGTATTGTATGTAATTAGTTTTGCTACAACAAGTGTATGGGACATTGGAAAAAAAGTTGAATTTCCCCATGGGGATGAATAAAGTATCTATCTATCTATCTATCTATCTATCTATCTATCTATTATACCCGCGCTTTTAGATTTAGTATTGATGACGTCTATTATCTGTATGTTTGCATTGATATTATTTTTGTGTATTTTTATCAATAAATACTGTTAAAAATAGTACCATCAGACTTCAATGGACCTCTCTATCTTTGCTGGTAAGTGACCCAGTTACGGGGTACGTAACACATAGCAAAGATGAGCGGGAAGCCAGAGGATTGGGAAACTTTTAAAGAGGAACAGAAGATTACTAAAAAGGCAATACAGGGAGAAAAGATGAGGTACGAAGGTAAGCTATCCAAGAATATAAAGGAGGATAGTAAAAGCTTCTTTAGGTATGTGAAGAGGAAAAAATTAGTTAGGATCAAAGTTGGGCCCTTGAAGGCAGAAATGGGTGAATTTATTATGGGGAATAAGGAAATGGCAGACGAGTTGAACAGGTACTTTGGATCTGTCTTCACTAGGGAAGACAGAGACAATCTTCCAGATGTAATAGTGGTCAGAGGACCTAGGGTAATGGAGGAATTGAAGGAAATTCACATTAGGCAGAAAATGGTGTTGGGTAGACCGATAGGACTGAAGGCTGATAAATCCCCAGGGCCTGATGGTCTGCATCCCAGGGTACGTAAGGAGGTGGCTCTAGAAATTGTGGACACATTGGTAATCATTTTCCAATGTTCTATAGATTCAGGATCAGTTCCTAAGGATTGGAGGGTTGCTAATGTTATCCCACTTTTTGAGAAAGGAGGGAAAGAGAAAACAGGGAATTATAGACCAGTTAGCCTGACATCAGTGTTGGGGAAGATGCTGGAGTCAATTATAAAAGATGAAATAGCGGCACATTTGGATAGCAGTAACAGAATCGGTCCGAGTCAGCATGGATGTATGAAGGGAAAATCATGCTTGACTAATCTTCTAGAATTTTTTGAGGATGTAACTATGAAAATGGACAAGGGAGAGCCAGTGGATGTAGTCTACCTGGACTTTCAGAAAGCCTTTGATAAAGTCCCACATAGGAGATAAGTAGGCAAAATTAGAACACACGGTATTAGGGGTAGGGTACTAACATGGATAGAAAATTAGTTGGCAGACAGGAAACAAAGAGTAGAGATTAACGAGTCCTTTTCAGAATGGCAGTACTAGTGGGGTACTGCAAGGCTTGGTGCTGGGACCGCAGCTACTTACATTATACATTAATGATTTAGATGAAGGGATTAAAAGTAACATTAGCAAATTTGCAGATGACACAACGCTGGGTAGGCAGTGTGAAATATTAGGAGGATGTTAGGAGAATGCAGGGTGACTTGGACAGGTTGGGTGAGTGGGCAGATGTATGGCAGATGCAGTTTAATGTGGATAAATGTGAGGTTATCCACTTTGGTGGCAATAACAGGAAGGCAGATTCCTATCTGAATGATGTCAAGTTAGGAAAAGGGGAAGTACAACGAGATCTAGGTGTTCTTGTACATTAGTCACTGAAAGTAAGCTTGTAGGTACAGCAGGCAGTGAAGAAAGCTAATGGCATGTTGGCCTTCATAACAAGGGGAGTTGAGTATAGGAGCAAAGAGCTCCTTCTGCAGTTGTACAGGGCCCTGGTGAGACCACACCTGGAGTATTGTGTTCAGTTTTGGTCTCCAAATTTGAGGAAGGACTTTCTTTCTATTGAGGGAGTGCAGCGTAGGTTCACAAGGTTAATTCCCGGGATGGTGGGACTGTCATATGTTGAAAGATTCGAGCGACTGGGCTGGTATACACTGGAATTTAGAAGGATGAGAGGGGATCTGATTGAAACATATAAGATTATTAAGGGATTGGACACGCTAGAGGCAGGAAACATGTTCCCAATGTTTGGGGAATCCAGAACCAGAAGCCACAATTTAAGAATAAGGGTTAGGCCATTTAGAACGGAGTTCAGGAAAAACTTTTTCACCCAGAGAGTTGTGGATCTATGGAATGCTCTGCCTCAGAAGGCAGTAGAGACCAATTCTCTGGATACTTTCAAGAAAGAGTTAGATAGAGCTCTTAAAGATAGCAGAGTCAAGGGATATGGGGAGAAGGCAGGAACGGGGTACTGATTGTGGATGATCAGCCATGATCACATTGAATGGCGGTGCTGGCTTGAAGGGCCGAATGGCCTACTCCTGCACCTATTGTCTAAAGAGAAAAGGCCAAGTTCACTCAACCTATTCTCATAAGGCATGCTCTCCAATCTAGGCAACATTCTTGTAAATCTCCTCTGCGCTCTCTCCATAGTATCCACATCCTTCCTGTAGTGAGCTGACTAGAACTGAACACAGTACTCCAACTGGGGTTTAAATAACAGTATGATGTGCTGGAACAGGAAAGTTTGAATTAATCTGTTACCATCACCTAGAATTATAAAGACAAGAAAATGCAGTGACATTGATCTCTGCAGTTGAGCAAAAGCTCTACCCAAGAGTGGTCACAGATTTCTGTTGACATTCTGCCCCACCCTTGAAGGCCAGCGATGTGGACAGTGCGATGAAGGACATTGGGATTGCACACTTCCAGTCCACACTCAAAAGGCAGCGATGTGGGTTTGTGATGAAGGACATCCGTAGATGTTAGACTGTTCCAGCATCAGATATCTGTGTGAGGAGGAGCCACAGTGGCCACTCAGTTGGTGCAGCCAGAGTTCAAGCTTGGAGTTCTGGGTCCCATCATTGGCTAGTCTGAGGATCTATATGAGATCAAAGCTAGTCCAGAAGTTGAAGCCTGTTGTCTAATGCCTAGCAACTGAAGGCCTTTCCGTGTCTGTATCTGTGTGTGGGGGGTGGGAGAGACAAAAGGAGCTTGATTGGCTATTGTTGTTCTGTTGCTTGTTGTGTTCTGTGTTGTGCCGAGTATTGTGGGCATGCTATATTGTAGGCTGACCCCAGCACATGCCCAAATGTGTTGGTGTTAACACAACGATGCATTTCACTGAATGTTTTAATATACTTGTGATAAATAAATCTAAATCTGAATCTCAAATCTGAAAATCTAAGCCATAAACACACGTTTGTAGATGGGATTGTGGTGCCCAGAACACTCTTCAGAGACAAAATCTGGGAATATGAACCCATTCTCCACTTCCCCCCTTGGGGTCTCCAGGTACGCAAGCCCTGCACCTTCAATAAATGCAACACATTGAAGGGCTACTAAACAAGCTCTATTGCCAGAGAGACAGTAAGTAAAGGAAAGGTAGTACATAGCAGCCAGAATCCATGCGTTGAATAGCAGGAGCCTCTTGAATTGGCAAGCAGATGGTAGGATGTTCTGCAGGAGACAGAAGAATTAAGTTGCCTTTTGAATTTCACAGCTGCATTGAAAGGAGCTTGAAGAGCCCTTCATCTCTCTAGATGGCAACAATTCTTCCCAAATAGGAAATATTATCTAATTTCAGCAGTGCATTATGACAAATGATTGTCATTCTGTTCGGTGGAGGCCAAGTCCATGGGTGTATTTAAATTGGAAGTTAATTGTTTCCTGACCAGTCAGGGCATAAGTGAAAGAATATGGTGATAAGTCAGGTGTATGTATTTGAATGGAATCCGGGATCAGCCATGATGGAATGACGGAGCAGACTCGATCCCGCTTCTATGTCTTATGGTCTTATTTAAATAAATAGGGCTACATAACCCACTTTCAAGGTCTCCTGATAACAGAACATCAACTTGAAACATTAAATCTATTTAGCTCTTTCCTGATGCCACCTGATCTGTTGAATGCTTCTATTTTCTTAGCTTATAAGAATGTTCTTTTTGCACTGGTAATCCTAAATTAAATGTCACAACACATTTGAGCATTAACTATTGCCCAAAAAAAGTTTCCGTTTCTATTTAGTACTTCATTTTCGGATGTTATTTAATGAAATTTCTCCTGGAAGATTCCTCAATCTTTGCAGCTCTAGAAAAAGAATACATTCAGATGCCAAGTACCCAGCTTTTGGTTGGTAAGAAATTGAGGAAGTTGCACAGTTCTGTTATTTATTCTAAGCACTCAGATGGCACGATTTCCTCCATGTGCTAAATTTAACAAAAAATGAGATAGATGTATTCTTTCCTTTCAGAAAGAATACTTACTGAAAGAACTTCCTCTAACATTACTTTATTTGTAAGGCGTTAACTAATGGGTGGTTTATAGCTCACAGCAATGAAAAGTCTAAGACAATTATAATGAAAGGAGAGTAACATAAGCATTAAATTCTCAGATCACTGGAAATGCTGTCTGTTTACTTCTGGATACTGTGGAATGGTGTTGAAACCTGGATGCAGATGAAGGAGATATTGTGACTTTTGCAGAGTTTTGAGAGGTAGGTTTGGAGATGCATGGGGAATCAGAGAAACGATGATGACAGAGGAAAAGCAATTTCAAGTGAAGCTGTTACAAACAGTGAAGCTAATTGGATGAGGTATGTCTTGAGAGGGAGTATGATTTTCAACGTGGTGATAGAAAGCAGATTAAATTGAACCTTGAGATAAAGAAGCTAAAAGTGGTCTCGACTACCCAGAAACAGAAGAGAAGAGGAGTGCGTATAAGGAAGGCAAGGAAGAACCAGCCTCAGGCAGTGATAATGATTGCAAAACAGCACTGATGAATCTTATTCTTGACTGGCCACTCATATTCTCATTAGCAGTTTTCTTTACTGCAGCATGAATTCTATTATTCAGTATAATGCAACACCTTCAATGGGCAAAGGAAACACAATTTGTTGTAGTGAGCAGTTTTGATAATACAACCAGCACTAAGTAACATCCAATCCACTTGGCTCTGAGCTTAAAATGTTAGCAGTTTCATTGCAATCACATACAAAATGCGTTCTAATTATAAAGAGTATCACATACCCCAGCCAAGGCAGAGAAAGCGTTTTCTTATCAGCCTCATCCTAATTTTACCTAGCACAGCGAGATAGGACTGCCAGGCTTCTGTTAATACCCAACAGAAGGAAGAGAGGAAAAAGAAATGGAGGAATGCTGCTGTCATCATACACACACCCTAGAGAAAAGAGTAAAAATGTGTTAAGTAATTTCTTAATAAGAATAAGAAATATATTCAGAAGCTACCTATTTAAAGAGCCAGAGAAGTTCCATGCAAAACCTACTAATTTTCTTTGACTTCCTTTAACACCTTCATTGAATAGGAATACTGTAATTGTTGTTTAGAGTTTAGCATTTGTGGGTCGAATTGGGCTTTATTCTCATCAGGAGCAAAATCACTGATGGCTTACTTCAGTTATATTTAAATCAGTGAAGGAAGATTCACTTTATATATTATGTGTACGGCAAAATATAAAAGATCATGAAAACTTTTGCTGGTTGATATTATTCACAAAATCTTACTTTCTGTTGAACATGTTTATAAGTTCAATACAAATATTGAATACAAGTGATTTCATAATTTCAGTTATGATTATCAATGCAAAATATCTGTAGTCAAACAATTTGAGTTTTGCAGTACTTCAGTTTTGTTCTGATATAGATTTGAACTGATGATTTCCCAGGAATGATTAGCAGTCAACCAAATGACTTCAGAAAACACCTTGAAACAATAAATTATACTTATTAGCATAACCATTATGCATTAAATGATACAAAGTCTACATAAAACAAAGGCCGTTAATCTCCAATAAGCACTGCGCAGTGCCACCTTTGTTAACTGGATGAACAATTTATGACACCACCAGCAGAGCTTCACCACTTGTTCCTCAGTCTAGCAGATATCAAATATGGATGAATAGAACAGCTGAAGTCTCATTGTGAGAAGATTGGTCTACTACTAACTCATGTGCCTGATGGAACACTTCAGAAGATTGAACTCTATCACATGCAAAGTACATTGTGTCATTTACTGTTATGGTACTGTATATAAATGGCAACATACCTGTATAAATAAGCTCTGGTCTGGCAAAAAGCCAGGAACAAATGAGAAAAAGCAGATGGATATTTTGTCATCCATTCGATGCATGCGCTCAATTTACATGTAAATTAGTGGCCATGGACTCGGAATACAATGTCTAGAAAAATCCTTCAGCATTATAACCAGAATATGCATAACTCAAGAAGAAAACAATCAGTTTTTCTTATTTCTTCTTGAAATTTAGCATCACCATCTTTCCATGGAACTGAAAGAGATGGTTGAGATTTTAAATGGAATTTTTCCAATGGTATTTTCTTGGGAGAAGGACACAGAGGTTATAGAAGTGAGGCCATGGACAGTGTATGGATTACAGAGAAGGACGTGCTTGCTGGCTAGAGGCAAATAAGTGTGGATAAATCCCCAGGGGCTGACAAAGTATTCCCTCAGAACTTCTGGGAGTCTAGTGCAGAAATTGCAGGGGCTCCAGCAGAATTATTTAAAATATCCTTAGGCACAGGTGAGATGCTGGGGAATTGGAGGATAGTTAATTTCCATTGTTCAAGAGAGGCTCTAAGAATAGGCCAGGAAATTAAGACAGTGAGTCTAATGTCAGTAGTGAGTAAGTTATTGGAAATCAATATATATCAATACAAATCAATATATTAGTATTTGGATAGACAGGAACTGATTAGGGATAGTCAGCGTGGTTTTGTGCATGATACGTCACGTCTAACCAATCTTACAGAGGGATGTTACCTGGGAGGCTGATGAAGGAAAGGTAAGTGGATGTATTCTGCATGGACTTTAACAAAGACATTTTTGTAGTTAAGTCAAGTCAAGTCAAGTCACTTTTTATTGTCATTTCGACCATAAGTGCTGGTACAACAGTACACAGTAAAAATGAGACAACATTTTTCAGGACCATGGTGCTACATGAACAATACGAAAACTACACTGAATTACGTAAATCAACACAAAAACTACACTACAGACCTACCCAGGTCTGCGTAAAGTACACAGAACAGTGCAGGCATTACAATAAATAATAAACATGACAATAGGCACAGCAGAGGGCAGTAGGTTGTAGTCTAATGGCTTGGGGAAAAATCTGTTACATAAATAAACAGCTGAATGGCGGCGTCCGGGGATTCCGTCTGTTTCTGTACTCCTGCTGAGTATTTCGTTGCCACAGATGTAGTCCAATTTAATGTCCTCTGGAGAGCAGAATGGACCAGAGAGCCGGCCGGCTAGGACTTTCTTTTTTCCAGGCACGTACTCCTGCCCGCTCACCTTGCCTCCGCTTCCTCGCACACCACTTACAACGTCCTCAACTCCGGCCACCGGCATCAGACAACTCCAAGGACTGTAGGCCCGATTCCCTCAGCAAGCCGAGGTCGCACAATCTAACCAGCAGCTTTTCATGAAGGTTTGTTTTTGGGCGATCTCTATATTGTAGCAGTGACTGGCGATGGTAAATAGTCGCTCTGTTATCCTTTGCCCTAAACCCTAATTGTGCCTTAAAATTAAATTAAAAACTAAATTAAAGTAGCACCAGATCTGAAAGGCCGCTGCTGCCGTGTGTGGCGCTGCCTGGAGGACGGTCTCATATGGGAAGTTGGTTGAGAAGTTTCAGTCACTTGACATTCAGGTTGAGGATTGGATTCAACATTGGTTCTGTAGAAGCAGCCAGAGAGTGGAAGTAGATGGTTCTCTCTCTGACTGGAAGGCTATGACTTCTGGAGTGCCACAGGGATCGGTGCTGAGTCATTGTTGTTTGTCATTTGTACCAACGATTTGGATGATAATATGGTAAACTGGATCAGCAAATTTGCAGATGACACCATTTGCAGAGGGCATAGTGGTCAGCAAAGAGAGCTAAAGCTTGCAGTGGGATCTGAACCCGCTGCAACAATGGGCTGAAAATAGCAAACCAAGGTAGGATTTACACAGTGAGTAGTAGAGTATGGAGATTGGGGCTGAGAGGAAAATTGGATCAGCCATGATGAAATGGTGGAGCAGACTCGATGGGCCAATTGGTCTAATTCTGCTACTTTATCTTATGGAATGTGAGGCTATAGTCCAGGTACAGGCAGAATAATAGTTCAGCGCTGACTAGATGGGCTGAAGGACCTGTTTTAATACTGTAGTATAATGAGTAGTTTAATAATTTTTCACATGAAAGACAACACATGATGATTTATCATAAACAATGTAAAATCAATAAGACACCATGACAAAACTGGAAAGTGGAAACCTGAGCTTATTATTTTATCCAATAACTCTGCCACTAAATAAACCTGTACCATTGAGTTTTTAACCTGTACTATTATGCATTTATTATATTCACTGTTTTGCAGGTAAGGCACTGATTTGTTGCAAGGTGATATCTCGTGGAAAATATAAATGACAAAATTTACCAGCTGGAGATGATTTATATGACACTGCAAATATATTTTAAGATTGAGAGTTGAGGAGAATTCTGGAATTTAACTGGGTGAGGAACACATCAATTTCAATTCAATGTGAACACAAGTATAAAGTTTTGCTATGATACATTGTTGTTTGCATTATTATGTTAGTTAGATTCAGTCTAATTTGATTCCCATCACAGAATTTCAACAAACGAAACTGGATTCCACTGCATGAAAACCTAATATAGCAAATACCTTTGCATTTATTCTCATCATACAGAATTAATATGCATCATACTTCAGAATGCCAGGCTTTGGAGAGGGTGCAGAGGAAGTCTACTGGAAGTTAGGATGCAGAGGAACTTAGAGCAGAGTTTATGAAAAAGGCTTAAATACAAATAGGAAATGCTGAAAATACTTAGCAAATCAGGTTGTATCTGTGGGCAGAACTGTTATCTCTATATCTCTTCCCACAAGTGTAATGACTGTATTTTTGCACAGTTTGTCTTAATTTGCACATTGATTGTTTGGCAATCTTTATGTGGTAGTTTTTAATGTTTCCATGTATTTCTTTGTTCTAATGTGAATGCCTGTAAGAAAATGAATCTCAGGGTGACATATACTCCATGTATTTTGCTACTAAATTTATTTTGGACATTCAAGTCCTGAGTGTTTCCTACATTTCCTGTTTTTTTAATTTTAGAATTTACAGCATCTGCAATTTTTAAAGATTTTCATTTTCAGATTTAATGGAGATTTCAAAATGTTAAAAGGATTTTAATGTACAAAGAAAAAATCCTTCAACTGACTGTATTAACCATATTTAAGATAATTGGCACTGGTATTTGAGAGAATGTGAGGAGAATGTTTTAATATAATTAGCTGGTCCTATTTGGAATGTAAAACCATGATGAAAGTAGATTTAATACTAATTTTCAAAGGGAAATTCTATTCATTTACCAAGGATTTATCTGCAGGGCACAGTACAAAGATCAGGAAAGTAGAATTAATTGAATACCACAGTTAAAGAGACACCACAGGGTCAGTGGTCTAAATCTAATTTCCATTGTACTATTTCAAAAATGGAGAGAAAATTCAAAAATCCAAAGTGCAAAGGCACTTGGGAGTCCTCATGCAGGATCCCCGAAAGGTTAATATGCAGGTTGAGTCGCTAGTGAGGAAGGCCAATGCAATGCTAGCATTTGTTTTGAGATATAAAAGTGAAGGTGTAATGTTGAGGTTTAAAAAGCACTGGTAATGCCCCACTTAGCGTATCGTGAGCAGTTTTGGACACTTGATCTAACAGGATGTGCTGACATTAAAGTAGGTTTAGACAAGGTTCACACGAATGATTCTGGGAATGAAAAGGTTACCATAGTAGGACCAATTTATAGCTTTGAGCCTGTACTCACTGGAATTCAGAAGAAGGAGGGAGGAATCTCATTGAAATTTATTGAATGTTGAAAGGCCTTGATACAGTGGATGTGGAAAAGATGTTTCCTATGGCAGGAGAGTCTTGGAAAAGAGAGCACAGCCTCAGAATAGAGGGATGTCCATTAAGGACGGAGATGTGGAAGAATTTCTTTAGCCAGAGAATGGTGAATCTGTGGAATTCATTGCAGGAGAATAAGGCTAAGGGGGAAATGGATTAGCCATGATGAAATAGCAGAGCAGACTTAATGAGCCAAATGGCCTAATTCTGCTCCTGTGTCTAGGTCTCAGATGCAGTGATGCCCTTTTCCATTCATTTTTGTTGCATAGAATTCCAAAGAACAAACTCCATCTCACTCGCTTGCATTAATAACATTTCTAATCGAGCCACTGAACATGATTTAAACATTGCAATATGAGCATAAAGTAATTCCTAGATATAACATTGTGATTGTTCCATCATATGTAACATGAAGTTTATACATTTAATATATTTTATATATATTGCAGTTTCTCTTTAGCGTTTCTTGGTGTTTCTTTCAGGTAAAATTGTTTTTCTTGCAAACTTAATGAACCATGTGCAGATTTAGTAATTGCTTTTTTCAAATGCAATTTACAGAAATTCTACTCCACTTCAGACGGATAATTCCTTTCGAACTATCTGTGTGTTGTTAAGAAATCAGTTTTGTTCATGTAGTTTGGGGTTTGTAACATTAATCTTGTAACAAAATCTCATCTTTTTATCTTATGTTTATAATCTTCACATTGCTTTTTCATACATTTCTGCAATAATAATGAATGTACTTGATAACAGAGTGTGACGGAGAGTGTTTGGTAAACTTACTTCTTACACACAAAAACATTGCTTTGTCAGAGTGTACACTCTTCAATGCTTTCCCCAGAATGGGTCCTAGACTATGCTAATGTGCTCGGGTAGGCATTATGTTGCTTTTCCTGCTGTACGCTGTGGAATATTCCATTTCTTTAGTGATGGGGGATGTGTAAACAGGTATTTGTTTTTTGTATACTATATTTAAGGTAGATACTTCTGTTTGTTTTGGAATATGATTGTAACTACATTGTGGGGTGCATCACATTTTAATTCATGTGTAGTCTTAAGTTAACTTTGGGGGTAATTAAAGATGGTAGGTCCAGGAGACTAATAAACAGGACTAATTGCCCTTGCTAGGAGAGAGAGATCAGTACTGCCAGGGTTCATACTAGACAAAAATATAAGCATAGAACTACTTAGTGCTTTCTGGTAGATATCTTTTTGTAAATATTGGCTGTATACTTTATTGCTATTTTTTGTAAGTTTGATTTTTGACACATCTAGTAAACCTTCTTGCACTGTAGCGCTTTTTTTCTTTTTTCTTTGGTCAAATCCCATGTATCTAACTCAGAGTATCAATATATCTAACATGGCATCAGATAACGAACAGCAAAACTGAAGTTGGATGTAATGTCAACTGATTTGTACCATTAAAAGTAGCAGTCTCAAACTTTTTGAGCTAAAGCACCCTACTGAGCTTCAAATTTTTTTGTACCAACTAATCCACAAATTCCAACAAACACAAACACATGGAAAGATTATTCATATAACTAATTGAAACCTTGCAATTTCACATTCTCTACATTTCCAAGTGCAAACTGCCCAAACATTGACCTACAGCTGCCTTAATGACTATCGCCTGGTAGCACTCATGTCGACAGTGATGAAATGCTTTGAGAGGTTGGTCATGACTAGACTGAACTCCTGCCTCAGCAAGGATCTGGACCCATTGCAATTTGCCTATCGGCAGATGCAGTCTCAATGGCTCTCCACATGGCCTTAGACCACCTGGACAACACAAACAAAGGAGCTGGTTGTGGATTACAGGAGGAATGGAGACGGGCTAACCTTATTGACATCAATGGATCTGGGGTTGGGAGGGTAAACAGCTTCAAGTTTCTTGGCATCTACGTCACCGAGAACCTCACGTGCTCTGTACACACCAGCCGTGTGGTGAAAAAGGCACAACAGCACCTCTTTCACATCAGACGGTTGAGGAAGTTAGTATGGGCCCCCAAATCCTAAGAACTTTCTACAGGGGTATAATTGAGAGCATCCTGACTGGCTGCATCACTGCCTGGTATGGGAACTGTACCTCCCTTAATCACAGGACTCTGCAGAGAGTGGTGTGGACAGCCCAGTGCATCTGTAGTAGCAAACTTCCCATGATTCAGGACATTTACAAGGCCAGGTGTGTATAAAGGGCCCGTAAGATCATTGGGGACCCAAGTCATCCCAACCACAATCTATTCCAGCTGCTACCATCTGGGAAGCGGTGCCGCAGCATAAAAGCCAGGACGGACAGGCTCCAGGACAGCTTCTTCCACCAGGCCATCAGACTGATGAACTCACGCTGATTTGTGTGTACTCTATATTACATTAACTGTTCTATTTATTATAAATTATTATAACAGACAGACAGACAGACATACTTTATTGATCCCAAGGGAAATTGGGTTTTGTTACAGTCGCACCAACCAAGAATAGTGTAGAAATATAGCAATATAAAACCATAAATAATTAAATAATAATAAGTAAATTATGCCAAGTGGAAATTAGTCCAGGACCAGCCTATCGGCTCAGGGTGTCTGACACTCCAAGGGAGGAGTTGTAAAATTTGATGGCCACAGGCAGGAATGACTTCCTATGACGCTCAGTGTTGCATTGCACGTTGCACATTTAGATGGAGACATAATGTAAAGATTATTGCAACTCATGTATGTGAAGGATGTAAGAAATAAAGTCAATTCAATTCAATGTCAGGATACTTTTCATTGACTATAGCTCAGCATTTAATACCATCATACCCACAATCCTGATTGAGAGGTTGCAGAACCTGGGCCTCTGTACCTCCCTCTGCAATTGGATCCTCTACTTCCTAACCGGAAGACCATAATCTGCGCAAATTGGTGATAACATCCTCCTCACTGATGATCAAAACTGGTCCACCACAAGGGTGTGTGCTTAGCCCACTGCTCTACTTTCTATATACCCATGACAGTGTGGTTAGGCACAGCTCAAATACCATCTATAAATTTGCTGATGATACAACTATTGTTTGTAGAATCTCAGGTGGTGATGAGAGGGCGTATAGGAGTGAGATATGCCAATAGTGGAGTGGTGTCACAGCAACAACCTTGCACTCAGCATTAGTAAGATGAAAGAGCTGATTTTGGACATCAAAAAGTGTAAGACAAAGGAACACATACCAATCCTCAGAGAGGGATCAGAAGTGGAGAGAGTGAGCAGTTTCAAGATCTCTGAGGATCTAACCTGGTTCCAACATATCGATGCAGATTTAAAGAAGGCAAGACAGTGGCTATACTTTATTAGGAGTTTGAAGAGATTGGCATGTCAACAAATACACTCAAAAACTTCTATAGTTGTACTGTGGAGAACATTCTGACAGACTACATCACTGTCTGGTATGGAAGGGCTACTGCACAGGACCAAAAGAAGTTGCAGAGGGTTGTAAATTTAGTCGGCACCGTCTTGGGTATTAACCTACACAGTACCTATGACATCTTTAAGGAGCTATATCTCAGAAAGGCAGCGTCCATTATTAAGGACCTCCAGCACCCACAGCATGCCCTTTTCTCACTGCTACCATTAGGTAGGAGGTCCAGAAGCCTGAAGGCACACACTCAGTGATTCAGGAACAGCTTCTTCCCCTTTGCCATCTGATTCCAAAATGGACATTGAACCCTTAGTCACTACCTCATTTTTAAAATAAATACCATTTCTGTTTTTGCACGATTTCTAATCTATTCAATATATGTATACTGTAATTGATTTATTTATTTATTATTACTATTATTTTATTTTGTTTTTTCATACTCTATTATGTATTGTATAGAACTGCTACTGCTAAGTTAACAAATTTCACGTCACATGCTGGTGATAATAAACCTGATTCTGACAGTTTTAAGACTTTTGTGTCAATAGGAAAGTCATGGCTCATTCTCTGTGGGACTATCCAGCAACTTTCGAGGGTTGATTGATAAGTTCGTGGCCTAAGGTAGAAGGAGTCAAATTTAGAAAACCTAGTACATTTATTTTTCAACATAGTCCCCTCCTACATTTACACACTTAGTTCAGCCGTCGTGGAGCATACAGATCTCTTTATTGTAGAAGTCGGCGTCTTGGACCTCCAGAAATGGTCCACAGCATGGGGTGATTGATAAGTTCGTGCCCTAAGGTAGAAGGAGATGAGTATTAACTTCAAACTTTCTGCATAATCACTCAAAGAGTTGAACTGCACGTGCATGTAATGAGAGCTGTATATAACTCATCTCCTTCTATGTTAGGCCACAAACTTATCAATCACCCCTGCTGTGGACCACTTCTACAAAGAAGAGATCCGTATGCTCCACAACGGTTGGACTAAGTGTGCCCATCAGCTGCCCATCTCCTGTTTGGGTCTCATTCAGATTGGTTAAACAAGGCTCTCCACTGATGAGCGTTGCAGTTAAGGCTGCTGCTGTTACTGTGGGGAACAGGTCACCCACAGGCCAAATGCCGGAGGCTGCAGCTGTCAGAACTGCTAAGACCATACTGTGACAGGAGGACTAGAACGGTAGCAGCCACCACTCCCAACCCTATGGATTCCAGTATCATGCTGAAGGGGGTGATCCAAGCCAAACACTCAAAATGCTGGAGGGAATCGCAAGCCAGACAGCGTTATGGAAAAGAGTAAGTAGTCGACGTTTTGGGCTGACACACTTCATCGGGCTTGGAAAAAAATATGAGAAGTCAGAGCAAGAAGATGTAGGAGGGGAGGAAGAAGTACAAGGTGGTAAATGATAGTGAAATTGGGAGTTGGGGAGGGATGAAGTAAAGAACTGGGAAGTTGATTGGTGAAAGAAGGGGGAATTGATAGGAGAGGGTAGAAGACCAAGGAACAAAGGGAAGGGGGAGGAGAACACAAGGGATGTGTTGGGCACGAAAGGAGATAAGGTGAGAGAGGGAAATGGGAATGAGAATGGGGGAACGGTTAAGTGGGGGGATTGGGCAATTGTAAGTTTGAGAAATCGATGTTAAAGCTATCAGGTTGGAGGTTACCTAGATGGAATGTAAGATTACAGGATACAGTAGATAACCCCAACAGACTCACAGGTGAAGTGTCGCCTTACCTGGAAGGCCTGAATGGTAGTGAGGGAGGAGGTGTAGGGATAGGTATGGCACTTGTTCCGCTTGCAAGGATAAGTACCAGGAGGGAGATCAGTGGGGAAGGACAAATGTACATGGGAGTTGCATAGAGAGCAATCCCTGAAGAAAGCAGAAAGTGAGGGGGTGTGAGGGAGGAAAAGATGTGGTTGGTGGTAGGATCTTATTGGAGATTGCAGAAGTTACTCAGAATTATGTGCTGTATGCAGGTGAAGACAAGAGGAACCCTATCCCTGGTATTGTGCCAGAAGGATGGGGTGAGGGCAGGTGTGAGAGAAATAGAAATGGTGCAGGTGGGGGCAGTGTTGATGGTGGAGGAAGTAAGACCCCTTTCTTTGAAGAAGGACGACACCTCATGAGCTGTGGAATGACAGCAGATGCAGCAGAGATGGAGGAAATGAGAGAAGGAGATAACGGAGATCTCCTAGGGTAAGAGCTAAAGAGAAGTAAAGTCTTTTGTGGACTCTGGGGCAGCAGGTTATTTCCTGAACTTGAGGCCTCCCATTGGCTCAACAGGCCACTGCAAGAGTTCAGCCAGACCATGCCCACAAATGTCTTGGATGGTTGTCCGCTAGGTTCTGGGCTGAGCCAGCAACAGACGTTGGTCTTGCAGATGAGGTTTGAAGATCATGTGGAAGACACTGGTTTCTAAATCATTGACTCTTCACTTGTCTCCCTGATCCTTGAGCATCCTTGGCTGTCCTAGCATGACCCTTCTGTGAACTGGAAGGAAGGAAGTACCATTGCTTGGTCCTGTCATCATAAGAGGGTATGTTTGCAGTATGGTGTTCTGATCCCCAGACTTTCCCAACGATCAACAATGGGGGCAGACTTCAGTGCAAGGTAACCTGAAACCTTTCATAGAGCCAGTTCTGCCCTCAAGGACAGACAAGCCAATCCCAACCAATGGAGCTGTGCGAGTCCTGATACTGTCTAATTGGGGGCATACTAGAACTAGAAAGAGGGAATCATTCGTTCAGGTGAAGACCAAGGAGATGCCCGAGCAGTCGGGAACTCTTGAAGCTAAGTCTAAGGGATCCAGCAGCCAGGTCCCGACTAAAGGGAAAGCTCGTAAACGCAGAAGCTCGTTTCCGGGAGTGCAAGGGCATCTGTAACATCTCATTGCCGTCACCTAATGATACGAACGAGGATTCGGCCACTGGAATCTAGTGAACCTAGGGAGGAGACTCTGAGATCAGTCGAATCACTCCTGCCAGCTAAGAAGTCTCAGGAGTCATCCTTGAAGGAATTCTCTGAAGAACCTGCAACATCCAGACCAGTTGAAGTTTCTTCTGTTTACAAGGACTTGAAAGAAGTCTTCAGCAAGGGAAAGGCATCAGCTCTTCCACTGCAGCCACCCTACGACTATGATGTATTACCTGGTATTTATCCTCTGCAGGGTTGATTATATGCACTCTTAGGGCCAGAGAGAAGTGTAATGGAAGAGTATATAAAGGAAGCTCATCATGGGTTTCATGGGCTTCACCTCACCTGCCAGTGCAGGCTTCTTCTTTGTAAAAAACAAATGGGAGCCTGTGACCATGCATTGATTATAGACGGTTAAACTGCATAACAGCCAAGAATTGTTCCTCCCTTCCACTCATGAATACGGCTTTCAAGATTCTTTAAGTGACAAGAGTATTCACAAAGCTAGACTTGTAAAGTGCGTAAAACTGGTCCACATAATGGAGGGTGATGAGTGGAAATGAAATTCAATACACCAACAGGCACTACTAGTATCTGGCAATGCCCTTCGGCCTTGCAAATGCTCCAGCAGTTTCGCCAGCATGTGCTCTAGGACGCTCTCCATAAATATGTCTTCATCTACTTGGATGATATGCTAATCTTCTCAAAGTCCCTGGAGGAGCATGTCACTTACGCCAGAGACATTTTACAGAAGCTTCAGACCATGGGATTTAAGTTAAGCTGGAGAAGTCCAAATTTCATGCAACATCCATTTCAGTTTTGGGTTTCATCATCTCCGATGGCAATCTCAAGATGGACCCAGGTGGCCAGAGATTAGCCACAACAAACAATTCCTGGGATTTGCTAACTTTTACCATAAATTCATCTGGAACTCCAGCTTGGTTGCAGCTCCACTGACGACTCTAACTAAGCAATCCACGGACGCTTTTGTCTGGACTACCGAAGCAGACGCTGCTTTTGCAGAGCTCAATGGATTACATCAGCTCCCATCTTGGTTCCACCTAACTCAGATCTTTCCTTTATCATGGAGGTGGACACTTCAGACATCGGAGTGAGTGCAGTGTTACCTCAACAGTCAGCTTTGGACAGTAAACTGCACTCGTGTGCGTGTGTTCTGCAGTCAGTTATCCCCAGCAGAGAGAGGCTATGACATCAGGAATCTGGAGCTGCTCACATTTAAGTTAGCTTTAGTAGAATGGTGTCATTGGCTTGAGGTGGCCAAGAACCTCAACGTTTGGACAGCCCACAAGAACCTGGCTTACACTTTACTTTATTGTCACCAAACAATTGATACTAGAGTGTACAATAATCACAGTGATATTTGATTCTGCGCTTCGCGCTCCCTGAAGTACAAATTGAATTAAATACAATAAAAATTTAAATTATAAATCATAATTAGAAAATAGAAAAGGGAAAGTAAGGCAGTGCAAGTCAGGTCCGGATATTTGGAAGATACGACCCAGATCCGGGTCAGGATCTGTTCAGCAGTCTTATCACAGTTGGAAAGAAGCTGTTCCCAAATCTGGCCGCACGAATCTTCATGCTCCTGAACCTTCTCCCGGAGGGAAGAGGGACAAAAAGTGTGTTGGCTGGGAGTGTACTTATCCCACTGCTCTACTCTCAAATGCCAAATGGGAATTGTTCAAATGCCAGCTATAAATTTGCTGATAATACAACCATTGTTGGTAGAACCTCAGATGGAGATGAGAGAGCGTCAGGAGCGAGATATACCAGCTAGTTGAGTGGTCACAAAGCAACAACCTTGCACTCAACGTCAGCAAGACTGAAGAGCTGATTGTGGAGTTCAGAAAGGCGAAGATGAAGGAACACAACCAATCTTCAGAGGTGCAGGGAGTGAGCAATTTCAAGTTCCTAGCTGTTAATATTTCTGAGGACCTAACCGGATGCAAAATATTGATGCAGCTATAAAGAAGGCAATACAACAGCTATATTTTATTAGGAGTTTAAGGAGGTTTGGTTTGTCTTAAAGAACACTTGAAAACTTCTACAAATGTACCTGGAGAGCATTCTGACGATCTGAATCACTGTCTGGTATCAGGACGGGGGCTCCTGCGGAAGATCGAAGTAAGTTGCAGAAACTTGTAAAATTAGTCAGCTTTATCATGGGTTAGTTGTAGCCTCAGTTGTATCCAAGACATCTTGAAGGAGAGGTGCATTAAGAAGGTGGCATCCATCATTAAGGATCCCCACCACCCTGGACATGCCCTCTTCCCATTGTTACCATTGGGAATGAGCTACAGAAGCCTGAAGGCACACACCCAGCAATTCAGGAACAGCTTCTTTCCCTCTACTATCTGATTTCTAAATGGCCATTGAAGCCATGAGCACGACCTCACTACTTTTTTTTGTTCTTTTTTGCACTACTTATTTTAACTAAATTATTAATAAGACATATCAAATGCAACTCAGTTTTCTCCCATGTTTATTTCTCATGTATTTCATTGTACTGCTGCCATAAAGTTAATGAGCCGATGCTATTAAACCTGATTCTGATTCTGTAAATGCTGGAGGAATGCAGCAGGTCAGGCAGTATCTACGGAGGGAAATGGACAGATACCATTTCAGGACCAAAGGAGGGAAACTTCTTCAGCTGATTATTACCTCGAAGATATATATAAAGAAGAATCTCAGTTCCTAAAGTTAACTGTTTTTTTTTCTCCACAGATACTGTCTTACCTGCTGAGTTCCTCTGGCATATCGTGTGGGTTGTCCCCTGTGCTAAATATGTTTCAAATGGATTTTTTAACCAAGATTTTCTACTTGTGGGGAAAAGCAACACGTAAGGCCATTGGCTAAACAGATTGATGAACAAATCAAACATGGAATTGAGGAAGTAACATCACGCAGAGAATGGTGAGCACATGAAACTTACTCCACATTGATGCAGAGTGCAGATGCTCATGACAGGCTTCATAAATATATTAAACTGGGAGAACAGAGACCATTGCCAACAGAGTTGGGAAGGATGTGAAGAGATCTAAGTGGAGCAAAAGTGCTGGAATATATTGGCCATGCTTAAGACCACAAGACCATAAGATATAGGAGCAGAAGTAGGTCATTTGGCCCATCAAGTCTGCTCTGCCATTCAATCATGGGCTGATCCAATTCTTCCAGTCCTCCCCATTCCCTTGCCTTCTCCCCATACCCTTTGATCTCCCAGCTAATCAAGAACCTATATCTGCCTTAAATGCACCCAAGGACTTGGCCTCCACAGCACTTGTGGAAACAAATTCCACAGGTTTACCACCCTCTGACTAAAGTAATTTCTCTGCATCTCCCTTCTAAATTGACGTCCTTCAATCCTGAAGTCGTGCCCTCTTGTACTGGACTCCCGTACCAAGGGAAATAACTTTGCCATATCTAATCTGTTCAGGCCTTTTAACATTTGGAATGTTTCTATGAGATCCTCCCTCATTTTCCTGAACACCAGGGAATACAACCCGAGAACTGTCAGACATTCCTCATACGGTATCTCTTTCATTCCTGGAATCATTCTCGTGAATATTCTCTGATCTCCTCAATGTCAGAATATCCTTTCTAAAATAAGGAGTCCAAAACTACACACGATACTCTAAGAGTAGTCTCACGAATGCCTTATAAAACCTCAACAACACATCCTTGCTCTCATATTCTATACCTCTAGAAATAAATGCCAATTTTGCATTTGCCTTCTTCACAATTGACTCAACCTGGAGGTTAACCTTTAGGGTATCCTGCACAAGGACTCCCAAGCCCCTTTGCATCTCTGCTTTTTGAATTCTCTCCCCATGTAAATAATATTCTGCCCATTTATTTCTTCCACCAAAGTGCATGACCGTACACTTTCCAACATTGCATTTCATTTGCCACTTCTTTGCCCATTCCCCTAAACTATCTAAGTCTCTCTGCAGGCTCTCTGTTTCCTCAACACTATCCGCTCCTCCACCAATCTTTGTATCATCGGCAAATTTAGCCACAAATCCATTAATCCCATAGTCCAAATCATTGACATATATCGTAAAAAGCAGCAGTCCCAACACCGACCTCCGTAGAACTCCACTGGTAACAGGCAGCCAGCCAGAATAGGATTCCTTTATTCCCACTCTCTGTTTTCTGCCAATCAGCCAATGGTCCACCCATGTTAGTAACTCCCCTGTAATCCCATGGGCTCTTATCTTGCTAAGCTGCCTCATGTGCAGCATCTTGTCAAAGGCCTTCTGAAAATCCAAGTACATCACATCTACTGTATCTCCTTTGTCTACCCTGTTTGTAATTTCCTTAAAAAATTGCAGTAGGATTTTCTTTTCAGGAAACCATGCTGGCTTTGGCCTACCTTGTCATGTGCTTCCAGGTACTCCATAATCTCATCCATAGCAATCAAATCCAATAACTTCCCAACCACTGATGTCAGGCTAACAGGTCATAGTTTCCTTTCTGTTGCCTCCCACACTTCTTAAATAGCGGAGTAACACTTGCAATTTTCCAGTCATCTGGTACATTGCCAGAATCTATTGACTTTTGAAGGATCATTGTTAATGCCTCTGCAATCTCTCCAGCTACTCCTTTCAGAACCCGAAGTACATTGCATCAGGTCCAGGAGATTTATCCACCCTCAAGACCATTAAGCTTCCTGAGCATCTTCTCAGTTGCAATTTTCACTGCAAACTTCACTTCCCTGACACTCTTCAATGTCCAGTATGCTGTAGATTTCTTCCACTGTGAAGGCTGATGCAAAATACGCATTCAGTTCTTCTGCCATCTCTGCGTCCCTCATTACAATATCTCAGCATCATTTTCTATTGGTCCTATATCTACCCTCAATTCTCTTTTTACCCTTTATACACTTAAAAAAGCTTTTAGTATCTTCTTTGATATTAGTCACCAGCTTCCTTTCATAATTCATCTTTTCCTTCCTAATGAACTTTTTAGTTTCCTTCTGCAGGCTGTTAAAAGCTTCCCAATCCTCTATCTTCCCAGCTTTGTGGTACATTGCACATAATTACATCTATTTCATTCAACGCTGAATATGGATAAGTATACATGAGGTTTAACTGTTAGGGTCCGGTCCGGAGCCCGCCTTCCAGGTCTTGCTCTGGTCCGCGGACTCCGGACTCCGGGCCTTGCAGCCAGCCCTCCTGTCACACGGAGCCATTGGATCATCTTGGCTTAAGGAGGTACACCTGTTGCCTATTAAGGGGCAGGTGTTTATAAGGGGCTTGGGGACTAAGCCTAGTTGTGGGGTTGTCCTGCTCTGAAGTTGGTTTAACCCACGCTGTACCTGGACTGTTGGCTCTGAATCCTGTCTGTATCCTGCTCTGCCCTGGTTGCCGCCCTGCTCAGAATCCTGCTCTGCCCTGGTTGCCGGCCTGTTCTGTATAGGCTCTATCCGGTTGGTCTTGTTCCCCTGCTTCTCTCCTGTGCGCTGGTCCTGCTGTTCCGCCTTATTCACCTTGCTCGTGCTGCCACGCTGTCGGTTGCCTTTCCCAATTTACCGGTGTATCACGGTAGTCCTGCTGCTCACCCTCGACCCAGTTTCCTTCTGATCCCTTGCCTCTGTTGGGCAGGTCTGGTTGGATTGCCGCTGCCTGATGGGGGTTCTACCCCTTCCTACCCGTTTCCTCTGTCGGGCAGCTCTGGCCGGACTGCTGCTGCCTGGTGGGGGTTCTGCCCTTTCCACCCATCTGCCTTTTCCTACCTGTTGCCTCCAATGGGGAGGTCTAGCCAGACTGCCGCTGCCTGGCGGGTGTTCTGCCCCTACCTGCCTGTTGCCTCTGTTGGGCAGGTCCGGCTGGATTGCCACTGCCTGGTGGGGGTTCTGCCCCTTCCTATCTGTTGCCTCCGTCGGGCAGGTCCGGCTGGATTGCCACTGCCTGGTGAGGGTTCTGCCCCTTCCTATCCATTGCCTCCGTTGGGCAGGTCCTGCCGGATTGCTGATGGCTGGCGGGGGTTTCTGCCCTTTCCACCTATTGCTCCCTAAGGTGTCCGCGACTGGCCCAGGCCTCCGTGTTTTCTGCCTGGGAGGCGGCCCTGCCCAGGATCCTTGCCCTAAGGACTCCTACCCTTTCCTCCCCTCGTTTCCCATGGGTTGTGCCCCGCACCTGCCCAGGTGTCCGCGACTGGCCCAGGTCTCTGTGTTTCTGCCTGGGAGGTGGCCCTGCCCGGGATCCATGCGGCCCGCTATGAGGAATCCTGCCCTGCCTCACCTGAACTCTGGGATCCTCCTGCCCTGTTTCGCCTGAACTCTGGGACTGTCCTGCCTCGCCTGACCTCTGGGATCCAGCCACACCTGCCTTACCCTTTACATGCCATGGCATTCCCATCCTGTCCTACCCCTAGTACTTCAGTGTCTGCGTCTTGCATTTGGATCCAATCCTGCCCCCGTTCCTGACATTAACAAAAATCGTTGAATCATAATAAATTGCTTGCTAGGGAATAATTATGTAGGCCACTGAATACTCCCATCAATTCAGAAGGAATGAAGAATGATATGTTATTAAGTCTTGTATAGATATAGAATGCCATGTCATTGAAATTAAATTACATGTCACTGCAACAAAAAATGGTCAGCATGCACCAAAATAAATGCATTGACTGTTAAAATTAAAGTCCAAATCTTGCAGCTTATCTCAGCATCACTCCAAGAAAATATGAATGTAATTGACACCTGTGGTGAGGTGAAAAACTGACAGTAGCTCCTCTTCATGCACCCTGACAGATTTCTCATTAACCTCATCAGGAAGGCTAGATAATAGGCAGTTGATTTGCTCCTGCCAGCATTACAACTCACTGTAAGTTTCAAAAAACCATTCAACATTTCTAAAGCTTGCCCATGAGCTGATTGCTCTTCATTCCTGAAGCTGATATTTCAAACATTAACTTGAAATTGTACTTCAAACTTGGCTCTTACTTGTAAATGAGTATAATATATTCCAAGAGCCCAAAACTCCACTTACCCAAATTTGAAGAAACCTCTGAATTTTGACATCATTTTCTTTCATTATTTTGGTTAACTCTTCTCCATAATTTATCTCTTGCTCTTCCACATCCAAATGCTCTTGGTTGCTCTTACCTTGCTGTGCATCTGTGTTTGACCAACCAAAATCAGGATGTTTGATGCCATTATAGATAAGCAGAAGTTGAGTAGTATAATGGATCGTTCTGATTTTATGAATCTGTGGAAACATAATGAAAAAGCAAATCAAATGATTTATATATAAATATATTGTGCTATCCTTCAGCTATAAACATCTGTGCAGTTGAGCATATACTTAAAATCATTTAGAACTTCTAATGTGGCCCATCATGTCCATTCCACACAATTTCATTCAAACACTGTCAATACATCTTATTATGACTGCACACTCATAGGTGGAGTTGCATAATTTAGTATCCTATTAACATAAAGGCAACACGAGTGAATCTGCAGATGCTGGAAATAAATAAAAACACAAAATGCTGGCAGAACTCAGCAGGCCAGACAGCATCTACGGGAGGAGGTAGTGATGACGTTTCGGCCCGAAATTTCGTCACTACCTCCTCCCATAGATGCTGTCTGGCCTGCTGAGTTCTGCCAGCATTTTGTGTTTTTATCCTATTAATATATCTGTCTTGTTCACATCAACTACGCATGCAAATTCCCTTTGTGGAGACTTCCTTGAATTTCATAATGAATTTATTAGTGATTGATCTATATCCATGGGCTTTAGTTTGGATTCTGCATTGTGCTATTATTATAAAGTCTATTCTACTAAACTACTTCATAATTTAAAAAAATTCAGAGGTAATTTTTGTTCTCAAGAGAAAGCCCTACGCTGCTAATTTTTCAGAAAGTAAGATTTTCCTGTTTTACTTTTTGTAAGTCATTTCTGGACCTTATTATAATGTTAAGCCTAGAACTGAATATAATATTTGATATTATACATTACATTTCTGCTTTTTAACTCTGCTTTTCTATTACTGACCCATTGTGTTCATTTTTTCATGGGTTTGCTAATATTTATTTTTAGTTTTATTGACTAAACATCATTGGATTTTCTTGTACTTCTACACCATTTAGATTCTTATCTGAAAGGAAACGAATGAAAGGTTAGGTTCAAGTCACTTTCCATTTGGCCAGAAGTGATAGTATAAAATGCAGGCTATTAACGCTCTACCATCTCTCCCTGTCTCTTATTACCAAGACAATTTTGGATCTGTTTTGCCAATTTGCCATGGGTCCTATGAGCCTTAACTTTTTAACCCATTCTCCCATGTGTGACATTATCAAAGACCAAACTAAAGTCCATATAAATTTTGCCGACATCAATACAATTTGTTACCTTTTCAAGGAATTCAATCCAATTGGTCAGACAGGACCTGCCCTTGACAAAGCCATTAGTCCTTGCCTTTCCAAGTGATCATTAAATTTCTGCCTCAGAATTTTTCCAATATCTTCCTTACCACTGATATTAGGCACCTAGCTCTCTATTTACTGGGTTTTTTCTTGTTGACTCTTTTGAAAAGGGAGATCCACATTTGCTATTGTACGGTTATCTGGCATCTCATATGTGTCCAGCAAATACTTAAAAACCTCAACCAGAGCCCTGACAATATCTTGCCATGCCTCTAGTGTCAGCCTGGGATAAAGTCCACCCAGTCCTTGGGATACATGCATTTTTAAGCTCACTAAAGCATCAAGTACCTCCTTTTTGTTTCTGGAAGCTTGCACTGTATAGAGGATAGGAAGTTCACAGTAGGGGAAGTTCTGGCAGTGTTTTGTGCCTTCTTTCATGAAGACATGGAAAACAGCTGTTTAATCCTTGTGCCATTCCTTGTGTCGCATTACAGATTATCTCACCTCTGTATGTAGGAGAACAACATACGCTTTGCTCATCTTTTCCTTTTTACTTCACTATCAAAGTTGTTGTAGCTAAGGGAGTTGAACATGATGTGGGATAACATGACAAATGGACGTGGATCCACTTATGTTAGAGAGGATGGAGGAGAGGAAGTTGGCCAATAGAGTACTGGATAATAAAATGCAGAGAGAAATATCAAGCTGAAGGGATGTTTATAGAGTATGTCTCCAATGCAGAATGGCATGGGGTTATTTGGAAACACGGTTCAACTGACATTCTGCTTATAATTCTATAATTTAGCTACCATGATGGGCATTTTATCCTGTCATTGCATCATCCAGCCTAATTTGTCTTTGCCAACCAAAACTGACACAAACTAGATCCATTTGCCTGCATTTGGCCCAGACTACTCCAAAAACAATCCCATCCATGTACCTATCCAAGTGTCTTTCAAATGTTGTTAGAGTATCTGCTTGAACCATTTCCTCTGGAAATTCATTCCATGTACTGGCCACTCTCCACATGAAAAAGTTTCCCTTCAGATTCGTATTCCACCACCCTGGGAAAAAGACTGTCAGCATTCTCATTTCTTCGCCCTCGTAATTTTTATGCATTTTGGTCATATTAAATGGATTTTTGACTTGTTTTTCCATTCATTCTCAAGGGAAATGAGGTGTATGAGTAATTGGGCTAGATAGATGAGCTGTTAGATAAATTTCTCTGATTCTCCAATGAAAGGACAATGTTTTATCTGCAGATTTCCTCATGTTTTATCCTTGTTGACTTTCTTCAAATTGATGCCAGAGAGTGGCAACTCATCTGCAGCTCCAAGGTGAATCACCAAATATTCCCATTTAGGGCTACCACAGCTGACATCTCCACTCACACCCATAGGTACTTCAGTAAGCAACATCATTTAAAGACATTTAAAAAAATCTATTTATCTTTAAAATCAGTGGACTCCAGATTATAGACCACCAAAGTAGCAAGTGCAGTTACCCTAAAAGAAAATATGGTAACCAGGCTGGGCTGCAAATAAAGCTGAAACACAGGGCCCTGAGACTTGTTACCATTCTCCTGACTAGCGTACAGTCTCTGGAAAATAAAATTGAAGCTCTCAGACCAAGATTGCTGTACCAGAGAGACATCAAGAAGTGGTATGTACTCTGTTTCATGGAGACATAGTTCCTCCCCAGCATTCCAGACATAGCCCAAGGGCTTCACCTTCCATTGCATTGAAGAGACAGCGATGTCAGGTAAAGGCAGAGATTGTAGTCTTTTCTTCATGGGATAACTCATCATGGTGCATAGATATGGAAGTTCTGTCTCAGTTCTGCTCCCCTGAGCTGGAACATCCGTCAGTTAAGTGTTACCATTTCTATCTACTGAAGGAGTTTTCCAGCATCATCCTGGTTGGGGGGTACATTCCAGCCTGGACCAACGTCAAGCTGGCACTGGAAGAGCTGAGTTTGTGATCAACAGTCAAATGGCAGCACAACATGCTGTCTTTGTGGGATCTACAACTTGGAGTCTCCGACCAACTACCACCACATGTCACCAGTGGAATCAGAGGAGTCAACACAATTGACCACTGTTAAATCACCATCAAGAACATTTACAGTGCCATCCCACAAATGCACTTCGGCAAGTCTGATTACTTGGTTGTACTTCTACTCCTGGCGTACAGGCAGAGACTGAGCACAAATGCACCAGAGGTGAGGACCATGAAGGTACGGTCAAGGGAGGTGGAGAAGCACTTACATAATTTATGGACCATATCCAGGGATTCACCATTGGATCTGAATGAATATGTTGCAGTTGTCACCGATTTCATCATAATCTGTATGGATGAGTGCCGGAGGAACTCAGCAGGTCGGGCAGCATCAGTGGAAATGAACAGTTGATGTTCTGGGCCAAGACCCTTCGTCAGGACTGAAGAGGGAGGAGGCAGGGTGGGAAGAAGGCTGGTAGGTGCCAAGTGAAAAACCAGTAAAGGGAAAGATCAAGGGGTGGGGGAGGGGATTCAGGGAGGGAATAGGCAGGAAAGATGAAGAAGGAATGTAAGGGGAAAGCGCTATGGGTAGTAGAAGGAGGCGGAACCATGAGGAAGGTGATAGGCAGCTGGAGGAGGAGACAGAGTGAAACTGAGATGGAGGAACGGAGGGGGAGGGAATGACTGGAAGTTGGAGAATTCAATGTTCACACCAAGGGGCTGAAGACTACCCAGACGGTAAATGAGGTGTTGCTCCTCCAACCTGAGTTTGGCTTCATCATGGCAGTAGAGGAGGCCATGTATGGACATATCCAAATGGGAATGTGAAGCAGAGTTGAAGTGGGTGGCAACCAGGAGATCCTGTCTGTTGTGGCGGACGGAGCAGATGTGCTCAACGAAGCGGTCCCCCAATCTGCGTCGGGTCTCACTGATGTACAAGAGGCCGCAAGGGGAGCACCGGATGCAATAGATGACCCCAACAGACTCACAAGTGAAGTGTTGCCTCACCTGGAAGGACTGTTTGGGGTCCTAAATGGTGGTAAGAGAGGAGGTGTAGGGACAGGTGTAGCACTTACGCTTGCAGGGATAAGTGCCAGGTGGGAGATCCGTGGGGAGGGATGTGTGGACCCCGGAGTCGCGGAGGGAACGATCCCTGCCGTAAGTGGAGAGGGGTAGAGGGGGAAAAATGTGTTTAGTGGTCGGGTCCTGTTGAAGGTGGTGGAAGTTGCGGAGGATAAGGTACTGGATCCGGAGGGTGGTAGGGTGATAAGTGAGGACAAGGGAAACTCTGTCCCTGTTGTGGTGACAGGAGGATGGGGTGAGGGCCGAAGTGCAGATGCAGCAGAGAAGGAGGAACTGGGAATAGGGAATAGCATTTTTGCATGTGGCAGGGTGGGAAGATGTATAGTCAATGTAGTTATGACAGTCAGTGGGTTTATAGAAGATGTCATTGGATAGTCTGTCTCCAGAGATGGAGGCAGTGAGATCGAGAAAGGGGAGAGAAGCGTCCGAGGTGGACCAAGTGAATTTGAGGGCTGGGTGGAAGTTAGAGGCAAAGTCGATGAAATTGATGAGCTCAGCATGGGTGCAGGAAGCAGCATCAATGTAGTCGTCAATGTAGTGAAGGAGCAGTACCAGTATAGATTTGGAGCATAGACTGTTCCACATAACCCACGAAGAGGCAGGCATAGCTGGGGCCCATGCAAGTGCCCATAGCTACACCCTTGGTCTGAAGAAAGTGGGAAGAGCCAAAAGAGAAGTTATTAAGTGTGAGTACCAGTTCTGCCAACCGGAGGAGTGTGGTGGTGGTGGTGGAGAGCTGGAGGTGTCTATTGTCAAGAAATTAGTGCAGGGCTTTGAGGCCTTCTTGATGGGGAATGGAGGTGTATAAGGATTGGACATCCATAGTGAAAATGAAGCGGTCGGTACCAGGGAACTGGAAGCTATTGAAGGCGTGGAGGGCATGGGATGTATCCCAGATAGGAGATCCGAGGAGGGACTGAACTATGGGTGATAAAATAGAGACAAGGGAGACAGATACAAGTTCGGTGGGGCAGGGGCAAATCGAAACTATGGGTCTACCAGGACAGTCAGGCTTGTGGATCTTGGGGAGGAGGTAAAACCAAGCAGTGTGGGTTGTGGGAATTATGAGTTTTTTGGCTGAGGATGGAAGGTCTCCGGAGTTGATAAGGGCGGTGATGGTACGGGAGAAAATGGTTTGATGGTTTTTGGTGGGGTCCTGTTCCAGGGCTAAGTAAGCGATCATACCAGACATCAACGTTCCCACCATTTATTTTACAGCTGCAGAGACTAACCATGGGTCTGAGCAAGATATGTTCCAGGGCCTGAAAACAGTGCACACTTAAACTGCATTTTTTGCAATGTGCATATGTTAAATATTTAGAATGAAAATTGATAAATCATGATCTTTTGATTTGATTTATTAATTGAAGGGTATAATGAAATACAATATAACATTTTGTAAACTTTTCCTTCCCTGACTTTATTCCAGTAGTGGAGCAAGAATGGTTATAGGGCAAGAGTATTTCAGTTACAGTGTGTCTGCAGGAGTATTTCAGTTACTGTGTGACTGCAGGAGTATTTCAGTTACTGTGTGACTGCAGGAATATTTCAGTTACTGTGTGACTGTGGAGTATTTCAGTTACTGTGTGACTGTGGAGTATTTCAGTTACTGTGTGACTGTGGAGTATTTCAGTTACTGTGTGTCTGCAGGAATATTTCAGTTACAGTATGACTACAGGAATATTTCAGTTAGCATATATGTCAAACTCAAGGCCCGTGGGCCAAATCCGGCCCGTGGTGGAATTATCTTTGGCCCGCGAGATAATATCTAATTACTATTAAAGCTGGCCCCAGTAATCGAAGCACCTATGGCGTATGATATGGCTAATGCTGAGTTTATTCAGGTACTAGGTTTTCAGGGTTTTTAGTGTTTATTCGGCAGTCTTCTTCATAAGAAACGGAATTTGTAAAGTGAAACACTTTGTAGTTATAGCAGAGACTGAGACACATGAGAGCAGGCTGAAAAAACAGAGGCAACGAAAGCTGCGTTCGCACGCGTCCGACTGATCCGGCCCGCATGAAGCTGCATTTTGCTCAATCCAGCCCGTGACCTAAAATGAGTTTGACACCCCTGAGTTACTGTGTGACTACAGGAGTATTTCAGTTACTGTGTGACTACAGGAGTATTTCAGTTACTGTGTGACTGCAGGAATATTTCAGTTACTGTGTGACTGCAGGAGTATTTCAGTTACTGTGTGACTACAGGAGTATTTCAGTTACAGTGTGTCTGCAGGACTATTTCAGTTACACTAGAACACTAGAATACTACAGCACAGGCACTTCAGCCCTCAATAACCATATAACCATATAACAATTACAACACAGAAACAGGCGATCTCGGCCCTTCTAGTCCATGCAGACGCTTACACTCACCTAGTCCCACTGGTCCGCACTCAGTCCATAACCTTCCATTCCTTTACTGTCCATATAACTATCCAATTTTACTTTAAATGACAATACCAAACCTGCCTCTACCACTTCTACTGGAAGCTCATTCCACACAGCTACCACTCTCTGAGTAAAGAAATTCCCCCTCGTGTTACCCTTAAACTTTTACCCCCTAACTCTCAACTCATGTCCTCTTGTTTGAATCTCCCCTACTCTCAATGAAAAAAGCCTATCCACGTCAACTCGATCTATCCCCCTCATTATTTTAAATACCTCTATCAAGTTCCCCCTCAACCTTCTACGCTCCAAAGAATAAAGACCTAATTTGTTCAAGCTTTCCCTGAAACTGAAGTGCTGAAACCCAGGTAACATTCTAGTAAATCTTCTCTGTACTCTCTCTATTTTGTTGACATCTTTCCTATAATTCGGTGACCAGAACTGTACACAATACTCCAAATTCGGCCTTACCAATGCCTTGTACAATTTTAACATTACATCCCAACTCCTATACTCAATGCTCTGATTTATAAAGGCCAGCATACCAAAAGCTTTCTTCACCACCCTATCCACATGAGATTCCACCTTCAGGGAACTATGCACCATTTTTCCAAGATCACTCTATTCTACTACATTCTTCAATGCCCTACCATTTACCATGTATGTCCTATTTGGATTATTCCTACCAAAATGTAGCACCTCACACTTATCAGCATTAAACTCCATCTGCCATCTTTCAGCCCACTCTTCTAACCGGCCTAAATCTCTCTGCAAGCTTTGAAAACCTACTTCATTATCCACAATGCCTTAGTATCATCTGCATAACTTACTAATCCAATTTACCACCCCATCATACAGATCATTAATGTCGATGACAAACAACATTGAACCCAATACAGATCCCTGAGGCACACCACTAGTCACCGGCCTCCAACCAGACAAATAGTTATCCACCACTACTCTCTGGCATCTCCCATCCAGCCACTGTTGAATCCATTTTACTACTTCAATATTAATACCTAATGATTGAACCTTCCTAACTAACCTTCCGTGCGGAACCTTGTCAAAAGCCTTACTGAAGTCCATATAGACAACATCCACTGCTTTACCCTCGTCAACTTTCCTCATAACCTCATCAAAAAATTCAATAAAATTTGTCAAACATGACCTTCTGCACACAATGCTGTGCCAACCCATTATATTCCTTAAAAAAGTACTAACTCCATACTACCCCGTAACCCTCTATTTTTCTTTCATCCATCTGCCTGTCCAAGAGGCTCTTAAATACCCCTGTTTTAGCCTCCACCACCATCCCTGGTAAGTCATTCCAGGCACCCACAATCCTCTGTGTAAAAAACTTACCCCTGATGTCTCCCCTAAACTTCCCTCACTTAACATTGTACATATGCCCTCTGGTGTTTGCTATTTGTGCCCTGGGAAACAGGTACTGGCTATCCACCCTATCTATGACTCTCATAATCTTATAGACCTCTATCAAGTCCCCTCTCATCCTTCTTCATACCAAAGAGAAAAGTACCAGCTCTGCTAACCTTGCTTCATATGACTTATTCTCCAATCCAGGCAACATCCTGGTAAATCTCCTCTGCAGCCTCTCCATAGCTTCCACATCCTTCCTATAATGAGGTAACCAGAATTGAACACAATACTTTAAGTGTGGTCTCACCAGAGATTTGTAGAGTTGCAACATGACCTCTCTACTCTTGAACTCAATCCCCCTATTAATGAAGCCTAGCATCCCATAGGGCTTCTTAACTACCATATCAACCTGTGCAGCGACCTTGAGGGATGTATGGATTTGAACCCCAAGGTCCCTTTGTTCATACACACTCTCAAGTAACTGACCATTAATCCTGTACTCAGTCTTCTGGTTTGTCCTTTCAAAATGAATCACCTCACACTTACCCGGATTACACTCCACCTGCACATTTCTGCCCAACTCTGCACCCTGTCTATATCCTCTTGTAATCTTCGACAATCTACAGCTCCATCCACAACTCCTCTAAATTTTGTGTCATCCACAAACTTACTTACCCATCCTTCCACCTCTTCTTCCAGGTCCACTATATGACTGTGGAGTGTTTCAGTTAATGTGTGACTACAGGAAAATCACAAAGAGCAGGGGTCCCACGATAGATCCTTGTGGCACTCCACTAGTCACCGACCTCCAGGCAGAATACTTTCCTTCCACTACTACCCTTGGCTTTGTTCCTGTAAGCCAATTCTTTATCCAAACAGCCAAGGTTCCACTGATCCCATGCCTCACGATTTTCTGGATGAGTCTCTCGTGGGGAACCTTGTCAAATGCCTTGCTAAAATCCATGTAGACCACATCTACTGCTCCACCCTCATCAATTTCTTTTGTTCCCTCTTCAAAAAACTCAATTATGCTTGTGAGGCATGACCTTCCCTTCACAAAGCCATGTTGACTATTCTTACGTAGACTGTACTTCTCCAAATGCTTGTAGATCCTATCCTTAAGAATCCTTTCCAATAGTTTGCAGACCACCAACCTAAGACTCACTAGTATATAGTTCCCAGGATTCTCCCTATTACCGTTTTTAAACAAGGGAACTACATTTGCATTTCTCCAATCCTTTGGCACCTCCTTTGCAGCCAAAGAGGATTCAAAGATCATAGCTAATGCTCCAGCGATCTCTTCTCTCACTTCCCACAGCAACCTGGGTATATCACATCCGGCCTTGGGGACTTACCAATCTTGATGTTTTTAAGAAGATCCAGCACTTCTGCTTCCATAATCTCCACATTGTCCAGCACACAGGCCTGCTCTATTTTGACCTCACCCTGATCAAGGTCCTTTTCACTTGTGAATACTGAAGCAAAGTATTCATTTAGACCTCCCCAACCTCCTCCACCTCCAGGCGCATGTTGGCTTCTTTATCCTTTAGCAGCCCCACCTTCATTGTTGTCATCCTTCTGTTCTTCACATACGCATTGAACGCCTTGGGGTTCCCTTTAATCCTACATGCCAAGGCCTTCTCATGCCCCCTTCGAGCTCTCCTAAGTCCTTTCTTAAGCTCCTTCCTGGCTACCCTATATTTCTCATAAGCCCCTCCTACTTCCTGCTTCTTATATCTAACATATGCTTCCTTTCTCCTCTTGACAAGTTGCCTCACGTGTTTTGTCAGCCACGGTTCCCTTTTCCTACCATTTTTCCCTTGCCTCAGTGGGACAAACCAATCCTGAATTCAGCTCAAGTGGTCCGTAAACTTCTCCCACATTACTTCTGTGCTTTACTCTTTGAACATCTGTTTCCAATTTACTCTCACTAGTTCCTGCTTCATCCCTTCATAGTTAGCCCTTCCCCAGTTAAGCACTTTCCCATTTTGTCTGTTTGTATCCTTTTCCATAGCTATGCAGAAGCTAAGGGAGTTGTGGTCACTCTCACCAAAATGCTCCCCCACCAAGAGGTCTGCCACCTGACCAGGTTCATTACCCAGAACTAGATCCAGTATGGCCTCTCCTCTCGTTGGCTGGTCCACATACTGTGTCAGGAATCCTTCTTGAACACACCTGACAAATTCAGCCCCATCTATCTCCCTTGCAGTCAGGAGGTGCCAGTCAATATGAGGGAAGTTGAAATCTCCCTTAACTACAACCCTGTATTTCCTGCACCATTCTAAAATCTGCTTGCTTATCTGCTCCTCGGTGTCCCAACGGCTATTTGGGGGCCTATAGACTACTCCGAGCACTGTGATTGATCCCTTCCTATTTCTGACTTCTACCCAGACTGATTCAGTGGACACTCCCTCTGCAGCGTCCTCCCTTTCTATAGTCGTGATACTATCCCTAACCAGTAATGCTACTGCCCCCCCACCCCTTTGCTACCTCCAATCCTATTCCTTTTAAAACACCTAAACCCCAGTACATCAGCCAATCCTGCCCTTCCTTCAGCCAAGTTTCAGTAATGGCCACAACATCGTAGTTCCACATGATGTTGTGGAAGTTCAACATGATGTTCCACACTGATCCATGCTCTAAATTCATCCCCTTGATTCCTAATACTCCTAGACATATTTCAACCCCTCTAACAGGCTACATTTATGTTTTGTCCCCTGCCTGTCCTTCCTCACCAACTCAGAACACATAGCATCATGCCCTAGTCCTTCTACCCTAATCTCTGCACTCACATTCCGATTCCCAACCCCCTGCCAAACTAGTTTAAACCCTCCCCAACAGCTCTAGCAAACCTACCCACCAGGATATTGGTCCCTTTCCAGTTCAGGTGCAGCCCATCCTTTTTGTACAGGTCAGACCTTCCCCAGAAGAGATCCCAATTATCCAGAAATCTGAACCCCTGCCCCCTGCACCAACTCTTAAGCCACACATTCATCTGCCGTAACTTCCTGTTCCTACCTTCTCTGTCTTGTGGCACAGGCAGCAATCCTGAGATTACCACCCTTGAGGTCCTGCTTTTTAACTTCTTTCTTAACTCTCTATATTCCTTCTTCAGGACCTCATCCCTACTCCTATCTGTGTCATTGGTCCCCACGTGAACCATGACATCTGGCTGCTCACCCTCTCTCCTGAGAATAACCGAGAACTCGATCTGAGATATCGCGGACCCTGGCACCAGGGAGACAACAGACCATCCGGGATTCTCAATCTCTCTCACAGAACCTCTTATCTGTCCCCCACTATCACTACTGCTCTCCTCTTTTCCCTCCTTCCTTTCTGACCTGAGGGTCCAGTCCAGAGATGCAACCACTACATCTTGTCCCTGGTAGGTCATCCCCACCAACAATACCCAAAACTGTATACTTATTGTTGATGGGAATGACCACAGGGGTGCTCTGTTCTTTCTGTCTATACCCCTTCCCTCTCCTGACAGTCACCCAACTACCTGTCTTCTGACTTTTAGGGGTGACTGTCTCCCTGAAACTCCGATCTATAACTGCCTCTGCCTCCCGAAAGAACCAAAGTTCATCCAGCTCCAGCTCCAGGTCCCTAACTCGGCTTGTCAGGAGCTGCAGCTGGATGCACCTTTTGCAGGTGTAGTCATCAGAGACAATTGTGCTCGCCCTGACTTCCCACATCCTACAATCAGAACACTGGACTGCCCTATCTACTGCCTCCATTACTAACTCCTAAGTTAATTATATTCATTAAAGGAACTCACCCAGCCTTACCTCACTGGGAGCAAGCTTGTCCTCTGCCTCTTCTCACCAAAACCTCTCGAGCCAAAGCCTCAAAGCTCCACTCACTCACAGGACGCTCTGTTTGAGCTAACCCTCCTTTTATTTGTTTGAGCTATTCGAATCCTGATTGACCAATCAACTGCGTTCTGCTGAGTCTGAACTATTCAGATTTTGATTGCCCGTTCAACTGCTTAATTACTGTGTGTCTGCAGGAATATTTCAGTTACTGTGTGACTACAGGAGTATTTCAGTTACTGTGTGACTATAGGAGTATTTCAGTTACTGTGTGACTACAGGAGTATTTCAGTTACTGTGTGACTATAGGAGTATTTCAGTTACTGTGTGACTATAGGAGTATTTCAGTTACTGTGTGACTACAGGAGTATTTCAGTTACTGTGTGACTACAGGAGTATTTCAGTTACTGTGTGACTATAGGAGTATTTCAGTTACTGTGTGACTATAGGAGTATTTCAGTTACTGTGTGACTACAGGAGTATTTCAGTTACTGTGTGACTACAAGAGTATTTCAGTTACTGTGTGACTATAGGAGTATTTCAGTTACTGTGTGACTATAGGAGTATTTCAGTTACTATGTGTCTGCAGGAATATTTCGGTTACTGCGTGACTACAGGAATATTTCAGTTACTGCGTGACTGCAGGAGTATTTCAGTTACTGTGTGACTACAGGAATATTTCAGTTATTGCACGATGACAGGAATATTTAACCATATAACAATTACAGCACGGAAACAGGGCATCTCGGCCCTTCTAGTCCGTGCCAAGGACTAGAAGGCTTCTAGGTGACTTACTCTCATCTGGTCCCACTGAGCTGCACTCAGCCCATAACCCTCCATTCCTTTCCTGTCCATATACATATCCAATTTTACTTTAAATGACAATACCGAACCTGCCTCTACCACTTCTACTGGAAGCTCATTCCACACAGCTACCACTCCCTGAGTAAAGAAATTCCCCCTCGTGTTACCCTTAAACTTTTGTCCCCTAACTCTCAATTCATGTGCTCTTGTTTGAATCTCCCCTACTCTCAATGGAAAAAGCATATCCACGTCAACTCTATCTATCTCCCTCATAATTTTAAATACCTCAATCAAGTCCCCCTTCAACCTTCTATGCTCCAAAGAATAAAGACCTAACTTGTTCAACCTTTCCCTTTAACTTAGGTGCTAAAACCCAGGTAACATTCTAGTAAATCTTCTCTGTACTCTCTCTATTTTGTTGACATCTTTCCTATAATTTGGTGACCAGAACTGTAAACAATACTCCAAATTTGGCCTCACCAATGCCTTGTACATTTTTAACATTACATCCCAACTCCTATACTCAATGCTCTGATTTATAAAGGCCAGCATACCAAAAGCTTTCTTCACCACCCTATCTACATGAGATTCCACCTTCAGGAACTATGCACCAATATTCCTAGATCACTCTGTTCTACTGCATTCTTCAAAGCCCTACCATTTACCGTGTATGTCCTATTTGGATTATTCCTACCAAAATGTAGCACCTTACACTTATCAGCATTAAACTCCATCTCCTATCGTTCAGCCCACTCTTCTAACTGGCCTAAATCTCTCTGCAAGCTTTGAAAACCTACTTCATTATCCACAATGCCACTTACCTTAGTATCATCTGCATACTTACTAATCCAATTTACCACTCCATCATCCAGATCATTAATGTATATGACAAACAACATTGGACCCAGTACAGATCCCTGAGGCATGCCACTAGTCACCGGCCTCCAACCTGACTAACAGTTATCCACCACTACTCTCTGGCATCTCCCTTCCAGCCACTGTTGAATCCATTTTACTACTTCAATATTAATACCTAACGATTGAACCTTCCTAACTAACCATCCGTGCGGATTTCAGTTACTGTGTGGGTGCAGGAGTGTTTCAGTTACAGTGTGACTGCAGGAATATTTCAGTTACTGTGTGACTCCAGGAGTATTTCAGTTACTGAGTGACTCCAGGAGTATTTCAGTTACTGTGTGGGTGCAGGAGTATTTCAGTTACTGTGTGACTCCAGGAGTATTTCAGTTACTGTGTGACTGAGTATTTCAGTCACTGTGTGACTGCACGAGTGTTTCAGTTACTGTGTGACTGCAGGAGTATTTCAGTTACTGTGTGACTCCAGGAGTATTTCAGTTACTGTGTGACTGAGTATTTCAGTTACTGTGTGACTGCACGAGTGTTTCAGTTACTGTGTGACTGAGTATTTCAGTTACTGTGTGACTGCACGAGTGTTTCAGTTACTGTGTGACTACAGGAGTGTTTCAGTTACTGTGTGACTGCAGGAATATTTCAGTTACTGTGTGACTGCACGAGTGTTTCAGTTACTGTGTGACTGCAGGAGTATTTCAGATACTGTGTGACTACAGGAGTATTTCAGTTACTGTGTGACTGCAGGAATATTTCAGTTACTGTGTGACTGCAGGAATATTTCAGTTACTGTGTGACTGCAGGAGTGTTTCAGTTACTGTGTGACTGCAGGAATATTTCAGTTACTGTGTGACTACAGGAGTATTTCAGTTACTGTGTGACTGCAGGAATATTTCAGTTACTGTGTGACTGCAGGAGTATTTCAGTTACTGTGTGACTGCACGAGTGTTTCAGTTACTGTGTGACTGCAGGAATATTTCAGTTACTGTGTGACTGCAGGAGTATTTCAGTTATTGTGTGACTACAGGAGTATTTCAGTTACTGTGTGACTGCAGGAGTGTTTCAGTTACTATGTGACTTGAGGAGTATTTCAGTTACAGTGTGACTGAGTATTTCAGTCACTGTGTGACTGCAGGAATATTTCAGTTACTGTGTGACTGCAGGAGTATTTCAGTTACTGTGTGACTTAGTATTTCAGTCACTGTGTGACTGCACGAGTGTTTCAGTTACTGTGTGACTGCAGGAATATTTCAGTTACTGTGTGACTGCATGAGTGTTTCAGTTACTGTGTGACTGCAGGAATATTTCAGTTACTGTGTGACTACAGGAATATTTCAGTTACTGTGTGACTGCAGGAATATTTCAGTTACTGTGTGACTGCAGGAGTATTTCAGTTACTGTGTGACTGAGTATTTCAGTCACTGTGTGACTGCAGGAGTATTTCAGTTACTGTGTGACTGAGTATTTCAGTTACTGTGTGACTGAGTATTTCAGTTACTGTGTGACTGCAGGATTATTTCAGTTACTGTGTGACTGCAGAGGTATTTCAGTTACTGTGTGACTGAGTATTTCAGTTACTGTGTGACTACAGGAGTATTTCAGTTACTGTGTGACTGCAGGAATATTTCAGTTACTGTGTGACTGCAGGAGTATTTCAGTTACTGTGTGACTGCACGAGTGTTTCAGTTACTGTGTGACTGCAGGAATATTTCAGTCACTGTGTGACTGCAGGAGTATTTCAGTTACTGTGTGACTGCAGGAGTATTTCAGTTACTGTGTGACTGCACGAGTGTTTCAGTTACTGTGTGACTGCACGAGTATTTCAGTTACTGTGTGACTGCACGAGTGTTTCAGTTACTGTGTGACTGCACGAGTATTTCAGTTACTGTGTGACTGCACGAGTGTTTCAGTTACTGTGTGACTACAGGAGTCTTTCAGTTACTGTGTGACTGCAGGAATATTTCAGTTACTGTGTGACTGCAGGGGTATTTCAGTTACTGTGTGACTGAGTATTTCAGTTCATGTGTGACTACAGGAGTATTTCAGTTACTGTGTGACTGCAGGAATATTTCAGTTACTGTGTGACTGCAGGAGTATTTCAGTCACTGTGTGACTGCAGGAGTATTTCAGTTACTGTGTGACTACAGGAGTATTTCAGTCACTGTGTGACTGCAGGAATATTTCAGTTACTGTGTGACTGCAGGAATATTTCAGTTACTGTGTGACTGCACGAGTGTTTCAGTTACTGTGTGACTGCAGGAATATTTCAGTTACTGTGTGACTGCACGAGTGTTTCAGTTACTGTGTGACTGCAGGAATATTTCAGTTACTGTGTGACTGCAGGAGTATTTCAGTTACTGTGTGACTGCACGAGTGCTTCAGTTACTGTGTGACTGCACGAGTGTTTCAGTTACTGTGTGACTGCACGAGTATTTCAGTTACTGTGTGACTGCACGAGTGTTTCAGTTACTGTGTGACTGCAGGAATATTTCAGTTACTGTGTGACTGCAGGAGTATTTCAGTTACTGTGTGACTGCAGGAGTATTTCAGTCACTGTGTGACTGCAGGAGTATTTCAGTTACTGTGTGACTTAGTATTTCAGTCACTGTGTGACTGCACGAGTGTTTCAGTTACTGTGTGACTGCAGGAATATTTCAGTTACTGTGTGACTGCAGGAGTATTTCAGTTACTGTGTGACTTAGTATTTCAGTCACTGTGTGACTGCACGAGTGTTTCAGTTACTGTGTGACTGCAGGAATATTTCAGTTACTGTGTGACTGCAGGAGTATTTCAGTTACTGTGTGACTTAGTATTTCAGTCACTGTGTGACTGCACGAGTGTTTCAGTTACTGTGTGACTGCAGGAATATTTCAGTTACTGTGTGACTGCAGGAGTGTTTCAGTTACTATGTGACTTGAGGAGTATTTCAGTTACAGTGTGACTGAGTATTTCAGTCACTGTGTGACTGCAGGAATATTTCAGTTACTGTGTGACTGCAGGAGTATTTCAGTTACTGTGTGACTTAGTATTTCAGTCACTGTGTGACTGCACGAGTGTTTCAGTTACTGTGTGACTGCAGGAATATTTCAGTTACTGTGTGACTGCATGAGTGTTTCAGTTACTGTGTGACTGCAGGAATATTTCAGTTACTGTGTGACTACAGGAATATTTCAGTTACTGTGTGACTGCAGGAATATTTCAGTTACTGTGTGACTGCAGGAATATTTCAGTTACTGTGTGACTGCAGGAGTATTTCAGTTACTGTGTGACTGCACGAGTGTTTCAGTTACTGTGTGACTGCAGGAATATTTCAGTTACTGTGTGACTACAGGAATATTTCAGTTACTGTGTGACTGCAGGAATATTTCAGTTACTGTGTGACTGCAGGAGTATTTCAGTTACTGTGTGACTGAGTATTTCAGTCACTGTGTGACTGCAGGAGTATTTCAGTTACTGTGTGACTGAGTATTTCAGTTACTGTGTGACTGAGTATTTCAGTTACTGTGTGACTGCAGGAATATTTCAGTTACTGTGTGACTGCAGGGGTATTTCAGTTACTGTGTGACTGAGTATTTCAGTTACTGTGTGACTACAGGAGTATTTCAGTTACTGTGTGACTGCAGGAATATTTCAGTTACTGTGTGACTGCAGGAGTATTTCAGTTACTGTGTGACTGCACGAGTGTTTCAGTTACTGTGTGACTGCAGGAATATTTCAGTCACTGTGTGACTGCAGGAGTATTTCAGTTACTGTGTGACTGCAGGAGTATTTCAGTTACTGTGTGACTGCACGAGTGTTTCAGTTACTGTGTGACTGCACGAGTATTTCAGTTACTGTGTGACTGCACGAGTGTTTCAGTTACTGTGTGACTGCACGAGTATTTCAGTTACTGTGTGACTGCACGAGTGTTTCAGTTACTGTGTGACTACAGGAGTCTTTCAGTTACTGTGTGACTGCAGGAATATTTCAGTTACTGTGTGACTGCAGGGGTATTTCAGTTACTGTGTGACTGAGTATTTCAGTTCATGTGTGACTACAGGAGTATTTCAGTTACTGTGTGACTGCAGGAATATTTCAGTTACTGTGTGACTGCAGGAGTATTTCAGTCACTGTGTGACTGCACGAGTGTTTCAGTTACTGTGTGACTGCACGAGTATTTCAGTTACTGTGTGACTGCACGAGTGTTTCAGTTACTGTGTGACTACAGGAGTATTTCAGTTACTGTGTGACTGCAGGAGTGTTTCAGTTACTATGTGACTTGAGGAGTATTTCAGTTACTGTGTGACTTAGTATTTCAGTCACTGTGTGACTGCACGAGTGTTTCAGTTACTGTGTGACTGCAGGAATATTTCAGTTACTGTGTGACTGCAGGAGTATTTCAGTTACTGTGTGACTTAGTATTTCAGTCACTGTGTGACTGCACGAGTGTTTCAGTTACTGTGTGACTGCAGGAATATTTCAGTTACTGTGTGACTGCAGGAATATTTCAGTTACTGTGTGACTGCAGGGGTATTTCAGTTACTGTGTGACTGAGTATTTCAGTTACTGTGTGACTGCATGAGTGTTTCAGTTACTGTGTGACTGCAGGAATATTTCAGTTACTGTGTGACTACAGGAATATTTCAGTTACTGTGTGACTGCAGGAATATTTCAGTTACTGTGTGACTGCAGGAATATTTCAGTTACTGTGTGACTGCAGGAGTATTTCAGTTACTGTGTGACTGCACGAGTGTTTCAGTTACTGTGTGACTGCAGGAATATTTCAGTTACTGTGTGACTACAGGAATATTTCAGTTACTGTGTGACTGCAGGAATATTTCAGTTACTGTGTGACTGCAGGAGTATTTCAGTTACTGTGTGACTGAGTATTTCAGTCACTGTGTGACTGCAGGAGTATTTCAGTTACTGTGTGACTGAGTATTTCAGTTACTGTGTGACTGAGTATTTCAGTTACTGTGTGACTGCAGGAATATTTCAGTTACTGTGTGACTGCAGAGGTATTTCAGTTACTGTGTGACTGAGTATTTCAGTTACTGTGTGACTACAGGAGTATTTCAGTTACTGTGTGACTGCAGGAATATTTCAGTTACTGTGTGACTGCAGGAGTATTTCAGTTACTGTGTGACTGCACGAGTGTTTCAGTTACTGTGTGACTGCAGGAATATTTCAGTCACTGTGTGACTGCAGGAGTATTTCAGTTACTGTGTGACTGCAGGAGTATTTCAGTTACTGTGTGACTGCACGAGTGTTTCAGTTACTGTGTGACTGCACGAGTATTTCAGTTACTGTGTGACTGCACGAGTGTTTCAGTTACTGTGTGACTGCACGAGTATTTCAGTTACTGTGTGACTGCACGAGTGTTTCAGTTACTGTGTGACTACAGGAGTCTTTCAGTTACTGTGTGACTGCAGGAATATTTCAGTTACTGTGTGACTGCAGGGGTATTTCAGTTACTGTGTGACTGAGTATTTCAGTTCATGTGTGACTACAGGAGTATTTCAGTTACTGTGTGACTGCAGGAATATTTCAGTTACTGTGTGACTGCAGGAGTATTTCAGTCACTGTGTGACTGCAGGAGTATTTCAGTTACTGTGTGACTACAGGAGTATTTCAGTCACTGTGTGACTGCAGGAATATTTCAGTTACTGTGTGACTGCAGGAATATTTCAGTTACTGTGTGACTGCACGAGTGTTTCAGTTACTGTGTGACAGCAGGAATATTTCAGTTACTGTGTGACTGCACGAGTATTTCAGTTACTGTGTGACTGCACGAGTGCTTCAGTTACTGTGTGACTGCACGAGTGTTTCAGTTACTGTGTGACTGCACGAGTATTTCAGTTACTGTGTGACTGCACGAGTGTTTCAGTTACTGTGTGACTGCAGGAATATTTCAGTTACTGTGTGACTGCAGGAGTATTTCAGTTACTGTGTGACTGCAGGAGTATTTCAGTCACTGTGTGACTGCAGGAGTATTTCAGTTACTGTGTGACTTAGTATTTCAGTCACTGTGTGACTGCACGAGTGTTTCAGTTACTGTGTGACTGCAGGAATATTTCAGTTACTGTGTGACTGCAGGAATATTTCAGTTACTGTGTGACTGCAGGGGTATTTCAGTTACTGTGTGACTGCACGAGTGTTTCAGTTACTGTGTGACTACAGGAGTATTTCAGTTACTGTGTGACTGCAGGAGTGTTTCAGTTACTATGTGACTTGAGGAGTATTTCAGTTACTGTGTGACTTAGTATTTCAGTCACTGTGTGACTGCACGAGTGTTTCAGTTACTGTGTGACTGCAGGAATATTTCAGTTACTGTGTGACTGCAGGAGTATTTCAGTTACTGTGTGACTTAGTATTTCAGTCACTGTGTGACTGCACGAGTTTTTCAGTTACTGTGTGACTGCAGGAATATTTCAGTTACTGTGTGACTGCAGGAGTATTTCAGTTACTGTGTGACTTAGTATTTCAGTCACTGTGTGACTGCACGAGTGTTTCAGTTACTGTGTGACTGCAGGAATATTTCAGTTACTGTGTGACTGCAGGAGTGTTTCAGTTACTATGTGACTTGAGGAGTATTTCAGTTACAGTGTGACTGAGTATTTCAGTCACTGTGTGACTGCAGGAATATTTCAGTTACTGTGTGACTGCAGGAGTATTTCAGTTACTGTGTGACTTAGTATTTCAGTCACTGTGTGACTGCACGAGTGTTTCAGTTACTGTGTGACTGCAGGAATATTTCAGTTACTGTGTGACTGCATGAGTGTTTCAGTTACTGTGTGACTGCAGGAATATTTCAGTTACTGTGTGACTACAGGAATATTTCAGTTACTGTGTGACTGCAGGAATATTTCAGTTACTGTGTGACTGCAGGAATATTTCAGTTACTGTGTGACTGCAGGAGTATTTCAGTTACTGTGTGACTGCACGAGTGTTTCAGTTACTGTGTGACTGCAGGAATATTTCAGTTACTGTGTGACTACAGGAATATTTCAGTTACTGTGTGACTGCAGGAATATTTCAGTTACTGTGTGACTGCAGGAGTATTTCAGTTACTGTGTGACTGAGTATTTCAGTCACTGTGTGACTGCAGGAGTATTTCAGTTACTGTGTGACTGAGTATTTCAGTTACTGTGTGACTGAGTATTTCAGTTACTGTGTGACTGCAGGAATATTTCAGTTACTGTGTGACTGCAGGGGTATTTCAGTTACTGTGTGACTGAGTATTTCAGTTACTGTGTGACTACAGGAGTATTTCAGTTACTGTGTGACTGCAGGAATATTTCAGTTACTGTGTGACTGCAGGAGTATTTCAGTTACTGTGTGACTGCACGAGTGTTTCAGTTACTGTGTGACTGCAGGAATATTTCAGTCACTGTGTGACTGCAGGAGTATTTCAGTTACTGTGTGACTGCAGGAGTATTTCAGTTACTGTGTGACTGCACGAGTGTTTCAGTTACTGTGTGACTGCACGAGTATTTCAGTTACTGTGTGACTGCACGAGTGTTTCAGTTACTGTGTGACTGCACGAGTATTTCAGTTACTGTGTGACTGCACGAGTGTTTCAGTTACTGTGTGACTACAGGAGTCTTTCAGTTACTGTGTGACTGCAGGAATATTTCAGTTACTGTGTGACTGCAGGGGTATTTCAGTTACTGTGTGACTGAGTATTTCAGTTCATGTGTGACTACAGGAGTATTTCAGTTACTGTGTGACTGCAGGAATATTTCAGTTACTGTGTGACTGCAGGAGTATTTCAGTCACTGTGTGACTGCAGGAGTATTTCAGTTACTGTGTGACTACAGGAGTATTTCAGTCACTGTGTGACTGCAGGAATATTTCAGTTACTGTGTGACTGCAGGAATATTTCAGTTACTGTGTGACTGCACGAGTGTTTCAGTTACTGTGTGACTGCAGGAATATTTCAGTTACTGTGTGACTGCACGAGTGTTTCAGTTACTGTGTGACTGCAGGAATATTTCAGTTACTGTGTGACTGCAGGAGTATTTCAGTTACTGTGTGACTGCACGAGTGTTTCAGTTACTGTGTGACTGCACGAGTGTTTCAGTTACTGTGTGACTGCACGAGTATTTCAGTTACTGTGTGACTGCACGAGTGTTTCAGTTACTGTGTGACTGCAGGAATATTTCAGTTACTGTGTGACTGCAGGAGTATTTCAGTTACTGTGTGACTGCAGGAGTATTTCAGTCACTGTGTGACTGCTGGAGTATTTCAGTTACTGTGTGACTTAGTATTTCAGTCACTGTGTGACTGCACGAGTGTTTCAGTTACTGTGTGACTGCAGGAATATTTCAGTTACTGTGTGACTGCAGGAATATTTCAGTTACTGTGTGACTGCAGGGGTATTTCAGTTACTGTGTGACTGCACGAGTGTTTCAGTTACTGTGTGACTACAGGAGTATTTCAGTTACTGTGTGACTGCAGGAGTGTTTCAGTTACTATGTGACTTGAGGAGTATTTCAGTTACTGTGTGACTTAGTATTTCAGTCACTGTGTGACTGCACGAGTGTTTCAGTTACTGTGTGACTGCAGGAATATTTCAGTTACTGTGTGACTGCAGGAGTATTTCAGTTACTGTGTGACTTAGTATTTCAGTCACTGTGTGACTGCACGAGTGTTTCAGTTACTGTGTGACTGCAGGAATATTTCAGTTACTGTGTGACTGCAGGAATATTTCAGTTACTGTGTGACTGCAGGGGTATTTCAGTTACTGTGTGACTGCACGAGTGTTTCAGTTACTGTGTGACTGCACGAGTATTTCAGTTACTGTGTGACTGCACGAGTGTTTCAGTTACTGTGTGACTGCACGAGTATTTCAGTTACTGTGTGACTGCAGGAGTATTTCAGTTACTGTGTGACTTAGTATTTCAGTCACTGTGTGACTGCACGAGTGTTTCAGTTACTGTGTGACTGCAGGAATATTTCAGTTACTGTGTGACTGCAGGAATATTTCAGTTACTGTGTGACTGCAGGGGTATTTCAGTTACTGTGTGACTGCACGAGTGTTTCAGTTACTGTGTGACTACAGGAGTATTTCAGTTACTGTGTGACTGCAGGAGTGTTTCAGTTACTATGTGACTTGAGGAGTATTTCAGTTACTGTGTGACTTAGTATTTCAGTCACTGTGTGACTGCACGAGTGTTTCAGTTACTGTGTGACTGCAGGAATATTTCAGTTACTGTGTGACTGCAGGAGTATTTCAGTTACTGTGTGACTTAGTATTTCAGTCACTGTGTGACTGCACGAGTTTTTCAGTTACTGTGTGACTGCAGGAATATTTCAGTTACTGTGTGACTGCAGGAGTATTTCAGTTACTGTGTGACTTAGTATTTCAGTCACTGTGTGACTGCACGAGTGTTTCAGTTACTGTGTGACTGCAGGAATATTTCAGTTACTGTGTGACTGCAGGAGTGTTTCAGTTACTATGTGACTTGAGGAGTATTTCAGTTACAGTGTGACTGAGTATTTCAGTCACTGTGTGACTGCAGGAATATTTCAGTTACTGTGTGACTGCAGGAGTATTTCAGTTACTGTGTGACTTAGTATTTCAGTCACTGTGTGACTGCACGAGTGTTTCAGTTACTGTGTGACTGCAGGAATATTTCAGTTACTGTGTGACTGCATGAGTGTTTCAGTTACTGTGTGACTGCAGGAATATTTCAGTTACTGTGTGACTACAGGAATATTTCAGTTACTGTGTGACTGCAGGAATATTTCAGTTACTGTGTGACTGCAGGAATATTTCAGTTACTGTGTGACTGCAGGAGTATTTCAGTTACTGTGTGACTGCACGAGTGTTTCAGTTACTGTGTGACTGCAGGAATATTTCAGTTACTGTGTGACTACAGGAATATTTCAGTTACTGTGTGACTGCAGGAATATTTCAGTTACTGTGTGACTGCAGGAGTATTTCAGTTACTGTGTGACTGAGTATTTCAGTCACTGTGTGACTGCAGGAGTATTTCAGTTACTGTGTGACTGAGTATTTCAGTTACTGTGTGACTGAGTATTTCAGTTACTGTGTGACTGCAGGAATATTTCAGTTACTGTGTGACTGCAGGGGTATTTCAGTTACTGTGTGACTGAGTATTTCAGTTACTGTGTGACTACAGGAGTATTTCAGTTACTGTGTGACTGCAGGAATATTTCAGTTACTGTGTGACTGCAGGAGTATTTCAGTTACTGTGTGACTGCACGAGTGTTTCAGTTACTGTGTGACTGCAGGAATATTTCAGTCACTGTGTGACTGCAGGAGTATTTCAGTTACTGTGTGACTGCAGGAGTATTTCAGTTACTGTGTGACTGCACGAGTGTTTCAGTTACTGTGTGACTGCACGAGTATTTCAGTTACTGTGTGACTGCACGAGTGTTTCAGTTACTGTGTGACTGCACGAGTATTTCAGTTACTGTGTGACTGCACGAGTGTTTCAGTTACTGTGTGACTACAGGAGTCTTTCAGTTACTGTGTGACTGCAGGAATATTTCAGTTACTGTGTGACTGCAGGGGTATTTCAGTTACTGTGTGACTGAGTATTTCAGTTCATGTGTGACTACAGGAGTATTTCAGTTACTGTGTGACTGCAGGAATATTTCAGTTACTGTGTGACTGCAGGAGTATTTCAGTCACTGTGTGACTGCAGGAGTATTTCAGTTACTGTGTGACTACAGGAGTATTTCAGTCACTGTGTGACTGCAGGAATATTTCAGTTACTGTGTGACTGCAGGAATATTTCAGTTACTGTGTGACTGCACGAGTGTTTCAGTTACTGTGTGACTGCAGGAATATTTCAGTTACTGTGTGACTGCACGAGTGTTTCAGTTACTGTGTGACTGCAGGAATATTTCAGTTACTGTGTGACTGCAGGAGTATTTCAGTTACTGTGTGACTGCACGAGTGTTTCAGTTACTGTGTGACTGCACGAGTGTTTCAGTTACTGTGTGACTGCACGAGTATTTCAGTTACTGTGTGACTGCACGAGTGTTTCAGTTACTGTGTGACTGCAGGAATATTTCAGTTACTGTGTGACTGCAGGAGTATTTCAGTTACTGTGTGACTGCAGGAGTATTTCAGTCACTGTGTGACTGCTGGAGTATTTCAGTTACTGTGTGACTTAGTATTTCAGTCACTGTGTGACTGCACGAGTGTTTCAGTTACTGTGTGACTGCAGGAATATTTCAGTTACTGTGTGACTGCAGGAATATTTCAGTTACTGTGTGACTGCAGGGGTATTTCAGTTACTGTGTGACTGCACGAGTGTTTCAGTTACTGTGTGACTACAGGAGTATTTCAGTTACTGTGTGACTGCAGGAGTGTTTCAGTTACTATGTGACTTGAGGAGTATTTCAGTTACTGTGTGACTTAGTATTTCAGTCACTGTGTGACTGCACGAGTGTTTCAGTTACTGTGTGACTGCAGGAATATTTCAGTTACTGTGTGACTGCAGGAGTATTTCAGTTACTGTGTGACTTAGTATTTCAGTCACTGTGTGACTGCACGAGTGTTTCAGTTACTGTGTGACTGCAGGAATATTTCAGTTACTGTGTGACTGCAGGAATATTTCAGTTACTGTGTGACTGCAGGGGTATTTCAGTTACTGTGTGACTGAGTATTTCAGTTACTGTGTGACTGCACGAGTGTTTCAGTTACTGTGTGACTACAGGAGTATTTCAGTTACTGTGTGACTGCAGGAGTATTTCAGTTACTGTGTGACTGCAGGAATATTTCAGTTACTGTGTGACTGCAGGAATATTTCAGTTACTGTGTGACTGCAGCGGTATTTCAGTTACTGTGTGACTGAGTATTTCAGTTACTGTGTGACTGCACGAGTGTTTCAGTTACTGTGTGACTACAGGAGTATTTCAGTTACTGTGTGACTGCAGGAATATTTCAGTTACTGTGTGACTGCAGGAATATTTCAGTTACTGTGTGACTGCAGGGGTATTTCAGTTACTGTGTGACTGAGTATTTCAGTTACTGTGTGACTGCAGGAATATTTCAGTTACTGTGTGACTGCAGGAATATTTCAGTTACTGTGTGACTGCAGGAATATTTCAGTTACTGTGTGACTGCAGGAATATTTCAGTTACTGTGTGACTGCAGGGGTATTTCAGTTACTGTGTGACTGAGTATTTCAGTTACTGTGTGACTGCAGGAATATTTCAGTTACTGTGTGACTGCAGGAGTATTTCAGTTACTGTGTGACTGCACGAGTGTTTCAGTTACTGTGTGACTGCAGGAATATTTCAGTCACTGTGTGACTGCAGGAGTATTTCAGTTACTGTGTGACTGCAGGAGTATTTCAGTTACTGTGTGACTGCACGAGTGTTTCAGTTACTGTGTGACTGCACGAGTATTTCAGTTACTGTGTGACTGCACGAGTGTTTCAGTTACTGTGTGACTGCACGAGTATTTCAGTTACTGTGTGACTGCACGAGTGTTTCAGTTACTGTGTGACTACAGGAGTCTTTCAGTTACTGTGTGACTGCAGGAATATTTCAGTTACTGTGTGACTGCAGGGGTATTTCAGTTACTGTGTGACTGAGTATTTCAGTTCATGTGTGACTACAGGAGTATTTCAGTTACTGTGTGACTGCAGGAATATTTCAGTTACTGTGTGACTGCAGGAGTATTTCAGTCACTGTGTGACTGCAGGAGTATTTCAGTTACTGTGTGACTGCAGGAGTATTTCAGTTACTGTGTGACTGCAGGAATATTTCAGTTACTGTGTGACTGCAGGAATATTTCAGTTACTGTGTGACTGCAGGAATATTTCAGTTACTGTGTGACTGCACGAGTGTTTCAGTTACTGTGTGACTGCACGAGTATTTCAGTTACTGTGTGACTGCACGAGTGTTTCAGTTACTGTGTGACTGCAGGAATATTTCAGTTACTGTGTGACTACAGGAATATTTCAGTTACTGTGTGACTGCAGGAATATTTCAGTTACTGTGTGACTGCAGGAGTATTTCAGTTACTGTGTGACTGAGTATTTCAGTCACTGTGTGACTGCAGGAGTATTTCAGTTACTGTGTGACTGAGTATTTCAGTTACTGTGTGACTGAGTATTTCAGTTACTGTGTGACTGCAGGAATATTTCAGTTACTGTGTGACTGCAGGGGTATTTCAGTTACTGTGTGACTGAGTATTTCAGTTACTGTGTGACTACAGGAGTATTTCAGTTACTGTGTGACTGCAGGAATATTTCAGTTACTGTGTGACTGCAGGAGTATTTCAGTTACTGTGTGACTGCACGAGTGTTTCAGTTACTGTGTGACTGCAGGAATATTTCAGTCACTGTGTGACTGCAGGAGTATTTCAGTTACTGTGTGACTGCAGGAGTATTTCAGTTACTGTGTGACTGCACGAGTGTTTCAGTTACTGTGTGACTGCACGAGTATTTCAGTTACTGTGTGACTGCACGAGTGTTTCAGTTACTGTGTGACTGCACGAGTATTTCAGTTACTGTGTGACTGCACGAGTGTTTCAGTTACTGTGTGACTACAGGAGTCTTTCATTTACTGTGTGACTGCAGGAATATTTCAGTTACTGTGTGACTGCAGGGGTATTTCAGTTACTGTGTGACTGAGTATTTCAGTTCATGTGTGACTACAGGAGTATTTCAGTTACTGTGTGACTGCAGGAATATTTCAGTTACTGTGTGACTGCAGGAGTATTTCAGTCACTGTGTGACTGCAGGAGTATTTCAGTTACTGTGTGACTGCAGGAATATTTCAGTTACTGTGTGACTGCACGAGTGTTTCAGTTACTGTGTGACTGCAGGAATATTTCAGTTACTGTGTGACTGCAGGAGTATTTCAGTTACTGTGTGACTGCACGAGTGCTTCAGTTACTGTGTGACTGCACGAGTGTTTCAGTTACTGTGTGACTGCACGAGTATTTCAGTTACTGTGTGACTGCACGAGTGTTTCAGTTACTGTGTGACTGCAGGAATATTTCAGTTACTGTGTGACTGCAGGAGTATTTCAGTTACTGTGTGACTGCAGGAGTATTTCAGTCACTGTGTGACTGCAGGAGTATTTCAGTTACTGTGTGACTTAGTATTTCAGTCACTGTGTGACTGCACGAGTGTTTCCGTTACTGTGTGACTGCAGGAATATTTCAGTTACTGTGTGACTGCAGGAATATTTCAGTTACTGTGTGACTGCAGGGGTATTTCAGTTACTGTGTGACTGCACGAGTGTTTCAGTTACTGTGTGACTACAGGAGTATTTCAGTTACTGTGTGACTGCAGGAGTGTTTCAGTTACTATGTGACTTGAGGAGTATTTCAGTTACTGTGTGACTTAGTATTTCAGTCACTGTGTGACTGCACGAGTGTTTCAGTTACTGTGTGACTGCAGGAATATTTCAGTTACTGTGTGACTGCAGGAGTATTTCAGTTACTGTGTGACTTAGTATTTCAGTCACTGTGTGACTGCACGAGTGTTTCAGTTACTGTGTGACTGCAGGAATATTTCAGTTACTGTGTGACTGCAGGAGTATTTCAGTTACTGTGTGACTTAGTATTTCAGTCACTGTGTGACTGCACGAGTGTTTCAGTTACTGTGTGACTGCAGGAATATTTCAGTTACTGTGTGACTGCAGGAGTGTTTCAGTTACTATGTGACTTGAGGAGTATTTCAGTTACAGTGTGACTGAGTATTTCAGTCACTGTGTGACTGCAGGAATATTTCAGTTACTGTGTGACTGCAGGAGTATTTCAGTTACTGTGTGACTTAGTATTTCAGTCACTGTGTGACTGCACGAGTGTTTCAGTTACTGTGTGACTGCAGGAATATTTCAGTTACTGTGTGACTGCATGAGTGTTTCAGTTACTGTGTGACTGCAGGAATATTTCAGTTACTGTGTGACTACAGGAATATTTCAGTTACTGTGTGACTGCAGGAATATTTCAGTTACTGTGTGACTGCAGGAATATTTCAGTTACTGTGTGACTGCAGGAGTATTTCAGTTACTGTGTGACTGCACGAGTGTTTCAGTTACTGTGTGACTGCAGGAATATTTCAGTTACTGTGTGACTACAGGAATATTTCAGTTACTGTGTGACTGCAGGAATATTTCAGTTACTGTGTGACTGCAGGAGTATTTCAGTTACTGTGTGACTGAGTATTTCAGTCACTGTGTGACTGCAGGAGTATTTCAGTTACTGTGTGACTGAGTATTTCAGTTACTGTGTGACTGAGTATTTCAGTTACTGTGTGACTGCAGGAATATTTCAGTTACTGTGTGACTGCAGGGGTATTTCAGTTACTGTGTGACTGAGTATTTCAGTTACTGTGTGACTACAGGAGTATTTCAGTTACTGTGTGACTGCAGGAATATTTCAGTTACTGTGTGACTGCAGGAGTATTTCAGTTACTGTGTGACTGCACGAGTGTTTCAGTTACTGTGTGACTGCAGGAATATTTCAGTCACTGTGTGACTGCAGGAGTATTTCAGTTACTGTGTGACTGCAGGAGTATTTCAGTTACTGTGTGACTGCACGAGTGTTTCAGTTACTGTGTGACTGCACGAGTATTTCAGTTACTGTGTGACTGCACGAGTGTTTCAGTTACTGTGTGACTGCACGAGTATTTCAGTTACTGTGTGACTGCACGAGTGTTTCAGTTACTGTGTGACTACAGGAGTCTTTCAGTTACTGTGTGACTGCAGGAATATTTCAGTTACTGTGTGACTGCAGGGGTATTTCAGTTACTGTGTGACTGAGTATTTCAGTTCATGTGTGACTACAGGAGTATTTCAGTTACTGTGTGACTGCAGGAATATTTCAGTTACTGTGTGACTGCAGGAGTATTTCAGTCACTGTGTGACTGCAGGAGTATTTCAGTTACTGTGTGACTACAGGAGTATTTCAGTCACTGTGTGACTGCAGGAATATTTCAGTTACTGTGTGACTGCAGGAATATTTCAGTTACTGTGTGACTGCACGAGTGTTTCAGTTACTGTGTGACTGCAGGAATATTTCAGTTACTGTGTGACTGCACGAGTGTTTCAGTTACTGTGTGACTGCAGGAATATTTCAGTTACTGTGTGACTGCAGGAGTATTTCAGTTACTGTGTGACTGCACGAGTGTTTCAGTTACTGTGTGACTGCACGAGTGTTTCAGTTACTGTGTGACTGCACGAGTATTTCAGTTACTGTGTGACTGCACGAGTGTTTCAGTTACTGTGTGACTGCAGGAATATTTCAGTTACTGTGTGACTGCAGGAGTATTTCAGTTACTGTGTGACTGCAGGAGTATTTCAGTCACTGTGTGACTGCAGGAGTATTTCAGTTACTGTGTGACTTAGTATTTCAGTCACTGTGTGACTGCACGAGTGTTTCAGTTACTGTGTGACTGCAGGAATATTTCAGTTACTGTGTGACTGCAGGAATATTTCAGTTACTGTGTGACTGCAGGGGTATTTCAGTTACTGTGTGACTGCACGAGTGTTTCAGTTACTGTGTGACTGCAGGAATATTTCAGTTACTGTGTGACTGCAGGAGTGTTTCAGTTACTATGTGACTTGAGGAGTATTTCAGTTACAGTGTGACTGAGTATTTCAGTCACTGTGTGACTGCAGGAATATTTCAGTTACTGTGTGACTGCAGGAGTATTTCAGTTACTGTGTGACTTAGTATTTCAGTCACTGTGTGACTGCACGAGTGTTTCAGTTACTGTGTGACTGCAGGAATATTTCAGTTACTGTGTGACTGCATGAGTGTTTCAGTTACTGTGTGACTGCAGGAATATTTCAGTTACTGTGTGACTACAGGAATATTTCAGTTACTGTGTGACTGCAGGAATATTTCAGTTACTGTGTGACTGCAGGAATATTTCAGTTACTGTGTGACTGCAGGAGTATTTCAGTTACTGTGTGACTGCACGAGTGTTTCAGTTACTGTGTGACTGCAGGAATATTTCAGTTACTGTGTGACTACAGGAATATTTCAGTTACTGTGTGACTGCAGGAATATTTCAGTTACTGTGTGACTGCAGGAGTATTTCAGTTACTGTGTGACTGAGTATTTCAGTCACTGTGTGACTGCAGGAGTATTTCAGTTACTGTGTGACTGAGTATTTCAGTTACTGTGTGACTGAGTATTTCAGTTACTGTGTGACAGCAGGAATATTTCAGTTACTGTGTGACTGCAGGGGTATTTCAGTTACTGTGTGACTGAGTATTTCAGTTACTGTGTGACTACAGGAGTATTTCAGTTACTGTGTGACTGCAGGAATATTTCAGTTACTGTGTGACTGCAGGAGTATTTCAGTTACTGTGTGACTGCACGAGTGTTTCAGTTACTGTGTGACTGCAGGAATATTTCAGTCACTGTGTGACTGCAGGAGTATTTCAGTTACTGTGTGACTGCAGGAGTATTTCAGTTACTGTGTGACTGCACGAGTGTTTCAGTTACTGTGTGACTGCACGAGTATTTCAGTTACTGTGTGACTGCACGAGTGTTTCAGTTACTGTGTGACTGCACGAGTATTTCAGTTACTGTGTGACTGCACGAGTGTTTCAGTTACTGTGTGACTACAGGAGTCTTTCAGTTACTGTGTGACTGCAGGAATATTTCAGTTACTGTGTGACTGCAGGAGTATTTCAGTTACTGTGTGACTGAGTATTTCAGTTACTGTGTGACTGCAGGAATATTTCAGTTACTGTGTGACTGCAGGAATATTTCAGTTACTGTGTGACTGCAGGAGTATTTCAGTTACTGTGTGACTGAGTATTTCAGTTACTGTGTGACTGCAGGAATATTTCAGTTACTGTGTGACTACAGGAATATTTCAGTTACTGTGTGACTGCAGGAGTATTTCAGTTACTGTGTGACTACAGGAATATTTCAGTTACTGTGTGACTGCAGGAATATTTCAGTTACTGTGTGACTGCAGGAGTATTTCAGTTACTGTGTGACTGCACGAGTGTTTCAGTTACTGTGTGACTGCAGGAATATTTCAGTTACTGTGTGACTGCAGGAGTATTTCAGTTATTGTGTGACTACAGGAATATTTCAGTTACTGTGTGACTTCAGGAGTGTTTCAGTTACTATGTGACTTGAGGAGTATTTCAGTTACAGTGTGACTGAGTATTTCAGTCACTGTGTGACTGCAGGAATATTTCAGTTACTGTGTGACTGCAGGAGTATTTCAGTTACTGTGTGACTTAGTATTTCAGTCACTGTGTGACTTAGTATTTCAGTCACTGTGTGACTGCACGAGTGTTTCAGTTACTGTGTGACTGCAGGAATATTTCAGTTACTGTGTGACTGCAGGAATATTTCAGTTACTGTGTGACTGCAGGAGTATTTCAGTTACTGTGTGACTTAGTATTTCGGTCACTGTGTGACTGCATGAGTGTTTCAGTTACTGTGTGACTGCAGGAATATTTCAGTTGCTGTGTGACTGCAGGAATATTTCAGTTACTGTGTGACTGCAGGGGTATTTCAGTTACTGTGTGACTGAGTATTTCAGTTACTGTGTGAATGCACGAGTGTTTCAGTTACTGTGTGACTGAGTATTTCAGTCACTGTGTGACTGCAGGAGTATTTCAGTTACTGTGTGACTGAGTATTTCAGTTACTGTGTGACTGCAGGAATATTTCAGTTACTGTGTGACTACAGGAGTATTTCAGTTACTGTGCGACTGCAGGAGTATTTCAGTCACTGTGTGACTGCACGAGTGTTTCAGTTATTGTGTGACTACAGGAGTATTTCAGTTACTGTGTGACTGCAGGAGTATTTCAGTTACTGTGTGGGTGCAGGAGTATTTCAGTTACTGTGTGACTACAGGAGTATTTCAGTTACTGTGTGACTGCAGGAATATTTCAGTTACTGTGTGACTACAGGAGTATTTCAGTTACTGTGTGACTGCAGGAGTATTTCAGTTACTGTGTGACTGCAGGAATATTTCAGTTACTGTGTGACTACAGGAGTATTTCAGTTACTGTGTGACTGCAGGAGTATTTCAGTCACTGTGTGACTGCACGAGTGTTTCAGTTATTGTGTGACTACAGGAGTATTTCAGTTACTGTGTGACTGCAGGAATATTTCAGTTACTGTGTGGGTGCAGGAGTATTTCAGTTACTGTGTGACTACAGGAGTATTTCAGTTACTGTGTGACTGCAGGAATATTTCAGTTACTGTGTGACTACAGGAGTATTTCAGTTACTGTGTGACTGCAGGAGTATTTCAGTTACTGTGTGACTGCAGGAATATTTCAGTTACTGTGTGACTACAGGAGTATTTCAGTTACTGTGTGACTGCAGGAGTATTTCAGTCACTGTGTGACTGCACGAGTGTTTGAGTTATTGTGTGACTACAGGAGTATTTCAGTTACTGTGTGACTGCAGGAATATTTCAGTTACTGTGTGGGTGCAGGAGTATTTCAGTTACAGTACTATGTCACTACAGGAGCATTTCATTCACTGTGTGTCTGCAGGAGTATTTCGGTTACTGTGTGACTGCAGGAGTGTTTTAGTTCTGTGTGACTACAGGAGTATTGTAGTTAGTCTACGACTGTAGGACCTTTTTGGTTCCTGTGGAATTTACACCTTAGAGATTACAGTGCCGAACATACCCAAATTAGAAGCCATGGATGAACTATGAGATTAACAGTCTGCTGATGGCTTGGTCTGTTGTGTTCAAAGCTGGTGTTGCAGATCTCTACAGGAAGTATGTAAGGCCATCATGAGAGCAAAAGGTAATTCATGTGAAATTCGATACAGCGGATACTCAACAGCTGGGGCAGGATTTGCAGGTCGTTATTTCCTCCAAGGTGAAAGCTAAAATAATAAATGGCTGTGATGCTTCTCTTCTTGATGAGGTGGACACCTTTGGAAAGGGAGAATAAATCTGTCTCTGTAAAATCCTGCAGCATCTGGTAACCCTGTGATATCTGTTTCAGAGCCCAATGTCAGAACATCTTTCCAGTGGGTGAATCATCGCAAGGGATCAGGCCCAGAAAGTGCACCTGGCAGGGTACTGGAAACTTGCACCAGCTAACTCCTGGAAGTGTTCATGGACATCTTCAATTTCTCACTGCTGCAGCTGGAGGTTCCCACCTCCTTTAAAAGGCCATCAATCATACCAGTAATGATAAAAAGCAAGCTGAGCTGTGTCAATGACTGTCACCCATTAGCACTATGATTAACTACTTAGCTTCAATATAATTATGGAGAAGGACAGGACTGGACCTAGAGTTGAGATTTTTGATTGGAGAAAGGCTAACTTTGAGGAGATGTGCAGGGATTTAGAGAGAGTGGATTGGGTCAAGTTGTTTTATGGGAAGGATGTTATAGAGAAATGGAGGTCATTTAAGGGTGAAATTATGAGGGTACAGAATCTTTATGTTCCTGTTAGGTTGAAAGGAAAGGTTAAAGGTTTGAAAGCGCCATGGTTTTCAAGGGATATTAGAAACTTGGTTCAGAAAAAGAGGGATGTCTACAATAGATATAGGCAGCATGGAGTAAAGGAATTGCTCGAGGAATATAAAGAATGTAAAAGGAATCTTAAGAAACAGATTAGAAAAGCTAAAAGAAGTTACGAGTTTGGTTTGGCAAATAAGGTGTAAGTAAATCGGAAAGGCTTCTACAGTTATATTAAAAGCAAGAGGATAGTGAGGGATAAAATTGGTCCCTTAGAGAATCAGGGTGGTCAGCTATGTGTGGAGCCGAGGGAAATGGGAGAGATTTTGAACGATTTCTTCTCTTCGGTATTCACTAAGGAGAAGGATATTGAATTGTGTAAGGTGTGGGAAACAAGTAAGGAAGTTATGGAACCTATGACAATTAAAGAGGTGGAAGTACTGGCGCTTTTAAGAAATTTAAAAGTGGATAAATCTCTGGGTCCTGACGGGATTGGCGTATTGCTCATGTGGTTCCATTGTTTAAAAAGGGTTCTAGAAGTAAGCCCGGCAATTATAGACCTGTCAGTTTGACATCAGTGGTGGGTAAATTAATGGAAAGTATTCTTAGAGATAGTATTTATAATTATCCGGATAGACAGGATCTGATTAGGAGTAGCCAGCATGGATTTGTGCTTGGAAGGTCATGTTTGACAAACCTTATTGAATTTTTTGAAGAAGTTACGAGGAATGTTGACGAGGGTAAGGCAGTGAATGTAGTCTATATGGACTTCAGCAAGGCCTTTGACAAAGTTCCACATGGAAGGTTAGTTAAGAAGGTTCAGTCGTTAGGTATTAATGCTGGAGTAATAAAATGGATTCAACAGTGGCTAGATGGGAGATGCCAGAGAGTAGTAGTGGATAATTGTTTATCGGGATGGAGGCCGGTGACTAGCGGGGTGCCTCAGGGATCTGTTTTGGGCCCAATGTTGTTTGTAATATACATAAATGATCTGGATGATGGGGTGGTAAATTGGATTAGTAAATATGCCGATGATACTAAGGTAGGAGGTGTTGTGGATAATGAGGTGGGTTTTCAAAGCTTGCAGGGAGATTTATGCCAGTTAGAAGAATGGGCTGAACATTGGCAGATGGAGTTTAATGCTGAGAAGTGTGAGGTTCTACATTTTGGCAGGAATAATCCAAATAGAACATACAGGGTAAATGGTAGGGCATTGAGGAATGCAGTGGAACAGAGAGATCTAGGAATAACAGTGCATAGTTCCCTAAAGGTGGAGTCTCATGTAGATAGGGTAGTGAAGAAGGCTTTTGGAACGCTGGCCTTTATAAATCAGAGCATTGAGTACAGAAGTTGGGATGTAATGTTAAAATTGTACAAGGCATTGGTAAGGCCAAATTTGGAATATTGTGTACAGTTCTGGTCACCAAATTATAGGAAAGATATCAATAAATTAGAGAGAGTGCAGAGACGATTTACTAGGATGTTACCTGGGTTTCAGCACTTAAGTTACAGAGAAAGGTTGAACAAGTTAGGTCTCTATTCATTGGAGCGTAGAAGGTTGAGGGGGGATTTGATCGAGGTATTTAAAATTTTGAGAGGGATAGATAGAGTTGACGTGAATAGGCTGTTTCCATTGAGAGTAGGGGAGATTCAAACGAGAGGACATGATTTGAGAGTTAGGGGGCAAAAGTTTAAGGGAAACACGAGGGGGTATTTCTTTACTCAGAGTGATAACTGTGTGGAATGAGCTTCCTGTAGAAGTAGTAGAGGCCAGTTCAGTTGTGTCATTTAGGTAAAATTGGATAGGTTTATGGACAGGAAAGGAGTGGAGGGTTATGGGCTGAGTGCGGGTAGGTGGGACTAGGTGAGATTAAGAGTTCGGCACGGACTAGGAGGGCCGGAATGGCCTGTTTCCGTGCTGTGATTGTTATATGGTTATATACTTTGAGAAATTGATCATGGCCAGGATCAATTCCTGCCCGAACAAGGACTTGGACCTCTGCGACTTGCCTACCACCAAAATAGGACGCAATCTCACTGACTCTTTTTTCATTTGGCTTTGAATCACCTGGATAACAGCAATACTTACATCAAGCTGCTGTTTATTAATTACTGCTTAGAAATCAACACAATCATAACCGTTCTAATCAATAAACTCCAAAACCTGGCCTCTATACCTCCCTCTGTAACCAGATCCTTGACTTCTTCACTAAGAGATCACAGTCAGAGCAGATTGGAATAACACCCTCTCCTCACTCACAATTAATACTTGCACACCTCAAGAATGTGTGCTTAGTCCGCTGTTGTATTCCCTCTACACTTATGATTGTGTGCCTTGGCACAACTCAAACAACTTGGCAAAACTCATCCATACATTTACGGATAGCTCAAATGTTGTTGGCAGAACCTCAGTGGTGAGGAGGCATACAGGAGTGAGATAGATCAGCTGGTTGAGAAGTGTTGTAACAACAACCTTTCACTCATTTTCACTAAGACCAAATAATTGTGGACTCTGGAAAGGGAAGTCCAGGAGACATACACCAATCCTCATCGAGGGATCAGCAGTGGAATGGATGAGTAGATGCAAGTTCCTGGTATCAACGCCTTTGAAAATTTGTCCAAGGCGCAACATATTGGTAATTACAAAGATGGTGTGCCAGTGGCTATATTGCATTAGGAGTTTGAGGAGATTTGATATGTCATCAAAGACTTTATAATACATTTCTGCAGATGTACCACAGAGAGTATTCTAACTGACTGCAGGACTGTTGGATATGGAGGCACCAATGCACAAGACTGAAAAAAGTTGCAGAGAGTTGTAAAGTCAGCCAGCTCCATCATGGGCACTAGCCTCCATAACACTGAGGAAAAATCTCCAGGAGGAAAGCCCCGAATCATCGGCTTTGCCTGTTGCTTGGCGGCTGGTGCAGGGGTCGAAGCACTCAGCAGAGAACGTGCTCAGTGCTCGGTGTTGGAGGGCTGGTCGGAGGCTCGAAGTTTTCGGACGGACTCGGAGTTGGCTGTGGTCGGGGCTCCCAGAGTGCTGTATCGGCAAGCTGCGGCACTAGAGGTTCATGGCAGGAAGAGTTTTCCTTCCTTCTACTGTCTGCGTGAGATGATGGGCTGTCGGGACTTTGAGACTTTCTTTTAAACCATGCATGGACTGCCCTTTATCAGATTACGGTATTGCTTTGCACTGTTGAAACTATGTGTTATAATTATGTGGTCTTTGTCAGTTAGTCTTTTATCAATTATGGTATTGTCTGCACTGTTGAAACTATATGTTAACTATAACATGTAACTACGGTATGTGGTTTTGTGTAGGTCTTGTAGCTTTAGTTTTGTCTGATGGGTTTGTAGTTCCTTTCCGGGGAACGTGCTAAGACGGTAGCGTGATATCGATACGCAGCAGCCTCTCTGGACTCTGGACTGGGGATTACCAAACGTAATGTGGTTTTTCTTGTGTGGTCTGTTTTGTGCTTTTTTGTGATATCATTCCGGAGAACGTTGTCTCATTTTTTATCTGCACTGTATTTGTGGTTTATAAATGACAATAAACTGAATCTGAAATAAGATGACTCAAGAAGGTAGCATCCATCACTAAGGACCCTCATCACCTAGGACATGCCATCTTCTCATTGCTACTGTCAAGAGAGAGCCTGAAGATACACACTCAATGTTTCAGGAGCAGCTTCTTTCCCACTGTCACCAGATATCTGAATGGACCATGAACTCATGAACAACACCTCATTACTTGTTTCTCATGTTTTGCACTACTTGATTTAATTTTTGTGTATATTTCTTATTGCAATTTATAGCTTTTTATTAATAATATGTATTGCAATATGTTACTGGTGCAATGACATATGACAGTGATATTAATCCTGATTCTGATTAAAGTCATAGAGTCATAGAAAAGTGCAGCGCAGAAGCAGGCCCTTTGGCCCATTTGGTCCATGCTGAACCACTTAATCTGCCTGATACCATTGACCTGCACCGGGACCATAGCCTCCATACCTCCAGAATTAATGCACCCATCCAAACTTCTCCTAAATGATGAAATCAAGCTCACATGCACCATTTGCGCTGGCAGCTTGTTCCACACTCTCACCACCCTCTGAGTGAAGACTCATATTCCCCTTAAACTTTTTACCTTTCACCCTTATCTCATGACCTCTCTCATCCAACCTCAGTGGAAAAAGCCTGCTTACATTTACTCTATTTATACTCCTCATAATTTTGTAAACCTCTATCAAATCTCCTCTCAAACTTCTAAGGAATAAACTCCTAACCTGTTCAATCTTCCTCCAGACCCTTGTAACTTCCTCTGTACTCTTTCATTCTGATTTACATTGTTCCTGTGGGTAGGTGACCAAAACTGCACACAATACTCCAAATTAGGCCTCAACAACGTCATACATAACTTCAAAATAGCACTGCATCTCCATAGAACACTATAGCACAGTACAGGCCCTTCAGCCCATTATGTTGTGCCGACACATATAATCCTTAAAAAAAAGTACTAAACCCACACTACTCCATAACCCTCTATTTTTCTTTCATCCACGTGCCTGCCCAAGAGGCTCTTAAATACTCCTAATGTTTCCATTATCACCATCTTATGGCAAGTCATTCCAGGCACTCACAACCCTCTGTGTAAAAAACCTACCCCTGATGACTCCCCTAAACTTCCCTCCCTTAATTTTGTACATATGCCCTCTGGTGTTTGCTATTGGTGCCCTGGGAAACAGGTACTGACTATCCACCCTATCTATGCCTTCCATAATCTTGTAGACCTCTATCAAGTCCCCTCTCATTCTTCTACGCTCCAAAGAGAAAAGTCCCAGCTCTGCTAACCTTGCTTCATATGACTTGTTCTTCAAACCAGGCAACATCCTGGTAAATCTCCTCTGCACCCTCTCCATAGCTTCCACATCCTTCCTATAATGAGGTGACCAGAATTGAACACAATACTCTAAGTGCAGTCTCACCAGACATTTGTAGAGTTGCAACATGACCTCTCTATTCTTGAACTCAATCCCCCTGTTAATGAAGCCTAGCATCCAATAGGCCTTCTTAACTACCATATCAACCTGCGCAGCGACCTTGAGGGATGTATGGATTTGAACCCCAAGGTCCCTTTGTTCATCCACACTCTTAAGTAACTGACCATTAATCCTGTACTCAGTCTTCTGATTTGTCCTTCCGAAATACATCACCTCACACTTTTCCGGATTGAACTCCATCTGCCATTTTTCTGCCCAACTCTGCAGCCTGTCTATATCCTCTTGTAACCTTCGACAACCTGCAGCTCCATCCACAACTCCTCCAATCTTCGTGTCATCCACAAACCTACTCACCCATCCTTCTGCCTCTACATCCAGGTCACTTATAAAAATCACAAATAGCAGGGGTCCCAGGACAGATCCCTGCGGCACTCCACTAGTCATCGACCTCCAGGCAGAATACTTTCCTTCCACAACTACCCTCTGCTTTCTTCCTTTAATCCAATTTTTTATCCAAACAGCCATGTTCCATTTAACCCATTTCTCATGACTTTCTGGATGAGTCTCTCATGAGGGACCTTGTCAAATGCCTTGCTAAAGTCCATGTAGACCACATCAACTGCCCTACCTTCATCAATTTCTTTTGGTAGCTCTTCAAAAAACCCAATCAGGCTCGTGAGGCATGATCTTCCCTTCACAAAGCCATGTTGACTATCCATGAGTAGACTGTAATTCTCCAAATGTTCACAGATCCTATACTTAAGAATCCTTTCTAGTAATTTGCAGACCACCGACGCAAGACTCATGGGCTATAGATCCCAGATTTCTCCCTATTACCTTTTTTAAACAAGGGAACTAAATTTGCATTTCTCCAGTCCTCCGGCACTTCCCCTGTAGCCAAAGAGGATTCAAAGATCATAGCTAATGCTCCAGCGATCTCTTCTCTCAATTCCCACAACAACCTGAGGTGTATCATATTCGGCCCGGTGATTTATCAATCTTCATATTTTTAAGAAGATCCAGCACTTCTTCCCTAATCTCCACATTGTCCAGCACACAGGCCTGCTCTATTTCGACCTCACCCTGATCAAGATCCTTTTCACTTGTGAATACTGAAGCAAAGTATTCATTTAGGACCTCCCCAACCTCCTTCGCCTCCAGGCACATGTTGCCCTCTTTATCCTTTAGCAGTCACACCTTCATTCTCGTCATCCTCCTGTTCTTCACATACGCATAGAATGCCTTGGGGTTCTCTTTAATCCTATATGCCAAGGCCTTCTCATGCCCCCTTCCAGCTCTCCTAAGTCCTTTCTTTAGTTCCTTCCTGGCTACCCTATATTTCTCAAGAGCCCCTCCTGCTTCCTGCTTCTTATATCTAACATATGCTTCCTTTTCCTTCTTGACGAGTTGTCTCATGTGTTTCATCAGCCACGGTTCCCTTTTCCTACCATTTTTTCCTTGCCTCAGTGGGACAAATCTATTCTGAACCCAGCTCAAGTGGTCCGTAAACTTCTCCCACATTACTTCTGTGCTTTCCCCTTTGAACATCTGTTTCCAATTTACTCTTGCTAGTTCCTGCCTCATCCCTTCAAAGTTAGCCCTTCCCCAGTTAAGAACTTTACCATTTTGTCTGATTTTATCCCTTTTCATAGCTATGCAGAAGCTAAGGGAGTTGTGGTCACTCTCACCAAAATGCTCCCCCACCATGTGGTCTGTCACCTGACCAGGTTCATTACCCAGAACTAAATCCAGTATAGCCTCTCCTCTCGTCGGCCAGTCCACATACTGTGTCAGGAATCCTTCTTGAACACACCTGACAAATTCAGCCCCATCTATCCTCCTTGCACTCAGGAGGTGCCAGTCAATATCAGGGAAGTTGAAATCACCCATAACAACAACCCTGTATTTTTTGCACCATTCTGAAGTCTGCCTACTTATCTGCTCTTAGGCGTCCTGAGGGCTATTTGGGGGCCTATAGACTACTCCCAGCACAGTGATTGATCTCTTCCTAATTCTGACTTCCACCCAGACCAACTCAGTGGACACTCCCTCTGCAGCGTCCTCCATTTCAATAGCCGTGATACTATCCCTTACCAGTATGCAGCAATACTTCCCCCCCTTTTCTACCTCCCATCCTATTCCTTTTAAAACACCTGAACCCCAGGACCTGCATCATCCAATCCTGCCCTTCCTCCAACCAAGTTTCAGTAACGGGCACAACATCGTAGTTCCACGTACTAATCCATGCTCTAAATTCATCCTCCTTGTTCCTAATACTAGCATTGAAATAGACACATTTCAACCCCTTTAACTGGCTACAATTATGTTCTGTCCCCTGCCTGTCCTTCCTCATCAACTCAGAACTCTTAGCATCATGCCCTTGTTCTTCTACCTTAATCACTGCACTCACATTCTGATTCCCAACTCCATGCCAAACTAGTTTAAACCTTCCCCAACAGCTCCATCAAAACTGCCCGCCAGGATATTGGTCACCCTGGGATTCAAATGCAACCCGTCCTTTTTGTGCAGGTCACACCCGCCCCAAAAGAGGTCCCAATGATCTAGAAATCTGAATCCCTGCCCCCTGTTCCATTCTTTCAGCCATGCATTTATCCTCCACCTCATTCTTTTCCTATTCTTACTGTTGCGTGGCACAGGCAGTAATCCCGAGATTACTACCTTTGAGGTCCTGTTTTTCAACTTCCTTCCTAACTCCCTGTAGTCTTCTTTCAGGACCTCTTCCCTTTTCCTACCTATGTCATTGGTACCAATATGTACCACGACGTCTGGCTGTTCTCCCCTCCACCACAGAATATCTTGGACACGATCAGAAACATCCTGGACCCTGGCACCTGGGAGGCAAACTACCATCTGAGTTTCTGTCCTGCATCCACAGAATCGCCTGTCTGACCCCCTGACTATAGAGTCCCCTATCACTACTGCCTTCCTCTTCCTTTCCCTACCCTTCTGATCTACAGGGCCAAACTCTGTGCTGGAGGCACGGCCACTGTCGCTTCCCCCAGGGAGGCTGTTCCCCCCAACAGTACTCAAACAGGAGTACTTATTGTCAAGGGGTACAGCCACAGGGGTACTCTCTAGTACCTGACTCTTCTCCTTCTCTCTCCTGACTGTGACCCATTTCTCTGTCCCCATGGCCCCGAAGTGACCACCTGCCTGTAACTCCTCTCTATCACCTCCTCACTCTCCCTGACCAGACGAAGGTCATCGAGCTGCATCTCCAGTTCCCTAACATCATCCCTTAGGAGTTGCATCTTGATGCACCGGGTGCAGATGTAGCCATCCAGGACGCCGGGAAACTCCAGGACCTCCCACATCTGACACCGACCACAGAAAACCGGCCTCACACACACACATACTACTTCCTTTTGCAGTCAACAACTGCCGCGCCTCGTCCCGTTACCGCCGAAGCCCATTCAGCCAAAGCCCTTTCATTCTGCTGCCCACTGGATATGGCTGCCTTCTTTTTAAACTGTTTGCAGTCAACTGGTGGATGTCACGCGCCTGCGCAGTCTGGCCTCTCTCTTCCCCCGATAACTCAAAATGTCTTCCTGCGAAAATCCTTAGGTGCTCTCCCACTGCCTTCTTGTTCCGAAAACTCCTGTATGCAGTTCTTTGATTTATGAAGGCAAATATGCCAAAAGCTTTCTTTGTGACCTTATCTGGTGTGCCTCAAATGGCTGCTAGCAGAGAAGCAATTGATTTAATTACCTTTTAAATAAAGGGAAGAAAATTATTACAAGTCTTTACAGAAAGAAGAAGTTTCTCTCCATCTGCAGCAGAACCTAAAAAATGGGACACATTGGGACCATTGAATTTTGGCCCAATTAAACGGCTGTACCAATCAGTAGAAACGGTTTCACTGTGCTTAGTAGCTAAGCTACACGTGAAGACCCGGAGATGGACTTGGATGTCAGAGGCTATTCAACACTGGGAGCATTTAATGGATAGTGGGAGCTTATCCCCCACTCCCTCCACAGCTATGACAACCTTAAGGAACCATTAGTAATTTATAGTAAATTTTATGTATTTCACTATACTGCTGCTACAAAACATAAAATTTCATGACATAAATCAGACAGAATAAACCTGATTCTCAAATTCAGCTGACACCAGACCATTTCTGATGTTCTTTAATCAGGGTTCAACACAGTTTCTCCTGAATCTGTGAGATTCAAGGAACAGGGAAACCGCAGAAAAGGGCACATTGAGTAAAACAAGGTAATGAAAACATCAAAAAGGAGAAAAGACAGAAGTCTTCAACAATCTATTGATTATAGGAAAAGGATGACATTACTTGGTACATTCAGTATCAGAATCAGAAGCCTGTTTGATATCACTGGCAGATGTTATGAAATTTCTTAAATTTGCAGTAGCAGTACAATGCAATACATGATATAATATCTTAAATCAGTAGTGCAAAAATAATGGAAATCAAAGAGACACAATTAAATCTAATTACTTACAAATTATAACCATTCAAATTAAAATCAAGAATTATTGAAAGCTAGTCATTAGGCAGAACCACATGTGTAATAACTACTGTGTTATACACACAAAATGCTGGAAGAAGTCAGCAAGTCTGGCAGCATCTATGGTGAGGAATAAATTGTCAATGTTGCTGAAAAAGACCCTTCATCAGGACTGAAAAGGAAGGGAACAGAGGTCAGAATAAGGTGGTGGGGGGAGGAGATGGAGTACAAGTTGGCAGATGATAGGTGAGGAACTAGGTAGATGAGGGATGGGCAATGAAGTCGGAAGCTGGGAGAGGATAGTTGGAAGAGATAAAGGGCTGAAGATAAAGGAATCTGGAAGAATGGTAAGGAGAGGAACCACAGAAAAATGATGGGTAAGTGAGGAGAAGGGATAAAGGTGGGAGAAGAATGGAAAAAGTAAACGGAAATGGTGGGAGGAAAACCATTTGATTGGAAGCTACCTACACAGAATATGAGATGTTGCTCTTCCAGTCTGAGTTTAGCCTCATCGCAGCAGTAGAGGAGGCCATGGATAGACATGTCTGAATCGGAATGGGAACTCGAGTTGAAATGTTCAGTGACTGGGAGATCCTCCCTTTAGCAGTGCACAGAGTGAAGGTTCCTGACAATCAGCTCTCCAATCCGTGTTGGGTTTCACCAAAATAGAAGAGGCTATACTGGGAGCACAGGATACAGCAAATGACCCTAAAAGACTCACAGGTGAACTGTTGTCTTACCTGGAAGGAGTGTTCTCCCAGCAGCTACCTGCCAGCTTGTATATCTTCCCCTCCCCATTCTACTTATTCTGGCTCCTGCCTCCTTCGTTTCCAGTCCCGATAAGGAACTGAAAAGTCAACTGTTTATTCGCCTCCTTAAATAATGCCGGACTTGCTGAGTTTCTCCATTACTTTGTGTGTCTTGATCTAGATTTCCAGCACCTGTAGAATCTCTTGTATTTTTAACCTTGTTTATGATCTGAGTCATGAGCAAATAGGCAAAGGCTGAGTGAACACAAGGAAATCTGCAGATGCTGGAAATTCAAACAACAACACACACAAAATGCTGGTGGAACACAGCAGGACAGGCAGCATCTATAGGAGAAGTTCTGTCGATGTTTCGGGCCGAGACCCTTCGTCAGGACTAACCGAAAGGAAAGGTAGTATGAAATTTGAAAGTAGCAGGAGGAGGCGGAAATGCAAAATGATAGAAGACCGAAGGGGGTGGGATGAAGGTAAGAGCTGGAAAGGTGATTGGCGAAAGTGATACAGAGCTGGAGAAGGGAAAGGACCATGGAACGGGAGGCCTAGGGAGAAAGAAAGGGGGGGGGGGGAAGCACCAGAGGGAGATGCAGAACAGGCAAATAACTAACTATGTCAGGGATGGGGTAAGAAGGGGAGGAGGGGCATTAACGGAAGTTAGAGAAGTCAATGTTCATGTCATCAGGTTGGAGGCTACCCAGCCGGTATATAAGGTGTTGTTCCTCCAACCTGAGTTTGGATTCATTTTGACAGTAGAGGAGGCCATGGATAGACATATCAGAATGGGAATGGGACGTGGAATTAAAATGTGTGGCCACTGGGAGATCCTGCTTTTTCTGGCGGACTGAGCGTAGGTGTTCAGCGAAACGGTCTCCCAGTCTGCGTTGGGTCTCACCAATATATAAAAGGCCACACCGGGAGCACCGGACACAGTATACCACACCAGCCGACTCATAGGTGAAGTGTCGTCTCACCTGGAAGGACTGTCTGGGGCCCTGAACAGTAGTGAGGGAGGAAGTGTAAGGGCAGGTGTAGCACTTGTTCCGTTTACAAGGATAAGTGCCAGGAGGGAGATCGGTGGGAAGGGGTGGGGGGGATGAGTGGACAAGGGAGTCGCGTAGGGAGCGATCCCTGCGAAAAGCAGAAAGAGGGGGGAGGGAAAGATGTGCTGGTAGTGGGATCCTGTTGGAGGTGGCGGAAGTTATGGAGAATTATACGTTGGACCTGGAGGCTGGTGGGGTGGTAGGTGAGGACAAGGGAAACCCTATCCTGAGTGGGGTGGCGGGTGGATGGGGTGAGGGCAGATGTGCGAAATGGGAGAGATGCATTTGAGAGCAGAGTTGATGGTGGACGAAGGGAAGCCCCTTTGTTTAAAAAAGGAAGACATCTCCTTCGTCCTGGAATGAAAAGCCTCATCCTGAGAGCAGATGCGGCAGAGACGGAGAAATTGTGAGAAGGGGATAGCATTTTTGCAAGAGACAGGGTGGGAAGAGGAATAGTCCAGGTAGCTGTGAGAGTCTGTAGGCTTATAGTAGATATCAGTAGATAGGCCGTCTCCAGAGATGGAGACAGAAAGATCAAGAAAGAGGAGGGAGGTGTCGGAAATGGAGCAGGTAAATTTGAGGGCAGGGTGAAAGTTGGAGGCAAAGTTAATGAAGTCAACGAGCTCAGCATGCGTGCAGGAGGCAGCGCCAATGCAGTTGTCGATGTAGCGAAGGAAAAGAGGGGGATGGATACCTGTATAAACTTGGAACATGGACTGTTCCACAAAGCCAACAAAAAGGCAGGCATAACTGGGACCCATACGGGTGCCCATGGCTACACCCTTGGTTTGGAGGAAGTGGGAGAAGCCAAAGGAGAAATTATTGAGAGTAAGAACTAATTCCGCTAGACAGAGGAGAGTGGTGGTAGAGGGGAATTGGTTAGGTCTGGAATCCAAAAAGAAGTGAAGAGCTTCGAGACCATCTCGGTGGGGGATGAAGGTATATAGGGACTGGACGTCCATGGTGAAAATAAGGCAGTGGGGGCCAGAGAACTTAAAATCATTTAAAAAATTCAAAGCATGAGAAGTGTCACAATCATAGGTGGAAAGAGATTGAACAGGGGGGATAAGACAGTGTCAAGGTATGCAGAAATGAATTCAGTGGGGCAGGAGCAAGCTGAGACAGTAGGTCTACCTGGACAGGCAGGTTTGTGGATCTTGGGTAGGAGGTAGAAACGGTAAGTGTGGGGTGTGGGAACTATGAGGTTGGTGGCAGTGGATGGGAGATCCCCAGAGCTGATAAGGTTGGTGATGGTATAGGAGACAATGGTCTGGTGCTCCTTAGTGGGGACATGATCAAGGGGTAAATAAGAGGAGGTATCAGAGAGTTGTCGCTGTGCCTCAGCCAGGTAGAGGTCAGTACGCCAGACAACAACAGCTCCCCCCTTATCAGCAGGTTTTATAGTGAGGTTGGGATTGGTGCGGAGGGAGCGGAGAGCAGAGCGTTCGGAAGGAATGAGGTTGGAATTGGAACAGGGTGTGGTGAAGTTGAGACGGTTGATGTCCCGTTGACAATTAGCAATGAAGAGATCCAGAGCAGGCAGAAGACCAGAGCGGGGTGTCCATGAAGAGGAGGCTGAGTGAGATCAGTAAAAGTAATTTAGCTTGATCTAAAACTAATCAAACTTGTAGGATATGAAGTGTGAATTGGATTGAGAAGCAATGTTAAAATGCTGACAATAGACAAGTATTTGCAATTAGTACACTGTTTAAACACAGCATCCCTTAAGACAGAGGGATACAATATTGACAAATAGAACAGTGAGGATTGTGAAAAGGTCAGCAAAACAGAATCAAAAAATTTATAATGGAAGGGAAAATAGAATACATAAGGAGGGAGAGGTAACTGAAAAACAAAAAAATAAGTAATGGAAATAAATTAGCCATGCAGAGGGACTTGGGAGTGCTTGTTCATGAATCACAAAAGGTTGGTTTGCAGGTGCAGCAGGCTATCAAGAAGGCAAACAGAATGTTGGCCTTTATTGGTAGAGGGATTTAATTTAAGACCAGGCAGGTTATGCTGCAACTGTAAGGGTACTGGTGAGGCCACACCTGGAGTACTGTTTGCATCTGATGTTAAATCAACTTGAAAAGTGAAGATAGGAATGGCAGATAGATTTTAACTCAGACAAGTGTGAAGTGATACATTTTGGGACTCAAATATTAGCAAGATCATAGGAGATGTTATAGTACAGAGAGATCTAGGGGTACGTGTACATCATTCTCTAAAAGTGGCATCACAGTCAGTGACAAAGGCTTATGGCATGTTTGCCTTCATCAGACAGCTATTGAGAACAAGAATTGGAACATCGTAACAGGTGTAAGGGGTCAAATCCTTCTTTCTAGTTTTCATGGGCAGCATTACAAGGACAGAAATCTTGAATGAAAAAGATACTTCTACTGGTAAGTCACAGGTTTAACTTTCTGCTATGAGTTTATTTCTTAATTAATATACAAACAGTGAAAAAGTGAGAGCGAGTTCCCAATTGTAGAAAGCTCATAAGAACATAAGAAAGGGGAGCAGGAGTAGGCCATCTGGCCCATACAGCCTGCCACACCGTTCAGTAAGATCATGGTTGATCTGGCCATGGACTCATCTCCACCTACCTGCCTTTTCACCATAACCCTAAATTCCCCTACTGTGCAAAAATCTATCCAACCTTGTCTTAAGTATACTTACTGAGGTAGCCTCCACTGCTTCATTTGGCAGAGAATTCCACAGATTCACCACTCTTTGGGAAAAGCAGTTCCTCCTCATCTCCGTCCTAAATCTACATCCCTGAACTTTGAGGCTATGTCTCCTAATTCTAGTCTCACCTACCAGTGGAAACAACTGTCCTGCTTCTATCTTATCTATCCCTTTCATAAATTTATATGTTTCTACAAATGCTCCTCTCATTCTTTTGAATTCCAGTGAGTACATACAGCATAGAAAACCTACAGCACAATACAGGCCTTTCGGCCCACAAAGTTGGTCAGAACATGTCCCTACATTAGAAATTATTCAGCTTACCCATAGCCATCTATTTTTCTAAGCTTCATGTACCTATCCAAAAGTCTCTTAAAAGACCCTATCATATCCGCCTCCACCACTGTTGCTGGCAGCCCATTCCACACACTCATTACTCTCTGAGTAAAAAACTTATCCCTGACATCTCCTTTGTACCTACTCCCCAGCACCTTAAACCTGTGCCCTCTTGTGGCAACCATTTCAGCCCTGGGAAAAAGCCTCTGACTATCCACATGATCAATGCCTCTCATCATCTTATATACCTTTATCAGGTCACCTCTCATCCTCCTTCGCTCCAAGGAGAAAAAGCCAAGTTCACTCAACCTATTCCCATAAGGCATGCTCCCCAATCCAGGCAACATCCTTGTAAATCTCCTCTGTACTCTTTCTATGGCTTCCACATCCTTCCTGTACAGAAACTGAACACAGTACTCCAAGTGGGGTCTGACCAGGGTCCTATATAGCTGCAACATTACCTCTCGGCTCCTAAATTCAATTCCATGATTGATGAAGGCCAATACACCATATGCCTTCTTAACCACAGAGTCAACCTGACAGCTGCTTTCAGTGTCCTATGGACTCGGACCCCAAGATCCCTCTGATCCTCCACACTGCCAAGAGTCTTACCATTAATACTATAATCTGCCATCATACTTGACCTACCAAAATGAACCACTTCACACTTATCTGGGTTGAACTCCATCTGCCACTTCTCAGCCCAGTTTTGCATCCTATCAATGTCGCAATGTAAACTCTGACAGCCCTCCACACTATCCACAATTTCTCCAACCTTTGTGTTAGCAGCAAACTTACTAACCCATCCCTCCACTTCCTCATCCAGGTCATTTATATACTGTATCTTTCCTCAAGTAAGGAGACCAGAACTGCATGCAGTACACCAGTACCCTGTACAGTTGCAGCATAACCTCCCTGGTCTTAAATTCAATCCCTCTAATAATGAAGGCCACCATTCCATTTGGCTTCTTGATAGCCGGCTACACCTGCAAACCAACCTTTTATGATTCATGCACAAGTACTCCCAAGTCCCTCTGCACAGCAGCATGCTGCATTTTTTTACCATTTAAATAATAAGCTGATCTTCCATTTTTCCTTCCAAAGTGGATGACCTCGCATTTACCAACATTGTACTCCATCTGTCAGACTCTTGCCCACTCACTCAAACTATCTATATCTCTTTGTAGACTCTCCGTATCCTCCGCACAATTTGCTTTTCCACTTAATTTAGTGTCATCTGCAAACTTAGATGCACTGCACGAGGAAATCTGCAGATGCTGGAAATTCAAGCAACACACACAAAATGCTGATGGAACACAGGTCAGCCAGACAGCATCTATAGGAAGAAGCACTGTTGACGCCACACTCAGGTTGGAGGAACAACACCTTATATACCGTCTGGGTAGCCTCCAACCTGATGGCATGAATATTGACTTCCCTAACTTCCGTTAATGCCCCTCCTCCCCTTCTTATCCCATCCCTGATTTATTTATTTTTCCCCCCTCCCCTTTTTGTTCTCTCTCTGCCCATCACTCTGCCTGTTCTCCATCTCCCTCTGGTGCTCCCCTTCCCCCTTTCTTTCTCCCTAGGCCTCCTGTCCCATGATCCTTTCCCTTCTCCGGCTCTGTATCCCTTTTGCCAATCACCTTTCCAACTCTTAGCGTAACCCCACCCCCTCCAGTCTTCTCCTATCATTTCGCATTTCCCCCTTCCCCTTCCTACTTTCAAATCTCTTACTATCTTTTCTTTCAGTTAGTCCTGACGAAGGGTCTCAGCCTGGAACATCGACAGTGCTTCTTCCTATAGATGCTGCCTGGCTTGCTGTGTTCCACCAGCATTTTGTGTGTGTTGCTTAGATACACTACACTTGGTTCCCTCTTCCATATCGTTAATGTATATCGTGAACATTTGTGGGCCCAGCACTGACCCCTGTGGCACACTACTCACCATTAATTGCCAACCAGAGAAACACATATATCCCAACTCTCTGCTTTCTATTAGTTAACCAATCCTCTATCCATGCTAATACATCAGCCCTAACTCTCTGCATCCTTCTGCACAAGTCTGTTACGAGGCACCTTCTCAAACAGCCTCTGTAAATCCAAGTAAATAATCTCATGAGAAAGAGGCTCGAAGCACACAATAATGTCTGTGGAGTATCCCAAAACAGTAAAGCAGGTATGATACCCATGATCAGTAAAGAGCTTCCAGAAATGAAATTGACTCAAGGTTTTAATAGCTATGATTCAAAAAGATGAAAATTGCTTTGTCACAATAGCACAGCAAATAGAAAAAAGCCAGAGTTCTAGCAAACCTAACTAAAAATAAACAACACAGATGAACCCTTAACAAGGTGAATTGACTAGAAATATGTTGACAATAGTACAATAGTGGACCAACTTATATTTTGTTTGAAGATCTGCCACACTAAAAGTTTTGTAGCACCAAGGTGTTACATACTACCAAACAGGCTTTGCAAATTGTACTTTTAGCAGTTAGGTGTTCTGTAGGCTGAATAATGTTTCAAGGTGTAGTGGCAAAGCAGAAGGGTAGGAAACAAGGGCACAGGCCTCAGTGCCAGTGCCAGCCTGACAGCTGCTCAGGTCACAATTAATCTGGGTTCACAGGCACAATGAAAGCTTTCATAGAGGCACAAGAAGCTTCAAATAGTGTGGGCTTGTTGAGGTGCTTCATACATTATATTAGAAATGTGGGTGGAAAGTTCAGGCCACTCAACCTGAGTGAAATCTTTCATCTTCCAGTATGTTTGATCTTCAATAAAATTGATCATAAAATGCACAAAATAATGCAATTCTGTTCCAAGGCAAATATAAGTTGGAACTTGCTTATTTGAAACAGCTTAAATAATTCTTTTCCAGAAGGTAAATTATTGGACAAGATACACATTAATAATGGCGACCATTATTAAACTTGTTATTTTGGCAGCAGCGTCTTGCTAATATTTCATGATTGTTTGCACAAATATATGTGTGTGTTGTGCAGCTTAATTACACTGTGGGAGATAAACATATGAAAGATCAGGATTTCAGCCGGCTGGACAATTTGCCAAGTTCTAAATAAGTGGGAGCTGCTCCATCAAGCCGATGCCTTCTATTCTCTCCAGTAATCTAAAAAGTTCCCATACTCTGCCAATGGAAAATATTTTGATTATCACTGGGCAAACACAAGCATTGAGAATCAGCAGAAATAAAATTGGCACAAGACACCTTAAAACCATCTGCTCAAAACATTCAGCAGGACTGAGTGTTTTGACTGATTTGAACCAGTTTAGTGGTAGAGTGGAGATACATTTCAGAAGCCACCCCTTCCCTATGCTAGCCTCCAGATCACATTTGGGCTATATGTGGCACCCAATTAGACCCCAATTAAGGTGACATGAAGACATGGGAGCAGGCCATAAGGGCAGCCAGAGCATATTACAAGCCAGGCAGACAATCTCTGAAAAGTATTGATAATGGCTAGGTTCATCCACCTTGTAAAGACATTGCCCAGAAGAAGACAATAGCAAACTACCTCTGGAAAAATTTGACAAGTAGAAGTCAAATCTTACAACACAGCACAAAATGATGTAGAAAGCAGATGAGACACACAGAGTAAGATTTCCACATATTCCAAGGCACTGTTCCACTGGGTGTAGCAATTTGTTATCAGTGGGGATTGAGTCCCATTGATTAGCAACTATTTGATAATGTCAGGCCGTCAGTAGGTGAACCCAAATGTCTGAAACAATTCTTAAGGCTAGGACCAGAAAACAGCTTAATAAGTAGCAACAGAAATCCTGTACTAACTCCGACCCTCCAATAATCAGTACTTTCTATCTTTGTGAATTTCTGCAAGAATAGCCATGAAACCAGTTTAATAGGTTTTCATCAAACAAATGCTAACAGTTACTCCAGTAGTTGTCAATTCCTGGCTGAGTATAATTAATGCAGACATTCCAGCAATCTCATGAGCTATCTCTGGGCAGTAAAGAAGGATCATTAACAACGTCTGGGCATAGTCCATCTGTATACAGTTTTAAGACAGATGTCTCAATGCTAAGATGACATCTCATCATTTCCCAAGCAAATACTGTACACCATGTCTCAGAGCATCTGTATAAAATCACCTGACAGCAAGTTTACTGGACCAGCCACGTTGAATAGATCTCAATACACTACATTCATAAAAAGAGTTTTGCTCCAAGTTTAGTATTATCTGGTGCTCAAGAATCATTTCTATGAGGTCCTGAATGCAAATTTGAAGTGCAATATCAGTATCAACTCAATCAAACTGTTACTCTACTATTATCTTGAAAGCATTGACAATCTACTGCAAAGATTGCAATACTTTGAAACTATTCGATGGTCACAGGAAATAATTAAATTGGGATTTCCAAGAATGCCAAATGTTATGGTCTAGATTGTAAAAAAAATTCTCAGAAATATTCACTTAGTGGCCACTGTGTTAGGTAAATCTGTACACCTGCTTGTGGCAGCAATACTTTAAAGCATGCAAGCAGACTTCCAGTCAAGATGGCACCAGTGAACAATGATTCCTTGAGCAACATCTGCCAGATAGCAAATCTTTTAAATTATTTCACTTTTTCTCTGCCTTTGGCTTGTTCTTTTTGTCTTGTTTGTGTTACAGAAAATGTTTATATATTTATGGTATCATGCAGATCATTAACATATAACATGAAAAGTTGTGGACCCAAAATCAATCCCTGCTAAACACCATTGGTCACTAAAGACCACCCTTTGCCTTCTACCGATGAGCAAATCTTATGTCCATGTAATACCTTGGGCACTTATCTTACTTAGCAGGCTCATATGCTTCTTTTGTGGTACTATGAATCAGAACAGGACTGGCAGTATAAAACTGGGCATTCCTGAGGCATTGTGGTCTGTCAACAACAGCAGAAACATTTTACTGCTGTTACGTCAAAGCGGGGAGCAAATTCCATAAAGAAGGCATACTGAGACCTCGGTGCCAGTCTAGTAAAGTTGCAACACAAGCCTAAACAGCAGAAATGGCATGCAATGGATAGGACCAATCAACAAAACAAAATCATTCTAATATCCTGTTACATCTAGTTATGAATTATGGAGTACATCTAAACAGCTGACATCCCCATCCTCAACATATAAAAGCTAAAGAGGAAGCTGAACCATTTGTAAACATTCAGCCAAAGGTGCAGAGTAAATGTACTTCCTACTGAGATTCCCATCATCAGGTTAAAAAGAAATGGCTGTAAACATTGGGTGCAGTGCTCATATGAATCGATATTCATGCCAACAGGTTGGAGGCTACCCAAGTCGACTATAAGGTGTTGTTCCTTCACCCTGAGGATGGCCTCTTTGTGGCACAAGAGGAAGCCATGCAGCAACATATCAGAACAGGAATGGGAATTAAAATGTTTGGTCATCAGGAAGTTCTGCTTTTGGCAGATGAAACAGAGGTTGTTTCTTTATCTTAAAGGCCTGTCTGGGGCTCTGAATGGAGGTGAGGGAGGAGGTGAATGGACAGGTATAGCACTTTGGCTGTATGCAGGGAGATGCCAGGAGGGAAGGGACGAATGGACAAGGGAATCATGAAAGAAGCTATCCCTGCGGAAAGTGGGAGAATTGGCGGGGCAGAGGTAAAGAATGGTTTGGTGGTAGGATCTCTTTGGAGTTGGCAGAAGTTGCAGAGAATGATGTGTTTAATATGGAGGCTCACAGGTGGTAGGTAAGGACAAGAGTAACCTTGTCACTGTTCAGTAGCAGGAAGATGGGATGAACGCACATGTTCAGGAAATGGAGATGATACAGGTGAGGGAGGAGCAATAACGGAGGAGGAACTCATTCTTTGAGGAAGCAGGACATCTCTGATATCCTGGAAAGAAAATCCTTATCCTGGTAAAAAATGCAGCAGAGATGAAGGAAATGAGATAGGGTGGGAAGAGGAACAGTCAAGATAGCCATGAGAATTGGTAGGTTTATAACAGGCATTGGTCAACAGTTTGTCTTCAGAGATGGAGGCAGAGATATCAAGAAGGGGAGGGAGAGGTCAGAAATAGACCAAGTAAATTTAAGGGCACAGTGGAAATTGGGGGCAAAGTTGATGAAAGTTATGATCTCAGCTTGGGGGCATGAAGCAGCACCAATGCAGTCATTAATGTACCAGAGGAAGAGTTGGGGATCATTACCGGGGAAGGCTTGGAACCTGGACACATAGCCAAAGAAAAGGCAGGCATCGCATAGCTACCCCTCGAGTCTGGAGAAAGGAGAGGGAATCAAATGAGAAATTGTTAAGGTAAAGACAAGTTCTGCCAGATGGAGGGAGGATGGTGGGAGGGGAACTGGTTTGTTGTTTTATTTAGAAAGAAGCATAGAGGTTTAAGGCCTTCTTGATTGCAGAGAGAGCTATAGAGTCTGTCCATAGTGAAAATGAGGCGGTCAGGGAATTAAAAGTTAGTGAGGAGATGGAGAGCACGAGAAGTCTCATAGATGTAGGAAGGAGGGGACACAGACAATTTTCCTTGCTTTCTAGTTCTAAAGATTACAGACTTCAACAGTTCTTGGACCATAATACCCCTCTTGACTTTTCCACTCTAATCTTTCTTCTAACCTCTCTCTATCTCCTTTCACCGTTTGGTTGTATTTTCACTTTCCCTCAGTTTCAAAATGATCAACCCACAGCTATGTTTTGCCCCCTACATTCCTACCTTATTTAGTTCTCAGCCCTACATGCCCCTGACTCTCCTTCTGCCACCTCAATCCTGTTTCTCTGGTCACCTTAGACTCTTGTTGAAGTCTTCAGAATTCCCAATCCTCTAGACCCTTCCTCAACACTTATTTTCTCTCAATTTATTTTCTGCTAACTGCCAGAGGATAAGAACTCCCTTGGCATTTCTACTCCTTATTCTCACGCTAACCCACCGAACGTGTGCACTCCGCTTATTAAGAACCAACCCTGACATCAACTTCAAACCTGTCAACAAGGTTGCAGATTGCTGCAGACTGGCAAAAGGACAAATATCAGTTCTCAGATACCTCCTCATATCTCCATATGCAGCATGAACAAAAGGCTATTAGCTTCATATGGTCACACGCCTCATTTCCCTTCACAGTTTTCATCTGCAGTTTTTGTTATTTTCAGATTACTGACATCATTAGCAAACGACAGAAGATGGCATCACGAGGGAGTCACGGCAGTGTAGTGATTCCCAGCTTGGGCTGTTTTGGAGTTCAGAGTTCAATTCTGGTGCCATTTTGTAAGGAGTCTCTGTATGGCCTCCCAGTGGAAAGCATGGGTTTTCTCTGGGCCCTCTGGTTTCCTCCCACAGTCCAAAGACAGAGCAGATTGGTCATTGTAAATTGTCCCATGGTTAGGTTAGGGTTAATCGAGTTTGATGAGGCTCTAAGGGCCGGGGGGAGTTTGATGCTGTATCACAACGTAAATAAAATAACATTTAACAAGAAGCTGCTCAGTGATGTTCACCAAGAATTTACAGTGCTTGAAAAAGTATTAGTCCCCACAATATTTTCACATTTTACTGTCTCATTTTCTAAACTTAAAATATATTGAAATCAGATTTTAATCAGATCATGTCAAATCGAAAGAAAAATTCCAAAACCTGTCAACAAATTACCAGGTTAACTTTCCTCAGGAACAATTCCATATATGGTATTACCTTACCAGATCACCCAATTTGTTGATTGTAGGATCACCTGAATAAATACCCCGCTTTTCGTAAAGTCCAAAAGTATGGTAGATTTTCAATCGACCAAACCAAAATGAAGACAAAAGAGCATTCAAAGCAGTGAGGGAAATTGATCACAGAGAAGCACACATTTGGGGAAGGGTATTAGGCCATCTGAAAGGCACTAAGCATTCTTTGGAGTTCAGTGGAGTCCAGGTTAAAAAAGCGGGAAAAATATGAAACCACGGCCACATTGACAAGGTCAGGCCACCCCTCTAAACTTAGTTGCTGGGGAAGAATGACACTTGTAAGGGAACTGACTGTGACGTCAAGAGTCACTCTGAGTGAGCTGTAGAAATCAGTGACTACAACCAGAGATGAAGTTAATGGCTCCATAAACTCTAAACGCTTGTATAACCAGTGTATTTATGGAAGAGAAAGAAGTCCTGGCTAAAGATAAATACGTACTTGCCCATGCAACACACACAAAATGCTGGTGGAACACAGCAGGCCAGGCAGCATCTATAGGAAGTACAGTCGACATTTCGGGCCGAGACCCTTCCTGACAAAGCGTCGACTGTACTTCTTCCTATAGATACCAGTATTTTGTGTGTGTTGCTTGAATTTCCGCATCTGCAGATTTCCTCGTGTTTACATACTTGTCTGTAAAGACTTTGCAAAAATCTTAGAAGATACTGTAAAGATATGGAAGAAGATCTTGTGGTTGGATAAGCCTAAAATGGAACTTTTTGGCCTCAACAGTAAGCAATAGGTGTGGTGTAAATTGAATACAATGCTTCAGCCAGCTAAAACACAACTGCAAAGTATGGTAGAGGTTGTATCATATTATGGGTTGCTTTTTAGCAGCAAGAACTGGATTGATGGGAATGTGAATGGTGCTAAGTACAGAAAGTTATTAGATAAAAACCTGCTAGCCTCTGCCAGAAAGCTTAAACTGGGGAGGAAGTTCATCTTTCAGCAGGACATTGACCCAAAGCACACTACCAGTGCGGCCGTGGAGTGGGTTCAAATGAAGAAAATTGATGCCCTTGAGTGGCCCAGTTAGAGTCCTGGCCTTAATCCGATCGAACTTTTCTAGCAACACCTCAAGATTTTGTGTCCACTACTGTTCCCCAACTAACCTGGCCCAGCTTGAGCAATACTGCAAGGAGGAATGGGCAAATTTTGCACTATCACATTATGCAAAGCTAATAGAGACTTATCCAAGAAGACTACTGACTGTAATAGCTGAGAGAGGTGGTTCAACCATGTACTGAACAAAATGGGATGAATACTTTTGAACAGCTGACATTTCAGTTTTGGGATGTTTAGTTTTTCATGCATTGCAATTTTCCCTGATTTTTGGACTCTATTGTGAAAAAAGGAGTATGTTATTCACAAATAACAATTCTCAGTTAAATTGATCAAAATCCCTGGTAGAAATACTCATTTATGTGAACAAAGGGTTGGGGTCTGCATACTTTTACAAGGCACTGTAGCTCCAGACCCCGTCACAATTTATATTAATTGTGACATTGAAGAACCCTAGTAACATATAACATATAACAATATAATAATAAATATAAGTAAAGCTGAAGTCATTGAGCGTCTCAGGGAAATGATTTATTGATTGGAGTCATACCTCGCCCAGTGATGTTGGAGGTCAATCACCCAAACCCCAGGACATTACTGCAGCAGTCCCTCAGTAAAGTGACCTGCTAATCATCTTCAGAAACTTCATCAAAAACCTTCCTTCCATCGTCAGATATGAAATGGAAATATTTGTGGGTGACCGCACCATGTTCAATCTCATTTGCAGCTGTTTAGTAAGTAACACAATTTATGCCTGCACAGAGCAGGACACAGATAACGTTCTGGCATGGACTGATAAATGCTGAGTACTATTTGCATTACAAATGACATTAAAATGTCACCTCTCACAAAAGACAGCCATTCCACCTATCCTTGGCATTCAAGGGCATAACAATTGCAGTTGGAATAATCAAAAACTTGCTTGAATGATTTCATCCTGCAAGAACACTTAGACTCTCAATGCCATTCAGAACAAAGCAGCCAACTTTAATGAAATTCGAAGCACCATATTCATCACAGCACACAGTGGCTGCACTTTGTACCAACTCAAAAATACACTGCAATTCCTTGCCCAAGGTCTGTACTTGAAACACTAGCCCAACAAAGAAGGCTGGGGTTCTCCTTCAGGATCACACATCAAACTGATTTCAAAATATATTCTTTCCTTTCAGTTAGTCCTGACGAAGGGTCTCGGCCCGAAACGTCGACAGTGCTTCTCCTTATAGATGCTGCCTGGTCTGCTGTGTTCCCCCAGCATTTTGTGTGTGTTGTTTCAAACTATATTCTCACTGGTTCTAAGTTCTCTACATTCCTCTCCGACTACACATTTGCACACCATTTGTCTGTCCTGTTGGGAGTGGTCTTTCTTAGATTCCATTGTGTTTTTTGGATTTAATGTGCATATCTGCAAGAAAATATATCTTGGGGTTGTATATGCTGACAAACAGAGTACATATTTGATAATAAATTTACATTCAACTTTGAGCCACACAAATTGAAAAATTATCAACAGAAGAACTGCAAGTTCTATTGTGTTGATCACTAATCCTTTCTTATTAGCAACTGGGGGTTGAAAGCAAATGCTGGGTATTCCAAAGATGCTCATATCCCAATAAAAAACAAAGATGAGAAAACTGACTCTATAAATACATTTCCATAATTGAATACATTGCTAATTTAAATTACTAGCTAAGCTCCAGTATTCTGGCAAGTGAATGAAAGAAAGACAATGAGAAATGGTTCAGAAATTCCGTTGATGAAACTATGAAATTTAGATGCCATTCACGCAAACAAAGTGTGAAACAAACCAAATGTGATATGCACTGTGAAGCAATAGGCTTCTTGATTCAATTCAGGCAAATATAGATGATAGAGTCATAGTTGAAATAGTGCATTCAGTTTTGGTCACCCTGCTTAAGGAAAGGCTATTAAGCTAGAAAGAGTGCAGAGGAGATTTACAAAGCTGTTGCTGGGACTTGAGGGATAGAGTCATAGAGAGAGAGGTTGAGCAGGTTTAACCATTTTCACTGAAGTGTGCAAGAATGAGGAGTGATCACATTGAGGTATATAAAATCTTGAGGATGTAGATAGAAAACAAATCTCAACGTTGTATATACTTCGATAATAAATTTACATTGTACTTTGAGTGAATGCACACACTGTTTTCTGAGTTGGACAATCAGAAACTACAGGTACACGTTTAGGGTGGGAAGGGAGAAATTTAGGGTGTATGGTAATGTAACAGCTAGCACATGGCTTTATAATGCTAGTGATCACTGCTTGGGATTCAGTTCCCACCACTACCTGCAAGGAGTTCATATATTCTCCCCGTGACCACGTGTTTCTCCAGTGCTCCGATGGTACGGCCGACATTTCAAAGATGTATGGTTAGGGTTAGCAAGTTGTGGGTATGCTCTGTCAGCGCTGGAAGCATGGCAACATTTGTAGGCTCTTCAGTATAATCTGTGCTGATTTGCTGCAAACGATCCATTTCACAGTATGTTTCAATGTACATAGAACATTACAGCACAGAAACAGGCCTTTTGGCCCTTCTTGGCTGTGCCGAACCATTTTTCTGCCTAGTTCCACTGAACTGCACCTGGACCATATCCTTCCATACACCTCTCATCCATGTACCTGTCCAAGTTTTTCTTAAATGTTAAAAGTGAGTCCGCATTTACCACTTCATCTGGCAGCTCATTCCACCCTCCCACCTCTCTCTTTGTGAAGAAGCCCCCCCCCCCCCCATGTTCCCTTTAAACTTTTCCCCCTTCACCCTTAACTCATGTCCTCTGGTATTTTTTTTCTCCCCTAGCTTTAGTGGAAAAAGTCGGCTTGTATTCACTCTATCTATACCCATCATAATTTTATAAACCTCTATCAAATCACCCCTCATTCTCCTACACTCCAGGGAATGAAGTCCTAACCTATTCAACCTTTCTCAGTAACTCAGTTTCTCAAATCCTGGCAACATCCTTGTAAACCTTCTCTGCACTCTTTCAACATTATTAATATCCTTCCTGTAATTTGGTGACCAAAACTGCTCACAATACTCTAAATTCAGCCTCACCAATGTCTTGTACAACCTCACCTTATCTCATCTTATCTTATACATGTGACAAATAAAGCTACTCTTTAATCAGAAATTATAAAACATAGATTTGGAGGGGTTCAGAGGTAAAACAATGTCTGATTATCAGGCAACACAAAAAATGCCAGAGGAACACAGCAGGCCTGGCAGTATCTATGGAAAGGGTACAGCCGACATTTCAGACTGAAAGCCTTCAGCAGTCCAGTAGCATCTTGTTTGTGACCTGATAAGCAGGAGTGATCAAATTTAAAAGCGAGATGGCCAGAGTTCAGAGACAGCATGTTTTGGTAAGGGTAAGAGGTAAAAATTGCAAACTTAGGGAACCCCAGTTAATGAAAGATATTGAAGGCTTGATCTGGGAAAAGAAGGACACATTAGCCAAGTTTTGAAAATTGTTATCAAATAAATCATTTTAAGTGTGAGGTGGTTCATTTCGGTAGGTCAAATATGACAGCAGAATATAGTATTAAAGATAAGACTCTTGACAGTGTGGAGGATCAGAGGGATCTTGGGGTCTGAGTCCATAGGACACTCAAAGCAGCTGCGCAGGTTGAAAATGTGGTTAAGATACCATATGGTATATTGGCCTTCATCAATCATGGAATTGAACTTGGGAGCCGAGAGGTAATATAGGACCCTGGTCAGACCCCACTTGGAGTACTGGGCTCAGTTCTGGTCACCTCACTACAGGAAGGATGTGGAAGCCATAGAAAGGGTGAAGAGGATATTTACAAGGATGTTGCCTGGATTGGGGAGCATGCCTTCTGAGAATAGGTTGAGTGAACTTGGCCTTTTCTCCTTGGAGCGGTGGAGGATGAGAGGTGACCTGATAAAGGTATATAAGATGATGAGAGGCATTGATCATGTGGATAGTCAGAGGCTTTTTCCCAGGGCTGAAATGGTTACCACAAGAGGACACAGGTTCAATGTGCTGGGGGGTAGGTACAGAGGAGATGTCAGGGGTACGTTTTTTACTCAGAGAGTGGTGAGTGTGTGGAATGGGCTGCTGGCAACGGTGGTGGAGGTGGATATGATAGGGTTTTTTAAGAGACTTTTAGATAGGTACATGCAGCTTAGTAAAATAGAAGGCTATAGGTAAGCCTAGTAATTTCTAAGGTAAGGATGTGTTCGGCACAACTTTGTGGGCAGAAGGGCTTGTATTGTGCTGTAGGTTTTCTATGTTTCTAAGTTTTTAGAGAATATATAAAAATAACATAAAATAAGTAGGAGGGCAGTGGGAGCCATTCAATTACCTCAGCAATTAAGGAGAATTCTAAAACCATTTAAAAAGCAGGGATGACAATGGCTGGAGTTTCTGGGAGCAATTCGGTAGGCACAAGATACAGAAATCCCGAAGTATCCTATCGGCAATATGACACAACCGTGGCTGGAAAGAGAAGTCAAAGCCAACAGCAAAGCCAAAGAGAGAACATACAATAGAGCAAAAATTAGTGGGAAGTTAGAGGATTGGGACACTTGTAGAAATCAACAGAAGGTAATTAAAAAAGTCAAAAAGAGGGAAAATATGTTTTGCGAATGTAAACCATCCTGACAATAATATTAAGTAGAATACAAAAAGTTTCTTCCGATATATGGAGAATAAAAGAGAGGCAAGAGTAGATGTCAGACAGCTGCAAAATAATGCTGGAAGGTAGTAATGGGGAAAAAGAAATGACGGATGAACTGAATAAGTATTTTGCATCAGTCTTCATTGTGGAAGACACTAGCAGTATGCCAGTGTCAGTGCCAGCAGTGTGTGAAGTTGTAATTACTTGGGAAATTTGCTTGGGAAACCCAAAAGTCTGAAGGTAAATAAATCACCTGGACCTGATGATCTACATCCCAGGATTCTAAAAGAAGTGGCTGAAGAGATTGTGGAGGCACTGATAATGATCTTTCAAGAATCAATAGATCTTGGCGTGGTTCTGGAGGACTGAAAAATTGCAAATGTCACACTACTCTCTTCAAGAATGGAAAGAGATGGAAGAAAGGAAATTATAGTCCAATTAGTCTGACCTCAGTGGTTGAGAAGATGTTGGAGTGGATTGTTAAGGATATGGTTTTGGGGTACCTGGAGGCACATGATAAAATAGGCTGAAGACAGCATAGTCTCTTTAAGGGAAAATCTTGCCTGACAAATCTATTAGAATTATATGAAGAAGTAACAAGCAGGATGGACAAAGGAGAATCAATTGATGTTGTGTACTTGGGTTTTCAGAAGGCTTTTGAGAAGGTGCTGCACATGAAGCTGCTTAACAAGAGCCCATAGTATTACAGGAATGATACTATCATGGATAGAACACTGGCTGACAGGAAGCAAAAAGTGAGAATAAAGGGAGCCTTTTCTGGTTGACTGCTGGTGACAAGTAGAGCTCGATAGGGGTCTATGTTAGGACCACTTCTTCATACGTTACATGGCAGTGATTTGGATGACTGAATTGATGGTTTTGTGGCCAAGTTTGTAGACAATACAAAGATAGGTGGAAGGGCAGGTAGTGTTGAGGAAGAAGGAAATCTGCAGAAAGACTCAGAGTGGGAGAATAGGTAAAGAAGTGGCAAATGGAATGCAGTTTCGGGAAGTGATCATGCACTTTGGTTGAAGAAATAAAAGCATAGAGTATGTTCTAAATGGCAAGGAAGATCAAAAATCTGAAGTGCAAAGGGATTTGGGAGTCCTTGTGCAGGATTCCCTAAAGGTTAATTTGCAGGTTGAATTGGTGGTGAGGAAGACGAATACAATGTTAGCATTCATTTTGAGAGGACTAGAATACAAGAAGCAAGGATGTAATGTTGAGGCTTTATAAGGCACTACTAAGAGCAGCTTGGGGCCCCTTATTGAAGAAAGGAAGTGCTATCATTGAAGGCGATTCAGAGGAGGTTCACAAGAATGATTCGGACAATGAATGGGTTACGATATGAAGGTTGATTGTTGGCTTTGAGCCTGTACTCACTGGAATTCAGAAGAATAAGAGGCAATCTCATTGAAGCCTATTGAATGTTGAAAGGCCTTGAAAGAGTGTTTGTGGAGAGGATGTTTTCTAGAGTGAAGGAATCTAGAACACAGCCTCCAAATAGAGAAACATCCATTTAGAATGGAGTTGAGGAGGAATTTCTTTAACCAGAGAGTGGTGAATCTGTGAAATTAATTGCCATGGGCAGTTGAGGAGACCAAGACATTGAATATATTTAAGGCAGAGGTTTATAGATTCTTGATTAATCATGGCATGAAGAGTTACAGGGAGAAGGCAGGAGATTGGGGCCAAGAGGGAAATGGATCAGCCATGATGAAATGATGGAGCAGACTTGATGGGCCAAATGGCCTAATTCTGTTCCTCTGTTTTCTGGTCTTAGAGTCCAAGTATATTAGTAGCTAAGGAAGGAATAACTCTCCTTGGGGCGAGAGATAGTTGAGTGACACCCTAAATAAATGCCTCAAATTGGTAGTGTAGAGAGTTAGGGTACATTGATATTCTAGAACACATCTGTATCAGGAAGGAGGAAGTGCAAGAAACATTGGCACACATTAAATCCCCAGGACCAGATGGCATTTACCCCAAGATTCTAAGGGAAGCAAGGGAAGAGATTGCTGGTGGAATGACAGAGATATCTGCATCTTTGTTAGTCTTAGGTGATACTAGAAGACTGGAGGATAGCTAATCCAGCCCCTTGATCAAAAAGGGCAGTAGGGATAAACCTGGAAGCCACAAGTCATTGAGCAATATCTCTGCTCCAGAAGATTGAGAGACTAGATTTACAGTATGTTCACTTGGAAAGAAAAGGACTGATTAGGAGAGGTCAGAATGACATGAATGAGAACTTAGGGGAAATGAATCTCATTCCACCGAGATGCGACACTGAGCATCATTGGAAGTCATTCCTGCCTGTGGCCATCAAACTTTACAACTCCTCCCTCGGAGTGTCAGACACCCTGAGCCAATAGGCTGGTCCTGGACTTATTTCCACTTGGCATAATCTACTTGTTATTAATTAATTATTTCTGGTTTTTATTTTGCTATATTTCTACTCTATTCTTGGTTGATGCAACTGGAACGAAACCCAATTTCCCTCGGGATCAATAAAGTACGTCTGTCTGTATGCAGAAGACACGAAAATTGGCAGAGATGTAGATAATGACAAAGGTTATTTAAAGTACAGCAAGACATGGATCAGGTAGAAAGTTTCGCAGACTGGCGGCAGATAAAATTTAATCCAAAGAAGTGTGAGGCACTTTGAGAGTTCAAATCCTGATAGGACACATCAAATAAATGGTAAGGAACTTGGGAGTGTTGATGTATAGAGAGAGCTTGAAGTACAAGTTCATGTCTCCCTGAAAGTGGTGAGACAGGTGGATAGTAGTAAAGAAAGCAATTTGTATGTCTGTCTTCATGTGCCGATGCATTGAGTAGAAGAGTTAGGATGCCATGTTGTAGCTGGAAAAAACAATGATTAGGCCACACTTCGAATATCATGTACAGCTTGGGTCACTAATGGAAGAATATAGTAGCATTAAGGGCAGTAGCAAAGGAGATTCACTAGGAAGTTGTCTGGAATGGAGAGCCATTATCAAAAAGCTGCAATGCAGAGGCTGCATTTATTCTCACTCTAATCTATTGGGTCAAGGGGTGACCTTACAGAGGTTTACAAATTATGAAACATAGTCTGAATCTTTTCTCCAGGGCTGAGGACTCCAGATTTAGAAGGCATAGGTTTGGGAAAAGAGGGGAGATATTTAAAGGAGATCTGAAAGGCAAGATTTTCATGCAGTGTGGTGAATATTTGAAATCAGCTGTTGGACTAAGTAGTGGAGGCAGCTACTATTATAGACTTTAAAGGGCGCTTCGCTAAGAATCGGATAGGGTCTTAATGCGGGTAATTGAGAATAACCTGAGTAGATATTGTAGACAGCATGGACAAGGGCCTGTTTCTGTTCTGTAGTTGTAGAGAATTGTAATTGCAGAGTTGAGAAAATATGCTGGCCTAGTCACTGACAGTATTGTAGGTAACAAAATGAGAAGCTGAAAAGTTAAGTGCAATCACTTGGGAAAAATGGGATGTGGATTGAAAAATAATTTCTACAAATAGCACATAGTGAAGAGGTCAGCAAAAATCCATGGAATGAATAAGATAAACCATACAGGGGCAAGAACGGGTTTCAAATTCATAGTCACAAACAAGAGAAAATCTGCAGATGCTGGAAATCCAAGTAACACACTCAAAATGGTACTGAAAGCAGACTACAGGGAGTTAGGAAGGAAGTTGAGAAGCAGGACCACTAAGGTCGTAATCTTGGGATTACTGCCTGTGCCACGCAACAGTGAGAATACAAATAGGATGAGGTGGAGGATAAATGCATGGCTGAGGGATTGGAGCAGGGGGCAGGGATTCAGATTTCTATATCATTGAGACCTCTTTTGGGGCAGGTGTGACCTGTACAAAATGGACGGGTTGCACTTGAATCCCAGGGGAAACAATATCCTGGAGGGGAGGTTTGCTAAGGCTACAGGGGAGAGTTTAAACTAGAATTGTTGCGGAAGGGTGGGAACCGAACTGAAGAGACTGGGGAAGAGGAGGTTGGCTCACAAATAGAGAAAGCTTGTAGACAGTGCGAGAGGGAGGATAGGCAGGTGATAGAGAAGGGATGCGCTCAGACCAAAGGTTTGAGATGTGTCTATTTTAACACAAGGAGTGTTGTGAACAAAGTGGATGAGCTAGAGCATGGATCAGTACTTGGAGATATGATGTGGTGGCCATTATAGAAACTTGGATGGCTCAGGGCCAGGAATGGTTACTTCAAGTGCCAGGTTTTAGATGTTTCAGAAAGGACAGGGAGGGAGGCAAAAGAGGTGGGGGTGTAGAACTGTTGATCAGAGATAGTGTCACGGCTGCAGAAAAGGTGCATGCCATGGAGAGATCCTCTACAGAGTCTCTGTGGGTGGAGGTTAGGAACAGGAAGGGGTCAATAACTTTACTGGGCGTTTTTTATAGGCCGCCCAATAGTAACAGGTATATCGAGGAGTAGATAGGGAAACAGATCTTGGAAAGGTGTAATAGTAACAGAGTTGTTGTGATGGGAGATTTTAATTTCCCAAATATCAATTGGCATCTCCCTAGATCAAGGGTTTAGATGCGGTGGAGTTTGTTAAGTGTGTTCAGGAAGGATTCTTGACACAATATGTAGATAAGTCGACAAGAGGAGAGGCTGTACTTGATTTGGTATTGGGAAATGAACCTGGTCAGATGTCAGATCTCTCAGTGGGAGAGCATTTTGGAGATATTGATCATAATTCTATCTGCTTTCCAATAGCATTGGAGAGAGATAGGAACAGACAAGTTAGAAAAGCGCTTAACTGGAGTAAGAAGAATTATGAGGCTAACAGGCAGGAAATTGGAAGCTTAAATTGGAACAGATGCTCTCAGGGAAAAGTACAGAAGAAATGTGGCAAATGTTCAGGAGATATTTGTGTGGAGTTCTGCATAGGTACATTCCAATGAGACAGGGAAGTTATGGTACAGGAACCGTGTTGTACAATGGCTGTAATAAATCTAGTCAAGAAGAAAAGAAAAGCTTACAAAAGGTTCAGAGAGCTAGGTAACGTTAGAGATCTAGAAGGTTATAAGGCTAATAGGAAGAGCTTAAGAAGGAAATTAGGAGAGCCAGAAGGGGCCATGAGAAGGCCTTGGTGGGCAAAATTAAGGAAAACCCCAAGGTATTCTGCAAATATGTGAAGAACAAGAGGATAAGACATATAAGAATAGAACCTATCAAATATGACAATGGGAAAGTGTGTATGGAACGGAGGAAATAGCAGAGGTACTTAATGAATACTTTACTTCAGTATTCACTATGGAAAAGCATCTTGGTGATTGTAGTGATGACTGCAGCAAGCTGAAAAGCTTGAACATGTAGATATTAAGAAAGAGGATGTGCTGGAGCTCTTAGAAAGCATCAAGTTGAATAAGTCACCTGGACCGGATGAGATGTTCCCCTGGCTACTGTGGGAGGCGAGGGAAGAGATTGCTGAATTTTGCATCATCAATGGGGACAGGAGAGTTCTGGAGGAATGGAGGGTTGTGGATGTTGTTCCTTTATTCAAGAAAGGGAGTAGGGATAGCCCAGGAAATTATAGACCAGTAAGTCTTACCTCAGTGGTTGGTAAGTTGATGGAGAAGATCCTGAGAGGCAGGATTTATGAACATTTGGAGAGGTATAATATGATTAGAAGTAGTCAACATGGCTTTGTCAAGGGCAGGTCGTGCCTTACGAGCCTGATTGAATTTTTTGAGGATGTGACTAAACACATTGATGAAGGAAGAGCAATAGATGTAGCGTATATGATTTCAGCAACACATTTGATAAGGTACCCCATGCAAGGCTTTTTGAGAAGTAAGGAGGCATGGGATCCAAGGGGTATGCTTTGTGGATCCAGAACTAGCTTGCCCACAGAAGGCAAAGGGTGGTTGTAGACAGGTCATATTCTGCATGGAGGTCGTTCACCAGTGGAGTGCCTCAGGGATCTGTTCTGAGACCCTTACTCTTCGTGATTTTTATAAATGACCTGGATGAGGAAGTGGAGGGATGGGTTAGAAAGTTTGTTGATGGCACAAAGGTTGGAGGTGTTGTGGATAGTGTGGAGGGCTGTCAGCGGGACATTGATAGGATTGCAAAACTGGGCTGAGAAGTGGCAGATGGAGTTCAACCCAGATAAGTGTGAAGTGGTTCATTTCGGTAGGTCAAATATGATGGCAGAATATAGGATTAATGGTAGGACTCTTGGCAGTGTGGAGGATCAGAGGGATCTTGGGGTCCGAGTCCATAAGACGCTCAAAGCAGCTGTGCAGGTTGAAAATGTGGTTCAGAAGGTGTACGCTGTATTGGCCTTCATCAATCATGGAATTGAACTTGGGAGCCGAGAGGTAATGTTGCAGCTATATAGGACCCTGGTCAGACCTCACTTGGAGTATTGTGCTCAATTCTAGTCGCCTCACTACAGGGAGGATGTGGAAGCCATAGAAAGAGTGCAGAGGAGACTTATAAGTATGTTGGCTGGATTGGGGAGCATGCCTTATGAGAATAGGTTGAGTGAACTCAGCCTTTTGTCCTTGGAGTGACGGAGAATGAGAGGTGACCTGATAGAGGTGTACAAGATGATGAGAGACATTGATCGTGTGGATAGTCAGAGGCTTTTTCCCAGGGCTGAAATGTTTGCCACAAGAGGACACAGGTTTAAGGTGCCTGGGAGTAGGTAGAGAGGAGATGTCAGGGGTAAGGTTTTTACTCAGAGAGTGGTGAGTGTGTGGAATGGGCTGCTGGCAACAGTGGTGGAGGCGGATACGATAGGGTCTTTTAAGAGACTTTTGGATAGGTACATGGAGCTTAGAAAAGTAGAGGACTTTTGGTAAGCCTAGTAATTTCTCAGGTAGGGACGTGTTCCGCACAACTTTGTGGGCCAAAGTGCCTGTATTGTGCTGTAGGTTTTCTATGTTCTAAAATGCTGGAGAAACCCTTCAGCCCAAAACGTCAACTACACTTTTTTTTTCCATATTTGCTGCCTGGCCTGCTGAGTTCCTCCAGCCTTTTGTGTGTGTTGTTCTGATTTATTGTACCAGTTAAATACAATAATATCTTGAGCTAAATGAGGTGAATACTGTGGAAAGAATAGCTACTGGATTTATCTATGATGAGACATTTGTGGAAGGGCGACCAGTAACATTTCATTTTGACTTGGGAGCAATATGTAACATTTTACCAAAACACAGTATCAAACCCGAAGTGGTGTAGTCTAAACTATCAATTAATTTATTTAGAGATACAGTAGGTTAACAGGCCCCTCTGGCACAATGAGCTGACACTGCTCAATTACACCCTTGTGACCAATTGACCTATTAACCCGTACATCTTCAGAATGTGGAAAGAAACCGCAGCACTCACGGGGAAAACAGACAGTGGCGGAATTGAATACCGTGACGGAGTTGGCACTGTAATAACCTTAAGCTAACTACTATGCTACCACAACAGCTATATGCCATTGGCGTACCTATTGCACTGCAATCTTTTTGGAAGTGCACTCTGAAGGTGTTAAATCCAGTGAATAAAAAGAACTATAATATGCTTCATTGTAGTTAACTAGAAAGATGCATTTTAGTCCCTTTGATGGATTTATGTCATCGGCCCCCAATAGCCAGCAGGAGTTAGATGGATCAGAATCACTGGCATATATCATGAGATTTGCTGTTATGTGGCAGCAGAACAATGCAATACATAATAATAAAAAAACTATAAACTACAATAAATATATATATTAGTTACATTAAATTAGTGAAGAAAAGTAGTGAGGCACGGTTCATGGGTCAATATCTATTCTGAAATTAGATGGCAGAGGAGAAGCTGTTCCTGAATCACTGAATGTGAGCCTTCAGACTCCTGAGAAGAGGAGTCTCAGGATGGAGACTCCACTCTGGGCGATGGAGGTCCTTAATGATGGATGCCACCTTTTTGAGACATCGCTCCTTGAAGATGTCATGGAAGCTAGTGCCCAGAATGGAGCTGACTGTGTTCACAACTTTCTGCAGCTTCTTTCGAACCTGTGCATTAGTTCCCACCCCCTGCCAGCATACCAGACAGTGATGCAGCCAGTTAGAATGCTCTCCACGGTATATTTGCAAAAATTTACAAGTGCCTTTGGTAACATAACCTCCCCAAACACCTAGTAAAATATATCCCCACTGTAGTGCCTTCTTTGTAGCTGCATTGATATGTTCGGCCCAGATAGATCCTTAGAGATGTTGACACCCAGGAACTTGAAATTTCTCACTCTTTCCACTTCTGACCCCTCTATGATGACTGCAGTGTGTTCCCTAATCTTACACTTAAGTTCGCAATCAGTTCTTTGCTCTTACTGACATTGCGTGCAAGGTTGTTGCTGTGATACCATTCAACTAACTGATCTATCTCATTCCTGTATGTCTTCTTATTACCATCTGAAATTCTGCCAACAATAGTTGTGTCATCAGCAAATTTATAGATGGTATTTAAGAGTGAGCAGTTTCAAGTTCCTGGGTGTCAAGATCTCTGAGGGTCTAACCTAGTCCCAACATATCGAAGCAGTTATAAAGAAGGCAAGACCATGACTATACTTCATGAGGAGTTTGAAGAGATTTGGTATGTCAACCAGTACACTCAAAATCTTCTGTAGATGTACTGTGGAGTGCATTCTGACAGGCTGCATCACTATCTGTTATGGCGGGGCGGGGGGGGGGGGGGGCACTGCACAGGACCGAAAGAAGCAGTAGAGAGTTGTAAATTTAGGTGGCTTCATCTTGGGTACTAGCCTACAAGGTACCCAGGACATCTTTAGGGACCGGTGTCTCAGAAAGGCAACGTCCATTATTAAGGACCTCCAGCACCCAGGATATGTCCTTTTCTCACTGTTACCATCAGATAGGAGGTACGCACACACTCAGTGATTCATGAACAGCTTCTTCCCCTCTGCCATCTGATTCTGAAATGGACATTGAACACTACTTCACTTTTTAAATATATATTATTTCTGTTTCTTGCGTGATTTTTAACCTATTCAATATACATATACTGTAATTGATTTACTTATTTTTTTTCTTCTTCTTCTATATTATGTATTGCATTGAACAGCTGTTGCTAAGTTAACGAATTTCACAACAAATACCAGTGATAATAAACCTGATTCTGATTTATGGTGAAATCTAGGAGGGGTCCACAGGTTAAAGTTCTAAATTAAAGCAAGGCCAATTTTGATGGCATTAGGTGACACCATGTAGCAATGAAATGGGTGAAACTGTTTGCAGGGGATAGGACAACTGGCAAGTGGGAAGCTTTTAAAAGTGTAAGTCCAAGGGTAGCATATTCCTGCTGGGTGAAGGACAAGGCCTGCAATTTTAGAGAACCTTCGCTAAAGCTCTGGTCAGGTAAAAAGAGTTTAGGTAATTGGAAACAAGTGAATCCTTCCAAGACTTTAAGTGGAGGAGTACACTTAGGGAGTAAATGAGAAGCCCAAAAAGTGGGTGTGAGATGAATCTAGCAGGCACAATTAATGCATATTGTTACGTACCCCTGTCACGTGACAGGTGTTGAAGCTATACTGGACTTGAGGTAATGGTCTTGTGATGGTGGAGTGACGTCATTTTCCTGCCAGTAGAGGTCATGTGACAGGTTTTTTTTACAGGGTATAAAAGGAGGACCCCTCCCTGTGAGGGGGGCAGTTCGTGGCTGGATTTGCCATGTTGACTTCATGCCACTGTGTGATTTAATGTTATGACGCAGTTTAGTTGAAAGATGGAGTTTTATTTAATGCCTAAAGTTTAAAGGGTCATTGCCAGCAGTTTCTTTATAATACTGCTAGTTAAAAATCAGCGGAGAGTGAAGATCGAAGTTCGGGAGCTAAAAGTCTATTTCGACGGTGAAACAGGTTCAACCTTGTTTGATCCTCATTCGGAAGGAATTCATTGACTGTGCTCATGTTAATCTCTGTGAAATAGCAGAAAGGATTGAGTACAGTGTTGTAAAGGAAAGGTCAGTGCCTTTAAGCCATTTCATTTTTCATCTTCGTAAATTCTTCGTGGGAAAAGTAGTTCGACTGGGAATCGCAGCAACACGACGTGAAAGAGAATTTAAATTGTCTTAAAAAGTCTCTCCCTTAAATGGACTGTAAGCATTTTGAACTTTTGCAATACTACTTTGAAGAACTGTTTTTGCAACATCGCTTTAAGAACTGTTTAAGCTTCATTGCTTTAAGAACTGTTTAAGCTGCCGCACAGCAGCTGATTTCCAGTTATGTTGGTGATTTGTTTACTTTTGGGGGTTTGTTTTTCAGTGTTTAATAAATGTTTTATTTGTTATAAAAACCCCTGCCTCACGCATATATTTATTGTTGCTGAGTCCGTAACAATATCCTCAGAGATTCTAAAGGAAATTTAAGAGTAAGAGGGTGGTAGTGGAGAGAATAGGTGCATTTAAGGTCTGCTTGGCTGTGTACCTTTGGAGCCACAGGTATTAAAAAATAATACTCATCAGTTTTTATTGTGAAGAACATGATGGGCACTAAAGAAATGAGGAAACTGTGAAGATGTCTTGGATTCCAGGAGGTATTGCCAGCCTTAAAACACTTTAAGATAGATAATTCTCCAGACCATGACTTTCTGGGTAGTTGGGAAAGAAACAGCAGAGCCCCTTGAGTCTCTTGCAGAGTTATTTGCTTCATCATAAGCCATAGATGCAACTCCGGGAGGCTGGAGGGAGCAAATGTTATTCCATTATTTAAGAAGAACAGTAAAGACAAGCCAGAGAACTATAGGCTAATGAGTCTGACATCAGTGCTGGGTAAATTAAATTACTGGTGATTCTGAAGTACAGGATCAGTCAACATTTGTATAGGCAAGATCTAATTAAATATATTTAGCACAGTTTTATGCATGGGAAATAGTGTCTGACAAATCATTGAGGCAACCAAGAGGATGCATGAGGGCACTGGCAGTGGATATTGTCTATACGAACTTCAGCATGGCCTTTGACAAGGTCCCACATGGCAGACTGGTCTGCAAGGAAGACTTCATGGGATTCCCGCGAGAAATAGCTATCAGATTCATAAAATGAGTCAATGATAGAAAACAGAGCCTGATGGTGGAATATAATGACAAGTCAGAGAAAGAAGGTGGGGGGATGAGTAAAAATATAGAGTTTGCTGAAAAATAGAAAGGGTGGTGAAAAAGGCACTTAGTACACTGGCCTTCATCAGTCAGGCCACTGAGTTCAGGAGTTGGAGCATTATGTTGCAGTTGGTTAGACAGCACTTGAAGTACTGCTTACAGTTTTGGTTGCCCTCTTGTAGGGAAAACTTCAATAAACCAGAAAAAATGCAGAGATTTATGAGGATGTTGCCATGACTCGAAGATCGAATTATAGGGAGCTATAGGTTCTAACTTAATTCCTTGGAATGCAGGATATTGAGAGGTGATCTTATAAGCGTATAAAATCATGAGGAGCAGAGGTAGGGTGAACACATATAGTCTTTTTCTCAGCGAAGGGAACAAACAAACAGAGGGCATAGGTTTAAGATGAGAGGCGAAAGATTTGAAAGGGACATTAGGGGCAACCTCTTCATACAGAAGGTGACATGTATATGTCACCTTCTAAAGGAAGTGACCAAGCCTGGTACAATGACAACATTTAAAGACATTTAGATCAGTACATGGAGAGTAGGTTTTAAATATATATGGGCAAATGGGATTAGCTTGGTGGACACTGGTCAATATGGACAACTTGAGACAAAGACAAGGAAATCTGCAGATGCTGGAAATTCAAGCAACACACACAAAATTCTGGTGGAACGCAGCAGGCCAGGCAGCATCTATAGGAAGAAGTACAGTCGGCATTTCAGACTAAGACCCTTCGTCAGGACGTTTCGAGTCTTGGCCCGAAACGTCGACTGTACTTCTTCCTATAGATGCTGCATAGCCTGCTGCGTTCCACCAGCAATTTGTGTGTGTAACTTGAGACAAAGGACTATTTCCATCTGTTTTATTCTGTGACACTATGACTCTACATATTTGCAGTGACTAGTTACAAAAAACACCTCAGCCTATCCAAGGATACTCCATATCATTGGAATTGGTGCCAATACAAGAAGACGATTGATTGATAAAAGAATATATAGGGAACCTGATCCTGTAATCACATCTGGATATAAGCCTCAGGAAAACCAAAAGAAGCTAGGATAAAATCAGAATCAGAATCAGATTTATTATCACTGGCACGTGTCGTGATATTTGTTAACTTAGCAGCAGCAGTTCAATGCAATATATAATATAGAAAGAAAAAAATATGTAAATCAATTAAAGTATATATTAAATATATTAAAATAATGGAAAACAGAAATAATATATATAAAAAAGTGAAGCTGTGTTCAATATCTATTTAGAAATCGGATGCCGGGGGGGAAGAAGCCTTTCCTGAATCACTGAGTGTATGCCTTAATGCTTCTGTACCTCCTTCCTGAGGGCAACAATGGAAAGAAGGCATGTCCTATGCGATGGGGCCTTAATAATGGACATTGCCTTTCTGGGGCACCACTCCTTAAAGATACCTTGGATGCTACAGAGGCTAGTATACAAGATAGAGCTGACTAATTTTATAACATTCTGTAGGTTCTTTCAGTCCTATGCAGTAGCCACTCCCCCCCCCCCTGCCCCTTCCCCATACCAGACAGTGATGCAGCCTGTCAGAATGCACTCCATGGTACATCTATAGACGTTTTTGAGTGTTTTAGGTGACAAACCAAATCACTTCAAACTCCTAAGGAAATATAACTGTTGTCTTTTTTATAGCTGCATCGATATGTTGGGACAAGATTAGATTTTCAGAAATCTTGACACACAGAAACTCTATCCATTTCCGAGGATTGGCTCGTTGTCCCTCATCTTACCCTTTCTGATGTCCACAATCAGCTTTTTCATCTTACTGACATTGAGTGCAAGCTTATTGTTATGACACAACTCAACTAGCTGGTATACCTCACTCCTGTATGCCTTCTTGTATCCATTTGAGATTCTACCAACAACGGTTGTATCATCAGTAAATTTATAGATGGCATTTGAGCTATACTTAGCCACACAGTCATGGGTATAGAGGAAGTGGAGCACAGATCTAGCCCTCAGCAGACAACAAACCTCCTGGATCATCCATGGCATTTGGTTTGTGAATGTACAGCAAATTTTCGTAGAATTCCAGGAGAATTTCTGTCAATCCAAGAAACTGGAAGACCTTGTGTCAAAGTAAAGCTGATTGAGACTGGTTGCTTGCTCTGGATGCATGCAACACATGTAATATCAAGTGTATTGTATTCAAGTTGGATAAGTTACCAGGACCAGATAAGATACCCCAGGCTACTATGGGAGACAAGGGAGGTGATTGCTGAGCTTCTGGCAATGATCTTTGAGGTTCCGGTGGATTGGAAATTTATGGATGTTGTTCCATTATTCAAGAAAGGGAGTAGAGATACCCCAGGAAATTATAGACCAATGAGTCCTTCTTCAGTGGTTGGTAAGTTGATGGAGGGGATCCTGAGAGGCAGGATTTATGAACATTGGAGAGGCGTAATATGATTAGGAATAGATAGCATTGCTTTGTCAAAGGCAGGTCATGCCTTACGAGCCTGATTGAATTTTTTGAGGATGTGACTAAACACATTGATGAAGGTGGAGCAGTAGATGTAGTGTATATGGATTTCAGCAAGGCATTTGACAAGGTACCCCATGCAAGGCTTATTGAGAAAGTAAGGAGGCATGGAATTGAAGGAGACATTGGTTTTTGGATCCAGAATTGGCTTGCTCACAGAAGGCAAAGAGTGTTGTAGATGGGTCATATTCTGCATGGAGGTCAGTGACCAGTGATGTGCCTCAGGGATCTGTTCTGGGACCCTTACTCTTCGTGATGTTTATAAATGACCTGGATGAAGAAGCGGAGGGATGGGTTAGTAAAATTGCTGAAGACATAAAGGTTGGAAGTGTTGTGGATAGTATGGAGGGTTGTCAGAGGTTACAGTGGAACATTGATAGAATTGCAAAACTAGTCTGAGAAGTGGCAGATGGAGTTCAACCCAGATAAGTGTGAGGTGGTTCAATTTGGCAGGTCGAATATGACAACAGAATATAGTAATAACGGTAAGACTCTTGGCAGTGTGGAGGATCAAAGAGATCTTGGGGTCCAAGTCCATAGGACACTCAAAGCTGCTGTGCAGGTTGACTCTGTGGTTAAGAAGGCGTACGGTGCACTGGCCTTCATCAATCATGGGATTGAGTTTAGGAGCTGAGAGGTAATGTTGCAGCTTCATAGGATCCTGGTCAGACCCCACTTGGAGTACTTTGCTCAGTTCTGGTCGCCTCACTATAGGAAGGATGTGGAAACCATAGAAAGGTTGCAGAGGAGATTTACAAGGATGTTGCCTGGATTGGGGAGCATGCCTTATGAGAATAGGTTGAGTGAACTTGGCCTTTTCTCCTTGGAGCAACGGAGGATGAGAGGTGACCTGATAGAGGTATATAAGACGATGAGAGGCATTGATCATGTGGATAGTCAGAGGCTTTTTCCCAGGGCTGAAATGGTTGCCACAAGAGGACACAGGTTTAAGGTGCCTGGGAGTAGGTAGAGAGGAGATGTCAGGGGTAAGTCTTTTACTCAGAGAGTGGTGAGTGTGTGGAATGGGCTGCCGGCGACGGTGATGGAGGCTGATACTATCGGGTCTTTTAAGAGACTCCTGGACAGGTACATGGAGCTCAGAAAAATAAAGGGCTATGGGTAATTTCTACGGTAAGGACAATTTTGGCACAGCTTTGTGGGCCGAAGGGCCTGTATTGTGCTGTAGATTTTCTTTGTTTCTATGTATCTCTTTAAGATCTGGAGCATATGACTAAATATTCTCTTCACATTCCTCCAAATGTTGGAATGTAGAATTATGCAGAACTGTTTTTCCTGTGGGAAAGAAAGCAGACAGCAAAATGCTGCTTACCCTGCAATATCTGACAAGATATTGCTTTCTTGTTATTGTGATCTTTGTCATCATCTTACACTAATATACAGAATATGATCACTTTTTCCATCATTCTAATGGATTTGGAGTTATATAGCATGGAATTACCGTAGATTCCGGATTTTAAGCCGCTACTTTTTTCCCACATTTTGAACTGCTTTGAACTTTGCGGCCTTTAATACGGTGCGGCTAATGCATTATTTTTTTTCATGCCGCCTCGTAAACATTTTGCCTCGTAACAGTAGACCAATAAAATTGATGAGTAGTTCACAGAGGTCCAATGAAATTGTACGATAAATCAAGCGCACTTTCACAATTAAATTATTGTAAATCAGTCATTTGTACTCACCCTCATCAACATGGAAAACACTCGAAGAAAAGCATTGTGCTGCCTTTATGGCAGTTATTTAGTTTATAATATTTTCGCTTAGTAATTCATTTTCTAGTTAAAGTTAGAAGAGTTTTAATTATATTTGTTTTCTGTACTACATCGCGGGATGCTATGACCTCACACCCGGTTTCGCGGTGTCTTGTGGGAAAAATGCCGTTTGCGATAAACGGAAAGGAGGGGGTCGAGCGGCGGAGCCAAAACGCTGCTTTTAAGTTAAAGGCGATCAATAACTTTTCCTGGTAGGCTGCAGTATATATATTTTTTAACAGTCGTTAGGAGATATTGGAATGTTGTTCAGTAAAGAAGTATACGCAACGTATATTTAAAAGTAGCCGCGTTACGGGCACGGTTCGAAAAAAAGCATTTGCAATATGTATTTGTTTTTGTTACCATATGGATTTAATTAAAAGTTAAAAAATCCTCACGTGTAATATCTTTCTGTGTAAATATCTCATATTACAACGTGGGACACCTGCGGCCGAAAATCCGGTGCGGCCTAAAATCCGGTGCGGCCTTTACAAGTAAAAAATTGATTTTATTTCTAAAATTAGAGCCAGCGGCTTTTAATCAGGTGCGCTCTGTAGTCCGGAATCTACGGTACACCCTTCAGCCCACCAATGTTTCCCATCTAAGCTAATCTAATTTGTCTGCATTTGGCCCATATTTCTCTAAACATTTTCTATCTAGTTGAAATGCTTTTTAAGTGTTGTTACAGTACCTCCCTCAGCCACTTCTTCCAGTGCAACACATATGCTGACCATTCTCCAGGTGAAGAAGTTGCCCCTCAGGTTCCAATGGAGCCACTCCCTTTTCACCTTAAACCTTCATCTTCTAGTTGTTGATACCACTACCTTTGGAAAAAGACTTTACCCTGTCTATGCCCCTCATGGCTTTATACACCTCTAAAAGGCCACCCTTCATTCTCCTGTGGTCCTGCAAAAAGTCCCAATTTGCTCAACCTCTCTCCATAACTTGATCATGAATCCCACAGACTTTTATATTTTAATGACAATGGCATTTTTCTTTCCTAATACTGAAACTAAAACTGAATACAATACAATATTCCAAATGCAGTTTCACCGAAGTATTAAGCAATTGCAAAATAACATTGCAATGTTTATGCTTTGAGCCATAACTAATGAAGGCCAGCATGCCAAAAGCCTTCTTCACCACAATGACACTATTTTCCACGAACTACGTACTTGTCCTCCCAGGTTCCTCTGTTCTACACCATTCCCTATGACCTTACTATTCACTGTGAATGTCCTACAACATTAGACTTCCCAAACTGCAACTTAGCCAAATGTAACACTATTTCTCATTCCTCAGCCCACTTACCTAGCTAATCAAGATCCCTCTTTAAAACCTTAGAACCATCTTCATTATCAGTGACAGCATCTATTTTTGAGTTATCTGCAAACCTAGCAAACATGCTATGTATATTCTCAGCCAGATCAATGATAGATATGGCAAATAGCAATGGGCCTAGCGCCTATCACCTACCTCTGGGGAACACCAACCCTCTGTCTGAAAAATAAACATTCCACCTCTGCTCCTATCATCAAGTCAACTGTGTATCCAATTTGCCGACTCTCTCTTGGTCCAATGTGATCTAACTTTCCCTAACAGCCTACCTTGTAGACTCATATTTCCCAATTTATTTATGCATCAATATTCATGAGCACCTTAGCAGTAATACATGAACAGCCAGATCCCTCAGATTCTGTCCTCTTTCAGTATTGTAATGAATGAAATAGCGCAGAAAACCTTTAGACCATAAGACACTGGAATGGAATTAGGCCATTTGGACCATCGAATCTGTTGTGCCATTAGATCATGGTTGATCCTTTTCCCTCTCAACTGCATTCTCCTATCTTCTGCCATAACCCTTCATGCCCTGCTTTATCAACAATCTATCATGCACTCAATGACCCACAGCTGCCCATGGCAAAGAATTCCAAAGAATCACCACCCTCTGGCTAAAGAAATTCCTCCTCATCTCCATTCTAAATGGACGTCCCTCTGTTCTGAGATTCTGCCCTCTGGTCCTACTCTTCCACTACAGGAAGCATCCTCTTCAAATCCACTTTCAACATTCAACAGCTTTCAAAGAGATCCCTTCTCATTCTGCTGAATTCCAGTAAGTACTGACCCAGAGTCATCAAACACTCCTCATATGATAAACCTTTCAATCCCAGAATCAATTTTGTGAACCTCCTTTGAACCCTCTCCAAAGTGAGCACATCCTTTCTTAGATAAAGAGCCCAAAATTGCTCACAATACTCCAAGTGAGGCTTGTCAGTGCCTTATAAAGCCTCAGCATTACATCCTTGTACTTGTGTTCTATTTCTCATGAAATGAATGCTATCATTACATTTGTCTTCCTCAACACCAGCTCAACCTACAAGTTAACCTTTAGGGAATCCTGCACAAGGACTCTCAAGTCCCTTTGAACCTCAAATTTTTTAATCTTCCTCCCCATTTAGAAAATAGCGTATGCTTGTATTACTTCTACCAAAGTGATGACCATACACTTCCTGACCCTGTATTCCATCTGCCATTTCTTTGCCCATTCTCCTAATCTGTCCAAGTCCTTCTACAGCTGCTGTGCTTCCTCTGCCTACCTTTGTATCGTCTGCAAACAAGGCCACAAGCCATCAACTCTATGATCCAAATTATTGACATACAACATAAAAACACTGACCCCTGTGGAACATTACAAGTCACCGGCAGCCAACCAGAAAAGACTCCCTTTATTCCCACTGTTTGCCTCCTGCAGTTAGTACTCTATTCATGCTAATATCTTTCCTGTAATACCATGGGTACTTATCTTCCTAAGCAGTCTCATGTATGGCACCTTGTCAAAGGCCTTCTAAAAATCCAAGTATACAACATCCACTGATTCTCCTTTGTCTATCCTGCTTGTTATTTCCTCAAAAAATTCCAATTTGTCAGGCAAGATTTTCCCTTAAGGAAACAATGTTGCTTTTGGCCTATTTTATCATTTGCTTCCAAGTACCCCAAAACGTCATGCTTAACAATCGATTCCAACATCTGCCCAAGCACTGAGGTCAGGCTAGCTATCCTATAATTTCCTTTCTGCCTCCATACCTTCTTGGAGAGTACAGTGACATTTGCAATTTTCCAGTCCTCTGGAACCAGGCCAGAATCTAGTGATTCTTGAAAGAGCATTACTAATACCTCCATAATATCTTCTTCAGAATATATTAAACTTAATTACTACATTACTAATACCTCCATAATAACTTCAGAGCCCTGAGTATACACCATCTGGTCCAGGTGAGTTATCAATCTTCAGACCTTACAGCTTCCCAAACACCTTCTCCTTAGTAATAGTAAATGCACTCATTTCTGCCCCGAGACTTGCAAAATTCCACATAGTGAAGACTGATACAAAAGACATATTCAATTCCTCCACCATTTCCTTGTCCCTCATTACTATCCCTCCAGCATCATTTTCCAGTGGTCTGATATCTACTCTTGCCTTTCTTTCACTCTTTGTAAATCTTTACTGTAAATCTTTGTAAATCCTTCTGTTAATTCTTAACAGCTTCAAAATCTCTAACTTTCCACTAATTTTTGTTGTATTATATGGCCTCCCTTTTGCTTTTATGTTGGCCTTGACTTCCCTTGTCAGCCACGGTTGCATCATCCTGTCTTTAGAATACTTCTTTGGGATGTATCTGTCCTGCTCCTTCCAACTTATTCCCAGCAACTTCAGCTGTTGCTGTTCTGCCATCCATCCTTGCTAGTCTCTCCTTCCAATGAACTTTGGCCAGCTCCTCTCTCATATATCTGTAACAAGAGAAAATCTGCATATGCTGGAAATCCATAATTTCGGTTCCTCCCTTGTAATACTGATACATTTGACCTTAGCTTCTCCATCTCAAATTGCAAATGATCTATCCAACAGAATAAAATCTGGTGACTTCATCATAACATGTTAAATTCCCATTGATCATCAAAAACATTAACTCATCTGGCCCACTAAACTGTACTGCATGTCCTTGTTCCTCAAGTTTGCAACAAATGGTATCATCACAAGCAATTAACAAGAAAAATAAGTCAATAAGTTAAGAAAGATATAAGTGGTTAATTTAGGTCACAAATCAAAATGTCCTTTGGTAACTAAATCAGGCATCTTTGGTAGAAGAGAATGAAATCTCCTGAAGATACATTATCAGAGCACACCGATTACATATATATACGTAGGAGATGCAGCTCCTGAGAGATCGTGTTAGGGATCTGGAGCTGCAGCTCGATGACCTACAGCTTATTAGGGAGAGTGAACTACAGGAGCTACAGGGAATTTGTCACCCCAAGGCTGCAAGAGTTAGATAAGTGGGTAATGGTCAGGGAAGCAAGGGAAAGAGCTCAGATAGTAGACAGCACCCCGGTGGCCATCCCCCTCAGTAATTGTTATCTTGTTTTGACCTGACAGAGGATGACCACAGCGGTCGGGTTTCTGGCACTGAGCCTGGTTCTGTGGGGCAGAAGGGAAAGAGGAAGATGAGGAATGTGGTAGTCATAGGGGATTCCATTGTGAGGGGAACATACAGGAGGTTCTGTTAGCCTGATAGAGATACCTGCATGGTGTGCTGTCTCCCAGGTGCCAAAGTACAGGACATCTTGGATCAGGTGCAGAGTATTTTGAAGGGAGAGGGTGACCAGCTATTAGTCTTGGTACACATTGGTACCAATGACATAGGTAAAAAAAAAAGGGAGGAGATCCTGAAGAGAGAATTTAGGGAGTTAGGTAGGAAGCTGAAAGGCAGGACCTCTAGATTACTGGGGTAGTAATCTCAGGATTGCTGGCTGTGCCACATGCTAGCGAGTGCAAGAATAACAAGATCAGGCTGAGAAACTGGTGTAGGGGGCAGGGCTTCAGATTCCTGGATCATTGGGGCCTCTTCTGGGGGAGGTACGACCTGTACAAAAAGGATGGTTACACCTGAACCCAAAGGGGTCTAATATCCTAGCGGGCACATTTAATAGAGTTGTTAGGGAGGGTTAAACTATTTTGGCAGGAGGAGGGGAACCGGAGTAATTGGTTGAGGAAGGGGAAAACAGAAAAAAATCAAAGATAGTGTGCAACAGAGATTATAGAAAGAACAGGCAGAAGATGAAGCTTAATCAAAGCCTGATGGCTTTGGCATGAGTTACAGGGCAATAGAGACATGGTGCAGTTAAAACAGAAAGCAATAAATACTGGACTGAGAGTGTTGAATTTGAATGCACACAGCATAAGGAATAAAATGGACAATCGCTACATGATGTTGTGGCCATCTCTGAAACTTGGCTAAAGGATGGCTGCCATTGAGAGCTGAATATCCAAGGATATATGGTTTATCAGAAAGATAGGTTAGTAGGCAGAAGGGGTGGTGTGGCTCTGTGTAGAAAAAATAATATTATATCATTGGGAAGAGATGACATAGGATCGGAAGGCGTAGAATCTCTATGGGTTGAGTTAAGAAATGGCAAGGGTAAAAGGACCCTAATGGCAGTTGTATACAGGCCTCCAATCAGCAGCCGGGATGTGGATTACAAATTACAGCAGGAGACAGAAAAGGCATGTCAGAAGGGCAATGTCATGATTATCGTTGTGGATTATAATGTGAAAGTGGATTGGGAAAACCAGGTCAGTACTGGACCTCAAATGAGATAATTTGTAGAATGTCTAAGAAATAGCTTTTTAGAACAGCTTGTTGTTGAGCCCACTAGGGGATTGGCTGTGCTGGATTGGGTGTTGTGCAATGAGCCGGAGGTGATAAGAGAGCTTAAGGTTAAGGAGCCCTCAGGGAACAGTGATCACAATATGATCAATTTCACATTGAAATTTGAGAGGGAAAAAATAAAATCCAATGTGTTGGTATTTCAGTGGAATAAAGGAAATTACAATGGCATGAGAAGGGAACTGGCCAAAGTTGACTGGAAAGGGACATTTGCAGGAAGGACAGCAGAGCAGCGATGGCTGTAGTTTCTGCAAAAATGAGGGAAGTGCAAGACAGATATATTCCAAATAAGAAGAAATTTTTAAAGGGAAGAAGGACACTACTGTGGCTGACAAGTGAAGTTAGAGCCAAAGTAAAAGCAAAAGAGAGTGCATACAAGGACTAGTGGGAAGTCTTGGGGAACTTTTAAAAACTTGCAGAAGGAAACTAAGAAGGTCATTCGGAAGGAAAAGATGAATTACAAGAGGAAGCTGACGACTAATATCAAAGAAGACACCAAAAGATTTTTTTAATAAGTATATAAGGGGTAAATGAGAGTCGAGGGTAGATATAGGACCAATACAAAATGACACTGGAGATATTTTAATGAGAGATGCAGAGATGGCAGAGGAACTGAATGCGTATTTTGCATCAGTCTTCACAGTGGAAGACGTCTGCAGTATACCAGACATTCAGGAGTGTCAAGGAAGTGAATCTGTGCAGTGAAAATTACGACTGAGAAGGTGCTCAGGAAGCTTAGTGGTCTGAGGGTGGATAAATCTCCTGGACCTGACAGAGTGTAACCTCGGGTTCTGAAGTAAGTAGCCGGAGAGAATGTGGAGGCATTAACGATGATCTTTCAAGAATTGATAGATTCCGGCATTGTACTGGATGACTGGAAAATTGCAAATGTTACTCTGCTATTTTAAGAAGGGTGGTAGGCAGCAGAAAGGAAACTATGGACCTGATAGCCTGGCATCAGTGGTTGGGAAGCTGATGGAATCGATTGTTAGGGATGAGATTACAAAGTACCTGGAGGCACATGACAAGACAGGCCAAAGCCAGCATAGTTTCCTGAAAGGAAAATCCTGCCTGAAATCCTACTGTAATTTTTTGAGGAAATTACAAGCAGGGTAGGCAAAGGGGATGTAGTAGAGGTGATGTACTTGGATTTTCAGAAGGCCTTTGACAAGGTGCCACACAGGAGGCTGCTTAGCAAGATAAGAGCCCATGGAATCACAAGAAAGTTTCTAGCGTGGGCAGAGCATTGGCTGGTTGGCAGAAAATTGACAGTGGGAATGAAGGGATCCAATTCTGGCTGGCTGCCGGTTACCAGTGGAGTTCCACGGGGTTGGTGTTGGGACCGCTGCTTTTTACGATGTATGTCAATGATTTGGAATATGGGAGGTCAAGACATTGGGTATATTTAAGGCAGAGATAGGTTCTTGATTAGCCAGGGCATCAAAGGGTATAGGGAGAAGGCAGGGGAGTGGGAATTGGATCAGCCCATGATTGAGTGGAAGAGCAGAATCGATGGGCCGAATGACCTACTTCTGCTCCTCTCTCTTATGGTCTTAATATCATTGACAGAATTTTAAAAACTAGCATTTATCTGTAATTACCAGGTTAAAACACAGTACCTCCAAAAGGCAGCGTACACAGCAATTAATGTTAATAGGGCCATACAGGCAATTCCACATCCAATCATTAATGGTACTGACGGCACTCCAGTTAAATCCATGTTCTGAAATATAAACCAGACATTCAGTCAAAATAAAGCAAAATTAATTCAAATTAGTCAAGAAAGCAGAATCAGTATTTATACGTTTATATCAATACAAGTAAAGAATAAAATGAATAATGTTTGACCACAGTAAATTTGTCAAAATTTGACAAATTTTGCTTATTTGACATGCCAAAATATTCAATGAATTATTTCTTATGTTTAGTAATTCCCATATAGGAAATGAAACAACCAATCTGCTGCACTCATATCTCACAGCTAGCGAGGAAATTAATGAGGAATTAATACATTTTTGATCATGTTGGCTGGGAGATGAATATTATTGAATTATTCTTTTTTTCTGAAAATGTCAATAAACTCCATTAATATCTGATAATCAGAAATAAAACCTCATCTCAAAAGAGAGCATTTCTAATAACTTTATCATGAAAATGAGCATGAAATATCTGTTTTCCATTGCTTTACTTTAGCACCCAAACAATCCTATATGGGAACTGTGCTTTCAGCTTCCAAATCCCGCACCTCTGCAATTTTGTCCCTAACTTTCTACATATCTCTACCTTTCTTTTCTACATTATCACACATTTCATGCTTGTACCTTTACATCAAGTTACAACATCAAACATCATCCAATAATACTGAGAAACTAATGAGAATGATTTAGCATGATCAACTTACATTAAAATAGAAGTGTCTCTTATTACCCGATGAGATTAATTAGCTTGATATATAGAACAATTTAGTGTAGGCACAACAACAGTGATTTGCTCTCCCAGCATTGGTCATATAATGTAAACATATCACACTAAATAAATTATTATACACTAAATGAACAGAGGTTTTAGTAAGATTGGAACAGGATAAGGTCATTCAATCCTGCATGTTTATACTGTTACCTATCTCCTGCTTTGAGTTCAAATAATGTCAATAGTCTGGGCTAGCAGATGTTGGTATTTATTAATTGGGTGAGGCATCTGCTGCATTTTGTAGGAGCGAGTTCCATTTCTTGGCTTGAAATCTCTGCATGAAATATTTCTCTTAGTCAAGTTACTGTTGTTTTCCCATTCTGAGATTCCTGCTTATTGCCCTGCATCGATGAAACCAAGCTCTTGACTGCAATCTACAATATTGCCTCACTCTATTTCCACCAACATAAAATGTCAGAAACATCAACTGTTTTTAAATTCCAAATAGCCCCCCTGACCTTTCTCTTTCTTCACTTTCCTCTGACCCCATCTCCCCTGAATCTGCCCCCCTTGTCCTTCTATTGTCCTGTTTTCCTTTTATTTCCATAAGGCCTTAAGACCATAAGATATAGGAGCAGGTTTAGGCCATTTGGCCCATTGAGTCTGCTCTGCCATTTCATTATGGCTAATCCACTTCCCTCACAGCCCCAATCTCCTGCCTTCTCCCCATATCCCTTCATACCCTGACTAATCAAGAATCTATCAATCTCTGCCTTAACTTTACCCAATGACTTGGCCTCCACAGCCACCTGGAGCAATGAATTCTACAGATTCACGTTCCCTGGCTAAAGAAATTCCTCCTCATCTCCTTTCTAAATGGATGTCCCTCTATTCTGAGGCTGTATACTCTGGTCTTAGATTCCCCCACCATAGGAAACATCCTCTCCATATCCACTTTAGTGAAGCCTTTCAATGAGATCCCTCCTCATTCTTCTGAATTCTGGTGAGTACAGGCCCACAGCCATCAAATGCTCCTCATATGCTAAACCTTTCAACCATTTACTAATTTCAAACATCCAGCTTTCAATAGAGGCCAGACTGCATCTGCTATGTCTTCGTCTTATTGAATTCTGAGCTAACACAACATTGAACTCTTCTTCAGCCACGTCGATCTGCATCTCCATTTATTCGGCAAGGTGTCTTTACCCAAATACTTTTTCTGATTTCATCTGATCCACTTAGACCTCTTCGTCTAGCCTCTTACCCTCCCTGAATCTCTTATTTACCTTGTTCTAAACTTGTAATACTCCATTCACTGAGAATCAATCTGGGTGACAAACAAGTTGGTGTGTAGGTTAGTGAACTGAAATTCTCTGCCCAATGAAGCAGTGGAGGCTACCTCTGTACATATATTTAAGACAAGATGGGATAGATTTTCGCATAGTAAGGGAATAAGGGTTATGTGGAAAAGATAGGTGGGTGGAGAAGGGGCCATGGCCAAATCTTATTAAATGGTGGAGCAGGCTCGACGGGCCAGATGGCCTACTCCTGCTCCTATTTCTCAAGTTCTTATGCACTAACTTGTTGGGAGAGGCCAACAGCAGTTCTCAAACATCAGCCCATTGTCTCTCACACAATCATGGAGCTCATTTCCTTAGGAAATCTGCCTCTGCAGCTCCCAACTCCATGCAGTTCTGTTCCCCTTACAGAGCAATACAGCAAGGGAACAGATCCTGTGTTCCAGAATTTTGTGCTAAACTAATTGCTAAAGAAACTTAATTAAACTAATACCTTTATTCTACACATGGTCCATATATCTCCATTCACTGCATATTCATGCACCTACTGAGGGTCTCTTAAATGCCTCCACCACCACCGCAGTAGTGCTTTCCAGCCACTCTCCACTTTGTTTAAAATAAATTGCCTCTAACATCCTTGTTGACCTTAAACCCCCTTATGTTAAATGCATGCCCTCTAGTATTAGACATTTTGACTCTGGGAAAAAGGTACCAGCTGTTATTTATCTATGCATCTCAGAATTTTATAAACTTGAGTTTAGTCTCTCTTCAGCCTCTGTGTACTCAGAGAAAGAAATCCAAGTTTTTCCAAACTGTGCGTAGAGCATATGCCTGGTAAACTTCTGCACTCTCTTTACAGCCAGCATAGACTTCCTACGATGCGGAGGACCAGAATTTAATGCAATAGTCCGGATGTGACCTGACCAGAATTTTAACTGCAACAGAACTTCCTGACTTTTGAATTCAGTGGTTTGACTAATAAAAGTATACATGCCATCCACACAATTTCCTGACCATCCTAGCAACTTCCAGGGAGTCAGAGACGTGAATCTTGAGATCACTCTGTACATCAACGTGGTTAAGGATCTGCCATTAGCTGTGCACTTTCCCTTTATATTTGTTAAAGTACAACATCTGACACTTGTCCAGACTAAACTCTATCTGCATTTCTCCATCCATATCTACAATTGATCCATATTCTACTATATTCTTTTGCAATCTTCTTCACTATTCACGAAGCCACAATTTGTGTTGAAGATTGTCAAATGCCTTAAGTAATCCATGTAGATAACAGCCATAGCTCTATTTTCATCAACCATATACCACACCTCCTTGAAATTCAGTCAAGTTAGTAAAATCTGTCTTGCTCTGAATAGAACCATTGAGGAAGGGAAAGGACAATAGGGTGAAGGATCCATGGTTGACAAGAGATGTAGAACATACCAAGGAGAAGAACATGGAAAATAGGGACATTGGTGCTGAGTGCATTAATATCTTGGGGTCTAAGTTCATAGCTCTCTAAAAGTGATAGGGTAGTTAAGAAGACATATGGCAGGCTTGCCTTTATTATGCTGCAGCTTTATAAAACTCCAGTTAGCCCGCATCTGGATACACTTCTGGTCACTCCATCATAGGAAGGCTGTCCAGGCTTAGGAAAGAAGGCAGAAGAGGTTTACCAGGATGCTGCCTGGATTGGAGGGAATGTCCTATGATAAGAGGTTGGACAAACTTGTGTTGTTTTTTCTGGAGCGGCGGAAACTGAAGGGAGATCTGATAGAGGTGTATAAGATTATGAGAGGCATAGATAGAGTACACAGTATCATTTTCCCGGGGTTGAAATCTCTAATACCAAAGGGTGTGCATTTAAGCTGAGAGGGCAAGTTCAAAGGAAATGTAAGAGGCAGGCTTTTGACCCAGAGGGTGGCAACACTGGGATGTGTTGTCTGGTGTGGTGGTAGAGGCAGATACATTAGGGACTTAGAGTTGCTTAGATAGGCACATGAATGTGCAGGAAATGGAAGGATATGGACCTTGTATAAGCAGAAGAGATTAGTTTAGTTGACCGTTTCATTACCAATGTAATTGTTTTGGCAGAACATTGCGGGTCGAAGGGCCTGTTCCTGTGCTGCACAGTTCTACCTTCTAGTCAAGAGGAAGTAAGAATCATTCCTAAAGTTTAGGAAGCTGGGATCAGACAGAAGTCTTGAGAGTTACTAGGTAGCCAGGAAGCAGCTTATAAAGGGATTTAGGAGAGCTGGAAGGAGACTATAGTGTTTTAAAAAGAACTGGTGAGACTTCACTTGGAGTATTGTGAGCAGTTTTGGGCCCCTTATTTAAGAAAGAATGTGCTGACATTGGAGAGGGTTCAAAGGAGGTTCATGAAAATGATTCTGGGATTGAAAGGATTTTCTTATGAGAAGCGTTTGATAGCACTGGGCCTCTACTCACCAGAACTAGGAAGAATGAGGGGTTACCTCATTGAAATGGATCAAATGTTGAAAGGCCTCAGAAGAGTGGATGTGGAGAGGATGTTTCTTATGATGGGGAAATCTAAGAAAAGAGGACAGCCTCAAAATACAGGTGTAACCTTTCAGAACAGTTAGGGAGAAGGACAGGACTGGACACAGGGTTGAGATTTTTGATTGGAGAAAGGCTAACTTTGAGGAGATGCGAAAGGATTTAGAAGGAGTGGATTGGGACAATTTGTTTTATGGGAAGGATGTAATAGAGAAATGGAGGTCATTTAAAGGTGAAATTTTGAGGGTACAGAATCTTTATGCTCCTGTTAGGTTGAAAGGAAAGGTTAAAAGTTTGAGAGACCATGGTTTTCAAGGGATATTGGAAACTTGGTTAGGAAATAGAGAGATATCTACAATAAATATAGGCAGCATGGAAAAGTAAATGAGGTGCTCAAGGAATATATAGAATGCAAGAAGAATCTTCAGAAAGAAATTAGAAAAGCTCAAAGAAGATACGAGGTTGCTTTGGCAAGTAAGGTGAAAATAAATCCGAAGGGTTTCTACAGTTATATTAATAGCAAAAGGATAGTGAGGGATAAAATTGGTCCCTTAGAGAATCAGAGTGGACAGCTATGTGTGGAGTCGAAAGAGATGGGGGAGATTTTGAACAATTTCTTTTCTTCGGTATTCACTAAGGAGAAGGATATTGAATTGTGTAAGGTAAGGGAAACAAGTAGGGAAGTTATGGAAACTATGACGATTAAAGAGGAGGAAGTACTGGCGCTTTTAAGGAATATAAAAGTGGATATATCTCTGGGACCTGACAGGATATTCCCTAGGACCTCGAGGGAAGTTAGTGTAGAAATAGCAGGGGTTCTGACAGAAATATTTCAAATATCATTAGAAACGGGGATGGTGCTGGAGGATTGGCGTATTGCTCATGTGGTTCTATTGCTTAAAAACGGTTCTAAGAGTAAACCTAGCAATTATAGGCCTGTCAGTTTGACGTCAGTGGTGGGTAAATGAATGGAAAGTACTCTTAAAGATGGTATATATAATTATCTGGATAGACAGGGTCTGATTAGGAGCAGTCAACATGGATTTGTGCGTGGAAGGTCATGTTTGACATTCTTACTGAATTTTTTGAAGAGGTTACGAGGAAAGTTAACAAAGGTAAAGCAGTGGATGTTGTCTATATGGACTTCAGTAAGGCCTTTGACAAGGTTCCGCACGGAAGATTAGTTAGGAAGGTTCAATCGTTATGTATTAATATTGAAGTAGTAAAATGGATTCAACAGTGGCTGGATGGGAGATGCCAGAGATTAGTGGTGGATAACTGTTTGTCAGGTTGGAGGTCAGTGACTAGTGGTGTGCCTCAGGGATCTGTACTGGATCCAATGTTGTTTGTCATATACATTAATGATCTGGATGATGGGGTGCTAAATTGGATTAGTAAGTATGCAGATGATACTAAGGTAGGTGGCGTTGTGGATAATGAAGTAGGTTTTCAAAGCTTGCAGAGAGATTTAGGTCAGTTAGAAGAGTGGGCTGAACAATGGCAGATGGAGTTTAATGCTGATAAGTGTGAGGTAATACACTTTGGTAGGAATAATCCAAATAGGACATATATGGTAAATGGTAGGGCATTGAAGAATGCAGTAGAACAGAGGGATCTAGGAATAATGGTGCATAGTTCTCTGAAGGTGGAATCTCATGTGGATAGGGTGGTGAAGAAAGCTTTTGGTATGCTGGCCTTTATAAATCAGAGCATTGAGTATAGGAGTTGGGATGTAATGTTAAAATTGTACAAGGCATTGGTAAGGCCGAATTTGGAGTATTGTGTACAGTTCTGGTCACCAAATTATAGGAAAGAGGTCAACAAAATAGAGAGAGTATGGAGAAGATTTATTAGAATGTTACCTGGGTTTCAGCACCTAAGTTACAGAGAAAGGTTGAACAAGTTAGGTCTTTATTCTTTGGAGCGTAGAAGGTTGAGGGGGGACTTGATAGAGGTAATTAAAATTATGAGAGGGATAGATAGAGTTGATGTGGATAGGTTTTTTCCATTGAGAGTAGGGGAGATTCAAACAAGAGGATATGAGTTGAGAGTTAGAGGGCAAAAGTTTAAGGGTAACACGAGGGGGAATTTCATTACTCAGAGAATGGTAGCTGTGTGGAATGAGCTTCCAGTAGAAGTGGTAGAGGCGGGTTCGGTATTGTCATTTAAAGTAAAATTGGATAGGTATATGGACAGGAAAGGAATGGAAGTTAATGGGCTGAGTGGGACTAGGTGAGAGTAAGTGTTCGGCATGGACTAGAAGGGCTGAGATGGCCTGTTTCCGTGCTGTAATTGTTATATGGTTATATGTTAACAGAGATTAGGAGGAATTTCTTCAGCCAGAGAGTGGCATATCTGTGGAATTCATTGTTACAAGCAGTTATGGTGCCAAGTCTTCATCTATATTTGATAGCTTCTTTATTAGTAAGGGCTTGAAAGGATACAGGCAGAACGTAAGAAATTGTGGCTCAGAGGGAAAATGGATCAACCACGACAAAATGGTGGAACTGACTTGATGGGCCAAATGGCCTAATTCTGCTTCAATATTCTATGGTCTTATGGAAGGCCATGGCAAGTAGGGTTAAGGAAAATCCCATGGCTTTTGGCATCCAAATGAAGAACAGGGGGAGTCAGCGTAGGATTGATGAGGATTAAAAGAGAAAACATGTCTGGAGGTGGAGGTGATAGAAAATGTCCTTAATGAATACTTTGCTTCAGAAATCACCAGTTAGAGGGATGTTGACCACTGTAAGGATAGTGTAGAGCAGGCTAATATGCTGGAACATGTTAGTGCTAAGAAAGAGGATCTGCTGGAACTTCGGAAAATATTAGGATTGTCACAGTCCCATTTGGTAATTCTCCACCTTGCTATTGCCTCAGTAATGGGGCTTCAATCCCCTCGTCTAATTTCCAATCATTCCCAGTTCCACTAAGTACACACACCTGCCTTCCATCAGCAAATGCAGGATAAAAACTCTGGAATCACAACAAGGAGCTGCCAGGCTGGTGGGGTTGGTTGGAGCGGCAGGGCGGGGCAGGGCAGGGCAGGGCAGGGCAGGGCAGGGCAGGGCAGGGCAGGGCGAGGCGAGGCGATCTGATCTGAGGTTCAATGCAGTGCTGGTTGGAAAAACTGCTGAGTCTGTTGTGGGTTGGAGATGAACTGGATGGTGGAACTGAGTTAGAGATGGAAGCCAACAGGAAAGAAGAATTGGGTAGAAAGAGTAAGAAAGAAAACAGAGGTATGAGATGTTGAACTCTGAGGAATCTAGGGATGATCAAAATCAGACAGCAAAACAATGGAAAGAAGATGAGATTAAAGCAATTATAAAATTGAGTGAAGATGAGGTGTCTTTTGGTGATTGGAACCTGATTCATTTGACGAAGATAATCAACAAACTTATTGGTGAGGTCAAAAGAGCAAAGATTTTACAAAATGGATCGCTATTAGTGATTTGTCAGGATAGTGCTCAGCAAGGCAAAGTGATAAGATTGAATAAAATAGACAGCAAAAAAAGTACAATGCTCAATTCCCAGCATTAGAAAGTGGACTAGAAGAGTTATTTTGGGAATACCAACAAAAGTTACTATGGATGAGATTAAACAGAACATAAAAGGAGGAAAAATTATTGAGGCCAAACATTTGAAAGTTACAAGAAACAGGAAAAAGTGTGATAATTTATCAGTTATGATTACCATTCATGAAGAGAAATTGCTGACTAAAGTTTATTTAGGGTATATGTGTTATGAGGTCAGAATATATATTCCACCGCCTTTAAGATGTTTTAAGTGTCAGAAATTCGGGCATACTGCGGCGGTCTGCAGAGACAATGATGTGGGAGATGTGCTGGAGAACATGAATATGGAAAAATGTGAAGTGGGTGCTAGGCTGAAGTGCTGCAATTGTGGCAAGGAACACAGCGCGACTTATCAAGGGTGCATTAATAGCAAGAAGGCAGCTGAGATACAATATGTAAAAGTAGCTCATGGGATCAGTTACGCAGAGGCAGTGAAAGGATTTGTGGAAAAAGAGAAGTCTATGGATCAAGCAAATACAGGGAATAATAAACCAGTGAATTGTGAGGGCTGTAAGATGATAAATAAGAATAGAAAGGATCTCATACTGTTTACGGTAGATGCAATTAACTGTTCAGTGCAAACAAAGAAAGAACTGAAAAAAATTAAAATTATAGTCAAGTCTGCAGAAAAATATCTTGGTATTACAGGGCTTAGGTGGGAAGTAGTCGAAGAAATGCTGAATGGAGGATCAAACAGTTCACAGGCAGGGGAGGCGGGATATTAATGGCAGTTAAAGGAAAACCTCAGATTTTATGTATACAAGAAACGTGATTGAAACCCAGGGTAACTGTGCAGAACTCCAACAACAAACAGAAGTACTCAATAAAAACAGCTGAGAGTTGGAAAAGAGATTAGAAAATGGAGGAACTTATGACAAAGTTACAAAACGAAAAGGAATTGTGCAAAGTGAATTGTCTACACTCAGATTATAAAATGAAAACGTGAAAACAATTGAACTTTGAGATCTCAGTAAACAACTACAGGCTATGATTCAAGTAAAGGAAAACTTGGAAATGGCAGACTAGAAAAATGGCAATTATTAAAAGTTAAGCATGTGGTAATTAGTATTCTTAAACAAGAAGATTTCAGTCTTACAAATGATGCAGATATAATCAATGTAATTGAGAATTCAATTACTTGAAAACCATGTGAAAAAATTAGGGAAGAAAAGCAGTTTGCGGCACTGCTAGCTAATGAGATTAATTATACATCCTGTGGAGGGCAGTAATATGCCTAGATGTGTCTAAACTGCTGGAAATAGAAGAAGAAGGAGATGCCAGTTTGTTGGTCGACGCTTGTATGAGTAACCTCGTTTCATGGTTCTTTAGGACTGTCAGTTCTAAGTTCTGCATCACTTTCCTGGATTCTCTATGTGAACCTTGTCTCCATGTCAAAACTCTCCTGGATACCTATTCCATGCTCGCGACTGTGCTAATGCCTCTCCATCCTGCCTCTGTGCCTGTGTCCAGCACTTGGGTTCCCCCCGCAGCCACATCCTTGCAACAAGGATAAATAAGCCCAGGGCCAGATAGGATATACCCTAGGTTACTACAGCAAGCAACAGAAGAGACTGCTGTGCTTTTGGTGATGATCACTGATCCTCACCAGCCACAGGAGCAATATCAGAAAATTGGAAGGTGGCAAATATTATTCAAGGAAAGTCATAGGAATAATTTGGGGAATTATAGAACAGTAACTCTTATGCCAGTGGTGGGAAAACTTTTGAAGAGACAGGATTTACCAGCATCTGGAGAAGCATAGTCTGATTAGAGATAGTGAGTAGGTCTTTGTGATGGCAAGTTGTGCCTCACAAGTATGATTTGGGAACTTTGTAAAATCAGAAGTTATAAGCCTGGGTGTTATCCTTGATTCAGATTTGAATTTTAAATATGACATAGAGTAGCATTTCTACACAAGCAATATTGCAAAGGTACATCCACTTCTGTCTCATAATGATGCTGAAAAACTAATTCACACCTTCATATCAAGTTGACTAGATACCTGCAATGCACTTTTTACAGACCTTCTGAAGCAACCTATTGATGAACTTTAACTCATTCACAATGTTGCTGCTAGACTTTTAACCAAAACTAGGATTATCACTCCCATCCTAGCTATTCTGCATTGGTTTCCATTATCTTTTCAAATTGATTTTAAAGTTTTTTTTTGTTTTTAAAGCACTTAATGATCTGTAACTGAGGAATCAGTTACATTGCTGAATCGTTTTTGAACTACATTGCATGTATGAAAATTTTTCTAAAAATATTTTTCTCAGCTCAATTTGTTAAAAACGGAGGTACGGGCTTAGCAAAGCACACTCATTTCTCAATTGCTAGGAACTTTCAGACAATCCTAGTGGTGTTTGGTATTGTGGCTTTCTGAAGATTTATATAAATATTGCTGTGTAGGCCGAATTGTTTAATGCTATTGTATAGTAACTATGGGAAGAGACCAGTTGTAGATATTACATGTTCCATAGTTTTCAATTTCCTATTTAAATTCATCATATTTCTGGTGTGTTTCACTTCTTGTTTTCTGTACGTTATGTGTGTTTGGAAAGGCTAGATCTAATACGTTAGATGTTCTTGCTTGCTTATCCTGTATTATTACATCTGGACAATTATTATTGATTGTCCTAACTGTAATAATTGGCTGTAATAAAATTTGTTGGACTCTAACTCTAAAACTGGATCAGGCTTGTACTTATAGTAAGGTCTTTTATGAGTTTCCATTATAAAGCAAGAATTTGGTGAATGATGTTTGCCACTTGAATGTGCCTGTGCAAGTAATCAGATAGAGTTAAACTTCTGCAGGATCCTTTAATGTATTTGATTGTTTCTGGTCTTCCTTGGCATTTTCTATATTTATTGGGTGGGTGGGTTGGCAAGTTTGCAGACGACACAAAGGTTGGTGGTGTTGTAGATAGTGTAGAGGATTGTCAAAGATTGCAGAGAGACATTGATAGGATGCAGAAGTGGGCTGAGAAGTGGCAGATGGAGTTCAACCTGGAGAAGTGTGAGGTGGTACACTTTGGAAGGAGAAACTCCAAGGCAGAGTACAAAGTAAATGGCAGGATACTTGGTAGTGTGGAGGAACAGAGGGATCTGGGGGTACATGTCTACAGATCCCTGAAAGGTTGCCTCACAAGTACATAGGGTAGTTAAGAAAGCTTATGGGGTGTTAGCTTTCATAAGACGAGGGATAGAGTTTAAGAGACGCAATGTAATGATGCAGCTCTATAAAACTCTAGTTAGGCCACACGTGGAGTTCTGGTTGCCTCACTATAGGAAGGATGTGGAAGCATTGGAAAGGGTACAGAGGAGATTTACCAGGATTCTGCCTGGTTTAGAGAGTATGGATTATGATCAGAGATTAAGGGAGCTAGGGCTTTACTCTTTGGAGAGGAGGCAGATGAGAAGAGACATGATAGAGGTGTACAAGATATTAAGAGGAATAGACAGAGTGGACAGGCAGCGCCTCTTCCCCAGGGCACCACTGCTCAGTACAAGAGGACATGGCTTTAAGATAAGGGTAGGGAAGTTCAAGGGGGATATTAGAGGAAGGTTTTTCACTCGAGTGGTTGGTGCGTGGAATGCACTGCCTGAGTCAGTGGTGGAGGCAGATACACTAGTGAAATTTAAGAGACTACTAGACAGGTATATGGAGGAATTTAAGGTGGGGGGGGGTTATATGGGAGGCAGGGCTTGACGGTCAGCACAACATTGTGGGCCAAAGGGCCTGTAATGTGCTGTACTATTCTATGTTCTATTAGCTTGAATTTGTTGGTCTTTTATTATGTATTATTGATATTTTTTGTGTTCCAATACTCCCTCTGTTTCTGGGAAGAGGTCTCCAACTCTGAGGAAGGTGTTCAGCATTTCCTTGTCAACATCTAGTCTGCTATGGAAGGTCATGCTCTTCCATTGGTTAACTTTTCCTTCTGTAGTGATAATTCCTTCATTCTTCTGGGTTGTGCTTTCATTTACAGTGTTTAGTGGTGTGTACTACTTAGTAGAATTGCAAATGCTTGCATGTGGTGTTGAATGCCATTTTCCTTGATGAAAATATATCCTTAGACATTTTATCTGACACTTGTGAAAACTTTTATGTCTGTTATTCCTCTTTCTTGTTTTGTCCTAGATTAACACAAAGTGTGTTTAAGAGTATAGTGTTTGTCATTTCAGTTCTGATTTTTCTTTTTAACTTTTCCAGCTAGTTTTGGACCAAGTTATTATGCTAAAAGTATACATTGATATGGGTATAGCAAAATTGTTTATTGCCTTTGTTGAATTTTTACTATTCAGCTCTGTTTTCTTAAGCTTTGAAGTAAATTCAGTCAAAAATTTTCCCCTTTAGAACATTAGAAAGTTTTTGACAAAAACAGACTACTTGGCTAACAAAGCTTGCCAAATTCCTATTCACATTGTGAGTTGAAGTAACTATTGAGCTCAGATTTGAAAGTCCCTAAGGAACTGCTCTAAACTACACAACTAGGTTGTTTGCTCCATGCGTCCACAACTCTCTGTGTAAATAAGTGCTTTCTGATGTTAGTCTGAAATTACCCCATAACCATTTTCCACCTATGATCCCACATCTTCGATGACGAGTTAATTTTAAGTAGCAGCTGGCATCCTCATTACTTAATACTTAAGTTACTTAATAATGTTAAAACTGTGCCCTCTCGTGTTACCATTTCAACCCCGGAAAAAAGCCTCTCACTATTCACACGATCACTGGGCATCTTATCTTCCTCATCTTATACACCTCTGTTAGGTCATCCTCTGCAGCCCCAAGGAGAACAGGCAACCTAGATTCAATAAGGTCGATCCTTTACAAAACTGCCGAATGACACCAACTTTACTCAATCCTTTGGGTTCCCATACTTTGGGTAAAGTCTTCACTCTCCAATACTAGACTATAGTGGTAAAACCAAGGTGCAACAAACAAAAACTGGTAGCGATTGGCGAAACTGCTGGCACAATGGTTTTTGCATCTTACAATATAAAGTAAAATCTCCACTTTAAAATGAAACTGTGTCATGAGACGAACACGCAGAAAAACTAACTAACAAACTAACCAACGAACTAACCACGTGACAACAGGGGTTTTCCCTTATATACCTATTGGAACGTGCCATCACGTGACCTCACACTGGCGGGAAAATTACATCACCCCACCATCACAAGACAATTACATCATGCTCACAGGATACTCAATTACATCATGGTGATAAGACAGTCACAAGATACCCATGGCGTATGTAACACCCGTCTACAACCACTCTTTGCCTTCTGTGAGCAAGCCAATTCTGGATCCCTTTACTTTCTCAATAAGCCTTGCATGGGTTACCTTATCAAATGCCTTGCTGAAATCCATGTACACTACATCTACTGCTCTACCTTCATCAATGTACTTAGTCACATCCTCAAAAAATTCAATCAGGCTTGTAAGGGACGACCTGCCTTGACAAAGCCATGCTGACACTTCCTAATCATATTATGCCTCTCCAATTGTTCATAAATTTGCCTCTCAGGATATTTTCCATCAACTTACCAACCACTGAAGTAAGATTCACTGGTCTATAATTTCCTGTGCTATCTCTACTCCCTTTCTTGAGTAAGGGAACAACATCTGCAACCCTCCAATCCTCTGGGACCTCTCCCGTGCACACTGATGATGCAAAGATCATTGCCAGAGGCTCAGAAATCTCCTCCCTTGCCTCCCACAGTAGCCTGGGGTACATCTCATCCAGTCCCGGAGACTTATCCAACTTGATGCTTTCCAGAAGCTCCAGCACATGCTCTTTCTTAATGTCTGCATGGTCAAGCTTTTCAGTCCACTGTAAGTCATCCATACAATCGCCAAGATCCTTTTCCATAGCGAATACTGAAGCAAAGTATTCATTAAGTATCTCTGCTACCTCCTCTGGTTCCATACACACTTTTCCACTGTCGCACTAGATTGGTCCTTTTCTCTCATGTCTTATACTCTTGCTCTTCATATGCATGTAGAATGTCTTGGGGTTTGCCTTATTCCTGCTTGCCAAGGCCTTCTCATGGCCACTTCTGGCTCTCCTAATTTTATTCTTAAATTCATTCCTGCTAGCTTTATAATCTTCTAGATCTCTATCATTACCTAGTTTTTTGAATCTTTCGTAAGCTTTTCTTGACTAGATTTTCAACAGCCTTTGTACTCCACAGTTTCTGTACCCTACCATCCTTTCCCTGTCTCATTGGAACACACCAATGCAGAACTGCACACAAATATCCCCTGAACATTTGCCATATTTCTGCCGTACTTTTCCCTGAGAACGTCTGTTCCCAAGTTATGCTTCCAAGTTCCTGCCTGATAGCTTCATATTTCCCCTTACTCCAATGAAACGCTTTCCTAACTTGTCTGTTCCTATCCATCTCCAATCCTATGGTGAAGGAGATGGAATATCTTTAATAATTTTGAACTCTTCTATCATATCTCCACTCATTCTACGTCTATTTAGGCTAAAGAGATTTAATTCTCAAAATCTTTCATCATAGCTCATATCCTGGAATAAGTTTAGTCGCCTTGGAAAAAGCCTCAGTTTATTTTGATAATGGTGGTCATTCTTCTTGTTGTCTATAGATAGGAGATTATGCTTCATCGGATGTTGTGGGAATTTCACAAGTATTGAGTGTAGCTATACAGGTGTTCCCCGCTTTACAAATGTTTGCTTTACGCCACTTTGCTTTTACAAAAGACCTACATTAGTAACCTGCTTTCGTATTACAAAGAGGATTTTCACTTTTACAAAAATTTTTCCCATATAAATTAATAGTTCTTTGCTTTACGCCATTTTGGCTTAAGGAAGGTTTCATAGGAACGCTCTACCTTTGTAAAGGGGTGGGGAACACCTGTACATATTAAGACCATTTATTAATCTTGAATGTGGGACAGAATCAAATGCTATTTGGTAGTCAATATAACAACATGAAAGATTTGTTTTTCCACTGTGCTACAAAGTTCACAAGTAAATTTAGTATTATAATGCGCTGGTTAAGATTTCTACTGCTATGCTGCGAGGTATTTTATTTTAGCAGTTTTCTGTAAAAGCAGTGTGTCCTGCTGGTAAGTGTTTCGGCTTCAGCTAAAGATAAGGAGCCAGGTTGTCCAATTTGGGAATGTTGTGTCAGCCAATCAGGATTGTGGGATGGCATGGAACATTCTAGAGAGCTGGGGGGGGGGGCGGGGGAAGGGGAAGAGCTTTCTGAAGGACAGTAGTCTGGTTTGTGGTCTTTTAGTGGGAGATTCGGAGAGAAGAGTACCAGGGAAGACACCTGGAGGATCCCATTTGAAGGTGAGACCCTATTGTAAGGAGTACTTCATGAAAAGAGAATTTCTGCCTGTGGTTAGTGAGGAGAATTCAGCAACATGAGTGAAGCTACTCCCAGCTGCTACAGAAATGAGCTTCAATGTTTACGTTGTGGCGACCCACTTCCTAGCGCACTCGAACCGGCTCACAAATAGCCAGCGCATAAAGGCCAGTCCCAAAAGGGCGCCAAGTCTGCTTCACCAACAAGGGGAAAAGCCCGCGCAGGACTGTGAATACGTGCCCCCTACAGCATCCGCGCCCGGGGAGGGCAGGATCAGGGAGGCTTTAAAGCGAGGCCGCGAAGTTCGAATAAAATATTTTTTAACTGCAGTTTACCGACTCAGTGTCGTTATTTCAGCGCTGCGTGTAGCACACCGCTACAACTGGTGACCCCGACGGCCCAAACGATATTTAGGCCGAAGATAACCGATGCCGCATCTGTTCATGCAGTTTCGTTGAAACTGCCAAGCTTCTGGATGCTGCGACCTCACCTATGGTTCCAGCAAGCAGAAGCCCAATTCCACGTTCGGCAGATAACCTCAGAGGACACACGTTACTACTACATGGTGAGCTCCCTCGACCAGGACACAGCGGCCCAGGTTGAGGAGTTCATACAGTTTCCCCCAGCGGACGGCAAATACACGGAATTCAAAGCCCTGCTCATAAGGACTTTCGGACTCCCATGGTGCGAGCGGGCTGCCCGCTTACTGCACCTGGATGGTTTGGGAGATAGACCTCCATCGGCTTTAATGAATGAGATGTTGTCTCTGGCCGGAGGACACAAGCCCTGCCTCATGTTTGAGCAGGCATTCCTGGAGCAGCTGCCCGAGGACATATGCCTGCTGCTGTCTGACGCGGATTTCAGCGACCCCCAGAAGGTGGCAGCCCGGGCGGACTTGCTGTGAAACACCAGGAAGGAGAGTGGGGAGTCCGTCGCACAGATCACCAGGCCACACTCCCAGCAGCAAACCAGACCAGGCCCGGCTACAGAGCCCGCTAACCCCAGAGGCAGGGATGAGGAGACCAACGAACAATGGTGCTTCTACCACCAGCGGTGGGGCGCAGAAGCCCGCCGCTGTCGCCCGCCCTGCAAGTTCCCGGGAAATGCCAGGGCCAGCCGCCGCTGATGGCTAATGCGGCTGGCCATTGGGATAGCATCCTGTATCTGTGGGACAAGCAGTCGGGACGCTGTTTTTTGGTCGACACCGGTGCCAAGATCAGCGTCTTACCTCTGACGAGTTACGACACCCGCAACAGGGCACTGGGTCCCACCCTGAGGGCCGCGAACGGCAGCACAGTAAGGACCTACGGCACCCATACGGTGCAGCTACAGTTCGGCTCCAGCCAGTTCACATGGAACTTCACACTGGCCGCCGTAGCCCAACCGCTTCTGGGTGCGGATTTTTTGTGGTCTCACAACCTGCTGGTCGACCTGCCGAGGCAGAGACTGGTCCACGCCGAGACCTTTCAGACGTTCTCCCTGGGTGAAGCCCAGTTGCCAGCCCCACACCTCGACTCCATCACGCTGTCTGACAACGACTTCACCAGAGTCCTGGCAGATTTCCCATCGGTTCTGGCACCGCAGTTCACGGCAGCCATGCCCAGACACCGCGTACAGCACCACATCCCGACCCAGGGACCACCCCTCCATGCCCGTGCTCGAAGGCTTCCCCCGGACAAGCTCCGACTGGCGAAGGAGGAGTTCAAGAGGATGGAGGAATTGGGGATCAATCGGCGGTCCGACAGCCCATGGGCCTCCCCCCTGCACATGGTGCCCAAAGCGACAGGGGGCTGTAGACCATGCGGCGACTACCGCAGGCTGAACGAGGCTACAACACCGGACTGCTACCCTGTGCCGCACATTCAGGACTTTGCAGCAAACCTGCACGGCACACGGATCTTCTCCAAGGTAGACTTCGTCCGGGGATACCATCAAATCCTGATGCATACGGACAACGTCCCCAAAACGGCACTCATCACCCCGTTTGGCCTTTTCGAGTTCCTCTGCATGCCGTTCGGCCTAAAGAATGCCGCACAGACGTTCCAGCGGTTAATGGATGCGGTGGGACGCGACCTGGACTTCGCTTTCATCTATTTGGACGACATCCTCATAGCCAGCAGCAGTCGTCAGGAGCATCTGTCCCACCTCCGTCAACTCTACGCCCGACTGAGTGAATACGGCCTGACAATCAACCCGGCCAAATGCCAGTTCGGGCTCGACACCATCGACTTCCTGGGCCACAGGATCACTACAGACAGGGCAACCCCTCTGCCTGCTAAGGTAGACGCAGTCCGCCATTTCCCCCGACCCACCACAATCAAAGGCCTTCAGGAATTCGTGGGTATGGTAAATTTCTACCACCGCTTCCTCCCTTCAGCTGCCCAAATCATGCGCCCCCTGTTTGCCCTGATGTTGGGTCTGGGCAAGGACATTACCTGGGACGAGGAGTCTGCCGCCACTTCCATTAAAACGAAAGCCTTGGCAAATGCCGCGATGCTAGTGCACCCCAGAATGGACGTCCCTACCGCCCTCACAGTGGATGTATCTAACACGGCAGTCGGTGGGGTACTGGAGCAACTCATCGAGGGTCGCTGGCAACCCCTGGCATTATTCAGCAAACACCTGCGACCACCCGAGCTCAAATACAGTGCTTTAGACCGGGAACTGTTGGCGCTATACCTGGCAATCCGGCATTTCAGGTACTTCTTAGAAGGTAGGCCCTTCACCGTGTTCACGGACCACAAGCCGCTTACCTTTACGTTCACGAAGGTGTCCGATCCCTGGTCGTCCCGCCAGCAGCGCCATCTGTCCTACATCTCTGAATACATGACGGATGTCCGGCACATCTCGGGTAAGGACAATGTCGTGGCGGACGCGTTCTCTCGCCCTAACATTCATGCCCTTTCCCAAGGGGTAGACTTTGAGGCGCTGGCAGAGGCGCAGCAGGCAGACAAGGAGATCCCTAGTTACAGAACCGCAGTCTCCGGTTTGCAGCTCCAGGACCTCCCCGTAGGCCCAGGTGAGAGGACCCTGCTCTGTGACGTCACCACCGGCCAACCCCGTCACGTCGTCCCGGCAGCCTGGCAGCGGCGCATTTTCGACTCCATTCATAACTTATCGCACCCCTCCATCAGGACAACTGTCCGGATGGTCTCCAACAGGTTCGTTTGGCACGGACTCCGCAAGCAAGTCAGTGAATGGGCCAAAACGTGCATGCACTGCCAGACGGCCAAGGTGCAGCGGCACACCAAAGCTCTGCCGCAGCAGTTCCACCCCATCCACCGGCGTTTCGACCACATTCATGTGGATATCGTGGACCGGTTCATCAGATGGCCAGAGGCGATCCCGCTCATCGACACCACCTCCGAATCTTGCGCCCGGGCACTTATTGCCACCTGGGTGTCCTGCTTTGGTGTACCGGCCCACATTACCTCCGACAGAGGCGCCCAGTTCACCTCCGGCCTGTGGTCAGTGATGGCCAGCCTTTTGGGGACACAGCTGCACCACACAACTGCCTACCACCCACAGTCGAACGGCCTGGTGGAGCGTTTCCACCGTCACCTGAAGTCGGCTCTTGTGGCCCGCCTGAGAGAAGCTAACTGGGTGGACGAGCTTCCCTGGGTCCTACTCGGCATCCGCACAGCACCCAAAGACGATCTGCACACCTCGTCGGCCGAGTTGGTGTACGGCGCACCCCTGGTCATCCCCGGGGAGTTCATAGCAGCCCCAAGGGGGTACGAGGAAGAACCCGCAGCAGTCCTGGGCAGTCTACGCGAGAGGCTCGGCAACCTGGCCCCCATACCCACTTCGCAGCATGGGCAGAACCCGACCTGCAGAACTGTGTTTGTGTTTGTACGAAGGGGCGGGCATCGGTCACCGCTACAACGGCCCTACGAGGGGCCGTTTACGGCGATCAGGAACAACGGGTCCACGTTCGTGCTGGACGTTGGGGGGAGAGAGGAGGTTTTCACGGTGGACCGACTCAAACCGGCCCATGTGGACGTGGTGCAACCGGTCAAGTTTCCGGCACCGCGGCACAGAGGCCGACCTCCCAAACAGGGTCCGGCCCAGACTGTGGACATTGGGGGATGTATCGCCGGTTCTGGGGGGGGAGGGTTATGTGGTGACCCACTTCCTAGCGCACTCGAACCGGCTCACAAATAGCCAGCACTCCAGCATAAAGGCCAGTCCCAAAAGGGTGCCAAGTCTGCTTCACCAACAAGGGGAAAAGCCCGCGCGGGACTGTGAATACGTGCCCCCTACAGCAACCACGCCTGGGGAGGGCGGGATCAGGGAGGCTTTAAAGCGAAGCCGCTAAGTTTGAATAAAATCTTTTTTAACTGCAGTTTACCGACTCTGTGTCGTTATTTCAGCGCTGCGTGTAGCACACCGCTACAACATGCACATTTAGACTGGTTTAACTGTAATAGGCCCTTTCATCTTTTTCTTTTCTGTTAACTGTTTGATAAAATTTGAAGTTGGTAAATACACTTTATAACTTTATGCTGGTGTACAATCTGTTATTTCTAGGCTACCAATAACTATGTATGGGTGGTATTTACACAGTATTCACTCAAATCAAGGTTCCTTTAATTGGAACATCATGACATTCCTGTCTGGTTGAAGCTAAAATCACATCCATCTAAGATGTATATTGCCTATGAAGGGCAGCCTCCTCACTCCTGAGTCATGTGGCTGTTGGCAGAGTCGGCTAACAAGCCACGTTGGTGTATAAGCCCCAGTGAGAGGACTGTATTAGCAAAGTACATACATATCAACACATGCAAGCCTCAGATTAATTTTCTTGCAGATATACTCAATACATCCATAATAGAATAATAACCATAAAAGAATCAATGAAAGACCACACCAACTTGAGTGTTCACCAGTGCACATACAAAAAGAAAGAAATAATAATTAAGTACCTGAGATGAATAATCATTGAAATTAAGTCCATAGGTTGTGGCAACATTTCAATGATAAGGCAAGTGAAGATGAGTGAAGTTATCCCCTTTATTTCAAGAGCCTGATGGTTAAGGGGTAATAACTGTTCCTGAACATGGGTGTGTGTGTGCGTGTGAGTCCTGACGTTCCTGTACTTTCTTCCTGATGGCAGCAGTGAAAAGAGCATGATTGCACACCACACCATGAGCTGTTTGTTACATCCTTTCATACCCTTAGGGCATCGCTTCTGCTCTTCTGTAAGTATATTGTAGTTATCTAAGCGAGTAGTGATTAGTTGTGAGATGCATGATGTTATAATTTTATATATAATTTGTAAACAAGTGATAGGATGATATTTTGAAGGGTCATTTGTGATTTCTCCTTTAGGTAAAAAAATGTTTTACCTTCTGCCAAAAATTTGGGCACTGTCAAGATTCTTAAGAAAATTGTTTATGCATTAATAGTATGGATGAATGCAAGTAAATTTTTATAACAACAATTATGGTCTGGTTTAAGATGGTGCTGGTGAACCTCAGCACCATCTGGGCTGTTCGCTAATGAAACAAGGATAGTAACTAAACACTTTGTTAACCATACTTTTTCCGGCAAACGATCATTGCAAGGAATAGTCTTTAACTTCCCTTTGGACTTGGAGGCAATGCGATGTGGCAGAACCGAGGCATGGGGATGCAGTGGGCCCATCGCCAAAAGTATGGAAGAGCATGAAAGATGGAGTACAGGCCAAATTGAAGCCATGGGGTCCAGGCCCCAGAGCATTTTGATATAACTGAAATTCACAGACTGAATCAAGGTGGGGAAGTCTGGCATATCCAAGTGGACGGAGATTGTTTTTCAGACAGGTTTAAGCACCAGGCCAGATTGAAAAGGTCAGGGTGTCAGGTCCATGGTGAGGTATGGGCCGGTTCAAATCACTGCTCCACAATGTTTACTCGGCTCTGTGATGAACTATGAGGCTCTTTTTGCAGACTTCAGTTCCGAAATGCTATTTGCTTGCGGTTACTGTTTGCATGCTTTCCCCCATTGTACATTGGGTGTTCTATGGTTTTTTTTATGGGTTATTTTATTCATTTATTTTTTATGGGTTTTTTAAGGGCATGATATGTTTTTTATTCTCTGCACATTGGGTGTTTTTGTTTTGTGGCTGCCTGTTAGGAGACAAATCTCAGACTGTATAATCTATACGTACTTTGATAATGAATGTAATTTGACCTTTGATGAATGTGATCACTGATTGTATTATTCCAGCTGTGGGTATTTTGTATTACTGCTTTTAGCAAGTCCATTGTAACTTCAAGTGTTCGCATGTTTTCAACTGTGAGTACATTCATCTTCCTCCCCAATCTAGCTTGCTCCTTCATTGTGTGTTATCATATTTGACCAGATATGAGACCAAAAGTTTATTATCCTTGTGTTTGTTGGTAATTCTGTGTTAGGGTTGGAGATACTTTGGTGCGTCGAATTTAGCTTCAATGTCTTTTTCATTGTTTTTGACTGATAATTTGGTTTTCTTAGTCCAGTGCATTTCAGTTATCTATTATCTCTTGTATGAACCTTATATTTCCTTAGTATTTCCTTAGCTTTTCTCTAACTTTTAACAAGACTGAGTCAAGATTCACAATGAAAAGCACACGTGACTTGTGGCGAGGGCTGCATACCATCGCAGACTTCAAAGCCATTCAATGTGGCCAAAATCGCAGCCTCTCTCCCAGATGAGCTCAATCGCTTTTACGCTCAGTTCGATGTCGCCAACTCCGAGCCTCCGAGGAAACCCAACGCTGCGACCTGCAACCTGGTCATCTCTGAGGCTGAGGTACGCAGATGTTTCTAACGTGTGGACAGTCGCAAGGCTGTGGGACTGGACGGCATCCCAGGGTGAGTACTCAGGATGTGCACAGCACAACTGGCAGGTGTTTACTGACATTTTTAACCTCTCCCTCTCCCAGAGTAGAGTGCCTTCCTGCTTCAAATTATCTACCATCATCCCTGTACCAAAAAAGACCAAGATTACATGCCTGAACGACTGGCATCCTGTCGCACTCACCTCAATAATAAGCAAATGTTTTAAGAGGCTGGTCAAGGATTACATCTGCAGCTTGCTATCATCCAACCTGGACCCCCTATAATTTGCCTATCGACACAACCGATTGACAGACGGCACAATAGCCACTGCTCTACATACCGTCCTTACACATCTGGAGAAGAAGGATGCTTACGTGAGAATGCTGTTCTTGGACTACAGTTCGGTATTCAACACCATAGTTCCATCCAGATTCGACAAGAAGCTCAGAGACCTCGGTCTTGACCCTGCCTTGCGCAGCTGGATCCTGGACTTCCTATCAGATTGCCGGCAGGTTGTAAGAGTGGTCTCCCTCACCTCCACCCCTCTGACTCTCAATACAGGAGCCCCTCAGGGCTGTGTACTATGTCCCCTCCTTTAGTCCCTGTATACCCATGACTGTGTCACCACCCACATCTCTAATCTGCTAATTAAATTTTCTGACAACACTACATTGATTGGCTTTATCTCAAACAATGAGGTGGCTGACAGGGAAGAAGTCATCTCTCTGACACAGTGATGTCAAGAAACCAATCTCTCCCTTAATGTCGCAAAAACAAAGGAGCTGGTTGTGGATTACAGGAGGAATGGAGACGGGCTAACCCCCATTGACATAAATGCATTTGGGGTTGAAAGGGTACACAGCTTCAAGTTCCTCAGCATCCAAATTACTGAGGAGCTCATGTGGTCTGTACACACCTGCTGTGTGGTGGAAAAAGGCACATCAGCACCTCTTTCACCTCAGACAATTGAGGAAGTTTGGTATGGGCCCCCAATTCCTAACAACTTTCTACAAGGGCACAATTGAGAGCATCCTGACTGGCTGCATCACTGCCTGGTATGGGAACTGTACCTCCCTTAATCACAGGACTCTGTAGAGAGTGGTGCGGACAGCCCAGTGCATCTGTTGTTGTGAACTTCCCATGATTCAGGACATTTACAAGGACAGGTGTGTAAAAAGGGTCTGTAAGATCATTGGGGACCCAAGTGCTACCATCCAGGAAACGGTACCACAACATAAAAGCCAGGACCAACAGGCGCCGGGACAACTTCTTCCACCAGGCCATCAGACTGATGAACTCGCGTTGATTTGAGTGTACTCTATATTACATTGACTATTCTATTTATTATAAATTACTATAAATGCATATTTAGATGCAGATGTAATGTAAAGGTTTTTTACTCTTCATGTATGTGAGGGATGTAAGAAAGTCAATTCAATTCAATTGTTCATGTTATCTAATTAGTACTCCATTAGTCAGGCTATTTTTGCTTTAAAGGTTTTGTTTCTTAATCTCTTCTGCCATTTCAGTGTTTGCATTTCATTACTCAGTTTTGGGTTTCAATTAATGAGTGTCCCTGTATCCTGTCACGTTAGTCTCAGTTCCGTTACTCAATAATAATGTACATGCACTATGAATGTGTTTACTTCCAATTACTTCATGTGTGTATTTCTCAATTGCTTGAGTGGTCTCATTTGAATTATTATTAATTCAAATTTTAAATATGTGACATTATTCATATTTATTAAATTATTTGACGATGCAACAAACACACTGATGAAGGAAGAGCAGTGGATGTTGTGTATATGGATTTTAATAAGACATTTTGTGGTTTTGCGGGTAGTGGAGTGAAGGCTTAAGGGCTTTGGATCAACGGGCTTAGGCGGAAACGGGTGAGGCAAGGCAGATTTAGTTTTCAATTTTTCCTGTTACCTGAGGAAAGGGGCAAGTATGAGTGTGAGGGCAGCTTATTGTTCTCGGTGTCGGGTGTGGGAGGTCCTGGAGTCTCCCAGCCACCCGGATGTCCACATCTGCGCCGGGTGCGCCGAGCTGCAGCTCCTGAGGGACCGAGTTAGGGAACTGGAACTGCAGGTCAATGACCTTTGCCTGGTCAGGGAGAGTGAGGAGTTGATAGAGAGCAGTTACAGGCAGGTGGTCACACCGGGGCCACAGGAGGCAGTCAAATGGGTCACAGTTAGGAGAGGGAAGGGGAAGAGTCAGGTACTAGAGAGTACCCCAGTGGCTGTACCCCTTGACAATAAATACTCCTGTTTGGGTACTGTTGGGGTGGGGGGGGGGGGGGTGGGTGGAAACGGCCTACCTGGGGGAAGCAACAGTGGCTGTGCCTCCGGTACGGAGTGCAGCCCTGTAGCTCAGAAGGGTAGGGAAAGGAAGAGGAAGTCAGTAGTAATAGGGGACTCGATAGTTAGGGGGTCAGATAAGCGATTCTGTGGATGCGATCAGGAGACCCGGATGGTAGTTTGCCTCCCTGGTGCCAGGGTTCGGGATGTTTCTGATCGCGTCCAAGATATCCTAAAGTGGGAGGGTGAGGAGCCAGAGGTCGTGGTACATATAGGTACCAATGACATGGGTAGGAAAAGGGAAGAGGTCCTAAAAGGAAAATATGGGGAGTTAGGAAGGGAGTTGAGAAGAAAATAAGGTAGTAATCTCAGGATTACTGCCTGTGCCAAGCAACAGTAAGTAGGAATGGAATGAGGTGGAGGATAAATGCACGGCAGAGGGATTGGACCAGGAGGCAGGGATTCAGTTTCTGGATTATTGGGACCTCTTTTGGGGCAGGTGTGACCTGTACAAAAAGGATGGGTTGCACTTGAAACCTAGGGGGACCAATATCCTGGTGGGGAGATTTGCAAAGGCTACTGGGGAGACTTTAAACCAGAATGGTTCAGGGTTGGGAATCAAATTGAAGGGACTAGGAGAGAGGAAGTTAGTTCACAAATAGAGAAAGCTAGGAGACAGTGTGTGAGGGAGGATAGGCAGGTGATAGAGGAGGGGAGTACTCAGACCGAAGATGAGGGGAGAAGGAAGAAAAAGATAAAGTTGTTTGCACCGTTAGCGATAAACAGACAGTAAGAGATGGAGAGTTTCTTAAATGCATCTATTTTAATGCTAGGAGCATTGTAAGAAAGGTGGAGGAGCTTAGAGCATGGATTGATACCTGGAAATATGATGTTGTAGCTATTAGTGAAACATGGTTGCAGGAGGGGTGTGATTGGCAAACTAAATATTCCCGGATTTCATTGTTTCAGGTATGATAAAATCAGTGGGGCAAGAGGGGGAGGTGTCGCATTGCTTGTTAGAGAATATATTACAGTGATATTTTGGCAGGATAGATTAGAAGGCTCCTCTAGGGAGGCTATTTGTGTGGAATTGAGGAATGGGAAAAGTGTAGTAACACTTCTAGGGGTGTATTATAGACCACCTAATGGGGAGCGAGAATTGGAGGAGCAAATTTGTAGGGAGATAGCAGATATTTGTGTAAGCACAAGGTTCTGATTGTGGGATATTTTAATTTTCCACACATAGACTGGGAAGCCCATACTGTAAAAGGGCTGGATGGTTTGGAGTTTGTAAAATGTGTGCAGGATAGTTTTTTGCAGCAATACATAGACATACCAACTAGAGAAGGGGCAGTGTTGGATCTCCTGTTAGGGAATTAGATAGGTTAGGTGACGGAGGTATGTGCTGGGGAGCACTTCAAGTCCAGTGATCATAATGCCATTAGTTTCAATATAATTATGGAGAAGGATAGGACTGGACCCAGGGTTGAGATTTTTGACTGGAGAAAGGCTAACTTTGAGGAGATGGGAAAGGATTTAGAAGGACTAGATTCGGACAATTTATTTTATGGGAAGGATGTAAAAGAGAAATGGAGGTCATTTAAAGGTGAAATTTTGAGGGTACAGAATCTTTATGTTCCTGTTAGGTTGAAAGGAAAGGTTAAATTTGAGAGACCCATGGTTTTCAATGGATATTGGAAACTTGGTTCAGAAAAAGAGGTAGATCTACAATAAATATAGGCAGCATGCAGTAAATGAGGTGCTCAAAGAATATAAAGAATTTAAAAAGAATCTTAAGAAAGAAATTAGAAAAGCTAAAAGAAGATACGAGGTTGCTTTGGCAAGTAAGGTGAAAATAAAGGGTTTCTACAGTTTCTACAGTTGTATTAATAGTAAAAGGAGAGTGAGGAATAAAATTGGTCCCTTAGAGAATCAGAGTGGACAGCTATGTGCGGAGCCAAAGAGATGGGGGAGATTTTGAACAATTTCTTTTCTTCGGTATTCACTAAGGAGAAGGATATTGATTTGTGTAAGGTAAGGGAGACAAGTAGGGTAGTTATGGAAACTACGATGATTAAAGAAGAGGAAGTACTGGTGCTTATAAAGAATATAAAAATGGATAAATCTTCGGATCCTGACAGGATATTCTCTAGGACCTTAAGGGAAGTTAGTGTAGAAATAGCAGGAGCTCTGACAGAAATATTTCAAATGTCATTAGAGATGGGGATGGTGCCAGAGGATTGGCATATTGCTCATGTGGTTCCATTGTTTAAAAAGTGTTCTAAGAGTAAACCTAGCAATTATCAGCCTGTAAACTTGATGTCAGTGGTGGGTAAATTAATGGAAAGTATTCTTCGAGATGGTATATATAATTATCTGGATAGACTGGGTCTGATTAGGAACAGTCAACATGGATTTGTGCGTAGAAGGTCATGTTGATAAATCTTATTGAATTTTTTTGAAGAGGTTACTAGGAAAGTTGACTAAGATGAAGCAGTGAATGTTGTCTATATGGACTTCAGTAAGACCTTTGACAAGATTCCACACGGAAGGTTATTTAGGAAGGTTCAATCATTACGTATTAATATTGACGTAGTAAAATGATTCAACAGGACTGGATGGGAGATGCCAGAGAGTAGTGGCGGATAACTGTTTGTCAGGTTGGAGGCCGGTGACTAGTAGTGTGCCTCAGGGATCCGTACTGGGTCCAATGTTGTTTGTCATATACATTAATGATCCGGATGATGGGGTGGTAAATTGGATTAGTAAGTATGCAGGTAGTACTAAGATAGGTGGTGTTGTGGATAATGAAGTAGGTTTTCAAAGCTTGCAGAGAGATTTAGGCCAGTTAGAAGAGTGGGCTGAAAGATGGCAGATGGAGTTTGATGCTGATAAGTGTGAAGTGCTACATTTTGGTAGGAATAATCAAAATAGGACATACATGGTACAAGCAGTCCCCGGGTTACGTAAGAGATCCATTCCGGAGTTCGTCTTTAAGTCGGATTTGTACGTAAGTCTGAACAAGTACATCCGGGATTATTTAGTGTCAGTTTGTCAAACATTTGTCTTAGTATATAGTATATATTTTACCTTTCTATGCATATAAAACACTTAAGAAACGTATGTATTCCAATAATTAAACCACTGCGTTGCTTAGTAATAATTGTAGCTTTCATCGGGTCAAAGCGTTTCACATGCTCCATTATTCTCACTTTATCCAATATCCTTTAAAATTGTTCCAATCATTGACCGACTATAGCCTAACGCTTTTTCAATGACCGACGGCGTTTCACCTCTTTCCAAATACTTTATTATTTCCACTTTATTTTCAATCGCAATCACTTCCCGTCAATGGAACAGAAACACTGCGGGCAGCGGGTCCCGACCTGCGCTGGCTGCCGAAGTCGCTGGGTCCTAAGGACCACCGTACTGTGACAAGCTAAATGGGACAAGTGGGGGCTGTGCTGGGTTTGGGTATTTGATCCTCCACAATATTCCATGTGTGTATTTAAACTGGAGGTGGGTGTGGTTTTTTTTTACGAGGTCGAGTTGCGAGCTTGACATCAACTGGGCACGGTTTGTACGGGAGTCACTGGATCGACATCAACCTGGCACGGTTTGTACGGGAGTCACTGGATGGACATCAACCCAGCACGGGAACGGTCTGTCACTGGATTGAACTCACTGATCTCTGTGCCAGCAGCCGACCGGAATGGGGGCAGGGGGGCGGTGTCAGGGTGAATCTTACTAAGAAAAATTTAAGCCAAATACCAAGTTAAACAGTGTCAATGGCAATGACTTAAAATCGCAGACGGCGTTCTCCTTCCTCAATTCGTAAGTACGAGTTGTCCGTAAGGCAGACGTTCGTAACTCGGGGACTACCTGTAAATGATAGGCCACTGAAGAATGCAGTAGAACAGAGTGATCTAGGAATAATGGTGCATAGTTCCCTGAAGGAGGAATCTCATGTGGATAGGGTGGTGAAGAAAGCTTTTGGTATGCTGGCCTTTATAAATCAGAGCATTGAATATAGGAGTTGGAATGCAATGTTCAAATTGTACAAGGCATTGGTGAGGCAGAATTTGGAGTATTGTGTACAATTCTGGTCACCGAATTATAGCAAAGATGTCAACAAAATAGAGAGAGTCCAGAGGAGATTTACTTGAATGTTAACACGACTGAATCTGCAGATGCTGGAAATAAATAAAAACACAAAATGCTGGCAGAACTCAGCAGGCCAGACAGCATCTATGGGAGGAGGTAGTGACGACGTTTTGGGCCGAAACCCTACATGTTACCTGGGTTTCAGCACCTAAGTTACAGAGAAAGGTTGAACAAGTTAGGTCTTTATTCTTTGGAGTGTAGAATGTTGAGGGGGGATTTGATACAGGTATTTAAAATTATGAGGGGGATAGAGAGAGTTGACGTGGATAGGCTTTTTCCATTGAGAGTACAGGACATTCAAACAAGAGGACATGAGTTGAGAGTTAGGGGGCAGAAGTTTAGGGGTAACACGAGGGGGAATTTCTTTACTCAGAGAGTGGTAGCTGTGTGAAACGAGCTTCCAGTAGAGGCAGGTTCGATTTTGTCACTTAAAAAAAAATTGGACGGGTATATGGACAGGAAAGGAATGGAGGGTTATGGGCTGAGTGCAGGTAGGTGGGACTAGGTGAGAGTAAGCATTCAGCATGGACTAGAAGGACCGAGATGGCCTGTTTCCGTGCTGTAAATTGTTATATTTGACAAGATTCCCCATGGCAGCCTCATTCAGAAAATAGGAGTCATGGATCCAGGGAAAGTTGACTGCATGGGTTTAGAATTAGCTTGCCCACAGATGGCATGGAGTGGTGGTAGATGGAGTACATTCTGCCTAGAGTTCTGCAGGGACTGTATTGGGACACCTGCATTTTGTGATGTTTGAGGAAGTGGAAGGCTGAGTTTGTAAGTGGTGGAGTTATGGACAGTGTAAATGTTTGTTGCAGATTATAACAGGACATTTACTGGATGAAGACCTGGGCTGAGAAGTGTGACGTGATTCACTTTGGAGCATCACACTTAAAGGCAGCATACAGTGTGAAGGATTACAAATACCTGGGGATACGAATTGACAATAAACTGGACTGGTCAAAGAACACTGAAGCTGTCTACAAGAAGGGTCAGAGGCGTCTCTATGTCCTGAGAAGACTTAGGTCCTGCCGGACGATGCTGAGGATGTTCTACGAGTCTGTGGTGGCCAGTGCTATCATGTTTGCTGTTGTGTGCTGGGGCAGCAGGCTGAGGGTAGCAGACCCCAATAGAATCAACAAACTCATTCTTAAGGCCAATGATGTTGTGGGGGTGGAACTAGACTCTCTGACAGTGGTGTCTGAAAAGAGGATGCTGTCCAAGTTGCATGCCTCTTGGACAATGTCTCCCATCCAATCCATAATATACTGGTTAGGCACAGGATTATATTCAGCCAGAGACTCATTCCACCGAGATGCAACACTGAGCGTCATAGGAAGTCATTCCTACCTGTGGCCATCAAACTTTGCAACTCCTCCCTTGGAGTGTCAGACACCCTGAGCCAATAGGCTGGTCCTGGACTAACTTCCACTTGGCGTAATTTACTTATTATTATTTAATTATTTATGGTTTTATATTGCTATATTTCTACACTATTCTTGGTTGGTGCAACTGTAACTAAACCCAATTTCCCTCGGGATCAGATAGTATGTCTGTCTGTCTGTGTTAATGGCAGGATTCTTTGGAGTGTGCAGGAACAGTGAGATCTTGGGATCTATGTCCATAAGTCACTCAAAGTTGCCCCACAACTTTATAGGGTGATTAAGAAGTTGACCTAATCCTAAGAGTTGTGAGGTAATGTTACAGCTTTATAAAACCCTGATCAGACCACACTTGGAGTATTTTGTTTGATTCTGGTCGCCTCATTAAAAGAAGGATGAGGATGCTTTATGGAGGGTGTAGAGAAGAAAAGCTGGGGCTTTTCACTTTGGAGCAAAGAAGTAGGTGACTTGACAGAGGGGTATACCATGAAAAGAAGCATTGATAGAGTGAACAGCCTCTGTCTTTTTCCCAGGGCAGAGATGACTAATGCAAGAAGGTCCAATTTTAAGGAGATAAGAACATAAGAAATAGGAGTGGGGAGGCCATCCAGCTCATCGAGCCATGGCTGATCTGTCCGTAAACTCAGCTCCATCTACCTGCCTTTTCCCTATAATCTTTAATTCCCTTACTATGTAAAAACCTATCTAACTGTTTCTTAAATATATTTAGTGAGGAAGCCTCGACTGCTTCCCTGGGCAGAAAACTCCACAAGTTCACCACTCTCTCGGAAAAGCAGTTTCTCATCTCCGTCCTAAATCTTCTCCCCCAAATCTTGAGGCAATGTCCCCTAGTTCTACCAATGGAAGAACCTACCAATAGAAACAACTTTCCTACTTCTATCTTATCTCCCCCTTTCAAAATTTTGTATGTTTCTATAAGATCCTCTCTCATTCTTCTGAACGCCAGACAGTATAGTCCCAGGAGACTCAATCTCTCCTCATAGGTTAACCCCTTCATCCCTGAAATCAACCTGGTGAACCTCCTCTGCACTGCCTTCAAAGCCAGTATACCCTCCCTCAAGTACGGAGACCAGAATTGCACACAGTACTCCAGGTGCGGCCTCACCAGTACCCTGTATAGTTTCAGCATGACCTCCCTGCTCTTGAATTCAATCCCTCTAGCAACGAAGGCCAACATTCCTCTGCCTTCTTAATAACCTGTTGTACCTGCAAGCCAACTTTTTGCAATTCATGAACAAGCACTCCCAAGTCCCTCTGCACAACAGCATGCTGCCATCGTTCCCCATTTAAAATAATAACCTGCTCTGCTATTATTCCTCCCAAAGTGGATGATTTTGCATTTACCAACATTGTATTCCATCTGCCAGACTTTGGCCCACTCACTGAACCTATCTATATCCCTCTGCAGACTCTCCACATCCACTGTACAATTTGCTTTTCCACTCAGTTTAGTGTCATCAGCAAATTTTGCTACGCCACACTCAGTCCCCCCTTCCAAATCATCAATGTAAATGGTAAATAGCTGTGGGCCCAGTACCAACCCCTGCGGCACCCCACTCACCACTGACTGCCAACCGGAGAAACACCCATTTATACCAGCTCTCTGTCTTCTATTGGTTAACCAATCCACTATCCATGCCAATACAGATTGGATGAAAATATGGAGGATTGGAGGATATTATTGTTATTATATTACAGCCAATCTATTACAGATAGGACAATCTGTAATAACTGTCCGGATATAATAATACAGGATAAACAAGCAAGAACAATTTAATAGATCTAGCCATTCCAAACACACATAAGATACAGAAATCAATAAGTGGAAAACACCAAAAATGTGCTGAATTAAAAGAGGAAAGTGAAAGACAATGCAACATGAGCAGAGTATACATTATCCCAGTATTAATATCTACAGGTGGTATCATCCCAAAGTCACTACACAATAGTGTTACAAATGTGCCACAACTCTGAGGGGCCGAAGGGTACAAAGTAGCCCTCTCCTTTTTGAGAATCGCAAGATCGCTATTAATTCAGGTCTGGGACCCAGGAAATGAGAGAGAGACGTCCAGAATACACAGGTTTTGGAATGTGTCCTGGCCTCATCAAGGCGGAACCATTGATAACGGCTATTGTCACTTGGAGACGGAATTGTGTATTGAGTACTGTACTATTCATTGAAGCCCTCAGGGGATGACCAGAGTGGGCTGGTTGAGGGATTGCATCATCCCAACCTGATTGACATCTGAGATCCCGTGAGTAAGGATAAAAGAAGGTCTGGGGAACAACCCCTTCAGACGCACCAAGAGAAATGCTAGAAGTCCCGTGACAGCGTTTAATAGTGACAGCCGGTGGGGCTCGCGTGCGTCCTTTTCCCTTGCCTGGGAATTGGCGGGATCGCCACGGAAGACGGCTTAGCTAAAGAAGAGGTCACACCAACAAAACACCAAGGATCGAAATCATAAAAAGGAAAAGCTGGCAAGTTTCTAAAATCTCTCTCTTGACTCCAACCAAAGGCTGCAGTCTGAATGAACTGAGTGACTTTTATATTTCCATCGGACAATACATTATCCCCTAGACAACGATAGAGCTATTTCTTATTGATTATTATTATACCCGCACTTTTAGATTTAGTATTGATGATGTATATTTTCTGTATGTTTGCATTGATATTATTTTTGTGTATTTTTACCAATAAATACTGTTAAAAATAGTACCATCCACCTCTATCTATGTCCTTGGTAGGTCGTATTAATGTTGTTAAAATGTATGTTCTTCCCAAATTTTTATACTTATTTCAATCTATCCCAATTTTTATTCCTAAATCTTTTTTTTTGATTCCTTAGACTCTATTATTTTGTCATATCTGTGGCAGAATAAGCACTCTAGAATTAATAAAATCCACCTCCAAAAATCTGAAAAGGAGGGTGGCATGGCTTTACCTAACTTTCGCTTATATTACTGGGCATACGTTGTGCTGCCTTCTGGTCTTTCTTCCACGGTCAACCCGAGTGCCCTAACTGGGTGGCAATGGAGTTGAGCTCCACTAAAGAATTATCTATATCTGCACTTCTTGGCTCTGCACTCCCTAGCAGTCTGCCCAGATCAATAGCTAATCCTCTGGTCAGACACACTTTGCGTATATGGGCTCAGTTCAGGAAGTGCTATGGTTTCCAGGGGTTTTCCGTTTCTAGCCCTGTCACACATAATCACCTTTTTTTACCTACTATGTACGATTCAGCATTCCATGTTTGGTACAGGAAGGGCATTAGACATTTTGAAGATCTCTTCATTAATAATCGTTTCGCTTCTTTTCAGCAGCTCTCCGTTAAGTTCAACCTGCCTAACGCTCACTTTTTCAGATACCTCCAAATCTGACACTTTACTGCTCCTTTAATTCCTAACTTTCCTGAAATGCCTGCGAAAAATGCTATGGACCTATTTCTTTCCATTAATCCACTAGGTAAAGGTTTAATTTCAATTATCCGAGATAAACTAGCAGCCTTACGACGGGCCCCTATGGATAAAATTAAAATGGCCTGGGAGCAGGACTTAAATATCTCCTTATCCGAGGAGAGCTGGGACTCAGTTCTCAAATCGGTCAACTCAACCTCCCTTTGTGCTCGCCATTGCCTCTTACAGTTTAAGATTGTTCATAGAGCCCATATGTCTAAATCTAAACTATCTCGATTCTACCCTGGCATTAGTCCGCTTTGTGATAAATGCAAGAGGGGCATGGCCTCTCTCATCCACATGTACTGGTTCTGTCCTGGCTTGGAGAAATTCTGGAAAGATGTCTTCACTACATTATCGGGTATTCTGAATCAGCACCTAGAACCTAACCCCTTAATTGCTCTGTTCGGTTTTTGGGGTGAGACAGATTTATGTCTGGGTCCGACCAAATGCCGAATACTATCTTTTGCCTCTCTCCTGGCGAGACGCTTGATCCTCCTCAGATGGAGAGATGTTGCCCCGCCCACTCATGCGCAATGGCTTAACGACATTATGGCCTGCTTGGACCTCGAAAAAATTCATTATTCAGTTCTTAATTCGGATCTAAAGTTCCATAAGGTCTGGGGACCTTTTATCGAGTACTTTCATAACCTTCCTCATGACTAGGGTTTTTTTTTTCTTTTTTTTCTTCTTTTCGGTCCCTTGCTTTCAGCTCCCTTTTTCTTTTTTTTCTGGTAGTAGGCATTATTATCCTCTGTTACCAAGTGTATTCACATTCTGGGAGTTTGACTGTCCTGACTTATACTCTCTATATTGTGTGGTGGTTGGTCTGGAGTTGTTGTTGTTTTTTTCTTGTGTTGTGGGGATTGGGGAGGACTCTAAGCTCACTTGTCTTTAATTTAGGTGCTTTTTTGTTAAATTCTCTTCATTTGTAGCATATTGTTATTATATGCTTAATCTTGCACTGTATGAATGCTCCCTACTGGGATTTGGGGCTTTTAATTTTGTAAAATGTTTTGAAAAACTAATTTAAAAAAATTAAAAAAAAATGTTGTTTGTAATATACATAAATGATCTGGATGATGGGGTGGTAAATTGGATTAGTAAGTATGCTGATGATACTAAGGTAGGAGGTGTTGTGGATAATGAGGTGGGTTTTCAAAGCTTGCAGGGAGATTTATGCCAGTTAGAAGAATGGGCTGAACGTTGGCAGATGGAGTTTAATGCTGAGAAGTGTGAGGTTCTACATTTTGGCAGGAATAATCCAAATAGAACATACAGGGTAAATGGTAGGGCATTGAGGAATGCAGTGGAACAGAGAGATCTAGGAATAACAGTGCATAGTTCCCTGAAGGTGGAGTCTCATGTAGATAGGGTGGTGAAGAAGGCTTTTGGAACGCTGGCCTTTATAAATCAGAGCATTGAGTACAGAAGTTGGGATGTAATGTTAAAATTGTACAAGGCATTGGTAAGGCCAAATTTGGAATATTGTGTACAGTTCTGGTCACCGAATTATAGGAAAGATATCAATAAATTAGAGAGAGTGCAGAGACGATTTACTAGGATGTTACCTGGGTTTCAGCACTTAAGTTACAGAGAAAGGTTGAACAAGTTAGGTCTCTATTCATTGGAGCGTAGAAGGTTGAGGGGGGATTTGATCGAGGTATTTAAAATGTTGAGAGGGATAGATAGAGTTGACGTGAATAGGCTGTTTCCATTGAGAGTAGGGGAGATTCAAACGAGAGGACATGATTTGAGAGTTAGGGGGCAAAAGTTTAAGGGAAACACGAGGGGGTATTTCTTTACTCAGAGAGTGATAGCTGTGTGGAATGAGCTTCCTGTAGAAGTAGTAGAGGCCAGTTCAGTTGTGTCATTTAAGGTAAAATTGGATAGGTATATGGATAGGAAAGGAGTGGAGGGTTATGGGCTGAGTGCGGGTAGGTGGGACTAGGTGAGATTAAGAGTTCGGCACGGACTAGGAGGGCCGGAATGGCCTGTTTCCGTGCTGTGATTGTTATATGGTTATATGGTTAAATAGTACCATCAGACTTCAACGGACCTCTCTATCTTTGCTGGTAAGTGACCCAGTTACGGGGTTCGTAACAATAGCATTAAACAATCTGGCCCTCTCAGCAATATTTATGTAAATGTCCAGAAAGCCACAATACTAAACACTACTTGAACAGTCCGAAAACTCCTAGCAACTGAGAAACGAGTGTGCTTAGCTATGTCTGTACCCCAGGTTTTACCAGCTTGAGCTGAAAAAAAATACAACAATAATAATAACACTAGTTAATAAATATCAGGATGTAGTGTCCTTGAAAGTGAGTCCATAGGTTGTGGGAAAATTTCAGTGACGGGGTGAGTGAAGTTGTGTAAAGTTATTCCCTCTGGTTCAAGAGCCTGATGGTTGAAGGGTAATAACTGTTCCTGAACCTGGTGGTGTGGGTCCTGAGGCTTTAGTATCTTCTTTCTGATGTCAGCAGTGGGGGAAAAAAAGCACAACCTGGATGTTGGGCTTCCTTGATGATGAATGCTGCTTTCTTGCAACAATCCATGTAGATATGCTCAGTGGTGGGGAGGGCTTTACCCAAGATGGACTGGGTCATATCTAATATTTTTAGTAGTCTTTTCCATACCGGGCCATGATGCAATCAGTCAATATCCTCTCCTATCTAGAGAAGTTTGTCAAGGTTTTAGGTGACATGCCAAATATTTGTAAACTTCTAAATAGAGACACTGTACTGCTTTCTTTGAAATGGTACCTATGTGCTGGACCCAAGAGAAATGCTCTGAAATGATAACACTGAGGAGTTTAAGGTTGCTGACCCTCTCCATCTCTGATTACGCAATTCGGTCTGGATAATGAACTCCCAGATTCCTCCTCCTGAAGTCAATAATCAGTTTTGCTGACATTGAGTGAGTAGTTGTTGTTGTGCCACCATTGTGTAAGCGACAAAACCAAGGATCCAGTTGCACAAGGAGGTATTGAGGCCAAGGTCCTGAGGTATATTAAATTTTGAGAGGATAATTGGACGGATCATCACCAGCCTCCAGCTCCAGTGGATTCGCAAATCCACAGACATTGGGCCTTCAGCTTACATAATGGATTTGTAGACCAGAGCTTGGGCCATTGGTCCTTGACTTCCAGATTTCAGGCTTTGATCTTCAATGTCGATTCCAGGACTCTTCAATGATGATGAGGACCCTGAACTTCAGGCCTTGAACTCAAGACTCTCCAATGATTGTGACCCCAGAACATGAATTCTCGCACTCCAGTCTTGCTGACTTACGCAATGAGATGATCACTGGCCCTCGTGCCGACAATCACTAATCTGAGGAGGAAGTGTGCTTCATGTTCCAAATGTGGAATGGAAGACTAAACTCTGGCCTTACCTCTAATGCCCCCTCATCCCTGTCCCAAACTCTAACCTAAACCCCAACTCCCCTCTCTGTCCACAAACCACGCCTACAGACACAAAGAAACACCAGTAAGAATAACTACCCAAACTCAATGCAGACTGCTGCTTGCCACCAACTAAACCAGAAATATGTCAGTGATAATAAATCTAATTATATTTCTGATTGAAACAGGTCTTTAATCTATAGGCTGAACACAGGGAATAGATAGGAAACAGTAGGTAAGGCTAAGATTACATCAGTAACTATCATATTAAATGCTCCAAGGATGTTGATCCTAATTACTTTGTTGTTAGTGTCTCTGTGTCCAACTAAACTGCTCATCGTGTATACTCAGCATTTTATGATTAATGCGTAAAAATTCAGGTTAGCAAATACTGACTGAACCCAGAAGGGAATTTGTAATTGTAATTTGTTTGAATTTGGATTTTCACAGGATATTTGACAATATGCCTCAAAAAAAAAAGCTGGTGCTGAAGATAAGAGCACATGGGGAAATGTGTCAGCAGGGACAGAAGATCAATTATCACTTAAAAGACTGACAGTCAATATAAATGGGCATTTTTTTTCCTGCTGAAAGGACATGAAGGATATGATTGCCCCAAAGATCAGTTCTTAGCTCTCTATTACCTACAATTTATATTAATGACCTGAATAACAGGACAGGGTGTTAAGTATTTAAGTTAGCTGACAGCTTGAAAATAAGTAGGACAGCATGCTGTGATGAGAATATTGTGACTACAACTGGATATAGATAGATTGAGTGAGCAGGCAAGACTTGGCAAATAGTGTTTAATGTGGAAACTGTGAGCTCATGTGCTTTGTAAGAGGAATCTAATGGTATACCATTATCTAAATGGAGAAAGATTGCCAAGTGATGTTTTGAGGAATGGAGGTGTTCTTTTGCATGAATCACAAGAAGATAGCAGGAAGGTTTAGCATGTGGTTTATAAAACTGATGGCATATTGGCCTTTATTGCAAAATGTCTGAAGTTTAGAAAGAGGATGCACTGTAATAGCAAACAAAAAAAATGCTGGAGGTTGTGGAATATCTTAGTAGGGGTGGGATTGAAGCCCTGCATTAGGACCCTCAACGGTAGTAACTGCTACAGGGTGCTGGTTCAAGAAGGCAACACCGACCATCAAAGGTTTCCACGATCTGCATTCTTTTGCAGGCAGGAGGTACAGAATCTCAGGTGACCTTATTGAAATATAAGACTTTTCGACAGCATGGTAAGGAAACGGCAGACATGTTTCCAGTTATAGGAGAGTCTCAAATAAGAGTGGGATAGTTACAGGTTCTTGGCATCCATATCATCAGCAAAGTCAACTGATCTCTCCATACTGATGCGATGATCAAGAAAGCACACCAGTGCTCCCAAGACTTGTCAAGTCCTCAAGGATTCTCTCAAATATAGAAAACCTACAGCACAATACAGGCCCTTTAGTGTACAAAGCTGTGCCGAACATGTCCTTACCTGAGAAATTACCTAGGGTTACCCACAGCCCCCTATTTTTCTGAGTTCCATATACCTGTCCAGGAGTCTCTTAAAAGACCCTATCATATCTGCTTCCACCACAGTCGCCGGCAGCCCATTCCATGCACTCACCAGTCCCCGTGCAGAAAACTTACTGCTGACATCTCCACTTTCTGTCATCATATTTGACCTACCAAAATAAACCATCTCACACTTACCTCTGTTGAAATCTATCGGCTACTATTCAGCTCAGTTTTGTATCCTATCTATGTTCCGCTGTAACCTCTGACAGGCCTCCACACTATCCACAACACTTCCAACCTTTGTGTCATCAGCAAATATATTAACGCATCCTTCCACTTCTTCATCCAGGTCATTTATAAAAATTATGAAGAGTAGGAGTCCCAGATCCCTTAGGCATGCTACTGGTCACCGACCTCCATAGAACATAGAACAAAACAGCACAGTACAGGCCCTTCGGCCCACAATGCTGTGCCAACCCTTAAACCCTACCTCCCATATAACCTCCCCACCTTAAATTCCTCCATATACCTGTCTAGTAGTCTCTTAATCTTCACTAGTGTATCTGCCTCCATCACTGACTCAGGCAGTGCATTCCACGCACCAACCACTCTCTGAGTGTAAAACCTTCCTCTAATATCCCCCTTGAACTTTCCTCCCCTTACCTTAAAGCCATATTCTCTTGTATTGAGCAGTGGTGCACTGGGGAAGAGGTGCTGGCTATCCACTCTATCTATTCCTCTTAATATCTTGTATACCTCTATCATGTCTCCTCTCATCCTCCTTCTATCCAGAGATCAAAGCCCTAGCTGGATATAGCTGCACTATATCTCTGATCATAATCCATACTCTCTAAACCAGGCAGCATCCTGGTAAATCTCCCCTGTACCCTTTCCAATGCTTCCACATCCTTCCTATAGTGAGGCGATCAGAACTGGACACAGCACTCCAAGTATGGCCTAACCAGAGTTTTATAGAGCTGCATCATTATCCTGTGACTCTTAAACTCTATCCCTCGACTTATGAAAGCTAACACTCCATAAGCTTTCTTGACTACCCTATCTACCTGTGAGGCAACTTTCAGGGATCTGTGGACATGTACCCCCAGATCCCTCTGCTCCTCCACACTACTAAGTATCCTGCCATTTACGTTGTACTCTGCATTGGAGTTTGTCCTTCCAAAGTGTACCATCTCACACTTCTCCGGGTTGAACTCCATCTGCCACTTCTCAGCCCACTTCTGCATCCTATCAATGTCTCTCTGCAATCTTAGACAATCCTCTACACTATCCACAACATCACCAACCTTTGTGACATCTGCAAACTTGCCAACCCACCTTTCCACCCACACATCCAGGTCGTTAATAAAAATCACGAAAAGCAGAGGTCCCAGAACTGATCCTTGTAGGACACCACTAGTCACAACCCTCCAATCCAAATGTACTCCCTCCACCACTCCACCACAACCCTCTGCTTTCTGCAGGCAAGCCAATTCTGAATCCACCTGGCCAAACTTCCCTGGATCCCATGCCTTCTGACTTTCTGAATAAGCCTACTGTGTGGAACCTTGTCAAATGCCTTACTAAAATCCATGCAGATCACATCCACTGCACTACCCTCATATCTATGCCTGGTCACCTCCTCAAAGAACACTATCAGGCTTGTTAAACACGATCTGCCCTTCACAAAGCCAAGCTGACTGTCTCTGATTAGTCCATGATTCTCTAAATGCCCACAGATTCTGTCTCTAAGAATCTTTTCCAACAGCTTTCCCACCACAGAAGTAAGGCTCACTGGTCGATAATTACCCAGACTATCCCTACTACCTTTTTTGAACAAGGGACAACATTTGCCTCCCTCCAATCCTCCGGTACCATTCCCATGGACAATGAGGACATAAAGATCCTAGCCAGAGGCTCAGCAATCTCTTCCCTCGCCTCATGGAGCAGCCTGGGGAATATTCCGTCAGACCCCGGGGACTTATCCATCCTAATGTATTTTTACAACTCCAACACCTTATCCACCTTAATATCAACATGTTCCAGAATATCACCCTCACTCATATTGTCCTCACCATCATCAAGTTCCCTCTCATTGGTGAATACCGAAGAGAAGTATTCATTGAGGACCTCGCTCACTTCCACAGCCTCCAGGCACATTTTCCCACCATTATCTCTAATGGATCCTACCTTCACTTCTGTCAACCTTTTGTTCTTCACATAATTGAAGAATGCCTTGGGTTTTCCTTTACCCTACTCACCAAGGCCTTCTCATGCCCCCTTCTTGCTCTTCTCAGCCCCTTCTTAAGCTCCTTTCTTGCTACCCTATATTCCTCTATAGACTTGTCTGATCCTTGTTTCCTAAACCTCACATTTGCTGCATTATTCCATCTGACCAGATTCTCCCCCTCACTTGTCACCCATGGATCCTTCACCCTACCATTCTTTATCTTCCTCACCGGGACAAATTTATCCCTAACATCCTGCAAGAGATCCTTAAACATCGACCACATGTCCATAGTACATTTCCCTGCAAAAACATCCTGATAATGTTAAAGGCGAGGGAGTGATGGTCATTGGCCCCCAGATCCTCACCCACTGTGAGATCTGTGACCTGACCCGGTTCGTTACCTAATACTATATCTAGTATGGCATTCCCCCTTGTCGGCCTGTCAACATTCTGAGACAGGAATCTGTCCTGGACACACTTAACAAACTCTGCCCCGTCTAAATCATTGGACTAATCAGTTGCCAATCAATATTAGGTAAGTTGAAGTCACCCATGATAACAACCCTGGTATTTTTGCACCTTTCCAAAATCTGCCTCCCAATCTGCTCCTCGGTATCTCTGCTGTTACCATGGGGCCTACAGAATACTCCCAATAGAGTAACTGCTCTCTTCCGCATCCTGACTTCTACCCATACTGACTCAAAAGAGGATCCTGCTACATTACTGACCCTTTCTGTAGCTGTAATAGTATCCCTGACCAGTAATGTCACCCCTCCTCCCCTTTCCCCCCATCTCTATCCATTCTAAAGCACTGAAAACCAGGAATATTGAGAACCCATTCCTGCCCTGGTGCCAGCCAAGTCTCTGTAATGGCTACTACATCATAATTCCATGTATGTATCCAAGCTCTCAGTTCATCACCTTTGTTCCTGATGCTTCTTGCATTGAAGTACACGCACTTTAGCCCTTCTACCTTACTACCTTTACACCCTTTATTCTGTTTCTCTTTCCTTAAAGCCTCTTTATATGCTAGATCGGGTTTTACTCCATGCACTATACTTGCAGCTCTCGCATGACCTTCATCCTACTCCACCTCACTATCTGCACCCTGGTTCCCCTCCCCCTGCAAATCTAGTTTAAACCCCCCCGGAGCAGCTCTAGCAAACCTTCCCGCAAAGGTGTTAGTCCCCATCCAGTTCAGGTGCAACCCGTCCCATCGGAACAGTCCCACCTTCCCTGGAACAAGGCCCAATTGTCCAGAAACCCGAAGCCCTCCCTCCTGCACCACCTCCTTAGCCACGTATTTAGCTGCATTATCGTCCTATTCCTAGCCTCACCAGCACGTGGCATGGGTAGCAATCCTGAGATTGCAACCCTGGAGGTCCTGTCTTTCAACTTTGCACCTAACTCCCTAAATTCTCTTTGCAGGACCTCCTTCTTCTTCCTACCCATGTCATTGGTCCCTACATGGACCACGACATCCGGCTGCTCACCCTCCCTCTTGAGAATACTAAGAACTCGATCCGAGATATCGCAGACCCTGGCACCAGGGAGGCAACAGACCATCCGGGATTCTCAATCTCTTCCACAGAACCTCCTATCTGTCCCCATAACTATCGAATCCCCTATCACTACTGCATTCCACTTTTCTCTCATTCCTTTCGGAGCTGAGGGTCCAGTCTTGGTGTCAGAGACGCAACCACTGCAACTTGTAGCAACACACACAAAATGCTGATGGAACACAGCAGGCCAGACACCATCTATAAGGAGAAGCACTGTCGACGTTTCAGGCTGAGACCCTTTGTCAGGACTAACTGAAAGGAAAGATAGTAAGAGATTTGAAAGTAGGAGGGGAAGGGGAAAATGCAAAATGATAGAAGACCAGAGGGGGTGGGGTGAAGCTGAGAGCCGGAAAGATGATACCACAGTATACCACACCAGCCGACTCACAGGTGAAGCATCGCCTCACCTGGAAGGACTGTCTGGAGCCCTGAATGGTGGTGAGGGAGGAAGTGTAAGGGCAGGTGTAGCACTTGTTCCGCTTACAAGGATAAGTGCCAGGAGGGAGATCGGTGGGAGGGGATGGGGGGTGGGGGACGAATGGACAAGGGAGTTGTGTAGGGAGTGATCCCTGCGGAAAGCAGAAAGAGGTGGGGGGGGAGATGTGTTTGGTAGTGGGATCCCGTTGGAGGTGGTGGAAGTTACGGAGAATTATATGTTGGACCCGGAGGCTGGTGGGGTGGTAGGTGAGGACAAGGGGACCCCTATCCCGAGTGGGGTGGTGGGCGGATGGGATGAGGGCAGATGTGCGGGAAATGGGAGAGATATGTTTTTTTTAAAAACTTTTTTAATTGTTTTTAAATAGTTACAGAATAAATATGTATGAAAAAAAAGTGTTACCCAGCCCCCCCTCCCCTTAACCCCTCCCCCCTAACATCCCTATTAAAAAAATAAGAAAGAAAAAAAAGGGAATGCCTGGATGTTGGAAGATCCCCACATGCTCCACGGAGTTCTCATTTTTTTAATATATGTTAAAATTCTTTTTCTTTTTACTGGCCCATTAAGCCCATTAACATTAAAACTTAAAAAATTTAGTAGATTAGTCATTATTTTTTTTTATTATATTACTCCAATCTATAATAATACCTAATCTTTCCACTTTCATGGTATCCTGGGAAATCTTTATAAAAATCTCCGTGTTGCTATGTGTATCCCCACCAATCATCCAGGCAAAAAGATAGAAAAAAATTAAAATATAAAGAAAAAAAACCAAAATACCCCCCTACTAATGTTGTGGGAAAAAAAACACAACATTACCCCCCTCTGCTGTACGGGTCATGGCAACCGCCATGATTACACACGTGAATCCCGCAGTAGGGAGAGATATGTTTGAGAGCAGAGTTGAAGGTGGAAGAAGGGAAGCCCATTTGTTTAAAAAAGGAAGACATCTCCTTCATCCTGGAATGAAAAGCCTCATCCTGAGAGCAGATGTGGCAGAGGTGGAGGAATTGTGAGAAGGGGATAGCATTTTTGCAACTGCAACTTGTCCCTGGTAGGTCACCCCCACCAACAGTATCCAAAATGGTATACTTATTATTGATGGGAACGGCCACAGGGGTGCTTTGTTCATTCTGTCTATTCCCCTTCCCTCTCCTGACAGTCACCCAGCTACCTGTGTCCTGACTCTTCGGGGTGACTATCTCCCTCTATCTCCTGTTTATTTCTGCCTCTGCCTCCTGAATGATCCGAAGTTCATCCAGCAACAGCTCCAGTTCCAGTTCCCTAACTCGGTTTGACAGGAGCTGCAGCTGGATGCACCTTTTGCAGGTGTAGTCATCAGGGATAATTTTGCATGCCCTGACTTCCCACGTACTGCAAACGGAGCACTCAACTGCCCTAAATCCTGCCTACAAAGCCTCTCAAGCCAAAGACTTCCTAATCTGTCTCCCTCTACTCCGTTAATCTGCTCGCTTTTTAAGCTCTCCCACTGCCCCACGAGCTGACTTTCATGCACTTGCGCAGTCGTGCCCCGTTCAGACTGCTGAAGAAATGACTGCCTCTTCTCAATCTGCTCGCTTTTTAAACTCTCCTGCTGCCTCACGGGCCAACTTTCATGCTCTTGTGCAGTCATGCCCCGTTCAAACTGCCAAAGAAACTGTGGAACATGACCCATCTACAACCACTCTTTGCCTTCTGTTGGCAAGCCAGTTCTGGATCCACAAAGCAATTTCCCTTTGGATCCCATGCCTCCTTACTTTCTCAATAAGCCTTGCATGGGGTACCTTGTCAAATGCCTTACTAAAATCCACATACACTCTATCTACTGCGCTTCCTTCATCAATGTGTTTAGTCACATCCTCAAAAAATTCAATCAGGCTCATAAGGCACGACCTGCCTTTGATAAAGCCATGTTAACTATACCTAATCATATTTGCCTCTCCAAATATTCATAAATCCTCAGGATCTTCTCCATCAACTTACCAACCACCGAGTAAGACTCACTGGTCTATAATTTCCTGGGCCATCTCCACTTCCTTTCTTGAATAATGGAACAACATCCGCAACCCTCCAACCATTGATGATGCAAAAACATCACCAGAGGCTCAGAAATTTCCTCCCTCACTTCCCACAGTACACTGGGGTAGATCTCATCCAGTCCTGGTGAATTATCCAATTTGAAGCTTTCCAAAAGCTCCAGTACATCCTATTCCTTAACATCTACATGCTCAAGCTTTCCAATCCACTGCAAGTCATCCCTACAATTTCCAAGATCCTTTTCCATAGAGTAAGTACAGATCTGCAGAACATAGAAAACCTGCAGCGCAATACAGGCCCTTTGGCCCACAAAGTTGTGCCGAACATGTAACTACCTCAGAAATTACTAGGGTCACCCATAGTCCTCTATTTTTCTAAGCTCCATGTACCTAACCAAAAGTCTCTTAGAAGACCCTATCATATCCACCTCCACCACCGTTGCTGGCAGCCCATTCCACGCACTTACCACTCACTCTCTGCATAAAAAAACTTACCCGAAATCTCCCCTGTACCCACTCCCCAGCACCTTAAACCTGCGTCCTCTTGTGGCAGACATTTCAACCCCAGGAAAAAGCCTCTATCCACACAATCAATGCCTCTCATCATCTTGTACACCTCTATCAGTTCACCTCTCATCCTCCGTCCCTCCAAGGAGAAAAGACCGAGTTCACTCAACCTGTGTTCATATGGCATGCTCCCCTATCCAGTCAACATCCTTGTAAATCTCCTCTGCACCCTTTCTATGGTTTCCACATCCTTCCTGTAATGAGGCAACCAGAACTGAGCACAGTTGTCCAAGTGGGTTCTGACCAGGGTCCTATATAGCTGCAACATTCGTTCCTTCTTGGCACCTAAATACAACTCCCCAATTGATGAAGGCCAATACACCGTATGCCTTCTTAACCACAGAGTCAACCTGCGCAGCTGCTTTGAGCATCCTATGGACTCAGGCCCCAAGATCCCTCTGACCCTCCACCCTGCCAAGAGTCTTACCATTAATACTATATTCTGCCATCATATTTGACCTACCAAAATGAACCACTTCACAGTTATCTGGGTTGAACTCCATCTGCCACTTCTCAGCCCAGTTTTGCATCCAATCAATGTCCCGCTGTAACCTCTGACAGCCCTACACACTATCCACAACACCCCCAACCTTTGTGTCATCAGCAAAATTACTAACCCATCCCTCCACTTCCTAATGCAGGTTATTTATAAAAATCACGAAGAGTAAGGGTCCCAGAACAGATCCGTGAGACACACCACTGATCACGAATCTCCATGCAGAACATGACCCATCTACAACCACTCTTTGCCTTCTGTGGGCAAGCCAGTTCTGGATCCAGAAAGCAATGTCCCCTTGGAACCCATGCCTCCTTAATTTCTCAATAAGCCTTGCATGGGGTACCTTATCAAATGCCTTGCTGAAATCCATATAGGCTATATCTACTGCTCTTCCTTCATCAATGTGTTTAGTCGCATCCTATGTTCCCTCTAAGCTGTGCGCACGTACACACGTTTTTCAGCCAGCACACAAAGGAAATTAATGTGCACACAAAAGGTTAGTTACCTAAAATGTAGTAATTAATAATTATACTTATTGAAAATAATCTTTTAGCTCACTGTTTCCGTTAACTAGTTAGTCAGTTTTTCAAATACCACAATGCGCGTCAGTAGTTTACTTTTACCTCACTTTTCCTGTTCCGGTTTGTACAGCTGCATTTTGTACGAGTCAAAATTAACAAGATAAGAAAGCAACATCTGGGAGACAATGTTTCATGCAGTGACAAAGTTAAATTTTTGCTAAGCCAACAACATGTGGAAAACGTCACAGTAGATACAAGTTTGCTGTGACTTCTATAAATAGTCTTTGTGTTCATTTAGAAGAAAGGTTTCCTGAAGATGAGGTACAAGAGCTGTCAGCTTTTGATTTCTCCACAATTGCAGATTGTGACTTCACATTCGGCAATGAGCAAGTCAATGCCTTATGTCTATAATATCATCATTTTCTAGCTAAAAATACTGTAATAGTTAGACAGTTTAATGATTTCAGATTCTCCACGCAAGAAAAATTTAAATCCAAACTGATTTCAACCTTTGCTCAAATGGTGCATTTGTACTTCAAAATGAACAGTTTTGTGACCTTGCACAGTTGATGGACTTTGGGGAAACCTTTCTTGCGTCTAGTGTGGACTGTGAGCCTAATGAATCGACTCAAAAACAAGCTGAAAAACCATTTAGGTGAATGTCATTTGGATATGTTAATGAGAATCAAAAATTATCAATTGGATGGAAGTTCTATTAGTCTAGATAGAGTTCACAAAGAATGAGTAAATGCCAAAGGAGAAAGAAAAAATAACTGAGTGACTTAAATATGTTTGTTATTCTGTGCAGTTTTATGTCAAATATTTTGTAAACCTACATAAACTGTGCCATGTACGCATTCAGTGCGCACATACCTTTGTCACAGAAAAAAATTAAAGAGAACATTGTTCACATCCTCAAAAAATTCAATCAGGCTCATAAGGCACAACCTGCCCTTGACAAAGCCATGCTGACTATTCCTAATCATATTATCCCTCTCCGAATGTTCATAAATCCTGCCTCTCAGGATCATCTCCATCAGCTTACCAACCACTGAAGTAAGATTCACTGGTCTATAATTTCCCGGGCTATCTCTACTCCCTTTCTTGAATAAAGGAACAACATCCGCAACCCTCCAATCCTCCAGAACCTCTCCCGTGCCCATTGATGATGCAATGATCATCACCAGAGGCTCAGCAATCTCCTCCCTCGCTTCCCACAGTAGCCTGGGGTACATCCCATCTGGTCCCGGTGACTTTTCCAACTTGACGCTTTCCAAAAGCTCCAGCACATCCTCTTCTGTAATATTGACATGCTCAAGCTTTTCAGTCTGCTGCAAGTCATCACTACAATCACCAAGATCCTTTTACATAGTGAATACTGAAGTGAAATATTCATTAAATACCTCTGCTATTTCCAGATGTGCTATAGAAAGTATTTGACAGGTTGCATATCAGCCTGGTATAGCAACTGGTCTGCTCTGGACTTACTGAACCTACAAAGGGTAGCAAAAACTGCCCAGTCCATCACATGTTCATCACTTCCTTCCACCAAGCCCACCTTCAACTCAAGTTGAACTGTCATTTAACCAAACAAAATGGCTAAAGTGCAAAACATAGAGCAGAAAGCAAGCAACACATAACTTATATAATTATGACAGCAGAAAAACATAGTTATAACAAAAATAATAATATAGCCTAAGTCCATGTCTGCAACAACAGCTTATAGTACTTGTTCATATCACTCAGTATAGCCTCAAGACTACAAAATACAGCTTGTCTCCCACCAAGTGAACACTAGGGGCCAACCTCAAACCCAGCAAGCAATCCAGCGGCTCACAGCCAGCTCCAGCATTTCCTTCCTTGGCAGCCAAAACAGGCAATCCTGAGGCATGAATGTGGGCCTGGTGTGTGCCACAACTGAGGCTGTAGAGCTCACCCCACCATTGATCTCGCCAATGAACCAGTGAACTGGACTTGCAGTATTCTACTTTACTAATGTCCACTAAGATCTCACGATCACAACAAAAACATCCAAAATAATTCTCCACATCATCTCTTGTGTCGTGCACCACCTCTTCACATCGTCACTTATGCCTTCTTCCCTGAGTAACTGAAGCAAGCTGCAAGATGGTGCCCAACAAATCCAGCACCACCGCTCTGCAGCAACTCACAAGTGAGGCAGACCTGCAGTACTCAATGTTCTTGATAATCAGCAGTGTCTTGCGGTCATGAAAAAGGCCTAAAGGATAACATCACATGTCTGGTTGAACCTCAGCATGCTGCTGACTTACTGGAAGCTTTAGGGAAGCTAATGGCATTGTCAAGGATACTGTTCGGGCTATTCCCATTCCCCACTTCCACCTTCTGGAAAAAGATACAAGAGCTTGAAACCCTGGATGCTCAGACTTAAGAACAGTTTCTTCCCGACTGCTTTCACACTCCTGAAACAATCATCACTTTCACACTCCTTCCCAGGTGGTGCTGCCACCCTTTCATGTTCTCAATTATGTTGTTATCATCCCTGTGATAATTTTTGGTATTACTTTAGATTTTTTGCACCATGTAGTTGTCAGCATAATTACCCGGTATACTGCTTATTCTGTGAGCTTCATGCAAACAAGGAAATTCATAGCAGCCTACTCAACAAGAGGGTGTACAGGAGTGAGATATGCCAATTAGTGGAGTGGTGCTGCAGCAAAAACCTGGCACTCAAAGTCAGTAAGACAAAAGGGCTGATTGTGGATGCCAGGAAGGGTAAGCTGAAGAAACACATACCAATCCTCAAAGAGGGATCAGAAGTGGAGAGAGTGAGCAGTTTCAAGTTCCTGAGTGTCAAGATCTCTGAGGATTTAACCTGGTTGGTCTCAACATATTGATGTACCGGTAGTCATAAAGAAGGCAAGGCAGCGGCTATACTTTATTAGGAGTTTGAAGAGATTTGGCATGTCAACAAATACACTCAAAAACTTTTATAGGTGTACCGTGAAGAGCATTCTGACAGGCTTCATCACTGTCTGGTATGGGGGGGTGGGGCTGTTTTCTCTTTGGATGCTACTATATGTATTTTCTATAAGTCTGTGATGTTGCCGCAAGCAAGTTTCATTAAAGGTATTTATATAGTACATAGAACACTAATCCGTGGATTGTCACCTTGTTGTGGTGGACCTCACAAGAAGCTTGTGTGGTCCTGAGATCCCGAGAGCGATGCTGTCTGGAGCTATGCTCCTGGTAGGGTCACCCATGGCGGTAAAGTCAAGGGTGAGGACGCTGACAAATAACAATCCAAACAAGACGTCAACGGTGGAACAGGCGGACAAAATTACTTTGAACTCAATGGCTGTGAAGGTAGATGAAGGCTGCAACAAATCTATCAGCTCCAATCATCGTGGTTTCCATGCCACTGGAATCAGTTAGTTGATTTGTGAAGTATCGTGTGCTTCTTGGAGTACAACATCAACTACACGTTAAACAAATACATGCACAGGCACCTTTGCTCTGAGATAGATCAACGGAATAAAGACCACCATCCTCGACTTCGAGGGATAGCCACAACAAGAGCACTACAGCACAGTACAGGCATTTTGACCTACAATGTTGTCCCGACAGCAGAACATAGAACATAGAATAGTACAGCACATTACAGGCCCTTCGGCCCACAATGTTGTGCTGACCCTCAAACCCTACCTCACATATAAACCCCCACCTTAAATTGAAGTTCAAGTTCAAATTCAAGTTTAATTATCATTCAATCATATATGAATAGAGCCAAACAAAACAGCATTCCTCTGGGTCCAAGGTGCAAACATATTACCAACAGTATGCAGCACATAGCATATGTGGTTACAATAGCAGAAAAATATAATCACAAAACAAACAATATTGCCCAAGCAACACACACAAAATGCTGGTGGAACGCAGCAGGCCAGGCAGCATCTATAGGAAGAAGCATTGTCGACATTTTGGGACGAGACCCTTCGTCAGGACAGCATAGTGTGTGTTGCTTGAATTTCCAGCATCTGCAGATTTCCTCAATATTGCCCAAGTCTCAAACAGGCATGGCTTACAGATTGATGGCATATAGGATGCTATCCTGGTCCAGCTTGTTCTTCCACTGAGCAAACACTGGAACACAGCACCAAGCAAGCACTGGACAGCAGCACAGAGCGAACAGCACTGACAGAAGGGAGCAGCCCTCAACCGAGTACACATAGAGACCTCTGCTCCCTCCCACACTAACTCTGGCATCTCCTCCCTTGGGTGGCTACAAAAGGTGACACCAAGGCATGAGAGCCGAGTCTTCACTACAACCAAGGCAATACAAGTTCTTGCATCATTGGTCTCACCAATGAATCAGTGACCAGACTTGCAGTATTCTACATTAGCAATGTCCAACAGAGTTCCGAAATCACGAGAAAAACATCCAAGGCAATCACTCGTGCTTGGCACTGCCTCAGCACAACAATTGTAGGTAACTAGTCCAGACAACAACACACACAGCAGCACACAATAAGTCCAAGTCCTCTGCTATCGAGCAAATCACCGATGGGGCAGATCTGCAGCACTTGAGGTTCTCAATATCCAGCACGTTGTAAGACAGATGAAATGGATGAACAATTACCAGAGTGCTTGCTGCGTCCAAGCGCACTGGCACCTACAGGCCTCCTACTCCAGAGATTACTCCAAAATCAATCTAACCCTTCCCTCCTGTATCAATCTGCATTTTTCAATCATCCATATGCTTATCTAAGAGCTTTGTAATTGTTCCTAATCTATCACCACACCTGGCAGAGCATGCCACCCACCCATCACTCTCTGTGTAAAAGTCTTAGTTCTGAAATCTCCCCCTATATTACTTTTAAATCACCAAAAAATTATGGGCCCTTATAGTAACTACTTCCACCTGGGAAAAAAATCTCTAGCCATCCACTCGATCTATGCCTTGTATAGATGTATACATCTCTATCAGTCACTTCTCATCCTCCTTTGCTCCAAAGAGAAAAACCCTGGCTTGTAAGACATACTTTTCAATTCAGGCAGCTTCTCAGCACCCTCTTTAAAGCTTCCAGATCCTTCCTATTATAATACAGCATCCTGAACTGAACACTATATTCCAAATGTGGTCTAACTTGGGTTTTATAGAGCTGCAACGTTACCTCATGACTAATGAACTTAATCTGCTGACTAATGAATGACAACACATCATACGTCTTCTTAACAGCCCTATCAACTATGGACATGGTCTCCAAGATCCCTATGTTCTTCTACACTGCCATTCACTTTGTATTCTGCCTTCAAATCCAATCTTTCAAAATAAATCACTTCACACTCTCCTGACCTAAACTCTATCTGCCACTTCTAAGCTCAGCTTTGCATCTTGCCAATGTCCCGTTGTAACCTATGACGAACGTTTTACATTAAACTCCGATGAACTTTTTACATTAAACTCCAGCAAACTGTCATCTGCAAACTTACTAATCCACCCTTCCACCTCTTCATCCAATTCATTTATAAAAAATCAGTTATAAATAAAGGATTCCAGTTCCCTGAAAATGCTCCATCTACAATTATCCTCTGCCAACTCTGAAGCCACACAGCCAAGTTTCTCTAGATCCCATGCCACCTGACATCCTCTACTTGTGCACACTTGACTTTGATCCAAGGGTGACAGTTGACAATGATGTAGGGAGAATTAAAATTTTCAGAAGGCATTTGATAAGGTCCCACATAGGAGATTGGTGGGTAAAATCATAGCTCATGGCATTGGGGGGAAGACATTGACATGGATAGAAAACTGGTTGGCAGATAGAAAGCAAAGGGTAGCGGTGAATGGGTGTTTCTCGGAATGGCAGGTGGTGACTAGTGGGGTGCCACAGGGCTCGGTATTGGGACCACAGCTGTTTACGATTTACGTCAATGATTTAGATGAAGGCATTGAGAATAACATCAGCAAATTTGCTGATGATACTAAGCTGGGTGGCAGTGTGACATGTGATGAGGATGTTAGGAGAATTCAGGGTGACTTGGATAGGCTGGGTGAGTGGGCAGATACTTGGCAGATGACGTTTAATGTGAATAAGTGTGAAGTTATCCACTTTGGGAGTAAGAACAGGAAGGCAGATTATTATCTGAACGGTGTAGAGTTAGGTAAGGGAGAAATACAAAGAGATCTAGGAGTCCTTGTTCATCAGTCACTGAAGGTGAATGAGCAAGTGCAGCAGGCAGTGAAGAAGGCTAATGGAATGTTGGCCTTTATTACAAAGGGAATTGAGTACAAGAGCAAGGAAATCCCCTTGCATTTGTACAGAGCCCTGGTGAGACCACACCTGCAGTATTGTGTACAGTTTTGGTCTCCAGGGTTAAGGAAGGACATCCTGGCTGTAGAGGAAGTGCAGCCTAGATTCACGAAGTTGATTCCTGGGATGTCCGGACTGTCTTACGCAGAGAGGTTAGAGAGACTGGGCTTGTACACGCTGGAATTAAGGAGATTGAGAGGGGATCTGATTGAAACATATAAGATTATTAAGGGATTGGACAAGATAGAGGCAGGAAATATGTTCCAGATGCTGGGAGAGTCCAGTACCAGAGGGCATGGTTTGAGAATAAGGGGTAGGTCATTTAGGACAGAGTTAAGGAAAAACTTCTTCTCCCAGAGAGTTGTGGGGGTCTGGAATGCACTGCCTCGGAAGGTAGTGGAGGCCAATTCTCTGGATGCTTTCAAGAAGGAGCTAGATAGGTATCTTATAGATAGGGGAATCAAGGGATATGGGGACAAGGCAGGAACCGGGTATTGATAGTAGATGATCAGCCATGATCTCAAAATGGCGGTGCAGGCTCAAAGGGCCGAATGGTCTACTTCTGCACCTATTGTCTATTGTCTAAAATGTGATTGGTGCAAGATCAATGCAAATAGATGTTCGATCTTTGGTGTAGACTGTAGTGTCCACCTCTGACCCTGTATGACTACCCTGCACGGTCGTATTGTTCTTTTTAAAAACTTTTCGAATTCCCCTTGCCAGAAATCTCCATTCTATGACAAGGTTAAAAAAGCTCATGATAGGGTTATAGTCAGGGTAAACTGAGAGAAGTTAGCACCATCAATGAATGGTTGAAGAATCAAGGAATTCCGAATTAAAATAGAGAAGTACAGTACAGAACAGGCCCTTCAGCCCAGCTAGTCCATGCCAAAACCATTTCCACTTCCTACTCCCATCGATCTGCACCAGGCCCAAAGCCCTCCATACCCCTATTATCTATGTACCTATCTGAACTTCTGTTAAATGTTGAAATCGAGCTCACATGCACCACTTGTGCTGGCAGCTCATTCCACATTCTCACAACCCTCTCAAGGACACAAACAGAAGTAAGGGAAAACTTTATTTCAAAGGAAAGTTTGCAGTAAGAGGTTTCAAATGGGAACTGGATAGGCATCACGGGAATAATTAACATGAAAGTTTATGAGCAAAGAGTAACTGAATAGGACCAAATGTAAGAGTCTGTTGAACAAGCCTAAACCCACTGCACATTTCCCCATCACTCAGATGTTCCACCTTCCAACCGTATCCCTAAAAACACGTAGGTCATTAAGTTAACTGGCTACAGTAAACTTTCCCTTTGTTTAGTTGAAAAGAATGATTCTATTAAATATGGAGCATGTGCGAATGCAACAATTAATCTTATAAATATAGATATAAACACATGAATCTAGAACAGGGAAGGCATCTCAGCCCCTCGAATCTGCTCTGCTACTTAATAAGATCTTGATTACCCTGATTGTAATCTCAGTTCCACATCCCATCTTCCTGTAATAACTTTAACTTTTTGTTCATCCAGTATCTAGCTATCTCACTTTAAAATTATTCAAAGACACTGTCTCCATGATCCTTAAGGAGAAAGGTTCTCAAGACTCACATCCCTTTGAAATATTTTTACTTTACCTCTATCTTAAGTGGATGGTTCCATAATTTTAAATATTGAGCCGAGTTCTTTATTCTCAAATTTCAAAAATATTGCACTATCATCCCATGGGCCCTGCTCATTTAATCCCCATCTTGTAAAACAGCCAAGTTTATGTCAGAAACCATAAACACAAGAGATTCCACAGTTGCTGGAAATCTAGAGTGACACATACAAAATGCTGGATGAGCTGAGCAGGTCAGGTAGCATTTATGGAAAGAAATAAACAGTCGAGTTTATGCCTGGGCATGGTGTGGACCAAATACAAACAATATCAGGTATCAGAAGTAAATAGAAGCCTCACGCATTTAAGAACTAAAGGGAACTTCACTAAATACAGGCTTGTTGGAAGTTGACTTGCAAGAAAGCTCAGTGGTATCAGCTTGACTGCAACAAGGATATGAATCATGTATATCTGGACAGAAAACAGCAATGATGGTGGTCATCCTAGATTCCAGCACAAACGAGGGTTGCAACTCAAGTCCCCTGAACAGAGGAACTGAAGGAGAAGAGAGCAGAAGTGATCAAGCAAGAGTTTTCCAGGAGAAATGTTCTAATATTTCCATGTTCGATGTACTCAGAAATTATGATTTTTAAAGCAAAGCCCAATGGATTTAACCAGGATGCTTTAGATAGTTAAATGTGTCTGACTTCTCCTTCTGCAGGGGTGAAGGTTGCATTGGGCTCAAGTCTGTGCCACATTTCACAATTTGCAGAATAAGTCTGCAGTTGGAACACGACAGGGGTTTTCAACTCAAAGGACAGCAAATTCAGATTTTTCTCCTTGAGTGAAAAGTAGAAAGCACACTAGACATTCCAAATTGTCCAGGCTGAATATTCAGTGAAGATTGATTACATGTGTCTGCACCCTGACCTCTTGATCAACAAAGAGGCTAGCAATGCCTGAATATGAAGAGCATAACAACCATCACAAGTCACAGTCTGGACTTCCGGCAAGATGGCGACTGTTTAGCTGTTCCGAACTTTTGCTCCGTCATTTTCCCTACCTTTGCACTATATGTCTCCATTCTTAAACCTTAGTTAGGTATTTTATTAGGTTTCTCTTACTTGCCTGCGAACACATCTATCTTACAATGTCTAACAAAAGTACTAAAACCGGGAAAAAAGAAATTTCTTCAACTTTGCCGGCTGACATTTTCGCTGCTTTGGAACAGCATCGACAAGATATTTTAAAGGAATTTAGAACTTCTTTCAACTAGCTGGATGTCAAATTGGATCGGATCAACGCTAGAGTGGATGAACATGCCGAACATTTATCTTGCATCGACTCGGCTTCTGAAGATTTAAAACGCCGTGCCCAATATTTGGAAACCCTGTGCTCCAGCCTGGAGCAGCAGGTTTGTAAGCTTTTTTCCAAAATAGTGGATCTTGAAAACCGTAGCAGACGTTGCAATCTACGAATTCTTGGTTTGCCAGAGGCCACCAAACAGGGCTCTCCCGTGAAATTTTTTTCCGATTTTCTCTGTGAGATTTTTGGGAAAGAATTTCTTCCGACTCCACCTGAGCTTGAAAGGGCACACAGGATCTACGTTCCCCGTGCAACTCTGGGTTCCCGCCCACGGCCGGTAATTTTGTGCTTTCATCAATACCAGGTGAAAAACCGTTTGATCATGGAGGCACGCCGCAGAGGTACTTTTGCTTTTCAAAATACAGTCATTCGTTTTGTGGAGGATTTTGCCCCCCAGGTTCTGAAGATGCGCGCTGAGTTTAAAGGTGTAATGAAAGTGCTTTTTGATCGTGGTTTTAGACCCTCTCTTCGCAATCCAGCCGACCTGCGAATTACGCTCACTACTGGAGAATATAAGTGGTTTAAATCAGTGAAGGATGCTGAAGCATTTGTCGGAAGTCTTCCGACTATCCCGTCTCCTCAGGAACCCAGTCTGACCTTCTAAAATGGTGGATAAGTACCTCTCGTAGTAAAGCTACTTTTTTTCCTGACTCAGACTGTACTTGAATAATTCAGACATTATCTATTGAGACTCTAAGGGCTGTAGACAATCTCTCCCTGGACTTGGTGCGTTCTTTCTAAATAGATAATCCGAGTTCAATGTTTTCCTGCGGACGTTTAGATTGTACTTGTGCAATCTATTGTATTCTTGTATAACTTTATTTATAGAGATCTACAATTGACTTTAACTTGTTTTGGAGGTTGGGAGTTTCTATTGAAGGCCTCCCTGTTGGTTGATTCATAGTTTAAGTTTTGCTTTTTTTTTCTGTAAATGGTTGATAAGTACTCTTTTCGAATCTATAATTTTCCTCTTTTCTCACTCCTTTTTCTTCTTTTAATCTTCTATAATTTTTCGCGGGTAAGTTAGTTTTGGTTTTCTCTTGATTTTCTTTGTATTAAGTCTCACACTTTTGCTGAAGCTGTTCCTATTTGTTATGTTTTCTAGTGCATAAACTAGTTACCATTTGCTATAGTATTTATACGGAACTGTTGTTAATGACACAGAACTGGAATTTTTTTGGTAGAGCTAGCTGCTTTTTTTGGTAGCCGTCTAGTTTTGGTAGAGCTAGCTGCTTTTTTTGGTAGCCGTCTAGTTTTGGGTTGGGAGGATGGGGTGGATTCTCCAGTTCCAACACCACTCACTGTTTCCTTTGCTTTCCTCTGTTACTCAGGACATGTTTCTGTTTTGATTCTACGAATCTATGTTTACATTTTTGCTCCCAGACTGTTATTGTACTGCTTGACTTTTTATATGCCTGCTGCCTTCTACGCACTAACAATTGATAATGGTTAATACACTTAAATTTGTGAGCTGGAATGTGAAGGGATTGAATCACCCTGTTAAAAGAAGGAAGGTCTTCTCACATATTAAACAACTCAAAGCGGACATTGCTTTCCTTCAAGAAACTCATATTCGTTGTTCTGATAACTCCCAGCTTTTGTCAAAGTGGGCGGGTCAGCATTTTCATTCATCCTTTGCTGCCAAAGCTAGGGGGGGTCTCTATCCTTATTAACTTAAATATTCCTTTTGAACTCTATAATAAGATATCTGATACAAATGGCTGCTTTGTTATTGTTTCTGGTAAACTATATAATACTAAAGTTGTACTAGCAAACCTGTATGCCCCCAATTTTGATGATGTTAATTTTTTTGAATGTTTTTTCTCCTCACTACCAGACTTAAACTCATACTCTCTTATACTGGGTGGTGATTTCAATTGTTGGTTAGATCCTAGTTTGGATCGATCGTCCTCTGTTACTAGACCACCTACTAAATCTGCCTCAGCTATTCAATTGTTTCTCTCTAATTATGGTATCTCTGATATATGGCGTTTCCTTCATCCTACTGAGAGATTATTCTTTTTTTTCACATGTTCACCATACCTTTACTAGAATTGACTACTTCTTACTCGACAATCAACTCATTCCATTTGTCTATTCTTGTGATTATCAGAGTATACTGATTTCTGACCATGCCCCAATTACTCTGTCCTTAAATTTTCCTGGCCTTCCTCAGAGGAATAAACACTGGCGGTTTGATTCGACTTTACTATCGGATGATGATTTTCTAAAATTTATCAAGGATCAGATAACCTTTTATTTTAACACCAATACATCACCTGAAGTGTCATCCCAGATTGTCTGGGATGCCATGAAAGCATATTTGAGGGGTCAAATAATCTCCTATACAGCAAATCTTAATAGAAAGTCCTGTGCAGATCGATTAGACCTCATTAATCAGATTAAAGAATTGGATCAACTGTATGCTCAAACTAAGAATCTTGAACTATACAAGAAACGTGTAGAACTTCAAACTAAATTTAATCTTCTGTCCACTCAACCTGTCGAATGCCAACTTCTTGAAAGTAAGAGTCGTTTTTATATTCATGGTGACAAATCTGGTAAATTTCTAGCCAATCAGCTGAGGCGTTCCAAAGCCAAACAACATATTACAAAGATCCGGAAGGAGAATGGAGACCTTACATCGGATCATTTAGAAATCAATGATGCATTTAAAAATTTCTATTCTCGACTTTATTCCTCTGAATCTTTGAATGACCATATCTATCGATCATTTTTTAAATAATCTGAATATTCCTTCGCTTTCATCTGATTTTAAGGCCAAACTTAATGCGCCTATATCATCAGAAGAAATATCTTCTGCAATTTCTGCATTGTCCTCAGGGAAATCTCCTGGACCTGATGGGTTCCCCGTAGAATTTTATAAATCATTCTCTTCACTTCTCTCCCCTCAGTTACTTTCAGTATTATCTGACTCGTTTAATTATGGCAAATTGCCACCCTCTTTCAATGAGGCTTCTATTATTCTTTTATTAAAAAAGGGTAAAGACCCAACAGAGTGTTCCTCGTATAGGCCGATTTCATTGCTTAATGTTGATGTTAAAATCTTGGCCAAAGTTTTGGCTTATAGATTAGAAACTGTTATCCCCTCTATTATTTCTGATGATCAAACTGGTTTTATTAAAAACCGTCTTCCTTTTTTTAACATTCGGCGTTTATTTAACATTTTATATTCACCTCCGACTGAGATTCCTGAATGTGTTATTTCCCTTGATGCGGAGAAAGCATTTGATCGTATAGAGTGGAACCACCTTTTTGCAGTTTTAGAAAAATTTGACTTCGGTCAAAGTTTTATCTCTTGGATCAAATTGCTGTATTTGTGTCCTACTGCCTCTGTTTTAACTAATTCTCAGAAATCCCAGTTATTTAACCTCAAACGTGGCACCCGTCAGGGATGCCCTTTAAGTCCCTTTCTCTTTGATTTGGCTATAGAACCTTTGGCGATAGCTTTTCAAAATTGTCCTGAACTGACCGGGATTTGGAGAGGGGGTGTTGAGCATAAAGTTTCTCTTTATGCTGATGACTTATTACTTTTTCTTTCAAATCCGTCTACATCCTTACCTCCAATGTTTTCACTTCTTGACCAGTTTAGCCAGTTCTCTGGATATAAACTTAATTTACATAAGAGCGAACTTTTCCCAATTAATAAAGAAGCACAAGAATTAACATTTCGTGATCTCCCTTTTAAAGTAGTCCACAATCAATTTACTTATCTTGGGATTATAGTCACAAGGAAGTTTAAAGATCTCTTTCGTGAAAATTTTGCCAATCTTTCATATACTATTAAACAGAGTCTGTTACAATGGTCACCTCTATCTATGTCTTTGGTAGGTCGTATTAATGTTGTTAAAATGTATGTTTTCCCTAAACTTTTATATCTATTTCAATCAATCCCAATTTTTATTCCTAAATCTTTTTTTGATTCCTTAGGCTCTATTATTTTGTCATATCTGTGGAAGAATAAGCGCTCTAGAATTAACAAAGTTTATCTCCAAAAATCTAAAAAAGAGGGTGGCATGGCTTTACCTAACTTTCGTTTATATTATTGGGCAGCCAATATACATTGTGCTACCTTTTGGTCTTTTTTCCATGCCAACCCGAGTGCCCTAACTGGGTGGCAATGGAGTTGAGCTCCACTAAAGAATTATCTATCTCTGCACTTCTCGGCTCTGTACTCCCTAGTAGTTTGTCCAGATTAATAGTTTATCCTCTTGCCAGACACACTTTGCGTATATGGGCTCAGTTTAGGAAATTTTATGGGTTCCATGGTTTTTCCTTTTCTAGCCCTATCTTACATAATCACCCTTTTTTACCTACTATGTATGACTCAGCCTTCCGTGATTGGTATAGGAAGGGCATTAGACACTCTGAAGATCTTTTTATTGATAATCGTTTCGCCTCTTTTCAACAGCTCTCTGCTAAGTTCAATCTGCCTAATGCTCATTTTTTTAGATATCTCCAAATTAGACACTTTATTACTCCTTTAACCCCTAACTTCCCTGAAATGTCTGAGAAAAATGTTATGGACTTATTTCTTTCTATTAATCCACTAGGTAAAGGTTTAATATAATTTATTCATGATAAATTAGCAGCCCTACAACGTGCCCCTGTGGATAAAATTAAAATGGCATGGGAGCATGATTTAAATACCTCCTTATCCGATGAGACTTGGGACTTGATTCTCAAATCGGTTAACTCAACCTCTCTTTGTGCTCGCCATTGCCTTTTACAGTTTAAGATTGTTCATAGAGCCCATATGTCTAAATCCAAATTATCTCGGTTTTACTCTAACATCAATCCGCTTTGTGATAAATGCAAAAGGGGCGAGGCCTCTCTCATTCATATGTACTGGCTTTTTCCTAGCTTGGAGAAATTTTGGAAAGATGTCTTCATAACGTTATCGTATATTCTGAATCACCACCTAGAACCTAACCCTTTAATTGCTTTGTTCGGTTTCTGGGGTGAGACAGATTTAAGTCTGAGTTCGACTAAGTGTCGAATATTATCTTTTGCCTCTCTCCTGGCTAGACGTTTAATCCTCCTTAGATGGAGAGATGTTGCCCCACCCACACATGCTCAATGGCTTAACGATATTATGGCCTGCTTAGACATTGAAAAAATTCATTATTTAGTCCTTAATTTGGATTTAAAGTTCCATAAGGTCTGGGGACCTTTTATTGAGTACTTTCATAACCTTCCTCTTAACTAAGGTTTTTTTTCGGTCCCTTGCTTTCAGCTCCTTTTTTTTGTAGTAGGCATTAATATCTTCTGTTGCTAAGTGTATTTACAGTTTTGGGGGTTTGATTGTCCTGATTTATATTCTCTATATTGTGTTGTGGTTGGTCTGGAGTTTTTTTTTTGTTGCGGGGCTTGGGGAGGATACTAATTTTACATGTCTTCAATTTGGGTGCTTTCTCAATTATCTTTCTTTGTATCATATTATTATTGTATGTTTATTTTTGCACTGTATCAATGTTCTTCATTTTGATCCGGGTTTTTTTTATCTGTAGCTATGTAGAAAATGTATAAAAAAAACTAATTAAAAAAAAAACAAAAAACAAAAAAAAAAACCCCCAAAAAAAAACAAGTCACAGTCTGGGAACTAGAGGCAGTACATTGTAGTTCAGATACATCAGCCAGTGCGTCAAATCATCGATGGACCTCTTGAGAAAGCATGAAGAGAAATAAGAAATAGAGGAAGAGTAAACAATGGAAAAAGGAGACAGGTGTAATAATTAGGAGATAGATACCCACTCCATTACAGAAGAGCTTTAACAGAGAGTTGGCCCATACCTGAATGCACCAACATGTCATTAATTGCTCACATTCAGAATGTAAAATGACAATGTAAAATGGTGATTTAAACTCATGTCATAGAATGCCCTTCTTAACCAAGTGGAGGTATTGCCCTTGATATTGAATGTTGTTACATTGCCAAATAACTCACAAAGTTTGGACCAGTCATTCATCATCAGTCACTGTGATTACAACAATCCATCAAGCTCTGCATATGTTTAGCAAAGAACTGAATTCCAATCCTGTAGACAGCTACAATTTATAACACATGCTAGGGATGCAAAAGTTCTCCACATCTTCTAAAGACACTGAAAAGTCATTACAGTTTTCCAATCAATGTTCTACCATCATCCTCCCATTCCCAAGCCAATTTTAGATCAATTTTACCAATTTGTCATGTGCTCTAATCTTTCAGACCAATTTCCCATGTGGGACTTGTAACAACATTCTGTCCTCGTTGATACATTCCATTACTTCTGAACACTTCAGTCAAATTATTCAGACAGGATCTCTCCCCACCAAAGCCATGTTGATGATAATTGATGAATCTTTGCTCTTTCAAGTCTACATTAATCATGGCCCCTTAGTTTTCTCAATAACTTCCCTATCACTAAAATCTGTGATTACCTAGTTTATTCCTGCTGACTTCCTTGTATATAGGTACCATATTTGTGGTCCTCTAGTCACCTAGCACCTCACCTATAGCCAGGGAAGAGTTAAAAATCCCTGTCTTATATTAGCAATCCCCTCTCTTGCCTCCTGCAGCAGCGAGAGATACCTCTCATTAAACCCTGTGTACCCATCCACCCGTTAATCTAGAGACACATAATATCTCCTCTTGTTTTGATAATATGTTCTAGAATTTCTCCATTCTATAATGCTTTGAACATTAATATTCATGTCATGAGCCCGAGGTCCAACCTCCCCTTCAGTTTTCAAATACAGGTAGTGGCTCTGGGTATTAACTGAAATCTGATGAAGGCAGGGTGGTAGACATGACTTATCAAGGAATTTGACATGGTCCAGCATGGTTAGCCAGTCTAGAAGGTTAAAGGACATGTGAACTAAGTTGTATTGACCACTGGATCCAGATTTGACTTGACCAAAAAAACAAATCTGATGGTATCTATATACGAGGAATTCAGCTTGACAAGTAGCATCTGAGGAGAAAAAGCAACAGCAAACATTTCAGAAGCAAACACGAGGAAATCTGTAGATGCTGGAAATTCAAGCAACACACACAAAATGCTGGTGGAACACAGCAGGCCAGGCAGTATCTATAAGGAGAAGCACTGTCGACGTTTCGGGCCGAGACCCTTCATCAGGACTTGGTCTCAGCTTGAAACGTCGACAGTGCTTCTCCTTATAGATACTGCCTGGCCTGCTGTGTTCCACCAGCATTTTGTGTGTGTAGCAAACATTTCAGGTTGAGACTCGTTTATCAGTTCAAATGAAGATTCTCCACTTCATCCCTCATGTAACCAGGTCTCTGTAATGGCAACAATATGTAATTCCATGGATATGCAGGCTTTAATCTTCTTCTTACCCACAATACTCAGAGTGTTGAACACATTTGATCCCATCCATCCCACCACGATGATTAACCTGCCCCTTGCTTTCCTTCTTACTCTCCACTTCCAAAACTCAGCTATCCGTTCCATCCACAGATGCTATCTGACCTTGCTGAATTTCTCCAGCAGTCTGCTTCTTGCACCATGGATTCACCAGTAAGGGGAGCAGATGGCCATTACCTTTGCTGCAATCAAGACTCCTGGATGGTGTGTTGTCTCCCTAGTGCAGGGTCAAGGATGTCCCATATCAGTACCAGGACACAAGCAGGAGCAGGAAGGAGATTAAGGAAGCTAGATATAAGTTCAAAAAAAGGATACATGCTACCTTTGCCACATGCTGGTGAGATGATAAACAGATATATAGTGCAGTTCAATATATGGCTAAGGAGCTGATGTAAGAGGAAGAGTTTCAGATTTATGGATCATTGAGCTCTCTTCCAGAGCAGGTGAAATGATTTGCACCCAGACTCCAAGGGAACTAATATCCCGACTGAGAGATTTGGTGAGTACCACTCAGAAGGGTTTAAACCAGAGACCAGGGAGCTGGTTACCACAGTTCCAGGGCAATTGGTGTTAAGTACGGTACGACAAGTAAGACTAACAGCAATTTCAGCAAGGGGCGAGTTAATCAACATGGTGGCACTGATAGGTTAAAGTGTGTTTATTACAACACTACTATGGGTAAGGAGGCCTGGACATACATATGGAATTGCATGTTGTTACAGAGCCCTGGTTGTGTGAGAGACAGGACTAGCAGTCCAATGTCACTTGGTTTTACACATGATAGAAAGAGGAGTAAAAGAGGTAGAAGGGTTACATGACTGCTAAAGGAGAATGTCACAGCAGTACTCAAAGGGGTCAACACTGGCGGGCTCATCCACAGAGGCAATTTGGGTAGAGCTCAGAAACAGTACACTGATGAGACTGTACTATAGGTCCCTAAATCACCACAGTGAGGTGAAGGAACAAATATATAGACAGATTATGGAAAGGACTTTACATATTCATTGAAACCTCCTTAACACGAGATCTTTAGATGAGGTGGGATTTATCCAGGGCATCCAAGAGGGGTTTTTGAAAAAGTGCAAAGAGACAAACTAGAGAGAAGAACGCATTGGACCTAGTTCTGGGAAATGAGCCAGTCGTGATTATAGACTTGATAATGACCATTATAGAAACATACAAAACCTACAGCACAAAGCCTTCAGCCCACAAAGCTGTGCCCAACATGTAACTACCTTAGAAATCACTAGGGTTACCCGTAGCCCTCTGTTTTTCTAAGCTCCATGTAACTATCCAAAAGTCTCTTAAAAAACCCTATCGTATCCGCCTCCACCACTGTTGCCGGCAGCCTATTCCATGCACTCACCACTTTCTGTGTAAAAAACTTACCCCTGACATCTCCTCTGTACCTAGTTCCCAGCACCTTAAACTTGGCAGCCATTTCAGCCCTGGGAAAAACCCTCTGACTATCCACATGATCAATGCCTCTCATCATCTTATACACCTCTATCAGGTCACCTCTCATCCTCCGCCACTCCCATGGAGAAAAGGCTGAGTTCACTCAACCTGTTTTCATAAGGCATGCTCCCCAATCCAGGCAATATCCTTGTATATCTCCTCTGCACCCTACTATGGTTTCCACATCCTTCCTGTAGTGAGGCAATCAGAACTGAGCACAGTATTCCAAGTAGGGTCTAACCAAGGTCTGATATAGTTGCAACATTACTTCTCAGCTCTTAAATTCAATTCCACGATTGATGAAAGCCAATACACCATATGCCACAGAGTCAACCTGCGCAGCTGCTTTGAGTGTCCTATGGACTTGGACCCCAAGATCCCTCTGATCCTCCACATTGCCAAGACTCTTACCATTAATACTATATTCTGCCATCATATTTGACCTACCAAAATGAACCACTTCACACTTATCTGCCTTGAACTCCATCTGCCACTTCTCAGCACAATTTTACATCCTATCAATGTCCCGCTGTAACCTCTGACAGCCCACCACACGATCCACAACACCTCCAACTTTTTGTGTCATCAGCAAACTTACTAACCCATTCCTCCACATCCTCATCCAGGTCATTTATAAAAATCATGAAGAGTAAGGATCCCAGAACAGATCCCTGAGGCACTCCACTGGTGACTGACCTCCATGCAGAATGTGGGCAAGCCTTCTGTGGGCAAGCCAGTTCTGGATCCACAAAGCAATGTTCCCTTGGATCCCTTGCCTCCTTACTTTCTCAATAAGCTTTGCATGGGTTACCTTATCAAATGCCTTGCTGAAATCCATATACACTACATCTACTGCTCTTCCTTCATCAATGTGTTTAGTCACATCCTCAAAAAATTCCATCAGGCTCGTAAGGCATCACCTGCCCTTGACAAAGCCATGCTGATTATTTCTAATCATAGTATACCTCCCCAAATGTTCATAAATCCTGCCTCTCAGGATCTTCTCCAACAACTAATTGTCTCTTCAAGCTTGCCCCTTCACCACCCCCCCCCCTCACCGCCCCAAACAGTCCTTCCAGGTGAGGCAACATTTCATCTGCAGGACTGTTGGGGTCATCTACTGTATTTAGTGCGCCCGACAAGAGTGAAAGCTGAGATATTCTGGAGGACTGCTTCCGTTGGTTTTTACCATTGGATAAAGCTGTGGCTGATTGGCAGGAGGCAAAGAATGGGAATAAAGTGATCCTTTTCTGGCTAGCTCCTGGTGACTAGTGTTGTTCCACAGGCGTCTGTGCTGGGATAGATTCTTTTTACATTATACGTCAATACATCAATGACTTAGATGATGGAATTGATGACTTGTCTGCAAAGTTTGCAGGTGATATGAAGATAGGCAGAGGGACAGGAAGTAGAGAGGCTACAGAAGGTGTTAGATAGATTAGGAGAATGAACAAAGAAATTGCATATGGAATATAATGTCAGGAAGTGTATGGTCATACACTTTGGTAGAAGAAATGAAAGGTTTGTAAATGCAGGGAAAATACAAAGAAAAACTTGGGAGTCCTTGTGCAAGATTTCCTCAAGGTCAATTTGCATGTTGAGTCTGTGGTGAGGAAGGCAAATGCGATGTTAGCATTCATTTCAATAGGACTAGAGTATGAAAGCAAGGATGGAATGTTGAGGCTTTATAAAGCATTGGTGAGGCCTCACTTGGGAGTATTGTGAGCAGTTTTGGATCCCTTATCTTAGAAAGGAGGTGCTGAAACTGGAGAGGGTTCAAAGGGGGATCACAAAAATGATTCCACAATTGAATGGTTGTCAATATGAAGAACATTTGATAGCTCTGGGCCTGTATTCACTGGAATTCAGATAAATTAAGGGTGACATCATTGAACTGTGAAAGGCCTTGATAGAGTGGGTGTAGAGAGGATGTTTCCCACGATGGGAGAGTCTAAGACCAGAGGACTCAGCCTCAGAATAGAGGGACTTCCTTTCAGAATGGAGATGAAGAGGAATTTTGCTAGCCAGATTGTACTAAATCTGTGGGATTCTTTGCCACAGGCAGCTGTGGAGGCCAAGACTTTATGTATATTTAAGGCAGAGATTGATAGATTCTTCTTTGGCCAGAGCATGAATGGATATGGGGAGAAGAGGGGAGATTGGGGCTGAGAGGAAATTTGGATCAGCCTTGATGAAATGGCAGAGCAGACTTGTTGGGCCAAATGGCCTAATTCTGCTCCTATATCTTATGGTCTTTAAGTCTTATAATAAACTTACTTTGACTGTAAACTCAAATAAAAGCTTCAGGAATGCTGGAAGGAACTGGATAACTTGTTAGAAGCTAGAAACCGTAAATACATTTTTAATCTGCTAATCTGTGACAAGATCCTCATTAATCTCTGTACTCTCAAGCACAATCACATCTGTGAGTGACCATCTACTAATGTAACAACAGTTTTATCCATGGGAATGGAGGTCACTGGTGAAAAAAGTAGGTTGCATCGAGGCTCTACTTTTAGCATTGCTGCTCCACAGACTGGATGCTTTATAATATTTCATTTTCATTACGTTCATGCTTAAAAATAAATACATTGCTAATAACAGTAGAAACAGGATATTCTGTAGCATCGATCATCAGTAGTCACTCATCTGTTTACACATCTTGGCAGCAGAGCAAAATCAATGGCCAATACACAATGAACAAAACAGCAGGTAGTTAAACAGGAAAACAGGCGTACTAACTGACTTGCTGCATGTGAAAGACCTTCCAAAAATCTGATTTATAAAACTCATACAGATCTATTCATTGCTTATTTGGTATGAGGAAACAAGTTAATATCAGTATCTTTTTTCCTTCAGGGAGATCAAATAAAGAGAGTGCTGTTTGGAATAGAATACATAAAGCATAAAAACACAGAATTCAAGGGAAGGATCAGATTTCAGCAGATGCAAAACCTTGATAAAGGCTGGTTAACCCAGTATGAGGTGGTGCACATGGCATATCGGTAATTGAATATTACTCAATTACTGATGTGGCTTTGCTGAAATAAACAGTTAATTGCCATCACATCTGTGTAACTATTCTCATAAGGCATGCTCCCCAATCCAGGCAACATCCTTGTAAATCTCCTCTGCGCCCTTTCTATAGTTTCCACATCCTACCTGTAGTGAGGTAACCTATGTGTGGCCCATGGACCCCAAGATCCCTCTGATCCTCCACACTGCCAATTCTGCCATCATATTTGACCTACCAAAATGAACCACCTTACACTTGGGTAAGTGTAATGGGTTGAACTCCATCTGCCACTTCTCAGCCTAGTTTTGCATCCTATAGATGTCCCACTGTAACCTCCGACAGCCCACAACATGATCCACAACACCCCCAACCTTTTGTGTCATCAGCAAACTTACTAACCCATCTCTCCACTTCCTCATTCACATCATTGATAAAAATCACAGAGTCCCAGAGCAGATCCCTGAGGATCACCACTGATCACCAACCTTCATGCAAAATATGACCCATCTACAAAAACTCTTTGCCTTCTGTGAGCAAGCTAATTCTGGATCCACAAAGCAAGGTCCCGTTGGATCCTATGTCTCCTGACCTTCTCAGTAAACCTTGCATGGGGTATCTTATCAAATGCCATGCTAAGTGATGAAATGCTTTGAGAGGTTGGTCATGACTAGGCTGAACTCCTGCCTCAGCAAGGACCTGGACCCATTGCAATTTGCCTATCGCCACAATAGATCAATGGCAGACGCAATACCAATGGTTCTCCACATGGCTTTAGACCACCTGGACAACATAAACACCTATGTCAGGATGCTGTTCATCTACTATAGCTCAGTATTTAATACTATCATTCCCACGATCCTGATTGAGAAGTTGCAGAAGCTGGGCCTCTGTAACTCCCTCTGCAATTGGATCCTCAACTTACTAACCAGAAGACCACAATCTGTGCAGATTGGTGATGACATATCCTCGCTGACGATCAACACTGGTGCACCTCAGGGGTGTGTGCTTAGCCTACTGCTCTACTGTCTATATACACATGACCATGTGGCTAGGCATAGCTCAAATACCATCTATAAATTTGCTGACGATACAACCATTGTTGGTAGAATCTCAGGTGGTGACGAGAGGGTGTACAGGAGTGAGTTATGCCAACTAGAGGAGTGTGCCACAACAACAACCTGGCACAACGTCAGTAACATGAAAGAGCTGATTGTGGACTTCAGTAAGGGTAAGACAAAGGAACACATACCACTCCTCATAGAGGGATCAGAAGTGGAGAGGGTGAGCAGCTTCAAGTTCCTGGGTGTCAAGATCTCTGAGAATCTAACCTGGTTAATCTCAACATATTGATGCATTTATAAAGAAGGCAAGACAATGGCTATATTTTATTATACTTAAGTTTGAAGAGACTTGGCATGTCAACAAATACACTCAAAAACTTCTATAGTTGTACCGTGGAGAGCATTTTGACAGGCTGCTTCACTGTCTGTTATGGAGGGGCTACCGCATAGGACTGAAAGAAGCTGCATAAGGTTGTAAATCTACTCAGCTCCATCTTGGGTACCAGCCTACAAAGTACCCAGGACATCTTTAGGGAGCGGTGTCTCAGAAAAGCAGCATCCATTATTTCTCACTGTTACCATCAGCTAAGAGGCCCAGAGGCCTGCAGGCACACACTCAGCGAGTAAGAAACATTTTCTTTCCCTCTGCCATCCAATTCCTAAATGTACAGGGAATCTTTAGACACTACCTCACCTTTTTAAAAATATACAGTATTTCTGTTTTTGCATATTTTTAATCTATTCAATATACATAATTGATTTACTTGTTTACTTATTATTATTATTTTATTTTTTTCTCTGCTAGATTATGTATGGCATTGAACTGCTGCTGCTAAGTTAAAAAATTCCATGTCACATGCCGGTGATAATGATAACCTGATTCTGATTATGCCTTGCTGAAATCCATATACACTGCATCTATTGCTCTATTTTCAATGTATTTAGTCACATCCTCAATAAATTCAATCAGGCTCGTAAGGCACAAACCTGCCTTTAACAAAGCCATGCTGACTATTCCTAATCATATTATGCCTCTCCAAACATTCATAAATCCTGCCTCTCAGGATCTCTTCCATCAATTTACCAACCACTGAAGTAAGACTCACTGGTCTATAATTTCGTGGGCTATTGCTACTCCCTTTCTTGAATAAGGGAACAACATCTAAAACCCTCCAATCCTCTGGAACCTCTCCCGTCCCCTTTGATGATGCAAAGATCATTTCCAGAGGCTTAGCAATATCCTCTGTCTCCTCCCACAGTAGCCTCGGGTATATCTCATCGTCCTGGAGACTTATCCAACTTGATGCTTTCCAAAAGCTCTAGCCCATCCTCTTCCTTAATATGTACATGCTCAAGCTTTTCAAAATGCTGTAAGTCATCCCTACAATCGTCAAGATCCTTTTCCATAGTGAACACTTAAGCAAAGTATTCATTATTACCTCTGCTATCTCCTCCCGTTCCTTACACACTTTTCCATTGTCAGACTTGATTGGTTGTATTCTCTCATGTCTTATCCTCATACTTGTAGAATACCTTTGGGTTTTCTTTAATCCTGCTCACCAAAGGCCTTCTCATGACCCCTTCTAGCTCTCCTAATTTCATTCTTAAGTTCCTTCCTGCGAGACTTATGATCTCCTATATCTCTATCATTACCTAGTTTTTTGAACCTTTCATAAGCTTTTCTTTTCTTCTTGACTATATTTTCAACAGCCTTTGTACACCATGGTTCCTGTACCCTACCATCCTTTCCGTCTCACTGTAACGTACCTATGCAGAACACCACGCAAATATCCGCTGAACATTTGCCACATTTCTGCTGTACATTTTCCTGAGACTATCTGTTCCCAATTTATGCTTCCAAGCTCCTGCCCAATACCTTCATATTTCCCCTTACTCCCATTAAACACTTTCCTGTTCCTATCCTTCTCCAATGCTATGGTAAAGGAGATAGAATTGTGATCATTATTTCCAAAATGCTCTCCCACTGAGAGATTTGACACCTGACCAGGTTCATTCAGCCTCTCCTCTTTTAGGGTTATCTACAGATTGTGTCAAGAAACCTTCCTGAACACACTTAACAAACTCCACCCCATTTAAACCCTTGCTCTTGGGAAATGACAATCAATATTTGGGAATTAAAATCTCCCACAACGACACCCCTGTTATTACTACACCTTTCCAGAATCTGTCTCCCTATCTAGGAATAATGGTGCATAGTTCCCTGAAAGTGGAATCTCATGTGGATAGGGTGGTGAAGAAAGCTTTTGGTATGCTGGCCTTTATAAATCAGAGCATTTAGTACAGGAGTTGGGATGTAATGCTAAAATTGTACAAGGCATTGGTAAGGCCGAATTTGGAGTACTGTGTACAGTTCTGGTCACTGAATTATAAGAAAGATGTCAACAAAATAGAGAGAGTACAGAGAAGATTTACTAGAATGTTACCTGGGTTTCAGCACCTAAGTTACAGGGAAAGGTTGAACAAGTTAGGCCTTTATTCTTTGGAGCGTAGAAGGTTGAGGGGGGACTTGATAGAGGTATTTAAAATTAGGGATTTTAGGGATAGATAGGATTGACGTGGATAGGCTTTTTCTATTGAGAGTAGGGGAGATTCAAACATAAGGACATGAGTTGAGAGTTAAGGGGCAAAAGTTTTGGGGAAACACAAGGGGGAACTTCTTTACTCAGAGAGTGGTAGCTGTGTGGAATGAGCTTCCAGTAGAAGTGGTAGATGCAGGTTAGGTATTGTCATTTAAAGTAAAATTGGATAGGTATATGGACAGGAAAGGAATGGAGGGTTATGGGCTGAGTGTGGGTCAGTGGGACTAGGTGAGAGTAAGCATTCGGCACGAACTAGAAGGGCCGAGATGGCCTGTTTCCGTGCTGTAATTGTTACATGGCTATATGGTTATCTGCTCCTCAAGTCCCTATTACTATTTGGTGGTCTATAAAAAACACCCAGTAGTGTTATTGACTCCTTCCTGTTCCTAACTTCCACCCACAGAGACTCTGTAGACAATCCCTTCATTACTTCCCTGTTTTCTGCAGTTGTGTCACTATCTCTAAACAGCAGTGCCATGCCCCCACCTCTTTTGCCTCCCTCTCTGTCCTTTCTGAAACATCTAAAGCCTGGCACTCAATGTAACCATTCCTGCCCCTGAGCCATCCAAGTCTCTGTAATGGCCACAACCTCATAGCTCCAAGTACTGATCCACGCTTTAAGCTCATCCGCTTTGTTTGTGATGCTTCTTGCATTAAAATAAACAGATCTCAAACCATCAGTCTGAGTGCGTCCCTTCTCTATCACCTGCCTATCTTCCCTCTCACATTGTCTCCAAGCTTTCTCTATTTGTGAGCCAACAGCCCCTTCCGCCATCTCTTCAGTTCAGTTCCCACCCCCCAGCAATTCTAGTTTAAACTCTCCCCAGTAGCCTTAGCAAACCTGCCTGCCAGGATATTGGTACCCCTTAGATTCAAGTGGAATTAATCCTTTTTGTATGGGTCACACCTGCCCCAAAAGAGGTCCCAATGATCCAGAAATCTGAATCTCTGCCCCCTGCTCCAACCCCTCAGCCATGCATTTATCCTCCATCTCACTCTATTGCTATACTGTCACGTGGCACAGGTAGGAATCCCAAGAATACAAGCTTTGAGGTTCTGCTTCTCAACTTCCTTCCCAACTCTGTAATTTGTTTTCAGGACCTCCTCCCTTTTCTTACCAATGTCGTTGGTACCAATATGTAACACGACCTCTGGCTGTTCTCCTTCCCACTTCAAGATATCGTGGACGTGATCAGAAACATTCCGGACCCTGGCAAGCTACCATCCATGTTTCTTTCCTGTACCCACAAATCGCCTGTCTGATCCCCTAACTGTAGAGTCCCCTGTCACTGCTGCCTTCTTTCTTTCCCTACCCTTCTGAGCCACAGGGCCAGACTAATGAATGTGATCAACAATTGTAGTTGATTTATTTCAGTAATAAACAAGAATAGGAGAGATACTGTTGGTCTCTGGCCCTTCGAGCACAACCTCTCACTATGATCATGGCCACTACAATATCAGCTCCTCATGGCCTTTTCAATATCCCCAGTGATCTCACCAACCTCAGTGGTCAAGAATTTCAGATCTTCACTTAACCTCTGTGACAAGATATTTGAATATACCTCAGTTATGTATGGGAGCCTCCTTATATTGTAATTATAGCCCCTCTGATAAGCCTGTCCAACTACTCTATCAGGCTTTCTATGGATTTTCATTTTCAATAAGATCACCCCTTTTTCCTTATAAACTCCAATGAATATGCATTTTAGCTATTCATAATGATAATCCTCTGATCTAAGGAATTACTAGTGAACCTCTCCTGCTTCACCTCTCTGCATGGTTTCTCATTTATTCATCTTTCATTCATATTTCTGTTCTGAGATCAGATTTTCAAGCAATCATTTGTAAACTTGGCAGCTGTGGCTGTACGACTGTGTGATTTAATTTTCTCCGTGCTGAATGCGCTCTGCAGCTGCGGAATCTGAAGCTCATGTTGCATGTGTTCCTGGTTACTCCTTGGTGTTGTTTGAGGTGCTTCGGCACGGAACTCTCTGTGGTTGTGGTCTGCAGTTAAACTGAACTGACATGGTGGCGGTCACTCCCGGACCATTTTGGTGACTCTGCGGTTTAATATTCTGTGTGTTATTACCTTGGTTTTTGCTGTTCGCATGATTTGTTCTTTTTTCATGTGTTGAGTGTTTTTTTAAACATGGTTCATGGTGTTTCGTTGTGACTGCCTGCAGCAGGGTGAATCTCAGGGTTGTATACTGTATACAGACTTTGATAATAAATGTACTTTGATACTTTCAAACTTGATAGACCCTGCTGGTTGTGAATGGAGTAACAGCTTCTTGCAGTCACTCCTATCTCACTTACTTCACTGTTTCCAACCTGTTTTGAAACCTCACTTTTCAACGTGACATTTTTCACTATGAGTACGAGGAGTGCCAAAGGTACTAAAAAAGATGCTCCTGCTTTTTTGGATTCTATAATGGATTTTCTTCGAAAACACATTAAAGAATCTTCCGAGGATCTGAACAATTTAAACTAATGGATAGAAAATTGAATTCTATTCAAAAAACCTTAACCGATCATGGTGAATGAATAGAAGAGAATGAAGAAAGTCTGACGACTTTGGATGCAAGAATGGATGACCTGCAAAAGCCTTGTGAAAAGCAATCTAAATCTAATGAGAAATTAAGACAGACGATTATCGATTTAGAAACAGAAGCCAAAGAAATAATCTACATATTCTGGGTCTTCAAGAGTTAATGGTAGGTGATCAGCCTACTGAATTCTTTGCAATCTTTTTGGTACAATTATTTTCTAAAATCTTACTGTCTGCACCTATGATCGATCGAGCTCATAGATCACCCGTTCCGAGACCACTTCCGGGAGCCAAGCCCAGATCAGTTATAACTTGTTTTCATGAATTTCAAACAAAGGATCGTTTAATTTGTGAATCTCGTCAAAGAGGAATGATAGACTACAAGGGTCAGAAGATCAGGATTGTTGAGGATTTTTCACCTGAGGTCATGAATAAGCGTGCTAAATTCAAAGAGATTATGTTGGAACTTTTTAATAAAAGTTTAAAGCAGTCTCTTCGTTATGCTGCTCATCTTAGAATCACTCTGCAAGATGGTTCTAATGAATGGTTTTGCTCAAGTGAAGAAGCCAGGGATGTTTTAAAGACTGTTTAGTATCTTGCTATATGAATACTTGCTTCTCTTACTTTTGGTGAACCTTCGCAGCAAAGCTTCCTTGTGACTTAAATGCTTTACTTAGAGAGTAAGATTTTAATAAGTTAATTCCGAGTGTGATTATATGTTATGAATTTTGATAAGTATTTTATTATTTCATACACTTTTCTTGAGGTTTTTTTTATCACTATGGCTTAGTTTAAGTATTTTTGTTCTATTGTTTTGAGACTGTAATAATTAATCTATCCGTGTCCTTGTTATGAGGGCTAAGCCTTTCTTGGCTGTTATTCAGTCTATCTTGGAATACAGTTGACCTTGGAGTTAATTAGGAGTCAAATCAGCAGGCTGTTTTGGGAGGGTGATGTCATTAGTTGCAGCTGCCAGCCTTCTTTTGGCTGGCCTTCTGACTTTGGGAGGAGGGGGTGTCTTTTTCTGGGAGCTATTTTAGGATGTTAGCCAAATCTGTTGCTTGGTTACCCTATTTCAAGGCTTATTGTTTGGTTTTAGTGTTCATTTTACTGGTTATTACTTGAATTTCTCTATTAAATAGTATTAATAATGGGTCATACTATTAACTTACTTAGTCTTAATGTGAAAGGTTTAAATCATCCTGTGAAGCGGAATAAGACTTTTGCCTATATTAAAAAACCCAAGGCCCCAATTATTTTTTTAACAAGAAACACGTGTACATCAGTGTGATAACTTACATCTTTTCAGTAGATGGAAAGGACTATATTTTTACTCCTCTTTTCAGGCTAAGTCTAGAGGAGTTTCAAATTTTATGGATAATACAGGTCCCTTTGTCCAACATAAAGTACTGTCTGATAATAATGGGCGTTTTGTCATAGTGTCAGAAAAATTAGATAATAAATCAATGGTATTTGCCAATCTGTATGCTCCAAATACAGATGATCCAGGATTTTTTGAGCGTTTTTTTTCTCGTTTTTGCCGGATTTGAGCCTTTACTCATTGGTGATGGGAGGAGATTTTAACTGTTGGTTAGATCCAGTTTTAGATACATTATTCTTTAAAACAGCGACTCTTAATAAATCAGCTTTGTTTATTAAGTCTTTTTTAAGGAAATGCAGTATTGTTGATATATGACGTTTCTTACATTCACTAGATAGGGAGTACTCGCTTTTTCTCATGTCCATCATATGTATTCTAGGATTTTTTTATTGATAGTCAAATGATTTCTTTAGTTCGATCCTGTGAATACAAAGAAATTGCTGTTTCAGATCATGCTCCGGTGCTTTTATCTTTAAATCTCCCCGGTCTTCCTCATATAAACAGATCTTGGTGTTTAAATTTAATTTTGTTATCTGATAAAGATTTTTTTAAATTCTTGGAGAGACAAATTATTCTTTTTTTTTGAAGAAAATACTTTGGAATACTTTGTAAGAGAATTCTAGTCTTATTAGATGGGATGCCTTTAAGGCTTTTATTAGAGGTCAAATTATTTCCTATACTGCAAGCATCAAGAAAAAAGCTAATAAAGAGAGAATAGAGTTAGCTAATCAGTTAAAGCAATTAGACCAAAAATATGCCTTGCCTCCAGATCCTGTTTTATATAAAAGCCGTATTGAAATTCAAACTAAACATAATCTTCTTTTAACATATCCAATTGAAACTCAAATTTTAAAAGATAAAAGTCAATTTTATATCCATGGAGACAAAACGGGTAAATTATTGGCTAACCAATTAAAACCCTTTATAGATAAACAACAAATTAAAGAAATTTCTAAAGCCAATCGTGATAGGACATCTGACCATTTTAAAAATAAACAATATTTTTAAAGAATTTTATTCTAAACTTTATAGTTCTGACCCTCCCAAACATAACACTGTAATAAATAATTTTTTAGATCAATTAAACATTCCTACACTTTCTGTTGATAACCGAAAACAGACTTATTTCTTATGAGGAAATTGCTGAGGCTGTATGTTCCTTGCACTCGGGGAAGGGTCCGGGTCCTGATGGATTTTCTGCAGAATTTTATAAGGCTTTTTCCTCACTACTTATACCTCATTTATGTGTAGTTTTTTTGGACTCGTTTAAGATGGGTAGGTTGCCACAATCTTTTTCTGAAGTTTCTAAAATACTAAAATCCTATCTAAAGTTCTGGCCCGTAGAATTGAAAATATTTTACCATCTATCATTTCTGATGATCAGACGGGATTTATTAAAAATCGATATTCCCACTTTAATATTCCTCATTTATTAAATGTTACTTATTCCCCTTCTAAGGAGGTATGGGAATGTCTGATTTTGTTGGACACTGAGAAGGCTTTTGATTGGGTTGAATGAAATTATTTATTTAAAACTTCAGAAAAATTTAATTTTGGACCCGATTTTATTCAATGGATTAAATTACTATATCTATCTCCTTCTACCAGGGTCCTTACTAATTTTCAGTATTCTAAACATTTTAAACTTCAATGTGGAACCAGACAAGTTTGTCCCTTGAGCCTTTTGCTTTTTGATTTGGCCTTAGAACACTTAGCCATTGCTTTTCGAGAATCTAATGATATTACTGATCTCCTTAGGAGAGGGACTGTTCATAAAGTTTCTTTTTATGCTGATGATCTATTGCTTTTTATTTCTAATGTCGGGACTTCACTGCCTCCTGTGCTTTCTTTACTTCCTTGTTATAGCCAGTTTTCAAGATTCAAATTGAATTTACTTAAGAGTGAACTTTTTTCTCTGAATAACTTGTCATCAATTAATACTAACCGTTTTTAAAAAAAATTGTAAAATATCAATTTATCTATTTGGGTGCAACAATTACCAAGAATTATAAGCATCTATTTAATGAAAATTTTCTTACGTTACTGAATTTTGTAAAAACTGGTTGCATTTTTCGTTATCCTTGATTGGCCGTATCAATTCTATTAAAATGAACATTTTACCTAAATTTATATACCTTTTTCAGGCATTACCTGTTTTTATTTCGAAATCTTTTTTTGATTCTCTTGAATCTATTATATCTTCTTATACATGGATAAACAAACATTCCTTAATAAATAAAGTTCATCTTCCACATCTAAGAAGAATGGAGGTTTAGCTTTACCAAATTTAAAAAATTATTATTCGGCAGTCAATATACAAAATCTTACGTTTTGGACATTTTATATTAACCGTGAGGACTGACCGATATTAGTTTCTTTAGAAGCTAACTCTGTTAATAAATTTTCTATTATTATTCTTCTCAGATCCTCACTCCCTTTATCTTTAATAAACTAAATGAAAATTTGGCAGTTAAAGATACTTTGAGGATCCGGGTACAATTTAGGGAAGTCTTTTGTTTATTAAGATTTATTTTGTCTAGTCCCAGTTGTTTTAACTATCTTTTTAAACCTTCAGTGACCGATACAGTGTTAAAAAATGGGATAGATTGGGTATTAAATGCTTCCAGGATTTGTTTGCTGGAGGAAGTCTTCTTTCGTTTGAACAAATATCATCTAAATACAGTTGACCCAAAACTCATTTTTTTTGTTATGTACTGTCATGATCCCAGCCCCCTCCTTCCTGAGAATCGCAAGATCACTATTAATTTGGGTCTTGGACCCAGGAAATGAGAGAGAATCCTCAGAAATACAGCAACGGATTTTGACCATTGTTACTTGGAGACACCTTTGTGGATTGCGAATCTATGCTACGTGCCAGCTATCATGGCTACATGGTCACCCTCGGGCAATGTGGGGTGGGGATTGTATCACCCCACCTTGATTGACATCTGCAACTCTGCAAGTCAAGATAAAAAGGGGACTGCAGGAGGCAGTACCCTAGCGACGCACCAGAAGGAGACACCATCGCTCATCGCTCCCGTGATAACAGGAAGCTATTCGGAAGCCACGTGTGGTTCGTTTCCCCTAGCCTGGGGAGCGAGTGGCTGATAACACCGAAAAGGACTTCGAACTGACAACGGGGAACCCACGTTCCTGATTCAACGATTTGAGTCCAAAAGGCTGGCAAGTTTATTTTCTCACCAAAACTCTTTCTCTCTCCAACAAGTGAAACCCAGCGGTCCCCAAACGGCTAAAAGCCTGCACAAACTGGCGAGACTTTTATATTTCCATCGGACAATATTTTTACCCCTAGACAAAACGATAGGGCCACTTCTTATTGTTGATTATTACTATACCCGCTCTTTAGATTGAGTATTGATGACGTATATTATCTGAATGTTTGTATTAACTTTACTTTTGTGCCCCATTATAAATAAAAACGTTTAAAAATAGTACCATCAGACTTCAGCGGACCTCTCTATCTTTGCTGGTAAGTGACCCAGTTACGAGGTTCATAACAATATCGTAACAAATATCTTTGTGATATCTTCGTAACAAATTAGATACTTTCTGCATTCTCAATTATATACATTTCCTTTAAGTTCCGATAAGGACTTATTAGATGTAATTTTAAATTTGAAACCCTTTTATAATGGTTCAATATCCAATATTTATGGTATGTTATTAGGAATGAGAAACATTCCTATAGATAAAATTAAAAATCTTTGGGAACAAGATTTATAGACTTCAATTTCTGAGGGAATTTGGAATGAAATTTTTAAATTGGATAGATAGATAGATAGATAGATAGATAGATAGATAGATAGATAGATAGATAGATAGATAGATACTTTATTCATCCCCATGGGGAAATTCAACTTTTTTCCAATGTCCCATACACTTGTTGTAGCAAAACTAATTACATACAATACTTAACTCAGTAAAAAAAATATGATATGCATCTAAATCACTATCTCAAAAAGCATTAATAATAGCTTTAAAAAAAAGTTCTTAAGTCCTGGCGGTAGAATTGTAAAGCCTAATGGCATTGGGGAGTATTGACCTCTTCATCCTGTCTGAGGAGCATTGCATCGACAGTAACCTGTCGCTGAAACTGCTTCTCTGTCTCTGGATGGTGCTATGTAGAGGATGTTCAGAGTTATCCATAATTGACCGTAGCCTACTCAGCGCTCTTCGCTCAGCTACCGATGTTAAACTCTCCAGTACTTTGCCTACGACAGAGCCCGCCTTCCTTGCCAGCTTATTAAGACGTGAGGCGTCCCTCTTCTTAATGCTTCCTCCCCAACACGCCACCACAAAGAAGAGGGCGCTCTCCACAACTGACCTATAGAACATCTTCAGCATCTCACTACAGACATTGAATGACGCCAACCTTCTTAGGAAGTACAGTCGACTCTGTGCCTTCCTGCACAAGGCATCTGTTAATACTTCATCGTTATGTTCCCGTCATTCCCTTTTACAATTCAAAGTGGTTTTAGTTTTCAATTTTTCCTGTTATTTGAGGAAAGGGGGAATTATGAGTTTGAGGGCAGCTTGTTGTTCTTTGTGTCAGATGTGGGAGGTCCTGGAGTTTCCAAGCCTCCCAGACGTCCATATCTGCGGCAGGTGAGCCAAGCTGCAGCTCCTAAGGGACCATGTTAGGGAACTGGAGCTGAAGCTCAATGACCTTAGTCTGGTCAGGGAGAGTGAGGAGATGATAGAGAGGAGTTACAGGGAGGTGGTCACACCCGGGCCATGGGAGGAAGACAAGTGGGTCACAGTTAGGAGAGGGAAGGGGAAGAGTCAGGTACTATAGAGTACCTCAGTGACTGTACCGCTTGACAATAAGTACTCCTGTTTGAGTACTGTCGGGGGGGGGGGGTGGAAGATAGCCTACCTAGGGGAAGCAATGGTGGCTGTGCCTGTGGCTGTGGCTGTGCCAGCACAGAGTACGACCCTGTAGCTCAGAAGGGTAGGGAAAGGAAGAGGAAGGCAGTAGTAATAGGGGACTCGATAGTTAGGGGGTCGGATAGGCAATTCAGTGGATGCAGTCAGGAGACCCGGATGGTAGTTTGCCTCCCTGGTGCCAGGGTCCGAGGGTCCAAGATGTTTCTGATCGCGTCCAAGATATTCTGAAGTGGAAGGGTGAGGAGCCAGACATCGTGGTACATATAGGTACCAATGACATTGGTAGGAAAAGGGAAGAGGTCCTGAAAAGAGAACATAGGGAGTTAGGAAGGGAATTGACAAGAAAGTAAGGTAGTAATCTCGGGATTACTGCCTGTGCCACGTGACAGAGAGAGTAGGAATGGAATGAGGTGGAGGATAAATGCATGGCTGAGGGATTGGAGCAGGGGGAAGGGATTCAAGTTTCTGGATCATTGGGACCTCTTTTGGGGCAGGTGTGAACTGTACAAAAAGGACAGGTTGCACTTGAATCCTAGGGGGACCAATATCCTGGCGGGGAGATTTGCTAAGGCTACTGGGGAGACTTTAAACTAGAATGGTTGGGGGGTGGGAATCAAATTGAAGAGACTAGGAGAGAGGAGGTTAGTTCACAAATAGAGAAAGCTTGTAGACAGTGTGTGAGGGAAGATAGGCACGTGACAGAGAAGGGGAGCACTCAGACCGAAGATGTAGGGGAGAAGGAAGAAAAAGAAGATAGTAAAGTTGTTTGCACCATTAGGGATAAACAGAGAGTAAGAGGTACAAAATTTCTTAAATGCATTTATTTTAATGCTAGGAGCATTGTAAGAAATGTGGATGAGCTTAGGGCATGGATTGATACCTGGAAATATGATGTTGTAGCTTTTAGTGAAACATGGTTGCAGGAGGGGTGTGACTGGTAACTAAATATTCCTGGATTTCGTTGCTTCAGGTGTGATAGAATCGGAGGCGCAAGAGGGGGTGGTGTTGCGTTGCTTGTCAGAGAAAATATTACAGCAGTGCTTTGGCAGGGTAGATTAGAGAGCTCATCTAGGGAGACTTTTTGGGTGGAATTGAGGAATGGGAAAGGTGTAGTTACACTTATAGACCACCTAATGGGGAGTGAGAATTGGAGGAGTAAATTTGTAAGGAGATAGCAGATATTTGTAGTAAACACAAGGTTGTGATTGTGGGAGATTATAATTTTCCACACAGACTGGGAAGCCCATTCTGTAAAAAGGATGGATGGTTTGGAGTTTGTAAAATGTGTGTAGGTACTTTTTTGCAGCAACATATAGAAGTACCAACTAGAGAAGGGGCAGTGTTGTATCTCCAGTTAGGGAACGAGATAGGTCAAGTGACAGAGCACTTGGGGAGTTGGGGAGCACTTCAGGTCCAGTGATCACAATTTAAAAGGTGAAATTTAAAGGTGAAGGTCATTTAAAGTGAAATTTTGAGGGTACAGAATCGTTATGTTCTGTTAGGTTGAAAGGAAAGGTTAAAAGTTTGAGAAAGCTATGGTTTTCAAGGGATATTTGAAACTTGGTTCGAAAAAAGAGAGAGATCTACAATAAATATAGGCAGCATGGAGTAAATGAGGTGCTCGAGGAAAGAAAGAAATTAGAAAAGCTAAAATAAGATATGAGGTTGCTTTGGCAAGTAAGGTGAAAATAAATCCAAAGGGCTTCTACAGTTATATTAATAGCAAAAGGATAGTGAGGGATAAAATTGGTCCCTTAGAGAATCAGAGTGGACAGCTATGTGTGGAGCCAAAAGAGATGGGGGAGATTTTGAACAATTTCTTTTCTTCGGTATTCACTAAGGAGAAGGATATTGAATTGTGTAAGGTAAGGGAAACAAGTAGGGTAGTAATGGAAACTATGATGATTAAAGAAGAGGAAGTACTGGTGCTTTTAAAGAATATAAAAGTGGATAATTCTCCGGGTCCTGACAGGATATTCCCTAGGACCTTGAGGAAAGTTAGTGTAGAAATAGCAGGGTCTCTGACAGAAATATTTCAAATGTCATTAGAGACGGGGATGGTGCCGGAGCATTGCAGTATTGCTCATGTGGTTCCATTGTTTAAAACGGGTTCTAAGAGTAAACCTAGCAACTATCAGCCTGTAAGTTTGATGTCAGTTGTGGGTAAATTAATGGGAAGTATTCTTAGAGATGGTATATATAATTAACTGGACAGACAGGGTCTGATTAGGAACAGTCAACATGGATTTGTGCGTGGAAGGTCATGTTTGACAAATCTTATTGAATTTTTTGAAGAGGTTACTAGGAAAGTTGATGAGGGTAAAGCAGTGGATGTTGTCTATATGGACTTCAGTAAGGCCTTTGACAAGATTCCACACAGAAGGTTAGTTAAGAAGGTTCAATCGTTAGGTATTAATATTGAAGTAGTAAAAGGGATTCAACAGTGGCTGGATGGGAGATGCCAGAGAGTAGTTATGGATAACTGTTTATCAGATTGGAGGCCGGTGACTAGTGGTGTGCCTCAGGGATCTGTACTGGGTCCAATGTTGTTTATCATATGCATTAACTATTTGGTTGATGGGGTGGTAAACTGGATTAGTAAGTATGCAGATGATACTAAGGTAAGTGGCATTGTGGATAATGAAGTAGGTTTTCAAAGCTTGCAGAGAGACTTAGGCCAGTTAGAAAAGATGGCAGATGGAGTTTAATGCTGATAAGTGTGAGGTGCTACATTTTGGTAGGACTAATCAAAATAGGACATATATGGTAAATGGTAGGGCATTGAGGAATGCAGTAGAACAGAGGGATCTAGGAATAATGGTGCATAGTTGCTTGATGGTGGAATCTCATGTGGATAGGGTGGTGAAGAAAGCTTTTGGTATGCAGGCCTTTATAAATCAGAGTATTGAGTATAGGACTTGGGATGTAATGTTAAAATTGTACAAGGCATTGGTGAGGCCAAATTTGGCGTATTGTGTACAGTTCTGGTCACCGAATTATAGGAAATATTGTCAACAAAATAGAGAGTACATAGGAGATTTACTGGAATGTTACCTGGTTTTCAGCACGTAAGTTACAGAGAATGGTTGAACAAGTTATGTCTTTATTCTTTGGAGCGTAGAAGGTTGAGGGGGGACTTGATAGAAGTATTCAAAATTATGATGGGGATAGATAGAGTTGACATGGATAGGCTTTTTCCATTGAGAGAAGGGGAAATTCAAACAAGTGGACATGAGCTGAGAGTTAAGAGGCAAAAGTTTAGGGGTAACACGAGGGGGAACTTCTTTACTCAGAGAGTGGTAGCTAGTGAGCTTCTAGTGGACGTGGTAGAGACAGATTCAAGATTGTCATTTAAAAAAAATTGGATAGGTATATGGACAGGAAAGTATATGGAGGGTATATGGGCTGAGTGCAGGTTGATGGGACTAGGTGAGAGTAAGCGTTCGGCATGGACTAGAAGGGTCGAGATGGTCTGTGTCCGTGCTGTAATTGTTATATGGTTATATAGGGCTCACGTGTCTCAAGATAAGCTATCTCATTTTTATTTGGATATATCTCCTTTCTGTGATAGATGTAATCATGGAGAAGCCTCATTAATTCACATGTTTTGGACATGTCCAAGCCTTGAAAGATACCGGAAAGAAGTATTCCAAACTTTCTCGGTACCTTTCAAGGTAAATTTTAAGCCTAACCCTTTGATGGCATTATTTGATATTGTTGGAGGAAAAGACTTTATTTTGGAGACACCTGATCTGCATATTTTGGCTTTTTCTTCACTTATAATTCAGAGGGCGCACTTGCTTAACATAGAACATAGAATAGTACAGCACATTACAGGCCCTTCGGCCCACAATGTTGTGCCGACCCTCAAATCCTGCTTCCCATATAACCCCCCACCTTAAATTCCTCCATATACCTGTCTAATAGTCTCTTAAACTTCACTAGTGTATCTGCCTCCACCACTGACTCAGGCAGTGCATTCCATGCACCAACTACTCTCTGAGTGAAAAACCTTCCTCCAATATCCCCCTTGAACGTCCCTCCCCTTACCTTAAAGCCATGTCCTCTTGTACTGAGCAGTGGTGCCCTGGGGAAGAGGCACTGGCTATCCACTCTATCTATTCCTCTTAATATCTTGTACACCTCTATCATGTCTCCTCTCATCCTCCTCCTCTCCAAAGAGTAAAGCCCTAGCTCCCTTAATCTCTGATCATAATGCATACTCTCTAAACCAGGCAGCATCCTGGTAAATCTCCTCTGTACCCTTTCCAATGCTTCCACATCCTTCCTATACTGAGGCAACCAGAACTGGAAACAGTACTCCAAGTGTGGCCTAACTAGAGTTTTATAGAGCTGAATCATTACATCGCGTCTCTTAAACACTATCCCTCTACTTATGAAAGCTAACACCCCATAAGCTTTCTTAACTACCTGTGAGGCAACTTTCAGGGATCTGTGGACATGTACCCCCAGATCCCACTGCTCCTCCACACTGCCGAGTATCCTGCCATTTACTTTGTACTCTGCCTTGGAGTTTGTCCTTCTGAAATGTACCACCTCACACTTCTCCAGGTGAACTCCATCTGCCACTTCTGCATCCTATCAATGTCTCTCTGCAATCTTCGACAATCCTCTACACTATCTACAACACCACCAACCTTTGTGTCGTCTGCAATCTTGCCAACCCACCTTTCTACCCCCACATCCAGGTCGTTAATAAGAATCACAAAAAGTAGAGGTCCCAGAACAGATCCTTGTGGGACACCACTATTCACAACCCTCCAATCTGAATGTACTCCCTCCACCACGACCCTCTGCCTTCTGCAGGCAAGCCAATTCTGAATCCACCTGGCCAAACTTCCCTGGATCCCATGCCTTCTGACTTTCCAAATAAGCCTACTGTGTGGAACCTTGTTAAATGACATCCACTGGACTACCCTCATCTATATGCCTGGTCACCTCCTCAAAGAACTCTATCAGGCTCGTTAGGCACGATTTGCCCTTCACAAAGCCATGCTGACTGTCCCTGATCAGACCATGATTCTCTAAATGCCCATAGATCCTATCTCTAAGAATCTTTTCCAACAGCTTTCCCACCACAAACGTAAGGCTCACTGGTCTATAATTACCTGGACTATCCCTACTACCTTTTTTGAACAAGGGGACAACATTCGCCTCCCTCCAATCCTCCGGTACCATTCCCGTGGACAACGAGGACATAAAGTTCCTAGCCAGAGGTTCAGCAATCTCTTCCCTTGCCTCGTGGAGCAGCCTGGGGAATATTCCGTCAGGCCCCAGGGACTTATCTGTCCTAATGTATTTTAACAACTCCAACACCTCCTCTCCCTTAATATCAACATGCTCCAGAACATCAAACTCACTCATATTGTCCTCACCGTCATCAAGTTTCCTCTCAGTGGTGAATACCGAAGAGAAGTATTCATTGAGGACCTCGCTCACTTCCACAGCCTCCAGGCACATCTTCCCATCTTTATCTCTAATCAGTCCTACCTTCACTCCTGTCATCCTTTTGTTCTTCACATAATTGAAGAATACCTTGGGGTTTTCCTTTACCCTACTCGCCAAGGCCTTCTCATGCCCCCTTCTTGCTCTTCTCAGCCCCTTCTTAAGCTCCTTTCTTGCTACCCTATATTCCTCAATAGACGCATCTGATCCTTGCTTCCTAAACCTCATGTATGCTGCCTTCTTGCACCTGACTAGATTTTCCACTTCACTTGTCACCCATGGTTCCTTCACCCTACCATTCTTTATCTTCCTCACCGGGACAAATTTATCCCTAACATCCTGCAAGAGATCCTTAAACATTGACCATATGTCCATAGTACATTTCCCTGCAAAAACATCATCCCAATTCACACCCACAAGTTCTAGCCTTACAGCCTCATGATTTGCTCTTCCCCAATTAAAATTTTTTCTGTCCTCTTTGATTCTATCCTTTTCCACAATAATGCTAAAGGCCAGGGAGCGGTGATCACTATCCCCCAGATGCTCACCCGCTGACAGATCTGTGACCTGACCCAGTTCGTTACCTAATACTAGATCTAGTATGGCATTCCCCCTAGTCGGCCTGTCAACATACTGTGACAGGAATCCATCCTGGACACACTTAACAAATTCTGCCCCATCTAAACCCTTGGAACTAATCAAGTGCCAAACAATATTAGGGAAGTTAAAGTCACCCACGTTAACAACCCTGTTATTTTTGCACCTTTCCAAAATCTGCCTCCCAATCTGCTCCTCGGTATCTCTGCTGCTACCAGGGGGCCTATAGAATACCCCCAGTAGAGTAACTGCTCCCTTCCTGTTCCTGACTTCCACCCATACTGACTCAAAAGAGGATCCTGCTACATTACCCACCCTTTCTGCAGCTGTAATAGTATCCCTGACCAGTAATGCCACCCCTCCTCCCCTTTTTCCCCCTCTCTATCCCTTTTAAAGCACTGAAATCCAGTGCTTTAAATGGAAGGATGCTGCTCCGCCTACTCATGCTTAATGGTTACGAGATGTTATGTCATGCTTAAATTTAGAGAAGATCTGTTGTTCAGTTTTTGAATCTAGTCAAGACTTTTATACATTGTCGGGACCATTTTTGAATTATTTTCAAAACCTTTGATTTGTTGTAAAAGTACAGATGATGGCTAGCAATATATTTTATTATATGCTGAAGGTTTATTTCCCTTTTTTCTTGCTTTTCCTAACATCTCTGGCTTTGGTAGTGGGTTTAGATTTTCTTTCTGTATAAAAAAAATTATATTTCAATATTACGATTTAATTTAATTTTTATAAATACAGGGTTTTGTAATTGTAACTGTATTTCTAATACAATGTATTTGGTACGTTTTTGATTTATCTATCTTCTTGTACTCTGTACTCCTTTATGCAGAAATGAATAAAAATATTTTAAGAGAGAAACTTTCAAACTTTAAAATACCTGACTGAAAAGTATAAAACACCCTATCAAAGAAAAATGCAAATTGCTTCGAGGCAAGGGTCATAGTCCCAAAACAAGGACAGACCATTTAGGATTGAACTGAGAATTTCTTCGTTTAAAAGTGTGTTTTATTATAATTCTTGGCCTGCTAAATGAGAAATCGTGCAGGTACTGCTATGACATGAGAGTGAGGGGGTGGGGGCAAATGGGAGAGAGTGAGACTACATGGTTGGTAGGAACACAAAAGAACCCAAGGGATGTAGGTTACCTGAAAATGCAAACATTGTATTGATACCACTGTACTATAGCGGACCCAGGTGGAATACAAGTCTCTGTCCTTCTAGTTTGTGTTTGGTCTCACACTGGAAGCATCAAATGAAACAGACAAGATTGGAGGAGGTGCTTGTGATTCTGATTCACCTGGAAGGGCTGTTCAGGAAATGACTGGCTAAGGGCTGCACACTTGGGAACACCACACCACTCTGCAAGTTGCAGTTCAGAGCTCTTGTAGAGCTAACTTAATTATTTATTTTATTTTATTTCATTCAATTCAGCAATGTGGCACAGAGTAGGCCATTCCAGCCTTTCGAGCCATGCCATGCCAACGAACTCCACGACCCCGATTAACCCTAATCTAATCATGGAACAATTTACAATGACCAACTAATGTACTGTTACGTACCCCGTAACGGATTAAAAAGGACCAACAGAAATGGACACACCTGGAGTCTGAGTCTTCCATTTTAAGCACTATTTTATTAGTAACTACGTGATAAAGTAATATAAAACAAGATAAGGCAAACAGGTTAGCAGAGTATATGCAATTATAAGAGAGTAAATAAAGTTCCCCCAAACTTCTTCCAGCTTAGGTGGTGAAATGATACAGTCTTACGATGGTATAGGTATGCAGTCAGTTCAGTGCGGGATATTAAATTGAGTAGTTGGAAGAGAGGGAGAGATGTTTTCCCAGTGCCGATGCCGTCGAATTTTCCACGTTGTCCTCCTGCTCCCGAAACTTATTAAAGTCACCGACTGTGACCACACAAACAGGAATGCCAGTTTTCCACGGTAAGCTATCAACCCAGGCCAGGGTTAAACACACCAATAGCTTGCCACCGGTCACCCCTTTGTCCACACTGTGAGCAAAAGCCCCACCTTTGTCATGGGCACACTAAGTGTGGTGAACTACATATACCTGTCTGGACTGCTCCTGTGGCTCCTCCCACAGACCCCTGCTGACTGCTCCTGTGGCTCCTCCCACAGACCCCTGCTGACTGCTCCTGTGGCTCCTCCCACAGACCCCCTGCTGACTGCTCCTGTGGCTCCTCCCACAGACCCCCGCTGACTGCTCCTGTGGCTCCTCCCACAGACCCCCTGCTGACTGCTCCTGTGGCTCCTCCCACAGACCCCCTGCTGACTGCTCCTGTGGCTCCTCCCACAGACCCCTGCTGACTGCTCCTGTGGCTCCTCCCACAGACCCCTGCTGACTGCTCCTGTGGCTCCTCCCACAGACCCCTGTATAAAGGCGATTGAGGCCTGAGCCCGGCCTCATTCTCCAGGATGTAGTGTTGTTCATTCTTCCAGTCAATAAAAGCCGATTATCTCGCTTCTTACGTCTCAGAGTGAGTTATTGATGGTGCATCACTAAGCTCAACCAGTGTCAGTGTCTTCCTTGTCTCTGGTGTCTGGCGTGTCTGATCATAAAGCCAGTTGACCATAAGCGCGGAACACCAGCTGTCCATCATATAGCTCCGCCCTTCAGTTTCCAAGGCAACTCACAGGCTTTTCTTGCTGTCTCTATCGATGAAATAGCACACACGCTGTCCGCTCTCTCTCTCTCTTTTTAAAGGAACAGTCCACTTTGGATAATTCTTCAGATCTCTTCACATGTACCCAGTATGTCTTTGGACTCTGGGAGGAAATCAAAGCAGCCAGGGTATACCGCAGGGAGGACGTACAGAGAATCTTTACAGAACTGTGCGTGATTTGAATTCCAAACTCCAGAATGTCTCAAGCTGCAATAGGGTTGCATTAACCTCTACACTACTGTGGTGTCCAACTAATCTGTAACTCCTTTCACTTGTGGAATCTCCCAGCAAAGAGAAGAAAAAATTATAAACCCGTTCAGGTGTCTGCATTCCTTAGATATGCCAAAAGTTCAGCTCTGAAGATGATAACATTTCAACAATGAAATAAATCTATCTGTTCCAATATGATTACACCAAGAAAATTAACATCGTAGTTATCAAATGAATTCCAGAGTTTAGGTCCAAGTTAGCCGCCAAATGTTAAACCAATTAGATTTGGAGATATCCAAAATCCTATGGTTGTTAGGGTACACATATAACAGAGCTTGTAGGCTAGAAGATAATGCATAGACCAGGAGAGATAATTTCCTGGATTTATTTGAAAATAATGAGAATTTTAAATCTGTTTTTGAAGTGCCATTATGTAGAAAGCAAGCAGTGTTCTCTACTTTCTTAGGAGTTTGTGAAGATTCTTCTAAAACTTTTGCGATTTCTTTAGATGTGTGGTGGAGGGTGTATTGACTGATTGCATCATGTTCTGGTTTGCAAACACCAATGGCTTTGAATGGAAAACCCTAAAATAATGTTGTAGATACATCCCAGTCCATCAGGGTTAAAGCCTTCCCCAACAATGAACACACCTACATGAAGCGCTGTCACAGTAAATCAGCATCCATCATCAGGGACCCCCACTATCTAAGCCATTCTCTCTTCTCACAGCTGTCATCAGGAAGGAGATACAGGACTTCAGGACCCACACCACCTGGTCCAGGAACAGCTATTAACACTCAACCATCAAGCTCTTGATCCAGAGTGGATAACTTGACTCAACTTTACTCATCCTATGGACTCACTTTCAAAGATACAACATCTCATGTTCTCGATACTTATTGTTTTTTTATTTATTATTTTTTTATTTCTTTTTGTATTTGCACAATTTGGTGTCCTTTACACATTGGTAGTTTGCTCATTCTGTTGGGTGAGTATTTCACTGATTCTATTGTATTTCTTGAAATTACTGTGAATGCCTGCATTGAAATGAATCTCAGATAAAGCTGCCCTCTTAATCTCAAAACTGATTACCGCCTATAGCTTACATTGGTATTAAAGCCTGCTGCCCACGTTAACTCCTAATGGATGTTCCATATCGAAGACTCCCAAAACACTCAAACCGGTAGGCTTCCTCATTGTTCAAAGTAAATTATTGTCAAAGCACATATATGTCACCTTATAAACACACAGTACTGTCTGGAAAGCATAAGCTACTGGCCCACAGTAAGAGGGCTCAAATTATTTAGCATGTAAACAGACATGACCAGAATCAGATTCAGGTTTATTATCATCAGCATGTGACATGAAATTTGTTAACTTAGAAGCAGCAGTTCAATGCAATACATAATACAGAAACATAGAAAATCTACAGCACAATACAGGCTCTTTGACCCACAAAGTTATGCCGAACATGTCCTTAGCTGAGAAATTACTTAGGGTTACCCATAGCCCTCTATTTTTCTGAGCTCCATCTACCTGTCCAGAAGTCTCTTAAAAGACCCTATTGTATCCGCCTCCACCACGTCGCTGGCAGTCCATTCTACGCACTCACCACTCTCTGCATGAAAAACTTACCCCGACATCTCTTCTGTACCTGCTTCGAAGCACTTTAAAACTGTGCCCTCTCATGCTAGCGATTTCAGCCCTGGGAAAAAGCCTCTGACTATCCACATGATCAAAACCTCTCATCATCTTCTACACCTCTATCAAATCACCTCTCATCCTCCAAGGAAAAAAGGCTAAATTCAAACTATTCTCATAAGGCATGCTCCCAATCTAGGCCACATGCTTGTAAATCTCCTGTGCACCCTTTCTATGGTTCCCACAACCTTCCTATAGTGAGGCGACCAGGACTGAGCACAGTACTCCAAGTGGGGTCTGACCAGGGTCCTATGTAGCTGCAACATTACCTCTCGGCTCCTAAACTCAATCCCATGATTGATGAAGGCCAATGCACCGTATGCTTTCTTAACCACAGAGTCAACATCCACAGCCCTCCAATCCTCTGGAACCACTTCCATCCCCATTGATGATGCAAAGTTCATTGCCAGAGGCTCAGCAATCTCCTCCCTCACTTCCCACAGTAGCCTGGTGACTTAACCAACTTGATACTTTCCAGAAGCTCTAGCACATCCTCTTTCTTAATATCTACATGCTCAAGCTTTTCAGTCAGCTGTAAGTCATCACTACAATCGCCAAGATCCTTTCCTGTCGTGAATACTGAAGCAAAGTACTCATTAAGTACCTCTGCTATCTCCTCCTGTTTGATGCACACTTGATTGGTCCTAATCTCTCATGTCTTATTCTCTTGCTCTTCATATACTTGTAGAATGCCTTGGGGTTTTCCTTAATCCTGTCTGCCAAAGCCTTCTCATGGCCCTTTCTGGCTCTCCTTAATTCTTTCTTAAGATCCTTCCTGATAGCCTTATAATCTTCGAGATTTCTATCATTACCTAGGTTTTTTGAACCTTTTGTAAGCTCTTTTGTTCTTCAACAGCCTTTGTACACCATGGTTCCTGTACCCTACCAACCTTTCCCTGTCCTATTGGAACGTGCCTATGCAGAACTCATGCAAATATCCCCTGAACATTTGCCACATTTCTTCCGTACATTTCCCTGAGAACATCTGTTCCCAATTTATGCTTCCAAGTTCTTGCATGATAGCCTCATATTTCCCTTTACTCCAATTAAATGCTTTCCAATGGTAAAGGAGCATTCTGACAGGCTGCATCACTGTGCATTAGAATTGTGATCACTATATCCAACATGCTCTCCCACCGAGAGATCTGACACCTGACAAGGTTCATTTCCCAATACCAAATCAAGCACAGCCTCTCCTCTTGTTGGCTTATCTACATATTGTGTCAAGAAACCTTCCTGAACACACCTAACAAACTCTACCCCATCTAAACACCTTGTTCTGGGGACATGCCAATCGATATTTGGGAAATTAAAATCTCCCACCACAACAACCCTGTTACTATTACACCTTTCCAGAATCTGTCTCCCTATATTCTCCTTGATGTCCCTGTTAATATTGGGTGGTCTATAAAAAACACCCAGTAGAGTTATTGACCCCTTCCTGTTTCTAACTTCCAACCACAGAGATCCGTAGACAATCCCTCCATGTCTTCCTCCTTTTCTTCAGCCGTGACACTATCTCTGTTCAACAGTGCCACACCCCCACCTCTTTTGCCTCCCTCTCTGTCCTTTCTGAAACATCTAAAGCCTGGCACTCAAAGTAACCATTCCTGCCCCTGAGCCATCCAAGTCTCTGTAATGGCCACAACCTCATAGCTCCAAGTACTGATCCATGCTTTAAGCTCATCCGCTTTGTTTATAATACTCACTGCATTAAATTAGACACATCTCAAACCATCAGTCTGAGCATGTCCCTTCTCTATCACCTGCCTATCCTCCCTCTCACAGTCTCCAAGCTTTCTCTATTTGTGAGCCAACCGCCTCTTCCTCCGTCTCTTCAGTTCGGTTCCCACCCCCCAGCAATCTTAGTTTAAACTCTCCCCAATTGCCTTGGCAAACCTCCCCGCTAGGATATTGGCCCTCCTGGGATTCAAGTGCAACCCGTCCTTTTTGTACAGGTCACTCCTGCCCCAAAAGAGGTCCCAATGATCCAGATACCTGAATCCCTGCCCCCGGCTCCAATTCCTCAGCCACATATTTATCCTCCATGTCAGTCTATTCCTATACTCACTGTCACGTTGCAAATAAATAAATAAAATAAACAAATAAATCAACTATGTATATTGAATAGATTAAAATTAATGTTAAAAACAGAAATACTATAAATTTAAAAAAAGTGAGGTAGTGTCCAATGATTCAAAATCCATTTAGGGATCAGATAGCAGAGGGGAAGAAGCTGTTCTTTATTTGCTGAGTGTGTGCCTTCAGGATCTGTACCCGCTACTTGATGACAACAGTTAGAAAAGGGCAAGCCCTGGGTGCTAGAAGTCCTTAATAATGGACACTGCCTTTCTGAGAGACTCCTCCTTGAAGGTGTCCTCTGTACTTTGTAGGCTGGTACCCAAGATGGATCCGACTAAATTTATAACTATCTGCAGCTTCTTTTGGTCCTGTGCAGTAGCCCACCCCAACCCCCCAGTCCATACCAGACAGTGATGCAGCCTGTCAGAATGCTCTCCATGGTACATCTATAAAAGTTTTTGAGTATATTTGTTGACACACTAAATCTCTTCTAACCCCTAATGAAGTACAGTCGCTGACTTCCCTTCTTTATAGTTGCATCAATATGTTAGGACCAGGTTAGGTCCTCAGAGATCTTGACACCCAGGAATTTGAAAATGCTCACTCTCTCCACTTCTGATCCCTTTATGAGGATTGGTATGTGTTCCTTCATCTTACCCTTTGTGAAGGCCACAAGACATTCTATAATGTAGATAGATAGATAGATAGATAGATACTTTATTCATCCCCATGGGGAAATTCAACTTTTTTTCCAATGTCCCATACACTTGTTGTAGCAAAACTAATTACATACAATACTTAACTCAGTAAAAAATATGATATGCATCTAAATCACTATCTCAAAAAGCATTAATAATAGCTTTTAAAAAGTTCTTAAGTCCTGGCGGTAGAATTGTAAAGCCTAATGGCATTGGGGAGTATTGACCTCTTCATCCTGTCTGAGGAGCATTGCATCGATAGTAACCTGTCGCTGAAACTGCTTCTCTGTCTCTGGATGGTGCTATGTAGAGGATGTTCAGAGTTATCCATAATTGACCGTAGCCTACTCAGCGCCCTTCGCTCAGCTACCGATGTTAAACTCTCCAGTACTTTGCCCACGACAGAGCCCGCCTTCCTTACCAGCTTATTAAGACGTGAGGCGTCCCTCTTCTTAATGCTTCCTCCCCAACACGCCACCACAAAGAAGAGGGCGCTCTCCACAACTGACCTATAGAACATCTTCAGCATCTCACTACAGACATTGAATGACGCCAACCTTCTTAGGAAGTACAGTCGACTCTGTGCCTTCCTGCACAAGGCATCTGTGTTGGCAGTCCAGTCTAGCTTCTCGTCTAACTGTACTCCCAGATACTTGTAGGTCTTAACCTGCTCCACACATTCTCCATTAATGATCACTAGCTTAGTGGCTAAAGCTAAGGCTAGTTTAATTAACCAACATCAAAACAACCTTCATGCAGTTTCAGGTAAGTTATTTGGTGCCGTTGTGACAGCTGTCAAGGAATGTTCCAGATCAGATTGACTGTTTTGTCAGTTAACATATCAAACATGGTCACAGGTATATTTGGTTTGTTAATCAATAACAGGGTTGCTTGCCCTAACAACACCAACATCTGGGGCTGGTGTTTCTCTCCTCAAAAACCTGTAGCCACAAAAAAAAATGGTGTTGTCAGGGCAATTAACCCAGTTACTGATTGACATAGCAGATATTCATGTGAATTACTTTGTCCCAAACAAAGGTATTTGAATATTCAGAGCATCTTGCAGTCGATCTGAGCTCCTATTGTAAATGTGCAAGAGTACATAATCTTGATGTATTTTGACTTCAGCAAGATTCTCCAAAGGATCTCCAAGAGTAACTCTTCCAGGATTGCATGCTTGAGAATGTTACATCCAGTTATCAAGAGAGGGAATCTTGATCTAACAATCCAGCTGGCTATCATTTTGTACCTTGTTTACCTGCACTGCACGTTCTCTGTAGCTGTTACACTTTATTCTGCATTGTTTTACCTTGTTCTACCTCAGTGCACTGTGTAATGCTTTGATCTGAATGAACAATATACAAGACAAGCTTGGCAATAATAAACCAATTCCAATTCAGTGAGCCTCAATCAAAGTCACAGTATTACTTGGCTAAAACTGTTAAACAAAGTACACACATCATGGAACTCTGAACGATATAGCATATACATAAAAACTGAGAGCTAAATATTCTTTTGGGTTTCATATTCCGGAAGCATCATAGAACCATAGAACATTACAGCACAGTACAGGCCCTTTAGCCCTCCATGTTGTGCCGACCCATATAATCCTTAGAAAAAGGTACTAAACCTACACTACCCCATAACCCTCTATTTTTCTTTCATCCATGTGCCTATCCAAGAGGCTCTTAAATACCCCTAATGTTAAATACCCCTAAATATCCCTGGCAAGTCATTCCAGGCACTCACAACCCTCTGTGTAAAAAAACTTACCCTGATGTCTCCCCTAAACTTCCCTCCCTTAATTTTGTACATATGCCCTCTGGTGTTTGCTAATGGTGCCCTGGGAAACAGGTACTGACTATCCACCCTATCTATGCCTCTCATAATCTTGTAGACCTCTATCAATTCCCCTCTCATTCTTCTACGCTCCAAAGAGTAAAGTCCCAGCTCTGCTAAACTTGCTTCATATGACTTGTTCTCCAAACCAGGCAACATCCTGGTAAATCTCCTCTGCACCCTCTCCATAGCTTCCACATCCTTCCTATAATGAGGTGACCAGAATTGAACACAGCACTCTAAGTGCGGTCTCACCAGAGATTTGTAGAGTTGCAACATGACCTCTCTTACTCTTGAACTCAATCCCCCTGTTAATGAAGCCTAGCATCCCATAGGCCTTCTTAACTACCCTATCAACCTGCACAGCAACCTGGAAGGATGTATGGATTTGAACCCCAAGGTCCCTTTGTTCATCCACACTCTTAAGTAACTGACCATTAATCCTGTACTCAGTCTTCTGGTTTGTCCTTCCAAATTGCATCACCTCACACTTATCCGGATTGAACTCCATCTGCCATTTTTCTGCCCAACTCTGCAGCCTGTCTATTTCCTCTTGTAACCTTCGAAAACCTGCAGCTCCATCCACAACTCCTCCAATCTTCGTGTTATCCACAAACTTACTCACTCATCCTTCTGCATCCAGGTCATTTATAAAAATCACAAATAGCAGGGGTCCCAGGACAGATCCCTGTGGCACTCCACTAGTCACCGACCTCCAGGCAGAATACTTTCCTTCCACAACTACCCTCTGCTTTCTTCCTTTAATCCAATTTTTTATCCAAACAGCCATGTTCCATTTAACCCATTTCTCATGACTTTCTGGATGAGTCTCTCATGAGGGACCTTGTCAAATGCCTTGCTAAAGTCCATGTAGACCACATCCACTGCCCTACCTTCATCAATTTCTTTTGGTAGCTCTTCAAAAAACTCAATCAGGCTTGTGAGGCATGATCTTCCCTTCACAAAGCCATGTTGACTATCCATGAGTAGACTGTACTTCTCCAAATGCTCGTAGATCCTATCCTTAAGAATCCTTTCCAGTAGTTTGCAGACCACCGACATAAGACTCACCGGTCTATAGTTCCCAGGTTTCTCCCTATTACCTTTTTTAAACAAGGGAACTACATTTGCCATTCTCCAGTCCTCCGGCAATTCCCCTGCAGCCAAAGAGAATTCAAAGATCATAGCTAATACTCCAGCAACCTCCTCTCTCAATTCCCACAACAACCTGGGGTGTATCATATCCTGTCCTGGGGATTTATCTATCTTCATGTTTTTTAAGAAGATCCAGCACTTCTTCTTCCGTAATCTCCACATTGTCCAGCACACAGGCCTGCTCTATTTCGACCTCACCCTGATCAAGATCCTTTTCACTTGTGAATAGTGATGCAAAGTATTCATTTAGAACCTCCCCAACCTCCTCCGCCTCCAGGCACATGTTGCCTTCTTTATCCTTTAGCAGTCCCACCTTCGTTCTCATCATCCTCCTGTTCTTCACATATGCATAGAACGCCTTGGGGTTCTCCTTAATCCTACATGCCAAGGCCTTCTCATGCCCCCTTCAAACTCTCCTAAGTCCTTTCTTTAGCTCCTTCTTGGCTACCCTATATTTCTCATGAGCCCCTCCTACTTCCTGCTTCTTATATCTAACATATGCTTCCTTTTTCTTCTTGACGAGTTGCCTCACGTGTTTCGTCAGCCACGGTTCCCTTTTCCTACCATTTTTTCCTTGCCTCAGTGGGACAAACCTATCCTGAACCCAGCTCGTGGTCCCTAAACTTCTCACACATTACTTCTGTGATTTCCCCTTTGAACATCTGTTTCTAATTTACTCTCACTAGTTCCTACCTCATCCCTTCAAAGTTAGCCCTTCCCCAGTTAAGCACTTTACCATTTCGTCTGATTTTATCCCTTTCCATAGCTATGCTAAAGCTAAGGGAGTTGTGGTCACTCTCACCAAAATGCTCCCCCACCATGTGGTCTGTCACCTGACCAGGTTCATTACCCAGAACTAGATCCAGTATAGCCTCTCCTCTCGTCAGCCAGTCCACATACTGTGTCAGGAATCTTTCTTGAACACACCTGACAAATTCAGCCCCATCTATCCCCCTATCCCTTGCCAGTCAATTATCAGGGAAGTTGAAATCACCCATATCTACTACCCTGTATTTTGTGCACCATTCTAAAATCTGCCTACTTATCTGCTTCTAAGTGTCCCAAGGGCTATTTGGGGGCCTATAGACTACTCCTAGCACAGTGATTGATCCCTTCCTATTTCAGACTTCCACCCAGACCAACTCAATGGACACTCCCTCTGCAGCGTCCTCTCTTTCTATAGCTGTGATACTATCCCTGACCAGCAATGTCACTCCCACCCCACTTTTCTACCTCCCATCCTATTCTTTTTAAAATACCTGAACCCCGGGACCTGCATCATCCAATCCTGCCCTTCCTCCAACCAAGTTTCAGTAACGGCCACAACATCGTAGTTCCACGTACTAATCCATGCTCTAAGTTCATCCTCCTTGTTCCTGATACTCCTAGCATTGAAATAGACACATTTCAACTCCTTTAACTGGCTACAATTATGTTCTGTCCCCTGCCTGTTCTTCCTCATCAACTCAGAACTCTTAGCATCATGCCCTTGTCCTTCTACCCTAATCTCTGCACTCACATTCTGATTGCCACCCCCCTGCCAAACTAGTTGAAACCCTCCCCAACAGCTCTATCAAACCTGCCCGCCAGGATATTGGTGCCCCTGGGATTCAAGTGTAACCCATCCTTTTTGTACAGGTCACACCCACCCCAAAAGAGGTCCCAATGATCCAGAAATCTGAATCCCTACCCCCTGTTCCATTCCCTCAGCCACGCATTTATCCTCCACCTCATTCTATTCCTATTCTCACTGTCACGTGCCACAGGCAGTAATCCCGAGATTACTACTTTTCAGGTCCTGCTTTTCAACTTCCTTCCTAACTCCCTTTATTCTTCTTTCAGGACCTCTTCCCTTTTCCTACCAATGTCATTGGTACAAATATGTACGATGACCTGGGGCTGTCCTCCCTCCCACCGCAGGATACCTTGAACACGACCAGAAACATCTTGGACCCTGGCACCTGTGAGGCAAACTACCATCCGAGTTTCTTTCCTGCATCCACAGAATTGCCTGTCTGACTCCCTGGCTATAGATTCCCCTATCACTACTTCCTTCCTCTTCCTTTCCCTATCCTTCTGAGCCACAGGACCAGACTCTGTGCCAGAGGCATGGCCACTGTTGCTTCCCCCAGGTAGGCTGTGCCCCGCAACAGTACTCAAACAGGAGTACTTATTGTCAAGGGGTACAGCCACAGGGGTACTCTCTAGTACCTGACTCTTCCCCTTCCCTCTCCTGAATGTGACTCATTTCTCTGTCCCTCCGTGGCCTCGGAGTGACCAATTGCTTGTAACTCCTCTCTATCACCTCCTCACTCTCAAATAACTGCCCTGGTTGCGATAATATTTCCTAGGAAGTTACATTCCTGAGATGCAGTAATTCTGCAAAGTTGGAATGTACAAGAATTCATTTCTGCTTTCCACTGTTAAAAATTATGGCTTTATTCAGTGACATTTGGCTGTGCTGTCTTTTCTGTGAGTCCACTTATTTGTCCAATGAACAAAACTATTCAGAATAGCACATACTAGACCATACTTCTCACTTATAGTTTATGACACATCTTAATCTGAAAATGAAATAAAGTCTCCCCTGAGAGACTGTAATTCTATTGGGCATCTGTTATTCTTGTTACCAATGATTTTCTCTGCATGATTATTACCTCATGAATCACATTGGACAAAATTACTCCACTCCATGCTCTGTGTCATATTACCATACCAGCATTGCTCATTATGCAAGTCTTAACATTATACAAGTATATTACACATTTCAGGACAACCCAAATGATCAGTTTTGCAGTTACATACAATACTTAACCTAACCCACTCTTCCACTGTTGTATATTTAATATTTCAGTAATATTTGAGTAATCTTGTAAATACATTGTTTGATTAAGCATTCTTGCTCATTTCACTAATTCATTATGGGTTATATGTATCAATACGATTTGATACGTCACCACGCTACCACGTGACAGATGTGCACCTTGCTTAAAACAAACACAAAGTTAGATTTTCATTTTGGACTCCCTTCCTTTGAACTAGTTTAATATTTTGAAGTTAAAAAGCATAACAGTGACAAGGAAGTGGCTATTGACATGTTAAGGTGTAAAAAAGTGCAGCCCAGTTTATGCAGAGACTGTTGAGTTAAAAGAAAGGACAGAAAAGAGAATTCATTGACGGGTTCATAAATGGTGATAATAATCATAAAAAGAGCAGAAACGGTTGGCTACATCAGAAAGATAGATCCAACAGATAAGTGGATTTTATACACTGAACAAATTGAGCAGTATTTTGAAGCAAATGAAAAAGCCAATGATAAACTGATATCGTTTCTCTGCAATCCCCACTGAAAGCAGTGGGTCTGGATCGTGTGCTGGTTTAACATGATGCAAGATCAGTGTTTCAGTTCTGAATGCCGAGAGACACCAGAACAAATGGGCTCATGTGGAAGTCCAGTATTTTAGTTTCAACAACTAACTTGTCAAAATTGTGTATAGCTTTTCTTGTGAATGCTGCTTATATTAAGCTCTGTGCCAGTGATGCTGTTGCAAGTAAGGTTTTCATTGAACCTGTGCAAGTGGCAATAAATTTGACTGCCAACAGCTGTGAACTGCTTACTCTGCATGTCCCAGTACATTAAGTTTCTACTGTAACCTACTGTATGTTTTATGAGAGAAACCAAATTAAGCAGCAATGATCGTGTGTGAGCATTTATACCAATGGCAGCATGCGAACATGCATAATGCTTTACAGCGCCAGTGACCCAGGCTCAATTCCCACTGCTGTCATGACAGAATGGGTTTCCTCCAGGCACTCCGGTATTCCACCACATACTTTCTGAAGATGTACAGATAATAAGCTGATGACATGCTATGTTGGCACCAGAAACATTGCTCGCTTGCATCTTACCCCCAGCACATCCTTTAACTGTGTTGGTTGTTGATGCAAATTTCACTGTATGTTTCAATGTACATGTGACACATAAAACTAATCTCTTTCAAGAACTAAAACTTTCAGCAAGGCATTTGATAAGGTACCCCATGCAAGGCTTATTGAGAAAGTAAGGAGGCATGGGATCCAAGGAGACATTGCTTTGTGGATCCAGAACTGGCTTGCCTACAGAAGGCAAAGACTGGTTGTAGACGGGTCATATTCTGCATGGAGGTCAGGCACCAGTGGTGTGTGCCTCAGGGATCTGTTCTGGGACCCCTACTCTTCGTGATTTTTATAAATGACCTGGATAAGGAAGTGGAGGGATGGGGTTTTAAGTTTGCTGATGACACAAAGGTTGAAGGTGTTGTGGACAATATGGAGGGCTGTCAGAAGTTACAGTGGGATAGTCATAGAATTGCAAAACTGGGCTGAGAAGTGGCAGATGGAGTTCAACCCAGATAAGTGTGAAGTGGTTCATTTTGGTAGGTCAAATATGATGGCAGGATAGAGTATTAATGGTAAGACTCTTAGCAATGTGGACAATCAGAGGGATCTTGGGGTCCAAGTCCATAGGACGCTCAAAGCAGCTGTACAGGTTGACTTGGTGGTTAAGAAGGCATACGGTGTATTGGCCTTCATCAATCGTGGAATTGAATTTAGGAGCCGAGAGGTAATGTTGCAGCTATATAGGACCCTGGTCGGACCCTGGTCAGACCCCACTTGGAGTACTGTGCTCAGTTCTGGTCACCTCACTACAGGAAGGATGTGGAAACCATAGAAAGGGTGCAGAGGAGATTTACAAGGATGTTGCCTGGATTGGGGAGCATGTCTTATGAAAACGGGTTGAGTGAACTCGGCCTTTTCTCCTTGGAGCGACGGAGGATGAGAGCTGACCTGATAGAGGTGTATAAGATGATGAGAGTCATTGATCATGTGGATAGTCAGAGGCTTTTTCCCAGGGCTGAAATCGCTGACACAAGAGGGCATAGATTTAAGGTGCTTGGGAGTAGGTACAGAAGAGATATCAGGGGCAAGATTTTTTTAACGTAGAGAGTGGTGAGTGCGTGTAATGGGCTGCCGGCAACCATGGTGGAGGTGGATACAATAGGGTTTTTTAAGAGACTTTTGGATAGGTACAGGGAGCTTAGAAAAATAGAGGGCTTTGGGTAAGCCTAGGTAATTTCTAAAGTGGGACATGTTCAGGACAACTTTGTAGGCCCAAGGACCTGTATTGTGCTGTAGGTTTTCTATGTTTCCATGTTTCTAAGAAGAGCAATGTATGCATAGAAATTCAAACACCTGCAAGTTTCCCTCCAAGTTACATTGTCCTCAAAAAATATCAACTCTGTAGGCACACAGATGCTACAGAAGCAGCAGGGTTACAGAACTTACCAGAACTGCCAGATCTCACACAGAGCCTGAGAGAAATAGAATGGAAGGAAGTCATCTTCAACCCCTGGGAATGCCCAAGCACAAGCAGCAAATGCACGTAATCCAGTGTTCCCTGAACTACCAGTGATCTGCGGAAACTACACAACATACAGCCCTCTTCTTAAGGAGAAAATTAATTAATTTTGCAACAATTCATTCATGCAATACAGTGGCAGCGGGGGACTAGAAAGAGACAGTGTTCCTCAATTGGTCATTCTAACGGGAATGGCAATTCTGCGCATTGACAAATTGGTATATGTTAATTGAAATGGAAATACAGTTATTACTGCATTTCCAAGGGTGGTTGTAAGCACTCTAAATTATCCTTGAAGGACAGTCAGAAACTTGAGTACCAAAGCTCGACTCTCAGCTGACGGCTTCTCACCAGGATAACTGGGCATGAAGAAACGCTCCAAAACTCTGGGTGCCGACACAGTTGATATTTTTCGAAGACAGAATGTAACATGGTGGGAAACTAGCAGGTGTTTGAATTTCCATGCATATATTGCTCTTCTTAAAAGAGATGCACAAGGTTAAAAATCCAAATGACACTGTTTCAAAATATCAATAATCTATTATCCTAGGTGGTCCAACTTTTTCTCTCTAGCTTATTGGATCACCATCACTGGTTGTGGAAGGTCAAGCTGGTCTCCAAGAATATGCAACAATTGTTCCTTCTTCCACAAATAAACAAATGTAAATTTCTGGTCTCTTACTAGCAAATTCAAATCACAGCTTTATGTAACTTTTGATGAAATAACAGCTGGACTGTGATAACATGGAAATCATGGTAATGTTTACAAAGAGGCTTGAGTAAAGAAGTAAGGATGTCTTACTACACTAATATAGGGATTTAGTGAGACAGCACCTGGAATACTGGGCAAAATTTGGTCTCATTTCCCAATATATTTGTGCAGAGGGACTGCAGTGAAGATTCAGTAGACTGGACCTTTGGATGGCAGGTATGTCATGGACAGGCTGACCAGACTGGGCTTCAATTTGCAGGTATTTAGAAGAATGCTCAGTGACTTTGGTGAACTATACACAATTCTTAGTGGGTCTAAAACAAGTTAAATTCAGGTAGTATCTTTCCCTATCCCCAACTTTCTGCTTTCCACAGGAATCACTCCCTACTGCACACTCATCCCTCCCCACTGATCTCCCTCCTGGCACTTTCTGTTCCAAGCGGAAGAAGTGCTTCACCTGCCCCTACACCTCCTCCCTCAATACTATTCAGGGCCCCAAACAGTCCTTCTAGGTGAGGCAACATTTCACCTGTGACTCTGTTGGGGTCATCTATTGTATCTGGTGCTCCCGGTGTGGCCTCTTGTACATCGGTGAGACTCGACATTGATTGGACCACTTCACCGAGTTCCTACGCTCCATCTGCCAGAAAAAGAGTAATCTCCCAGTGGCCACCCATTTTAATTCCACTTCCCAATCCCATTCTGACATGTCCATCCATGGCCTCCCCCACTATCGTGATGAAGCCACACTTGGAGGAGCAATGCTTTATATTCCATCTGGGCAATCTCCAAACTGACGGCATTAACATCGATTTCTCAAACTTCCAGTAATGCTCCCTCTTCTCTATTCCCTATTCCCCTCTCTCACCTTATCTCTTTGCCTGCCCATTGCCTCCCTCTGGTGATCCTCCCCTTTTTCTTTTTTCTATAGTCTTCTCTCCTCTCCTATTAGATTTCCCCTTCTCCAGCCCTGTGTCTCTTTCACTAATCAACTTCCCAGCTCTTAGTTCACATCACTCCCCCCACTCCTGGTTTTATCTATCCTCTTGTGTTTCTCACTCCTCTCTCCCTACTCTTTTTTCTCCAGTCCTGCTGAAGGGTCTCAGCCCGAAACGTCGACTGTACTCTTTTCCATAGATGCTGCCTGCTGAGTTCCTCCAGCATTTTGTGTGTATTACTTAAATTCAGGTAGGATCTACCTAAATTGTCTGCAATTCTGGTCACATTGTGTGGATTCCTGACACCATAGCAGGAAGGATATAGTGTCTTTGGAAAGGGTGCAGAAATGGTTTACCAGGATACAGCCTGGGACAGAGGAGAAGGGCTAAAAGGAGGCACTGGGCAATTTTGGGTTGTTTCCTCTGGAGTCTTTTAGCAGAAACTGCCAAGAGGTTGAGGGGAGGGCAGATGTGAAGTTCATAACATTACAAGAAGAACAGATAGATTTTTTTCTCAAGTTAGAAATGTAAAATAATAAAGCACATGTAGCGGGGTTGTGGGGAGGGAAGCTTAAAGAACATGTGTGAGACAAGTTTTAGTTTTATACAGAGAGAGCCTGTAACAGGCTGCCGGATTTGTAGGAGAAACAGATATGACCATGACATAAATCTGCAAAGAATGGAGTGATATGAATCATGTTCAGGCAGAAGAAATTTAGTTTAATTCAGCGCAGACATCCTGGGCTGAATGACCTGCTTTTTGCTATAGGCTCAATGTTCTAGGATGCTTCCCTAGCTAAGACGTCTACAACCAGTTCCCACAGAAACAAAATAAGAGATGGGGCATTTATAACTGAGATGAGGAGAAATACATCATTCACACATTGATGAACTTTTACAATTCCCTCTGCTGCAGAACTTTGGAGGTTGGTAACGATTTGAGGAATTTTGGATTATTGGGGTAGAACAGGAAAATGATCTTAGAAGATGAACTATAATTCTTTTAACGGTAGAGCAGGCTTGAGGGGCTGTAGAAACATAGAAAACCTACAGTACAATACAGGCCCTGCAGCCCACAATGCTGTGCCAAACATGCACTTACTTAGAAATTACCTAGTGTTACCCATAGCCCTCTATTTTTCTGAGCTCTATGTACCTATCCAGGAGTCTTTTAAAAGACCCTACTGTATCCATCTCCACCACCATCACTGGCAGCCCAGTCCACGCGCTCACCACTCTCTGTCTCTGACATCTCTTCTGTGCCCTCTTGTGATAGCCATTTCAGCCCTGGGAAAAAGCATCTGACTATCGACACGATCAATGCCTCTCATCTTCTTATATCAGGTCACCTCTCATTCTCTGCTGCTCCAAGGAGAAAAGAGGCCATGAGAAGGCCTTGGCAGACAGGATTAAGGAAAATGCCAAGGCATTCTACAAGCATGTGAAGAGCAAGAGGATAAGACATGAGAAAATAGGACCAATCAAGTGTGACAATGGAAAACTGTGTATGGAACCGGAGGAAATAGTGGAGGTACTTAATGAATACTTCGCTTCAGTATTCACTATGGAAAAGGATCTTGGCGATTGTAGGGATGACTTGCAGCGGACTGAAAAGCTTGAGAATGTAGATATTAAGAAAGAGAACTCGGCCTTTATTCCTTGGAGAGAAAGAGGATGAGAGGTGACCTGAAAGAGGTGTACAAGATGATGAGAGGCATTGATCGTGTGGATAGTCAGAGGCTTTTTCCCAGGGCTGAAATGGCTAACACGAGGGAGCACAGTTTTAAGGTACTTGGAAGTAGGTACAGAGGAGATGTCAGGGGTGTTTTTTTTTTATATAAAACGCAGAGAGCAGTGAGTACATGGAATGTGCTGCTGGCAACAGTGGTGGAGGCAGATACGATAGGGTCTTTTAAGAGACTCCTGAATAGGTACATGGAGCTTAGAAAAATAGAGGCCTATGGGGAACTGTAGGTAATTTCTAAGGTAAGAACATGTTCGGTACAGCTTTGTGGACCAAAAGGCCTGTATTGTGTTGTAGGTTTTCTATGTTTCTAATCTGACAACTGTATCTGCAGTACAACTCTATGGCTCCGTACAAATATGTCGGCAATGCGACTATGTTTCTGTATGACTGTATCTGCTGTACAACTCTATGGTTCTGATTGACTGTATTTGCTGTAAAAATCTATGGTACTGTATGACTGTATCTGCTTACGAATCTATGGATCTGCACGACTGTATTTGCTGCACGACTCTGTAATTCTGCATGACTAGTTGCATGATTCTATGGTTCTGTACGCCTGCTATACAACTATGTTTACAACTGTATTTGCTGTACAACTCTATGGCTCTGTATGAGTGTATCTGCTGTAGGCTTCTATGGGAACATACATCTGTATCTGCTGTGTGACTCTACTTTTCTGTACAACTGTACCTGCTGCACAACTCTATGGTTCTGTACGAATGTATCTGCTGTATGAATTTATGGTTCTGTATGACTATAGCTCTGTACGACTGTATCTGCTTTAACATGCTATGGTTCTCTTCGACAGTATCTGCTGTAGGATTCTATGGTTCTGTATGACTATATCTGCTGTAGGCCTTTGGTTATGTACAACACTTTCTGCGGTATGACACTATGGTTGTGTATGACTGTATCAGCTGTGCAACTATGGCTCTGTATAGGCAACACGAGTGAATCTGCAGATGCTGGAAATAAATAAAAACACAACATGCTGGCAGATCTCAGCAGGCCAGACAGCATCTATGGGAGGAGGTAGTGACGACGTTTCAGGCCGAAACCCTTCATCACCCTCCTGATGAAGGGTTTCGGCCTGAAACGTCGTCACTACCTCCTCCCATAGATGCTGTCTGGCCTGCTGAGTTCTGCCAGCATTTTGTGTTTTTATATAGCGCTGTATAACTGTATCTGCTGTACGACTCTATAGTTCTATACAACTGCATCTATCGTAAAACTTTACAGTTCTGTACAACTATCTGCTGTACCGTTCGACAGTACTGTATGACTGTACCTGATGTACAACTCTATGGTTCTGTATGACTTTCTGCTGTAAGACTTCAGATTAGATTAGATTCAGATTTATTATCATTGTGCCGAGTACAGATACCAAGCCAAATGAAATGCAGTTACTCCTAACCAGAAATGCAAAGAATAGTGTTATTTACAAAATAACTGCAAATAAAAAGTGCTACAAATATAAAAGTACTAAGACAGTACAATATGGGTGCCATACTGCTTAGTGCTGTGTTGTGAGGTTCAGCAGGGTCACAGCCTCAGGGAAGAAGCTCTTCCTGTGCCTGCTGGTGTGGGAGCGGAGGCACCTGTAGTGCCTACTGGATGGGAGGAGAGTAAAAGGTCCATGGTTAGGGTGAGATGCATCCTTGATATGCTTTTCGCCCTGCCCAGGCAGTGTTTATGGTAGATGTTCTCAATGGTGGGTGCTGATAATCCAATGGACAGTTTTCACCACATGCTGGAGTGCTTTGTAGTCCGATACGAGATAATTGCCATACCACACTGAGATGCAGTTTATGGTGAGGATGCTCTCAATGGTACAAAGTCCGTAGTATCCTGGGACAGAGGTGAGCTTTCTTGATGCTCCGCAGGAAATATAGGCGCTGTTGTGCCTTTTTAATCAAGATGGAGGAGTTCAGAGACCAGGTGAGATCCTCGGAAATGTGGACACCAAGGAATTTGAAGCTTTATACATGCTCCACTACAGCTCCATTGATGTAGATGAGGACGGGAGTGTGGCTCCTAGCATGCCTGAAGTCCACAATGATCTCCTTGATCTTCTGGGTGTTAAGGGCCAGGTTGTTGTCGGCACACCACGCGGCCAGGTGCTGGACCTCGTCCCTGTAGGCCGTCTCGTCATCCCTTCTGATCAGGCCAACCACCGTGGTGTCATCTGCGAACTTGATTATGGAGTTAGAACCATGTACAGGAACACAGTCATAGGTGAAAAGGGAGTACAGAAGAGGGCTCAGCACACAGCTTTGAGGCATGCCAGTGTTCAGGGTGAGAGTGCAGGAGGAGAGGTTGCCTAACTTAACAGATTGGGGTCTGTTAGACAGAAAGTCCAAAGTCCAATTGCAGAGGAATGAGCTGATACCAAGCTGGCGAAGTTTGCCGATCAGCCTGGAGGGGTCACAGTATTGAATGCCGAACTAAAGTCAATGAACAGCATTCTGATGTAAGAGTTGGGGCTGTCCAGGAGGGTCAGGGCAGAATGAAGTGCCGTGGAAATGGTGTCCTCTGTTGACCTGTTGGTGCGATAGGCAAATTGATGGGGGTCTGGGGTCGTGGGCAGACAGGATTTCAGATGTGATAGAAACAGTCTCTCAAAGCACTTTGCAATGATGGGGGTGAGTGCAACTGGGCAGAAGTCATTCAGGCCCGTGGCAGTGGAATGCTTCGGCACTGGCATGATGGTGGTGATCTTGAAGCTTGTGGGGACAACTGCCTGGGCCAGGGGCAGATTGAAAATGTCTGTGAAGACCCCGGCCAACTGCCCTGCACAGACTCTGAGCACACGGCCAGATATTCCATCCGGACCAGCTACCTTCCATACATTCACCCTGCTCAGTGGTAGCGCAAACATCAGAGGTGGAAAGTGAGAGAGGCAGTTCACCATGTGGGAGATCCTGAAACTGCAACAGCAATGATGCATGTAAGCTCTATGGATCTGCACAACTGTATCTGATGTATGACTATGGTTCTTTATGACTGGTTGTATGACTTTATGGTTCTGTACAACTGTATCTGCTGTACGACTTTTCGCATTTCCACCTCCCCCCACTACTTTCAAATCTCTATCTTTCCTTTCCGTTAGTCCTGACGAAGAGTCTCTGCCCGAAACGTCGACAGCGCTTCTCCCTATAGATGCTGCCTGGCCTGCTGTGTTCCACCAGCATTTTGTGTGTGTTGTTGTTTGAATTTTCAGCATCTGCAGATTTCCTCGTGTATGCTGTACGACTCCTTGGTTTTGTACCACTGTATCTGCTATACAACTCTATGGTTCTATACAACTGCTGTATGATTATCTGCTGTCGGTTTCTATGCTTCGGTATGACTGTACATGCTGTGTGACTATGGTACTGTATGAGTGTATCTGCTGTCCAACTTTATGGTTTTGTTCTATTGTAGCTGCTTACAAATCTATGGATCTGTACGACTGTATCTGCCACACAACTCTATAGTTCTGTATGACTATCTTTTGTATGATTCTAAGGTTCTCTACGATAGTATCTGCTCTACGACTCTATGCTTTTGTATGCCTGTATCTGCTGTACAACTCTATGTTTTTGTACGACTGTATCTGCTGTAAGACTATGGTTCTGTATGACTGTATCTGCTTACGACTCTCTGTACAACTGTATCTCCTGTACGACTCCATGCTTCCTTACGACCAGCTGTCTGATTCTATGGTTCTGTACAACTGTATCTGCTGCACAACTCTGTGGTTCTGTATGACTGTATCTGCTTATGATTCCATAGTTCTGTATGACTATCTGTTGTACAACATTATGGTTCTGCATGACTGTATCTGCTGTAAAACCCAATGGTTCTTTATGCCTGTATTTCCTACACAATGCTATACCTCTGTTCGACTATATCTGCTGTAGAACTCAATGAAACCCATCCCTCCATTTCCTCATCCAGGTCACTTACAGAAATCACGAACAGAAGGGGTCCCGGAACAGATCCCTGAGGCACACCACTGGTCACCGACCTCCATGCAGAATATGACCCGTCTACAACCATATTTTGCCTTCTGTGAGCAAGCCAGTTCTGGATCTACAAAGCAAGTTCCCCTTGGATCCCATGCCTCCTTACTTTCACAATAAGCCTTGCATGGGGTACCTTATCAAATGCCTTGCTGAAATCCATATACACTACAGCTACTACACTACCTTCATCAATGTGTTTAGTCACATCCTCAAAAAAATCAATCAGGCTTATAAGGCACGACTTTCCTTTGACCAAGCCATGCTGACTATTCCTAATCATATTATGCCTCTCCAAATGTTCATAAATCCTGCCTGTCAGGATCTTCTCCATCAACTTACCAACCACTGAAGTAAGACTCACTGGTCTATAATTTCTTGGGCTATCTCTACTCCCTTTCTTAAATAAGGGAACAACATCTGCAATTCTCCAATGCTCCAGAACCTCTCCTGTCCTCATTGATGATGTAAAGATCATTGCCAGAGGCTCAGCAATCTCCTCCCTTATTTCCCACAGTAGCCTGGAGTATATCTTGTCCGGTTCCGGTGACTTATCCAATTTGATGCTTTCCAGAAGCTCCAGCACATCCCCTTTCTTAACATCTATGTGCTTAAGCATTTCAGTCCGTGTTGTCACCTGGTTCAGATATAACCCAAGTGCACAGCGAGAAACACAGAAGCGGATCGATTGTTCACAGACTTTAAAGCGAACAGTGTTAAAGGGAAAAGAAAGCAATAAATGCTAGGCCAATCAGGGCCGTTAACTAAAACTCTCAAATGGAAAACAAAGCCTACACTATGGCTGAAAAGAACAACTAAGAATGAAACAAATACTTCAGAGTCAGTTGACTCGACAGTCCAATTTACCAGGCAAGGCAGAGTTCAAGCAGGCAGCAAAGCGTTGCTGTCTCCAAGTCTTGACAAATACTATGATGGAATGAATGGAGTTAAATACTATCAACATGAAATAATAATTTGCTGACACATGCATATTCATGAGCGCATTTGCTGTATCCTCTCCTCTGCCAAATCCATGGTTGTGACAGCTGTAAGTCATCTCTACAATCGGCAAGATCCTTTTCTGTAGTGAATACTGAAGCAAAGTATTCATTAAGTACCTCTGCTACCTTCTCCAGTTCCATACACACTTTTCCAGTGTCACACTTGATTGGTCCTATTCTCTCATATCTTATCCTGTTGCTTTTCACATACTTGCAGAATGCCTTGGGGATTTCTTTAAACCTGTCCACCAAGGCCTTCTCATGGCCCATTCTGGCTCTCCTAATTTCACTCTTAAGCTCCTTCCTGCTCACCTCTAGATCTCTATCTTTACTGAGTTTTTTTAACCTTTCATAAGCTTTTATTTTCTTCTTGACTAGATTCTCAACTGCCTTTGTTCCTGTACCCTACCATCCTTTCCCTGTCTCATTGGAATGTACCTATGCAGAACACCACACAAATATCCCCTGAACATTTGCCACATTTCTGCCGTACATTTCCCTGAGAACATCTGCTCCCAATTTATACTTCCAAGTTCCTGCCTGATAGCTTCATATTTCCCCTTACTCCAATTAAACACTTTCTGAACTTGTCTGTTGTTATCCCTCTCCAATGCTATGGAGATAGAATTGTGATCACTATCTCCAAAATGCTCTCCCATTGAGAGACCTGACACCTGACCAGGTTCATTTCCCAATACCAGATCAAGTACAGCCTCTCCTCTTGTAGGCTTATCTGCATACTGTGTCAAGAAACCTTCTTGAACACACCTAACAATCTCCAGCCTACCTAAACTTCTTGTTCTAGGGAGATGCCAATCAATATTGGGGAAATTAAAATCCCCCATCATGACAACCCTGTTATTACTGCACCGTTCCAGTATCTGTCTCCCTATCTGCTCCTCAGTGTGCCTGTTACTATTGGGTGGTCAATGAAAAACATTCAGTAGAGTTATTGACCCCTTCTGTTTCTAATTTCCACCCACAGAGACTCCATAGACAGTCCCTCCATGACTTCCTCCTTTTCTGCAGCCGTGACACTATCTCTGATCAGCAGTGCCATGCCCCCACCTCTTTTGCCTCCCTCCCTGTCCTTTCTGAAACATCTAAATCCTGGCATTCGAAGTAACCATTCCTGCCCCTGAGCCATCCAAGTCTCTGTAATGGCTCATCATAGCTCCAAGTGCTGAACCACACTCTAAGCTCATCTGCTTTGTTCATGATCCTCCTTGCATTAAAATAGTTACATCTCAAACCATCAGTCTGAGCGTATTCCTTCTCTATCACCTGCCTATCCTCCCTCTCACATTACCTACAAGCTTTCTCTATTTGTGAGTCAACCGCCCCTTCCACCGTCTCTTTAGTTTGGTTCCCACCCTCCAGCAATTCTAGCTTAAACTTTTCCCAATAGCCTTAGCAAACCTCCCCGCCAGGATATTGGTCCCCCTCAGATTCACGTGCAACCCGTCCTTTTTGTACAGGTCACACCTGCCGGAAAAGAGGTCCCAATGATCCAGAACTCTGAATCCCTGCCCCCTGCTCCAATCCCTCAGCCACGCATTTATCCTCCATCTCACTCTATTCCAATACACACTGTCGCATGGCACAGACAGCAATCCCAAGATTACTACCTTTGAGGTCCTGCTTCTCAGCTTCTTTCCTAACTCATTGTAGGCTGTTTTCAGGACCTCCTCCCTTTTCCTACCTATGTCGTTGGTGCCAATATGTACCACGACCTTAGGCTGTTCACTTCAGGATATTGTGGACTCAATCAGAAACATCCCAGAACCTGGCACCTGGGAGGCAAACCACCATCTGTGCGTCTTTCGTGAGTCCACAGTCACCTGTCTGACCTCCTAACTATAGAGTACCCTAACACCGCTACCATCCTCTTCCTTTCCCTACCCTTCTGAGCCACAGGGCCCAAGGTAGGTTCCCCCCCTCAACAGTGCTCAAACAGGAGTACCTATTGTTAAGGGGTACAGCCACAGGGGTACTCTCTAGTTTCTGACTCTTGCCCTTCCCTCTCCTGACTGTTACCCACTTAACTGTCCCCTGAGGCCCTGGTGTGACTACTTGCCTATAGCTCCTCCCTATCACCTCCTCACTTACCCTGACCAGACAAAGGTCATCGAGCTGCATCTCCAGTTCCCTAACCCATAAGACCATATACATAAGACCCATAAGACAGGAGCAGAAGTAGGCCATTTTACCCATTGAGTCTGCTCTGCCACTCAGTAATGGCTGATCCAATTCTTTCAGTCATACCAACTCCCCTGCTTTCACCCCATACCCTTTGATGCCCTAATCAAGAACCTATCTATCTCCACCTTAAATGCACCTAATGACTCAGCCCCCACAGCCACTCATGGCAACAAATTCTGCAGATTTACCACCCTCTGACTAAAATAATTTCTTCACATCTCAGTTCTAAATGGACGTCCTACATCCTGAAGTCGTGCCCTCTTGTCCTAGAATCCCCTACCATGGGAAATAACTTTGCCATATCTAATCTGTTCAGCTTTTTAACATTCAGAATGTTTCTAGGAGATCCCCCCTCATTCTCCTGAACTCCAGGGAATACAGCCCAAGAGCAGCCAGATGTTCCTCATACAGTAACCCTTTCATTCCTGGAATAATTCTTGTGAATCTTCTTTGAACCCACTCCAATGTCAGTATATCCTTTCTAAAATAAGGAGCCCAAAACTGCACACAATACTCCAAGTGTGGTCTCACGAGTGCATTATAGAGCCTCAACATCTCATCCCTGCTTTTATATTCTATACCTGTAGAAATTAATGCCAACATTGCATTCGCCTTCTTCACCACCAACTCAACCTGGAGGTTAACCTTTAGGGTATCCTGCACAAGGGCTCCCAAGTCCCTTTGCATCTCAGCACTTTGAATTCTCTCCCCATCTAAATAATTGTCTGCCCGTTTATGTCGTCCACCGAAGTGCATGACCATACCCTTTCCAACATTGTATTGCACCTGGCACAGATGCAGCCGTCCGGGAGGTTGGGAGTCTCCCGGACATTTCATATCTGACAGCCAGTACAGAACACCAGCCTCACAGACATACTTCCTATTCCTATTCTTCAAGTAGCCTACCTCGCCTCGACCTGTTATTGTCGAAGCCCCGTCGAGTCAAAACCCTCCTACTCTGACTTCCTCTACTCTGTCACCCACTCCTCCGATACCTGTTGTATAAAGCTGTCTTCTTTTTAAATTCTTCTCGCCTGTCTAACCCGCTGACGTCCATGTGCCTGAGCATTTGTGCTTCGATCATTAAGTTGTCAAATAACATCATGACTTCTGCCTCTGCACAATTAACTTTTAATTTTCCAAAAGCATTAGTAAAATTAAATGGGTTTCAATAGAACCTCCTTTGATTCCTCTCATTTCATGCAAATGAAAAGTATAGCCATGGGCACTTGCATGGGCTCAAGTAGTCCATGTTCCAAACCTACTCTGGCCCCCCACCATTATTCTTTCTCCTCCACATTGGTGTTGACTCCTGTGCACAGCTTGTCCATTTTTATCAACTTCACAACTAACTCCTACCCTGCCTTCAAATTCACTTCAACTACCTTAGAAAGCTATCTTCTCCTTTTGTATCTCTATGTTCATCAAAAAGACAAACCTACTGACATTTACTAACAACTCATTGACTTCCACAGATGCTTCAACCAACTGACATGTCCTTCTTTTTCAGACCCTGCTTTCACCCTACCTACCTCAATTCAGAACAAAGACAGAGTTCCCTTGCTCCTTAGATTTCATTCTGCCAGTCTTTGCATCCAGTGCATCAAGCTTCGTCTTTTCTGCCAAGGCTACGTCACCAGCCACAGTTTCTCCCCATCCCTTTCTATCTTCTACAAGGGTTAGTCACCCTATGAGTCCGTTCATCTTTCCCCACCCACCCACCTTTGCTGAACCCTGGCATTTTCCATGCAACACCTGCCCCTAAATCACCTTTCTCAGCAACACTAAGGGGCCCAAACTTTCTTCTAGATGACATGCCCCAACCTTGACATCTGTATTTAGAGCTTCAATGTGGCCTCTTCTACATCAGTGAGACCAACCACAGACTCAGAAACATCTGCAACAAGAAGCTGAGCTCTGTCCATAATGGTCATCTTGAGTTTCCAGTTGCAAGTCATTTCATCTCTACTCCCTATTCTGACCTATCTGTCGTCGGCCTCCTCAACTGCTAAGGTGAGACCAAACAAAACAAGAGAATCATGACCCAATATCCTTCCTGCATAATCTACAACCCAAAGATATGAACATCCCTTTGTTAACTGGTTCCACTCATCTTCTCCAATCCTGGAGTTGAATGTTCAATATCCAGAACAGAAATTTGCAGCCTTTTGTTGCCTTCCCTTATTACCTCCCAGCCTCTGTCGCTCTCTCCACCCTTCCTTCTACACCTGGCTCCATCTGCCTGTGAAACCCCTCTCTTCCTGGACCCAACTATTGCTTACTAGTTCTTGCATGACCACTTCCGTTCATCTGTCTATACTGGCTATCTCCCATTTACACTCTCAGTCCTGATATCAGGTTTTTTCCAGAAATGTAGACCACCCTTTTCTGTCCTTAGGTGTTGCCTGACACACCGAGTTCCTCCAGTTACTCTGAAGTTCAAATAAAATTTTATTATCAAAGTACATATAAATCGTCATATACAAAGCTAAGATTAATTTTCTTGTGGACATATTCAGTAAATCTATCGAGTAGTAACTATTATAGGATCAAGAGAGGGGTTCTGAGAGAAGTTGGAGGTGACATCAGATGTATGTCAACTCTGACACGGTTTGCAGGAATTTACATCCTACAAAGCAGAACCCAGCATCATGAATGACAGTGATGCTTCACTATCATATGAGCTCAATACTTTTATGTTCGTTCTGAAAGGGACAATAAAATCATAGCTATGAGGATCCCTGCAGCATCCAGTGATTCTGTGGTCTCTGTCTCGGGGGAGGCCAACATCAGGCTGTCTTTCAAGAGCGTAAACCCCTGCAAGGAGACAGATCCCAAAGGAATATCTAGTAAAGCTCTGAAAACTTGTGCCAACCAACTGGCAGGACTATTCAAAGACATTTTCAATCTCTCATTGCTATGGTCGGAAGTTCCCAGCTGCTTCAAAAGCGCAACAATTATACCAGTGCCCAAGAAGAGCAGTGTAAGCTACTTTAATGACTATTGTCCAGTAGCACTCATATCTACGTTGATGAAATGTTTGAGAGGTTGGTCATGGCTAGGATCAAGAAGGACCTAGACCCACTGCAATTTGCCTATCACCACAAATGTCTGCAGCAGATGCAATCTCAGTGGCTCTCCACACGGCCTTGGATCACTTGGACAATGCAAATACCCATGTCAGGATGCTGTTTATCGACTATAGCTCAGCATTTAACACCATCATTCCCACAGTACTGATCAAAAAGCTACTGAACCTGGGCCTCTGCTCCTCCCTCTGCAACCAGATCCTCAACTTCCTAACTGGAAGACCACAATCTGTGCAGATTGGAAATAGCATCTCCACCTCGATGACAATTAACACTGGCACTCCACAGGGATGTGTGCTTAGCCTACTGCTATACTCTCTCTACACCCATGACTGGGTGGCTAGGCAGCATCTATAAATTTGTTGTTGGTACAACCATTGTTGACAGAATTTCAGTTGGTGATGAAAAAGCGCATAGTAATGAGATATATAAGTTAGTGGAGTGGTGTTGCAACAACAACCTTGCACTCAACATCAGCAAGACGAAAGAACTGATTGTGGACTTCAGAAAGGGTAAGACGAGGGAACACAAGCCAAACCTCATAGAGGGATCAGAAGTGGAGAGTGAGCAATTTCAAGTTCCTGGGTGTCAATATCTCTGAGGGCCCAATCTGGACACAACATATTGATGCAGCTACAAGGAAGGCAAGACCGTGGCTATATTTCATTGGGAGTTTGAGGAGATTTGGTTTATCAACTAAAACACTCAAAAATTTCTACAAATGTGCCGTGATGAGCACTTTGACCAGTTGCATCACTGTTTCGTATGGGGGGTGGCTACTGCACAAGATTGAAGTTAGGAATAGAATGGGATCAATAACTCTTCCTAATTTCCACTGTATAGGAAGAGGTCAATAACTCTACTGTGGAAGTTAGGGATAGGAAGGGGTCAATAAATCTACTGGGTGTTTTTTATACACCACCCAATAGCAACAGGGACATCGAGGAGCAGACAGATTCTAGAAAGGAGTAATAATAACAGGGTTGTTGTGGTGGGAGATTTTAATTTCCCAAATATTGATTGGCACCTCTCCAGAGTGAGGGGTTTAGATGAGGTAGAATTTGTTAGGTGTGTTCAGGAAGGTTTCTTAACACAATATGCAGATAAGCCTACAAGAGGAGAGGCTGTACTTGATCTGGTATTGGGAAATGAAATGTCAGGTCTCTCAGTAGGACAGCATTTTGGAGATAGTGATCACAATTCTATCTCCTTTACCATAGCACTGGCGATGGATAGAAATAGACAAGTTAGGGAAACATGTAATTGGAGTAAGGAGAACTATGAGGCTATCAGGCAAGAACTTGGAAGCATATATTGGAAACCGATGTTATCAGGGAAATGTACCGAAGAAATGTGGCAAATGTTCAGAGGATATTTGCGTGGGGTTCTGAGTTGGTACATTCCAATGAGAAATGGAAAGGGTGGTAAGGGTACAAGATCCGCAGTGTACTAAGGCTGTTGTAAATCTAGTCAAGAAGAAAAGAAGAGCTTATGAAAGGTTCAAAAAACTAGGCAATGATACGAATCTAGAAGATTCTAAGGCTAGCAGGAAGGAGCTTAAGAATGAAATTAGGAGAGCCAGAAGGGGCCATGAGAAGGCCTTGGCGGACAGAATTAAGGAAAACCCCAAGGCATTCCACAAGTATGTGAAGAACAAGAGGAAAAGACGTGAGAGAATAGGAACAATCAAGCGTGAAATGGAAAAGTGTGTATGGAACGGAGGAAATAGCAGAGGTACTTAATGAATACTTCACATCAATATTCACTACAGAAAAGGATCTTGGCGATTGTAGGGATGACTTGCAGTGGACTGAAAAGCATGAGAATGCAGATATTAAGAAAGAGGATAAGCTGGAGCTTTTGGAAAGCATCAAGTTGGATAAGTCACTGGGACTGGACAAGATGTACCCCAGGCTGTTGTGGGAAGTGAGGGAGGAGATTGCTGAGCCTCTTGCAATGATCTTTGCATCATCAATGAAGACGAGAGAGGTTCGGGAGGATTGGAGGGTGTATCCAGAGATACCAGCCACGTGATAGACACACTGCCACCTGGCTGGTCGGAGGACACACCACATGCCAATCAACATTTGGTCCCTCCCAACTAATCAATGCACACCTAAATTATGCGCCTAGCACACAATTATCCCAGGCAATCCTGCCTTATGGAGGGGTACGGACATACAGATAGAGGGATTGGGGTGTTCCCTTTTACCTGCTAGGGAGGTCACCCTTCGCCTAGCCATAGGCAACCAGACGTGTACAAGTCCTTATTGCCTCCTCCCCGGAATGTATCCTCGGGATCAATGTTTTAAAGGGACAATCACTTGAAACAAACAGGGGCAAGTTCACCTTCGGCATCACGCGAGCCACTATTGTCGTCGGGGCGGCTAAGTGGGAGCCAATTGTTATTCCCCCCCCCCCCCAAGATCATCTGTAACAGTCAATACAGAGTGCCGGGGGGACGCCAAGAAATCGCAGACTCCATTCAAGCCCTGTTACGGGAGGGAATTATTAGAACCGCTACCCCGCCTTTCAATAGCCCCATTTGGCCCATCCGAAAGAAAAACAGCTCCTGGCAGATGACCGTTGATTATAGGCAATTGAACAAGGCTGCATCCCCCTCGCCGCCGCTGTACCTGACATTGTCACCCTTATTGAAGACATCGCAGGTCGTCCCCATAAACCCTGGTACGCTGTTGTCGATTTAGCGAATTTTCTAGATTCCCCTGCACTCAGATAGCCAAGTTTGCCTTTACTTGGGATAGCAAACAATACACATTTTGTCGCCTGCCCCAAGGCTACATTCAGAGCCCCACAATCTGCCATGGCCTTGTCTCCCACGATTTCCACAACATCCAACTCCCACTGGAGATTTCGATTGCCCATTATATAGACGATATCTTTCTCCAAGGCCCTTCTGAGACCATTGTGTCAAAGGCCCTTCACATGCTAATCGAATCCCTCAGGGGATGGGGCTGGGTCATTAATATGGAAAAGATACAGGGCCCCAGCCAGGGTGTCATTTTCCTCGGAGTACAATGGAACTCCGGGCACAGAAGCATACCCGATGCCGCTGCAAATAATATTTTAAATTTTGCCGTCCCCTCGAATAAAACTGACACACAGAGATTCGTGGGGCTCCTGGGCTATTGGCGGCAGCATGTACCCCACTTGACTCTGCTTCTCCGGCCGCTCTATAGGATCTCCAGGAAAAAATCCACATTTCTCTGGGGGCCAGCGGAACAGTCTGCCTTTGATAGGGCGAAACTAGCGGTGGAACAAGCCATGCCACTTTCTTCCCGCCAGGCGGGTCTGCCTTTTGAGTTACAGGTCTGAGCGAGCGAGACGGTCGCCGAGTGGAGCCTCTGGCAGAAGACCCCAGGGTGTAGAGTCCCCCTTGGTTTCTGGACTAAGTTCCTACCTGAAGCGGCAGTGCGCTACAGCCCCTTCGAGCGCCAGCTGCTAGCCTGCTACCTGGCGCTCCTCGCCACAGAACACCAAACAGGCACCGACCCTGTCGTCCTTCGCCCCCATCTCCCCATAATGCGATGGGTCAAGTCCCCCGATTCTACCCACAAGGAGGGCCGTGCCCAGAGGTCCTCCATTGTCAAGTGGAAGTGGTACATTGCGGACTGGGCTGAGCCCGGTCCTGAAGGGGTCAGCCGCCTCCATGAACAAGTCATGGCTTTCCCCCAGTCCCAGGACCCTGCCCCGGACATCCCCGAGGTACATCCCTCCCCAGCATGTTGGGGTCAACCCTTCGATTCCCTCGACCCTGACAGCAAACTGGTTCACAGACGGCTCCAGCCGCTGGAAAGGGAGTAAACAATTTTGGAAAGCGGCAGCACTTCATCCCGCCACAGGTAGAATTTTAACCACCGAGGGAGAGGGGGGTTTCCAGTCAACTCACCGAGCTGGCGGCAGTAGCCCTCACCCTCCAAAACACTACCGGACCAGTCCACATCTATACTGACTCCTGGACAGTAGCTACAGCATTGCAGTGTGGATGGCCCGGTGGCAAGACATGGGGTGGGAAATACACGGACGTCCCCTCTGGGGACAGCACCACTGGCGTTTCATTTGGGACCAGGCTACCCACAGGAAAATTTCTGTCCACCATGTGGATGCCCATGCCCAGAAAGATAATGAAGAGGCAACATTTAATGCTGCTGTGGACCAGGCTGCCCAGATATCATCTGCCACCACTTCCACCCGACACAGACCCCAGTGCACTAGCTGCGTGGCCACTTAGCACGCGGCGCTGGGCTGAACAATTCAGTGTCGCCTTGACACTCGATCAATGTAAAACCTCTGTAGATAACTGCCCCATCTGCCTGCAAGTCAAGCCACGGGACTGGCCGATAGGGTCACCGGGCCACATTTGTCGCGGCACGGGTGTGGGTCAGGTATGGTAAATCGACTATATTGGACTGGTCCCGCGACAGAATAAGAAGCAGTATGTCCTCACGATGGTGGACACATACTCGGGTGTCCTGGTGGCGGTGCCCTGTGAGAGGGCCGACCAGAACGGCACCATCAGAGGATTACAGCACCTCTCCTCTATCTATGGGGTCCCATGGGAGGTACAATCCGATCAGGGCTCACACTTTGCTGGGACCAAAGCCCAGACCTGGGCGGCTGAGGCAGGGATCTCGTGGCTGTTCCATATACCCCACCACCCCCAGGCATCGGGCTTAATTGAAAGAATGAACGGCCTGCTCAAGGAAAAAAAATCGCACTCTGACACCCTCTCGCACGCTGCAGGGGTGGCTAAGTGTCCTTCAGCAGGCCGTCGACCAGTTAAACACACCGCCCACTAGTCAAGGGGGATCCCCACTGGCCCGCCACCTGGCACAGTCCCCATCTCCCAACTGGGAAACCACCGAACCTCTCGAGACCAAGGACTCGGGCAGAGTATGGATGAGTCAGCCACAGAGCCTCCCCAGAAAGGGAGGGTTGCCATCCCGGGTAAATCTGATCTGTCCTGTATACATACCCGGCATTTAACCAGACGGGAATGAGTTTCCTCCTACACCTACCCCCACCCCTCCACCCCCGTCTCCCTCTACAGGACAATGGTGCGACTCCAGTCATCCCTCCTGCTCGGCTCCGTGACAGCTGCCAACACCTTCCTCAGGGTCGCTTACGAGTTTGCCAGCAACACCAACAGATCGGACTGCTGGATCTGCTTGCGGGCCCCAGCACACGCTGATGATGTGCTGCCACTCATGCCGATCCCGCTGGATGACATTGAGATGAACTGTTTACACAGACTGTTTGCTCCTGCTGGTTTTGGTATATCTGTTTGGGGGGGGGGGGCCCTGCTGGCAGTCCCCCACCCCTCCCCTCCCCACTCCACAACATCTCTTCCCTTGACCCCCGATGGGGTGGGTGCTTCAGGAACTGGTATTTCCCTCCCTACAATTTGACCTCCACCTGAGTCCCCACCCTCAGAGTTATTTCACAGCCACTGAGTAGACCTAACGAATGCTGGTGCAGACTCCGCAATGAGCACACTTCTAACTTTTCAGCTGGTCACAGCAACTGTCAGCAAAACTGGTACCCGGGTGCCCCAGTGACCACTGCCGACGATGCTGCTAAGCTTGGAGCTCCCTGGACCCTGAACGGGACCCACTGGATCTGCGGCCACCGCGCCTACCCGTGGCTCCCCACAAGCTGGCACGGCTGCTGCTTTCCAGCTTATGTGGTGCCCTTTATCCACCCCCTGAATGACCTTGGGGAGCATCCGGCGTACAGCGGCCACCAGGACAAGAGGGCCATTACAGAGGCAGAGAGGTTCTGGATGATAGCCTTTCCCAGTTATGGTACGGCCCGGCTGTCCCGGGAGGTGATCCAGATGGCCAGTGTGCTCAAGACTCTGGCTAACGAGACAGCAGTGACACTGCAACACACGGAGGATGCCCTCACCCGAACGGCTGCAGAACTGACAGCTGTCAGGATGGTCACCCTGCAGAATTGAATGGCACTGGACTACCTACTCGCTGCTGATGGTGGAACGTGTGCAGTGGTTGGTAAGGAATGCTGTACCTTTATCCCTGATGAGTCCAGCAACATCACTCACTTAGCCGCTCACATTTGGGACTCGGTGGCTAAAATTCAAAAATCAAGGGACCAGCTCCTCCAGCACAACACCTCATGGGGCAATTGGTGGCCGTTTGGGTCCCTAGGAGGGTGGTGGGCAACTGTCATTCACTGGTCCATCGCACTCATTCTTGTAATCATAGCCATTTCTATACTATGTTGCGCATGCCAGCTGAATAAGAGTGTCTCTGCATTTACTTAGCTGCTTAAAAATGGTTATTTCTGGTATGTGATATTGTTTCACCCTCTTATGTGTGTTGGCTATGTGGTGCATCTTCCGAGGAGTGGAGTGTATCCAGAGATACCGGCCACGTGACAGACGCACTGCCACCTGGCTGGTCGGAGGACACACCACATGCCAATCAACATTTGGTGCACAGCCACCTGGCTGGTCGGAGGACACACCACACGCCAATCAGCATTTGGTGCACTGCCACCTGGCTGGTCGGAGGACACACCACATGCCAATCAACATTTGGTGCACAGCCACCTGGCTGGTCGGAGGACACACCACATGCCAATCAACATTTGGTCCCTCCCAACTAATCAATGCACACCTAAATTATTGGTCACCTTAATTGGATTATCTCGCCCAGCCCCATGCTATAAAAGGTGAGACTTGTGCCTGGCTCGCGCTCTCTTACAGACCACCTCATTGAAGGTAAGTGCATTGATTTATGTTTGGGAAGGTCTGTCGTTTGTCCTGGTAAGGGAGCCGCAGCTATCCAAGGTCAAGGGGGTTAGCTGTCATAGTGCTTTTCCCTTGTTCTTTGTTTTTGTAACCGTACCCATAATATGATTAGGAATAGTCAGCATGGCTTTGTCAAAGGAAAGTCGTACCTTATGAGCCTGATTGAATTTTTTGATGATGTGACTAAGCACATTGATGAAGGTAGAGCCATAGATGTAGTGTATATGGATTTTAGAAAGGCATTTGATAAGATAAGATAAACAAGGCTTATTGAGAAAGTAAGGAGGCATGGGATCCAAGGGAAACATTGCTTTGTGGATCCAGAACTGGCTTGCCCACAGAAGTTAATGAGTGATTGTAGATGGGTCATATTCTGTATGGAGGTCAGTCACCAGTGGTGTGCCTCAGGGATCAGTTCTGGGAGCCCTGCTCTGATTTTTTTTAAATGACCTGGATGAGGAAGTGGAGGGATGGGTTAGTAAATTTGCTGATGACACAAAGGTTGGGAGTGTTGTGGATAGTGTGATGGGCTGGCAGAGGTTACAACGAGAAATTGATAGGATGCAATACTGGGTTGAGAAGTGGCAAATGGAGTTCAACCCAGATAAGTGTGAGGTGGTTCATTTTGGTAGGTCAAATATGATGGCAGAATACTGTATTAACGGTAAGACCTTTGGTAGTGTGGAGGATCAGAGGGATCTTGGGGTCCGAGTCCACAGGACACTCACAGCTGCTACGCAGGTTGACGCTGTGGTTAAGAAGGCACATGGTGCTTTGGCCTTCATCAATCGTGGGATTAAGTTTAAGAGCCGAGAGGTAATGTTGCAGCTATGTAGGAGTACTGTGCTCAATTCTGTTCGCCTCACTATAGGAAGGACGTGGAAACCGTAGAAAGGGTGCAGAGGAGATTTACAAGAATGTTGCCTGGATTGGGAAGCATGCCTTATGAGAATAGGTTGAGTGAACTTGGCCTTTTCTCCTTGGAGCGAAGGAGGATGAGAAGTGACTTAATAGAGGTGTACAAGATAATGAGAGGCAATGATCGTGTGGATAGTCAGAGGCTTTTCTCCAGGGCTGAAATGGCTAGCACAAGTGGGCAGTTTCAAGGTGCTTAGAAGTAGGTACAGAGGAGATGTCAGGGATAAGTTGTTTGTTTGTTTGTTTGTTTTTTTTTACACAGAGAGTGATATGTGTGTGGAATGGGCTGCCGGCAGCGGAAACGATGGGGTCTTTTAAGAGACTCCTAGGTGGCTACATGGGGCTTAGAAAAATAGAGGGCTATGGTAAAGCCTTGATAGTTCTAAGGTAGGGACATTTTTGGCACAGCTTTGTGGGCCAAAGAGCCTGTATTGTGCTGTTATGTGTTCTATGTTTCTAAGTTGCATAAACTTGTAAAATTAGTCAGCTCCACATGGGTACTAGTGTCCTTAGTATCCAATGCATCTTCAGGGAATGGTGCCTTTGAATGATAGTGTCCATCATTTAGGATCCCCACCATCCAGGACATGCCCTCTTCCCATCACTACCATTAGGTTGAAGCTACATGAGCTGGAGGGTACACATCCAGTGATTCAGGAACAGCTTTTTTCCCTCTGCCATCTGATTTCTAAATGGACATTGAATCTATGAATGCTACCTCACTATTTTTTTTTATTTGTTTTTCCCCCACTTCTTATTTTAACTTAATAAACATATATATAAATATATATAAAATTCAGTATTTTCTCTATTTATTTATCATTTATTTCATTGTAAAGTTAACAAATTTCATGACATATGCTGGTGATATTAAATCTGATTTTGATTCAGTGAAAGATCGACCAGAGAGCAGAAGACAGCAAACTGCAAATGCAAACATAAATAAATAGCAATAATAATGAGAAATTGAGATAATGAGATAAAGAGTCCTTAAAGTCAGATCACTGGCTGTGGGAACATTTCAACGATGGCAAGTGAAGTTGAGTGTAGTTATCCCCTTTTATTCAAGAGCCTGATGATTGAAGGGTAGTAACTGTTCTTGAATCTAGTGGTGCTTGTCCTGAGGCTCTTGCACCTTCTACCTGATGGCAGCAGTGAAAGACAGCATGTTTTTGGTGGAGGAGAACTCTCGTGATGGATACTGCTTTCCTACAACAGCATTTCATGTAGATGTGCTCAATGGTTGGGTGGGCTTTACCCAAAATGTACTGGGCCTAATCCACCACTATTTATAGGATTTTCTGTTCAAAGGCATTGGTGTTTCCATACCAGGCTGTGATGCAGCCAGTCTATATACTCTCCACTGCACATCTATAAAAGGTTGTCAAACTTTTAGATGTCATGCCAGACCTCTGCAAACTCCTAATGGTGATGAAGAAAGCATACAGCATGTTTCACTTCAGTGGAGACGACACTGAGTGCATGAGTTGAAAGGTTATGTAATCACTGTACAAGACATTAGTGAAACTATTGTATGCAGTTCTAGTTGTTTATAGTAGAGACAGAATGTGATTCAGCTGGAGAAGGTGAGTTCAAAAGGGTAGTTCAAAAGATAACTACATTGTCTGGCCTGTACGCGGTGTGGCATACGGCAGCAGCAGCCTTTTGAATCTGGTGCTACTTTAATTTAGTTTTTTAAAATTTAATTTTAAGGCACAATTAGAGTTTAGGGCAACGGATAACAGAGCAACTATCTACCATCACCAGATACTGCTACAATACAGAGATCGCCCAAAAACAAACCTTCATGAAAAGCTGCTGGTTAGATTGCGCCACCTCAGCTTGCTGGAGGAATTGGGCCTGCAGTCCTTAAAGTCGCCTGATGCCGGTGGCTGGAGTTGGGGATGGCGTAAGCGGTGTGCGAGGAAGCGGAGGCAAGGCAAGCAGGCAGGAGTCCATGCCAGGAAAAAAGCAAGCCCTAGCCAGCAGGCCCTCCCATCCATTCTGCTCTCAGATGGACATTAAATTGACTACATCTGTGGCAACAAAATACTCGGCGGGAGTACAGAAACAGGCGGAATCCCGGGCGCCGCCATTCAGCTGATTATTTATGTAACAGATTTTCCCCCAAGCCATCAGACTACCAACCTACTGACCTCTGCTGTGCCTATTGTCTTGTTTATTATTTATTGCAATGCCTGCACTGTTCTGTGTACTTTATGCAGTCCTGGGTTGGTCTGTAGTGTAGTTTTTGTGTTGGTTTACGTAGTTCAGTGTAGTTTTTGTATTGTTCATGTAGCACCATGGTCCTGAAAAACGTTGTCTCATTTTTACTGTGTACTGTACCAGCAGTTATGGTCGAAACAACAATAAAAAGTGACTTGACTTGACTTGACTACATGGCTTGATTTGTAAGGAAAGACTATACAGGTTGGGATTGTTTTCCAGGAGTAAAGGAGGCTGAGGGGTGACTTTATAGAGGTTTATAAAATAATTGTACAGCACAGGAACAGGCCCTTTGGCCTGCAATGTCTGTACTGAACGTGATGCCTCTCAAAATTTTATAAACTTCTCTAGACATCAGTGTCCCCTCAATCTCTGATGTCGTAGAGAACGCAATGCAGGTTTGTCCAGCCTATCCTTATAGTCCTATTCCAGGCAGCATGCTAATATTTACAATAACTTCTGCTCCAAGACATCTGAAATGTCCTCCATTTTCAAAACGCATGGCTTCCTCTCCTATGGTTGATGCTTTTGCATCTCCTCTGTTTCTGCTGTCAGCCCAGCTCCCACCAGGAAGAAGAGATATAGATTTCCCCATCATCATCTTTCACTCTAATCCGATACATCATCCTTTGTCATTGCTGCCAGAACCCACAAACAGCCACATTTTCGCAGGGACCAATCCCTCTACAATTCCCTGATATGCTCATCCCTGCCCACACAACTCTCCTTAAACCCTGATACTTTTCCCTGAAAATACAGGTGTTGCACTTGACATTATATCTCCTCCCTCACTATCATCCAAGCACCTAAAAAGCTCTTCTAGGTGATGCCCTCGTCCAATTTTCTCTTTGGTTTTCCCATTGTGGCTTCCATGACATTGACAAAACTAAGGACAAACTGAAAGATTGTTCTACTGAGCACTTATGTTCTGTCCACAATGGGCATCTGAAGCTCAGAGTTGCATGCTATTTCAATTCCCTTACTCGTTCCCATACTGACCTGTACATCTTGGCCTTCTCCACTGCCAGGGTGAAGCTGAATATAACTTAGAGGATGAACACCTCATATCCCCTTGGGTAATCTATAACCCAATGCAATGAACATTAAATTTTCCCATTTAGGTTACCATTTCCTAGGTGAGGTCTTTCCCCTCCACCTCCCTCACCTCTGGATCCACCTCTGGTCATTCTATTTTAGTCTCCTTTCCTTCAATCCCCTTCTACTTTAGCCCTGATCACCCATTTTCATCCCTTCTCCCACTTGGTTCCACTACACACACAGTTCACCCACAGGCTTCTAATTCCAGCTCATCTAGTTCTGGTTCCACCTGCCATTCACCTCTTCCCAAGTTGTTTCCATTATTACCTCCTCATCAAATTCCAACACCAGCAGCCTTTTGAGTTCCCACTAGTCTCCCTCCAGCAGCAGTCTCCAACTTTTATCCTCTACTCCCGACCATTTCACTCTATCAGACTTTCATTTTGTTTTCTCTCTCACTGTCTCCCTCCATCAAACATTTGCCTGCTACTCTTTCCCAACTCTGTGCCCCTCCCTCCCCCTACCTAATATAATCTGCTTCTCAACTTACTCCCCATCTCAGCAATTACCTCAGACTCCAGCTTCACCAACCCTTTCTCCTTTTTATACTGTCTATCCTATCTCTCTACTCCAATTTGTGATATAGGCTTTCCCCTCAAACTGTTAACAATTCCTTTCTTCCCACAGGTGCTTCTCAATCGGCTGAGTCCTTCCAACAGATTATTTGTATGATGAGACAAACTCTTTTACATCTTCTCAAAATCCTCCATGCCTTTTTCAGTAGTGCAATGTTCAGATATGTACACAACATTTCAAATGTGGCCTAACATTATAAATTTTAGAGAGCTGCAACACCCTGACAGGTGAGGTATGCTGATGCCTTATCGAACACCTTATCTACCTACATGAACACTTTCGGGGAGCTATCTTTCGGGCACCCCAAGATCCCTCTGTATATCAATGTTGATAAATGTATATTTTCCCCTTACATTTGACTCCCCAAAGTACACCTCACACTCACTGTGATTAAACTCTGTCTGTAATGTTTTGGTCCTATCTGAAACTGATCCTATTATATCTCTTTACACTGTTATCTGCAAATTTGCTAACCCACCCATCTACATTTTCATCTAAATCATTTATATAAGTCACAAACAAAAAGTGCACTAGCAGCAATCCCTGGGGAACAACTCTGGTGAAGTATCTTTCTCCCATTACCCTCTGTCTTTCATGGATAAACCAATTCAAAGTACCAAGTCACTGTGGTTCCCATACATCTTACTCCTCAGGATTAGTCAACCATGCCTTACTAAAGTTTATGGAGACAACATCCACTGCCTCATCCTCATAAATCACCTTTGTCACCTCCTCAAAAATCTCTGAAGTTCTGAGGACCAGACCTGTCCCACACAAAACCATGCCGACTGTCCCGACTGCTTTGCCAAAGACACTTAAATCCCATCTCTACGAATCTTCTTCATTAGCTTCCCTTTCTTTTGTGAGGTTCACTGGAGTAACCCTATAGTCTTTCTTGAACAAAAGAACAACACTGGCTACTCTCCAGTTCAGCGAGATGTCATTTGTTGACAGTGAAAGTAAAACTATCTTTGTCAAGGTCCCAGCAATCTCCTCTCTTGCTTCTTTTATTCTAACATCTATCCATCAGGCCTGGGAACCTATCTACGTGGATGCTCTTCTGAAGACCTGGCACTATGACCTTCTTCTCCTTGATTTCAAGGTGCCCCAGCTCATTCAAAGTTCAAAGTAAAATTATTATGATAGTACATATGCCACCATATACTACCCTGCTTTATTTTTCTTGAAGGCATTCACAGTAAATACAAAGAAACACAATAGACTTGATGAAGAACTGTACAACAAAATGGACAAACAACCAATGTGCAAAGGACATTGTGCAAACTGCAAATACAACAAGAAATAAAAACAAATAATAATAATAATTCAGCAATAAACATCAAGAACAGGAGATTAGGAGTCCTTCAAATAGAGTCCATATATTGTGGGAACAGTTTAGTGTTGGTGTGAGAAAAGTTGAGTGAAGTTATACTCTCTGGTTCAAGAGCCTGATGGTTGAGGTGAACTAACCCTGAATCCTGAGGTTCATATAGCTCCTCCCCAATGGCAGCAGCAAGAAGAGAGCATCACCTAGATGTCCTGGACATCCTTGATGGATGAGTTTCTCCTGCAACAATGTTCCTTGTAGAAGGGCACAACGATGGCTTTACCTGTGATAGACAGGATTGTGCTTCTAAACCAGGCCATGATGTAAACTCTTCACCACCATCTACAGAAGTTTGTCAATGTTTTAGATAACATGCTAATCTTTGCAAACTTTTAATTAAGTAAAATAGAATTACTATCATGCTTTCTTTGTAATAGCACTTATGTGCTGGACCCAGGACAGATCCTCTGAAATATTAACACCATGAATTTACAGGTGCTGATCCTCTCCATCTCTAATGCCCTGATGAGGATTGGTTCATAGACTCCGATTTTCTCCTCCTGCAGTCAATAATCAGCTCTTTGGTTTTCTTGACATTGACTGAGTGTGGCACCAATTAACCAGATTTTGAATCTCCCTCCTCTGTGCTGATTTGTCACTACCTCTGATTTGGCCAACATTAGTGGTGTCATCAGCAAACTTAAATATTACATTGGAGCTACGCTTAGCCCTTAGACTCATGTATAAAATGAGTAGAGCAGGGGCTAAGCGCTCAGCCTTGTGGGGCACCTGTGCTGATGGTGATTGTGGTGGAGATTTTGTTACCAATCCAAAATTACTAGTGTCTGCATGTGAGGAAATGAAGGATCCAGTTGCACTTGGAGGTTTTGAGACCTAGGTCTTTGAATTTACCGATTCATTTTGAGTGGATTATGGTATTGAACTAAGCATACCCTATAATGTTTTTACCAAATGCCACATCCTTCTCCTTTGTGAATATGAATGCAAAATACCTTGCCCATATCCACTGACTACAAGCATGAATTCCCTTCTTTATCCTTAGTTGGCCTCTTGTTTTTGAATACAAGTATAAAATGCCTTGGGATCCTCTTTAAATCTACTTGCCAAGGACACTTCATGGCCCCATTTGCCTTTCTTAATCTGTGCTTAATGTCTTTCTTGCTATTTTTACATTCCTCAAGGGCCCTGTCTGAATTTAACTTCCTAAACCATACAGAAACCTTACTTTTTTTTTATTTCTGACTAAATCCACAACCTCTTTCATCATCCAAGGTTCCCTTATCTGCTATCTTTGTCCTTCCTCCTGACTGGAATATGCTGATCCTTAGCTCTGATAAAAGTTAAAAATTCAAAGTAAATGTATTATCAATGTACATAATCATTCTCATCTACCTCCTTCAGTTTCAGATGGTTTTTATACAATTCCAAATGTTAGTTGTGGCCTTGCCCAATAACAACTGCTTCCAAGCAAGGCCAATGGTCAGAGTGCATGCCATTTTAACTTGTGTCAATTTTGTAATTTTTTTCAATCATCTTTTGCCAACAACAAACTAGATCTTTAGTGGGATGTCATCATTTCAAATGTTTTTCCTGTTTTTCTATTTCTTTGTCAGCAACAATTTCCATTTACTTTCTATAATTACACTAAAATTCATTAAACATAATTTTTTTTCAATTGATTACTTTTATCTTTGTTTTTCCCTTCTCCTGTCTGATTTACATTTTAAATCTTATCTTCCAAAATACTTCTCATCTTTACTAATTTCTTGGTCCAACTTTGCTCTCCTAGTTGACCTTTTTCCATGCTGGGTAGGGAAGCATTTACATACATACTAGGTAACAACTCTGACCCTAAATTTCTGTGAAAAAACAGCTCTCAAATTAAATCCAGGATAACTCATTGACTTTGAGCACTTCAGTTCCTCTTTTGGAACTTCTGTACATGTGAGGCACAGAGGCATCCACAAAGCAGGTCTGATATGAATGATTTTTGCATCATCAATATGGACGGGAGAGGTTCCAGAGGTTTGGAGACTTGCGGATGTTGTTCCCTTATTCAAGAAAGGGAGTAGAGATAGCCCAGGAAATTATAGGCCAGTGAGTCTTACTTCAGTGGTTGGTAAGTTGATGGAGAAGATCCTGAGAGGCAGGATTTATGAACATTTGGAGAGGCATAATATGATTAGGAATAGTTACCATAGCTTTGTCAAAGGCAGGTCATGCCTTACAAGCCAGATGGAATTTTTTGATGATGTGACTAAACACATTGAGGAAGGTAGAGCAGTAGATGTAGTGTATATGGATTTCAGCAAGGCATTTGACAAGGTACTCCATGCAAGGCCTTTTGAGAAAGTAAGGAGGCATGGGATCCAAGGGGACATTGCTTTGCGGATCCATAACTGGCTTGCCCACAGAAGGCAAAGAGTGGTTGTAGATGGATCATATTCTGCATGGAGGTCAGTCACCAGTGGTGTGCCACAGGGATCTGTTCTGGGAGCCCTACTCTTTGTGATTTTTATAAATGACCTGGATGAGGAAGTGGAGGGATGGGTTAGTAAATTTGCTGATGACACAAAGGGATATTGTGGATAGTGTGGAGGGCTGTCAGAGGTTACAGCAGGACATTGATAGGATTGCAAAAGTGGGCTGAGAAGTGGCAGATGGAGTTCAACCCAGATAAGTGTGAAGTGGTTCATTTTGGTATGTCAAGTTTGATGGCAGAATATAGAATTAATGGTAGGACTCTTGGCAGTGTGGAGGATCAGAGGGATCTTCGGGTCCAAGTCCATAAGACGCTCAAAGCAGCTGTGCAGGTTGAAAATGTGGTTCAGAAGGTGTATGCTGTATTGGCCTTCATCAATCGTAGGAGTGAGTTTAAGAGCCGAGAGGTAATGTTGCAGTTATATAGGACCCTGGTCAGACCCCACTTGGAGTACTGTGCTCAGTTCTGGTCATCTCACTACAGGAAGGATGTGGAAACCATAGGAAGAGTGCAGAGGAGATTTACAAGGATGTTGCCTGGATTGGGGAGCATGCCTTATGAGAACAGGTTGAGGGAACTCGGCCTTTTCTCCTTGAAGCGACAGGTGACCTGATAGAGGTGTATAAGATGATGAGAGGCATTGATCATGTTGATAGTCAGAGGCTTTTTCCCAGAGCTGAAATGGCTAACATGAGGGGGCTCAGTTTTAAAGTGCTTGAAAGTAGGTACAGAGAAAATGTCAGGAGTTAGTTGTTTTTTTTTTAAACTCGGAGAATGGTGAGTGCGTGGAATGGGCTGCCGGCCACGGTGGTAGAGGCAGATACGATAGGGTCTTTTAAGAGACTCTTGGATGGGTACATGGAGCTTAGAAAAATAGGGTTACCATAGCCCTCGCTAATGTCTCAGGTAAGGACATGTCCGGCACAGTTTTGTGGGCCGAAGTGCCTGTATTGTTATAGGTTTTCTATGTTTCTATAAAGTATATCTATGAGTACGATCCAACCCTGCAGTCTCATACTGGGAATCAGTTCCAGATCTATAGTCTTTAAACTTTCCTTTTGCAGATTAGTGCTCTCCTCAATGACATTTCCTTGGACATGATCCTAAACTTCCATGCCGCAACCAGACTACAAAGCTCCTTCTATACCCCAGTTCTGTTTCAACTGAACCCTTCTCACAATCTTGTTGCATAACCAATAATAAACGCGTGACTCAGTGTGAAACTGCACCCCAGACCTCCTAATCTGCCACAACTCATACCTTTTCACAACCTTCTCACACAACCGATAATCAAGGCATGTTATTTCAAACTTCTGTTAATCACTTTTGTTCATCCAGAAGAGACTGAGCTGTATTCTCCATTTTATTTGCTCTCCTGGGCCTACTTTAAAGAACATTACTAGGCAATATTTTATGTCTTTGGAGTTCTTGATGTAGCCATGATGGACAGAGCTTTCCTCCAAATGTAAACTTCGATTGAGCAAGCGATTAGAAGCCTGAAATCTGCTCCACATTAAAGGACAGGTTACCTGGTCTCTCAGGGTTTGATTCTGGTCATGCATTGTTACTTCTGATGCAAGATACCAGAAACTCTTAATCCTCATTTTAAAACGCTTTAAACAATAAATCCAGGCAACCACTGTCCAATTAGCTTAACATCAGTGGCAACGAGGGACTTTATACACAAAGATGAAACGGAAAACCATTTGGAGAACACAAAAATAAAAATGGCTAATACAGACAACAACACACACAAAATGCTGGTGGAACACAGCAGGCCAGGCAGCATCTATAGGGAGAAGCGCTGTCGACGTTTCGGGCCGAGACCCTTCGTCAGGACTAACCGAAAGGAAAGATAGTAAGAGATTTGAAAGTAGTGGGGTGAGGGGGAAATGCGAAATGATAGGAGAAGACCGGAGGGGGTGGGATGAAGCTAAGAGCTAGAAAGGTGATTGGCGAAAGTGATACAGAGCTGGAGAAGGGAAAGGATCATGGGATGGGAGGCCTCAGGAGAAAGAAAGGGGGCGGGGAGCACCAGAGGGAGATGGAGAACAGGCAAACAACTAAATATGTCAGGGATGGGGTAAGGGGGAGGAGGGGCATTAACGGAAGTTAGAGAAGTCAATGTTCAAGTTAATACAGATTTCATATGGGAAGGTGCCGTTTGATGAACATTACTAAATACTTTGAAAATAAAACAGCAGATAAATATGATTTAATTTGACTTATCAATAGGTTTTTGAAAAGTTCCTGGACTCATGATTATACCTCAGAATGCTAATCAGAAACAAATAATAAATTAAACTAAGATCAGATTATATTGTCACACTTAGAATACTACACATACAGTATTTCTGCAGGGCCATGATCTGAAACATTGACTATTGCTTTGTTACCACATATGCTGTTTTGCTTGCAGAATTCATTCAACAGTTTATTTTTTTGCTCAGATTCCAGTATTTGTAAGTCCTACTTTCCTACTTTCACAAGCAGTACACACACCGTCCATCAGATTGTGTAGCTCTACAAGTGCACACATTGGAATAGTTTCAGACCATCACCAGCAGCTGAAATATACACCATCTCAAACTGCAAACTCCTGCCCAGCATATTCCTCACTCAATCATTCACATCCAGCCATGGGACCATGCCTCGTGCAGTGAGCAGCATCAGGCATACTTAAAACTGAGGAGGTACCGCTTGGTGAAGCTGCATTACAGAACTATAAAAACAGCACGCAATTGACATGCTATCAAAACAACCTTACAACTTAAAGTTCAGATAAAAGTTCTGCAGTCCTTCCACAGCTTTGTCATGAATGCTTGTAAACAACATCTAATGGAAGGAGGCTGAAAGAACCTCAGGGCCCAGCAGGTGAATGTCAAGCATAAGGCTGAAGTATTCACAAGCAGAAGTGCCAATGATTCATTTCAGCTTCCTTCCGAGATCCCCCCTCCACCCACCATCACTGAAGTACTTAAGATCTTTTATCATTCAATACACAGCACATGGAATGAAGAACTGGCTGAGAACACTGGGTACATCAGAAGCTACGGAATCAGACGACATCCTAGTTATAGTACTGAGGGCCTGTACTCCAGAACTAGCTGTGCTTCCAGCCAAGCTGGTCCAGCCCAGTTGTAACTGTAGCATCTACCTGCAAAGTGAAAAAGTGCCTGCCTATATCTCATAAGTGAAAAGCAGGGCAAATCAAATCCATTCAATATCACCCAGTCAGATTAGTTTATGAGATTGATTGATTGATTGAGTTATTTATTTATTAGATTATGAGCAAAGTGACAGAAACCATTGGTCACAGTGCTGTCAAATAGCTCTTAGTCACCAATACCCAGTCAGACACCAGTTATAGCTTTGGTCCAAATATGAACTAAAGAGCTAAAGTCTAGGAATGAGGTGACGATGGTCATTAGGGCAACATTCAGTCAAGGGAAGCATTAAGGGGAAAGCTGGCAAGATCGAAGTCAATGGCAATCAAAGCAAAAATACTCTAACGTACTGGCACAAAGAGTGTTAAATGTGCTTAAAAGGAGAAATCAGTATAATAAAGATTACAACAATGCAAGTTCTGGGAACAACTTTTAGCAGCCAAGTTCTGCACTGCAGTGGATTAAAGCTGCTGTTTTTCAAAAAGATTTCCATTTTTTTGTCTTTGTTTTTATTCTAAGAGACAAAATGTTGACAAGACAGCATAACAGCTCTGAATGGAACAGAACCACAGCTTCAAAACAAGCTGTTCGAAACTAATAAAATAAAAAATATATATAACCAAAATTTCCAAACAATAACATCTAGTAGTTTCAACAGTAGGAATCATCAACATTGTCATTAAAAGGGTTTCAGTTAAATATGATGAAATATACAACCAGGAGACAGATCCTGGTCTCAGGTAGAATAGAATAAGATTTTCTGACACCCTAAACTGCAAGGGCACTTGATCGCGCAGTAACTAAAATGCTCCAGTACACAGAGCCATTATTGGCACGCAGCTAGAAGTTTCTTTTATATAATGTTTTATTAAAATGCCATGCAGTGTAAGCATTTCCTGCTCAGAGCAATGGTTGGTCCACTCAGTTGTACTAACAACTACCAAGGGAACATTGCCACTTTGCCACAGGACAACTTACAATTTCCACTATGTAACAATGAACTCAAATTAATTTCACAAATTCAACTTTTAAAAAGAAAACCTTCCTGAAATGTAAATAGCTTTGAACTGACTGAATTAAAGTGCTTATCATGATAACAATCCAATGTGGTCTTATTCTTCACTTCCCTTTCTTTATTACTCAAGATCCCCCAAGCAACAAATCCAAGAAAAAGTGCATAATCACAATTTCAATTGTTTCAGAAGCAGACCTTAAAACATTGGAAGTGCTTCAGATTAAACCTATACTTAGATTAGATCAGAGCTCATTTCAAAAAGGAATGAGTCTAACTGAACACATCACATAATGCACTATGATCAAATCCATTATTTAACACAAGTGCTGGAACCCTCCGTGCTCATGCTGAAAGAGTTCATTTGGAAGTTCTTTAATAAGACTAAAGTACACTTCCAAATTGTTGAAAAGCATAAAATATTTTTAAAAACTGTTGACTCTAACACAATCTTAAAATGACACTTGATATTATTCTTTAATTGGAGTGGCCTAGAAAGTTCTAACACTTTATATTCAAGCTAGTTGTTTAATTTCCAATCTCACCAAATTACCTCGGCCAGCAATAGCACAACCAACGGTGTGAAAGTTCACAGGCACAAACATCACGATAACTTTTATTGAAAATGCTGATACATGCATAAATAAAATGCATCCAATTTCACAATTTTGCATAAAATATCTTAATTCAGTCAAAATATAGTTTATTATTACGGATCAACCATTCGCCCTACGTAAACATTCACAGTACAATGCAATGTTTGTACTAACTACCGGCTACTCTGTGTAATATTTAGTAAATGCAGGCTCTTTCCCAGGGATTTTAAAGGATATATAATTTTCATTTTATTTGGTATTTGAAGGATTGGAGAGTGAGATAAATAATAAATTCCAAAACGACCTGTCAGTGCAAAATGTAATCAGGCATTTTTTTTTTTACAATACTCACCGAATCCTTCGGTTGCTGGGCTAAAATGGCGAAAGTAGCCAGATGATTACAGAGACATTTAGTGTGTGATGCTTGTGTATGCACTGTTTCACAGCCTTGAGGGTCCCAGCTGCCAGGACCAGTATCCCTGCGGTAAAAAAAAGGAGGAAGAAAGAGAGAAACATGAACCTGCTTTCATTCGAATTAAATAAAACATCACCTTAGCACAGTGCAGTAATAAAGAAAAGGAAACGGGTAAAACACACGCGTATTATCAGGCAGGTATTGTATCAGTAATGAACACACAGGACCCTATATCTGCCACATCACCGCAGGATTCGCCTGTATGCTACCGTAACGTAACAGCTCTTTAGTAATTAAATAATAGACCATTTTTAGTGTGGTAGTCGGTATTATTTTCTCCCTCTAGTTGCCCACCACTATCACTTCCAGCAAAAAGTTCTTTCCCGCGTTGACCTCACTGTACGTCAACGCACCGCCAGCAACGCGCACAAGTTAGTCTGCACTCGTTCCATTCTCAGCAGCGAGCTCGCAAAGGCACTATCGCTCTCAGTCATCTGTTATCTGGGCAGATTCCCTCCCCTCTCTCCTCAGTAAAGTCTTTGCCAACCGCCTAAATTCTGGCCCGTAGCTCAGTTTGCTAGCTGAAACATAAGACTCGCCGAAAGGATTTCTGATTTAGGCGGGCAGGAGGTGGAATTGAGTGGGGCTATGGTACCATTCTCTCATCTTTATCAATGACGGGGGCCTGAGCGTCATCTCGGTATACGCCATACGCAAGCGCTTCTGAGAGATTGTTCGTGGCGATGCCATGGCAATAAAATATGCCGATTTTAGTATGAAGGCAAAAGGGCAACAAATGCTACAATCTAGAAATGAAAAGCAGAACGCTGGGAGAACTCTGAAAGTCCAGCAGCGCGTGAGTAAGCGAAGGATGTAAATTCATGTTTCAGGTCGAGACCTCCCAACAGGATTGAAAAGGAAGAGGGAAAAAATGCCAGTATGAGCTGGGTGGGATTGAGGTTGGTAGGTGATAGGAGACCAACTGGGGAGAGATGATAGGAAGATGTTGCCCAGCAGGTGTGAGGAATGGTGGACAAAGGGAAAAGGAAGTTAAGTGGAGGGGTGACTGTGTGGGAGGATACCATGCAATAGGAAAATCAATATCAGTAACTGAGTATTGGATGATGTTCTTCCCATTCATGTTCGGCCTCTCCCATGTAATGGAGAAGGCTGGACAGACAGGCCAATGTGGGACAGTTAAAAAGACTTGCAACCAAAAGCTCAAGATGGTCATTGTGGACAGAGAACTTAATGGACCAGGTTGGAAGATGTGCAGGTGAGCTGCTACTTTCTTTGGAAGGACTGCTTAGATACTAGGTAGTAGTGAGGGAGGACCAGTGACAGCGGTGGTTGGAGGGAATGGGCAGACCAATAAATCAGGAAGGGAGAGTGGAAAGGGCAAGATGCAACTGGTGTTGAAGAGAGTGGACGTGACAGTTGTCTTCTGAAGGGTGGTGGCTGAAAAGTGAGAACCATTGGTTTTTGTCTGGTGGAGGTTAGGGGGATGGGGAGGGGGGGTTAGGGTTCGTCAAACCACATGTTCAGGAAATGGAGAAGGTGCCTTCAGCTACGGCAGAGGGGAAACTACATTTCTGAAAGTAGGAGTTCAGTATTCTTAGAAAAAAAATCTGCAGATCAGGCTTATTACTATATGTAGCAATGCATGTCAACTGGGAACATTTGTTTCTTTTAATAATTTGTTCTCCCAATGTTCTGAGGATGACTTGGGGGGGGGGTGTAAATGGTGTTTATTCACTTTCTGATTTTGGCTGAGCTGCGATGAACAAGTGACAGAATTCCGTAGAAGAGGGTAAGGTGGCAACACCAGGGTGGACCTGAGACAGCAGTTATTACAACACAAAGTGCACTGCAGATGCTGTGTCAAATCAAGACGTACAAAAAAGCTGGACAAACTCAGCAGGTCGGGCAGCATTTGTTGAAAGGAGCAGTCAACGTTTCGGGTCGAGACCCTTCATCAGGACTCACAGAGTAATAACTTTGTTATTACAGCAGACTGTCTTTTTACAGATGTTGCATTCACCAAAGTTTGTCATCATCACAGGATTATCCGATGAGTTTTGAGGAACTAATCGCCTGAAAATAATCCTTATGAAATTTTTTTTAAAAATTTTAACATGTACTTGTCAATACTGAAAGTATTGGACTTTGGGAAACAACCTTTTACTCATGTAGACCATATGCTTACAATTCCAAAACCACCATCACAAGAATTATCTCCCTTCTATGAAAAGAAGCAGCAAGATACAGAAATTACTACAAACAAATTAATACATGAATGAATCCTATCTGCAAACCATTCTCTTTCCAGCTCTTCTTCAGCCTCAATTAAAACAGCATGAAGGATATTTCAGCCTCAAATAACCATGGCTTCATGTATCAGTCTTAACAAATATCAAAGGTCTCCTTCAAAGAGATTGTGCTGTATTGTTAAGATATGCTGTCCTACTAAGACTGGATTTTCCATGAAGAGTCATTCAGAGGGAAGGGGAATCAATCTATGTTTTTCATTATTATACAGCAATTTGAATATTAGCTTCTACATATGCACTGATAGATGCAAAAAGTCCTGGAGTTACTATTTGACCTTTTTTACTGCATGTTTCATTACACTGGTATCTAACCATGAAATTGATGTACTTAACCTCTAGATGTGTGCTAAATATGGCATCTTCGTTAGAATTGTTTTATTGAGATATTGTGGTGACCCACTTTCTGCGCAGGCAAACCAGCTCACAAATAGCCAGCATGCCGGGGGGAGACTTTGGTAATGCACCTTTGATGTCATTTCCGCCCGGAGAGGGCGGGCGCTAGGGATTTAAATGCCAGCACCGCGAAGTTTGAATAAACTAGTCTCGAAATGACTTACCGACTGCGTGTCGTTATTTCAGCGCTGTGTGTAGCACATCGCTACATTGGTGACCCCGACGGTCCAAACGGGATTTGGACCAAAGATGACCGACTCTTCATGTATTCACGCAGTTTCACTAAAACTACCGACTTTCTGGACGCTGCGACCACGAGTGTGGTTTAGCCAAGCAGAAGCCCAGTTCCAGATTCGGCAGATATCCTCTGATTCCACGCGTTACTACCATGTGGTGAGCACCCTTGACCAGGAGACAGCCGCCCAGGTTGCGGATTTCATACAGTCACCCCCGGAAGAAGGCAAATATGAAGCATTCAAGGCGCTGCTCATTGGGACCTTTGGCCTCTCACGGCGTGAGCGGGGTGCCTGCCTGCTTCACCTGGACGGTTTGGGAGACAGAATGCCATCAGCATTGATGAACAAGATGCTGTCCCTGGCTGACGGACACAAGCCCTGCCTCATGTTCAAGCAAGCATTCCTAGAGCGAATGTCTGAGGACATACATCTGCTGCTGGCCGACACAGATTTCAGCGACCCCTGGAAGGTGGCGGCCCGGGCAGACGTGCTGTGGAAAGCCAAGAGGGAGAGCGTGGTGTCCGTCCGTGAGATTACCAGACCACACACCCAACAGCAGACCAGACCAGGCCTGGCAGCGGGGCGCACACAACACAGAGGCAGGAGTGAGGAGGCCAGTGAACAGTGGTGTTTCTACCACCAGCGGCGGGGCACAAAAGCCCGCCGTTGTCGCCCGCCCTGCAAGGGCCAGGGCCAGCTGCCGCTAATGACTATGGCGGCTGGCCACCAGGACAGCCTCTTGTACGTCTGGGACATACAGTCGGGACGCCGCTTCTTGGTCGACACCTGAGCGGAGATCAGCGTCTTGCCCCCGACGGGGTACGGCACCCACAACAGGAAGCCAGGACCCACCCTGAGGGCCACAAACGGCAGCACGATATGGACCTACGGCCCCCGCACAGTGCAGCTGCAGTTCGGCGCCAGCCGGTTCACGTGGGACTTCACACTGGCCGCGGTGGCCCAACCACTCCTGGGGGCGGATTTCTTGCGAGCTCACAGCCTGCTGGTCGACTTGCAAGGGAAAAGACTGGTACATGCCGAGACTTTCCAGACGTTCTCCCTGGATGAAGCCAAGTTGCCGGCCCCACACCTGGACTCCATCACGCTGTCGGACAACGAATTCACCAGAATCTTGGCGGACTTTCCATCGATTCTGGCACCGCAGTTCACGGCAGCCATGCCCAGACATGGGGTACAGCACCACATTCCGACCCAGGGTCCACCCCTCCACGCCCGCGCATGAAGGCTCCCCCCAGAAAAGCTCCGCCTTGCAAAGGAGGAGTTCAAGAGGATGGAGGAATTGGGGATCGTACGGACGTCTGTCAGTCCATGGTCCTCCCCCCTGCACATGGTGCCAAAAGCAGCCGGGGGTTGGAGACCATGCGGCGACTACTGCAGACTGAACGAGGCTACCACTCCAGACCGCTACCCCTTGCCACACATACAGGACTTTGCAGCAAAACTGCACGAATCAAGAATCTTTTCCAAAGTAGACCTCGTCCAGGGATACCATCAAATCACAGTGCACCCTGAAGACATCCCCAAAACAGCACTCATCACCCCGTTCGGCCTGTTCGAGTTCCTCCGAATGCCGTTCAGCCTGAAGAATGCCACACAGACGTTCCAGCGGCTAATGGATGTGGTGGGACGTGACCTGGACTTTGCGTTCATCTATTTGGATGACATCCTTTTAGCCAGCAGTTGTCGTCAGGAGCATCTGTCCCACCTCCACCAGCTCTACTCCCGCCTGAGTGATTTCGGCCTCACGATCAACACGGCCAAATGCCAGTTTGGTCTCGATACCATCGACTTCCTGGGCCACAGGATTACCAAAGACGGGGCAACACCTCTGCCCGCCAAGGTAGACGCGATCCGCCACTTTGCTCGGTCAAAGGCCTGCAGGAGTTCGTTGGTATGGTGAACTTCTACCACCGTTTCCTCCCCTCAGCAGCCCGTATCATGAGCCCTTTGTACACCCTGATGTCGGGTAAAGGCAAGGACATTACTTGGGACAAGGAGGCCAAGGAAGCCTTGGCAGATGCCGCGATGCTGGTGCACCCCAGAACGGATGTTCCAACCGCCCTCACGGTGGATGCATCTGACACAGCAGTCGGTGAGGTGCTGGAGCAGCTCATCGAGGGGCGCTGGCAACTCCTGGCATTCTTCAGCAAGCACCTACGACCACCCAAACTCAAGTACAGTGCTTTCGACCGGGAGCTGTTGGCACTGTATCTGGCAATCCGGCATTTCAGGTACTTCTTAGAAGGCAGGCCGTTCGCCGTGTTCACGGACCACAAACTGTTGACCTTCGTGTTCACGAAGGTGTCCGATCCCTGGTCGGCTCGCTAGCAACGACATCTGTCCTAAATCTCCAAGTACACGATGGACATCCAGCATGTCTCAGGAAAGGACAAAGTCGTGGCGGATGCACTCTCCAGACCAGCTGTCCAGGCCCTGTCCCTGGGGGTGGACTATGCAGCACTGGCGGAGGTGCAGCAGGCAGACGACGAGATGCCCAGCTACAGGACCGCAGTCTCGGGTTTGCAGCTGCAGGGCTTTCTCATAGGCCCAGGTGATAGAACCCTCCTGTGCGACGTGGCTACTGGCCAACCTCGCCCCATCGTCCCAGCAGCCTGGAGGCAGCGAGTTTTCAACTCCATACACGGTTTGGAGCACCCATCTATCAGGACAATCGTCCGACTGGTCTCCAGCAAGTTCCTGTGTCACGGACTTCGCAAGCAGGTCAGTGAATGGGCGAGAACGTGCGCGCAGTGCCAAACAGCCAAGGTGCAGCGGCACACTAAAGCCCCGCTGCAGCAGTTCGAACCCACCCACCGGAGGTTCGACCACATTCATGTGGATATCGTGGGCCCTCTACCAGTGTCCCGAAGAGCGCGGTACCTCCTACTTATGGTAGACCGGTTCACGAGGTGGCCAGAGGCGGTCCCGCTCACCGACACATCTGCCGATTCCTGCGCCTGAGCACTGATTGCAACCTGGGTAGCACGCTTTGGGGTACCGGCCCACATTACCTCCGACAGAGGCGCCCAGTTCACCTCCAGCCTGTGGTCGGCTGTGGTCAGTCTGTTGGGAACGCAGCTGCACCACACAACTGCCTACCACCCACAGTCGATCGGACTGGTGGAACGCTTCCACTGTCACTTGAAGTCGGCTCTCATGGCCTGCCTGAGAGGACCTAACTGGGTGGATGAGCTTCCCTGGGTCCTGCGTGGAATTCGTACAGCGCCCAAAGAGGATCTGCATGCCTCGTCGGCCGAGTTGGTGTACGGCGCGCCCCTGGCCATCCCGGGAGAGTTCATACCAGCCCCAGGGGGGCAAGAGGAAGAACCCGCAGCAGTCCTGGACAGGCTACGCCAAAGGCTCGGCAATCTGGCCCCCGTACCAACTTCACAGCACGGATGGACCCCGACCCATGTACCCAAAGACCTGCAGAACTGTAAGTTTGTGTTTGTACGAAGGGGCGGACACCGAGCACCGCTACAGCTGCCGTACGAAGGGCCATTCAAGGTGATCAACAACAACGGGTCCATGTACATTCTGGACTTAGGGGGGAGAGAGGAGGTTTTCATGGTGGACCGACTCAAACCAGCCCATGTGGCAGACCTCCCAAACAGAGGCTGATCCAGACTGTGGACATTGGGGGGGTGTATCGCCGGTTCTGGGGGGGGAGGGTTATGTGGCGACCCACTTTCTGTGCAGGCGAACTGGGTCACAAATAGCCAGCGCGCGGGGGGAGACTTTGGTAATGCACCTCTGATGTCATTTCCACCCGGAGAGGGCGGGCAGTAGTGATTTAAATGCCAGCACCGTGAAGTTTGAATAAACTAGTCTCGAAACGACTTACCGACTGCGTGTCATTATTTCAGTGCTGTGTGTAGCACATCGCTACAATATAAATGATTTTCCAATGGTGAGAGTAAAAGTAAATTTGCATTACTGATGCAAGGTCTTTGACTGGAAATATTAACTGTTTTATTTCCACGGATACTGCCTGAGTGAGTGGATGGAATTTCAAGTAACTTATCACCAAGAGTTAAACTTTTTTGTAACTTTTTCTATTGCCTCTTCAATCTCTCCTCTAATCTTATCTTTCCTACCCTCAGCTTAATTTTCTTTCTGTAAATTATTTCACACTGAATGAAACATTCTAATTTAGAAGTCCTGGTTCATACTCTGCTATCTCAAAGAGGTTTCTGCAACTTACTGAAATATCATTACTGTTCTTTGTCCTACCTATGTTCTGATGTTCTGATATGAGAGGAAAAAATAATTATTCTAAAGGTTTCAAGTATGAGGAATTTCAGTAACAAGATTAGATTGAAGAGCTTAATGGTAAAGAAAGTTAAACAGAGCTTTGATAGAGGTGTACAGCTCATCATGAGCTGCTGACATAGATTCAAAATAATACATAGAGATATGACAACAAAAGCTTTTAACCAGATAGGGGTTAAAGCTAAAAGCTTGTAGAAAGAGAGTCAGAATTTTCAGAAGAGAATTGGATGTATAGTATATTTTAGGAAAGAATAATTTGCAGGACAATAGAAGAGTTTTGGGAAGAGCAGGAAAATGCAACAGGCTGTATAGTTCGAAAGTGGAATTAATGTGCCAAGTGGCCTCCTACCATGCCAGACCAAATTTATTGTTCTATGATTTAACTTTCTTGTGGGAAGTCTGGATTTTCTTTTTAAAATACTCAACAGTACACATCATGTTAAACAAAAAAAAATTAAATCCTACTTCACCCAGTATGAAACAAAATGAAACTTCGTCCAGTAAAATAGACAAGAAAGAGAGGAGTGATTTGGTACTCTATTGGAATGTATTCCATGATAAGGTAGAGAGGCATATTTATGAATAATAGAGATAGATATGTTGGCATAGAAAAAAGATGTTATTTTTATATGGCACTTTACAGGACCTTTGGGGAGAAATTTGTCCTTATTTTGACATGCAGCTATTGCTATTATATGGAGAAATGCAGTTGCTGATTGGTATAAACAATTAAGTAACAGGATTGGTAATGTTAACCAAGAATTAACAACATGAATCTCAATGCTTATGGGATTTTTTAAGTTCCCCCTAATGTGGCAGATAGGACATAATTTACTTTATTCAAATACTAGTAATAATGAGTAGGAGTATCATATAAATTTAACCATTCAAAAGCAATTTATGTCCTTACAATGGGAACACAGTTTAAAATGTACCCAAGTCTGTTTATTCCACTAATATATTGTTTTCCCAAGAAATTAAGATGAATGGGTTAATGTTCTGGAAAATTAAGTGGGGCAAAATTGACCTAACAGAGTTAACATAATTTTGCATGAAATGTTCTGTGAAACACTATATACAAGTCAGAACTTTTTGGGAAATATTGGCAGTTGTACATCAAACTGCAGGTGATGAAGTTCAGGACTCTCACAGAAATACAGGCAGTCTCAAAGTTTCTGTTCCCAAGAATTGTTTGTAACCTCAAATTTCAAAGTAAATTTATTATCAAATTACATATACTATATTGAGCAACACACACAAAATGCTGGTGGAACTCAGCAGGCCAGGCAGCATATATAGGAAGAAGCACTGTCGATGTTTCGGGCCAAGACCCTTCATCAGGACACAATATTATATTGTATACCATATTGAGAATCATTTTCTTGCAGGCATTCACAGTAGAACAAAGAAATAAAATAGAATTAATTAAAAAAACTACACACAAAGACCGAAAATCAATGTGCAAAGGAACTGCAAATACAAACAAATAAATCATACTGAGAACTTTTAAAGTGAGTCTATAGGTTGTAGAATCAGTTTGGAGTTGAGATGAGTGAAGTTGTCCACGCTGGTTTGGGAGTCTGATGGGTAAAGGGCAATAGTTATTCTTGTACCTGGTGGTATGGGATCTAAGGCTTCTGCATCTCCTTCCCAATGGCCACAGAGAGAAGAGTGCGTGGCTTGATGGTGGGGTTCTTTGATAGTGAATACTTCCTTCTTGTGGCAGTGCTCCTCATAGATATGCTCAGTGGTGGGGAGGGCTGTGACTGTGCTGGACTGGTCTGTATCCACCACTTTTTGTATTCTTTTCCACATCATGCAATCACTCACTGTGTATCTATAGAAGTTAGTCAAAATTTTAGATGAGATGCTGAATCTGCAGGTACTTCTAAGAAAACAGAGGTGCCTAAACTGTATGTTGGTCAGAAATGAATAGAAACCATGTGTGGGAAAGGAAACAGCTCTGATGAGAGGATGAGTGCAATGCCATTAACTTCACTGACTCAGTGCGCTTGTGAGTGAGAATGTTCAGTTCTCCTAGCTCTGCTCAGCTTGACTCAGCCCCAAATGTGGTGGCTCATTGGGATGGGATGGGATGGGTGGTGAGAAGTTTTAGTGGGGAGAGGACACACAAAGACATGTTCCTTCTCACCCATCAGAAGATCCCTGCTGCTTTGCATCAGAATCAGTTTTAATATCACTAGTATATCCTGATATACAGCTAGAAAATCCATTCTCATCGATCCCACCAGTGCCCTGAACTGTCATTCATACATATGAGGTATTAATAAGTCAGGCATATGTAAGTCAGGCGGACCTGTATGGAAATCCCTAAATGTTGGCCAGTCAAAAATAATAGGAAGTAGTGTCAAATCTGATGCCAGGAAATGAAATGATGGAACAGGTGTTCCCTACCTTTTATATGCACTGGACCTCTACCATTAACTAAGGGATCCATGGACCCCAGTTTGGGAAGCACTGGTCAAGAAAGGGATAATCTCATTAACAATGACCACAGCATAATTCGATTCAGAATGTTTATGCAACATACAGTAATTATAACAATTGGGTAAAATATGAAAGACTAACATGCTCATCTGGAAACTACTAATTTCTCAGCATATTTATGAAATGTTTCAATGTTCAATTTAATGTTACCTGTTGTTTCAGTGATATTTGGACCAAGCATAGACAGAAAGGAAAATAAATTGCAGGAGATAGTAGTAATGGGACAGTGTAATTCATCCTGGAAAAAAACTGGGGCAAACATATCATATTCCTCTGAAAAAACTAAAATGTTCAAATTTATGTATCCAGAATTACAAAGATTTAAAATTTAGGAAGTTAATATCTATGAGAAAATGTTTATAAAATACATAATATATAATGGAAATGGAGCTTGTAGAAATAATTGAAAAAGAGGGAGACGTGCTGAAGACCACGTTCCCCCGGGAAGCAGAATAAAGCGACTCTTTGACTATTGTCTTATGAAGACCACGTGTAAAGCCCTCGGGCAAAGTGGGCTGGTCGCTCAACAAGACAAAAGCCTCGGACATAGCCATTGTCTTGGGAGACACCTTTGTGGGATAAGGAACTGGCCTACGTGCAAAATCTCAGGGCAATGTGAGATGGGTGATGGGGGAAGGATTGCCTTGCCCCCCCCCCCACCCTGATGGACATCTACAACCCTGCCAGTCCAGATAAAAGGTGGGCTGCCGAGGCGGGGCGCCAGACGCACAAGACGCACTTGAGATCCTGTGACAGCGTTTAGAGAGCGACAGCCGGTGGTGGGGTTCGTGTGCGTCTTTTCCTTGCCTGGGATTGGTGACCCCACAACGGAAGAACGGCTTAGCTACAGGGGAGGCCACAGATGAGCGTTCATTCCCCCAACGAGGCTCCGACAAACCGAACTCCTCCAGGTTGGAAAACCTGTCGGGTAACTCTTTCATCCCCCTCTCTCTCTCTGTCTAACAAAAGTGCACCAACACGACACCACAACGACGGCAGCTGGTGGAACTGCAGTGACCGCAAAAAGACTTTTAAATATCCAGTAAACAATATATATCTACATTACCCCTAGACAACGATAGAGCTTATTTCTGATTGATTATTGCTATACCTGTGCTTTAGATTGAGTTGTGATGACGTATATGATCTGAATGTTTTGTATTAACCATATGTTTGTGCCCCTTTATAAATAAAAACGTTTGAAAATAGTAGCATCAGACTTCGGTACATCCATCTATCTTTGCTGGAAATTTACCCGGTTACTGGGGAACGTAACAGTACTTAGCCCAGTGTTCTACTCTCTCTATACCTATGTCTGTGTGGCTAGGCATAGCTCAAACACATTTGTAAATTTGCTGATGATACAACCATTATTGGTAGAAACTCAGGTGATGATGAGAGGGCATACAGGAGTGAGATATGTCAACTAGTGGTATGGTGCCACAGCAGCAACTTTGCACTCAATGTCAGTAAGACAAAAGAGCTGATTGTAGACTTCAGGAAGGGTAAGACGAAAGAACACATACCAATCCTCACAGAGGGATCAGAAGTGGAGAGAGTGAGCAGTTTCAAGTTCCTGGGTGTCAAGATCTCTGAGGATCTAACCTGGTCCCAACATATCGATGCAGTTATAAAGAAGGCAAGACAGCTGCTATATTTTATTAGGAGTATGAAGAGATTTGGCGTGTCAACAAATACACTCAAAATCTTCTATAGTTGTACCGTGGAGAGCATTCTGACAGGCTGCATCGCTGTCTGTTATCAGCAGTGGGGGGGGGGGGGGGGAAGAGAGCTACTGTACAGGACTGAAATAAGCTGTAGAGGGTTGTAAATTTAATCAGCTCCATTTTGGATACTAGCCTACAAATTATCTTCAAGGAGTAGTGTCTCAAAAAGGCAGCGTCCATTACTAAGGACATCCTGCACCCAGGGCATGCCATTTTCCTCACTGTTACCATCAGGTAAGAGGTACAGAAGCCTGAGGGCACGCACTCAGCAATTCAAGAACAGCTTCTTCCCCTCTGCCATCCAATTCCTAAATGGACATTGAACCCGTGAACACTACCTCACTTTTTAAATATATATTTTGCTTTTGCACAATTTTTAATCTGTTCAATATATTTTGTTTTTTCTTCTATATTATGTATTGCATTGAACTGCTGCAAATTAACAAATTTCACAACACATACCGGTGATTATAAACCCAGTTCTGATTCTGTTTACCAGATGAGGTTTCAGGGTACTTGGAAACTGATGATAAAATAGGTCTTTTAAGAGACTCCTAGAAAGGTACATGGAGCTTAAAAAAATAGAGGGCTATGGGTTACCCTAGGTGATTTCTAAAGTAAGTACATGTTCGACACAGCATTGTGGGCTGAAGGGCCTGTATTATGCTGTAGGTTTTCTATGTTTCTAAGTCAAAGTCAGCATGGTTTCTGTCAAGGGAAACCTTGCCTGACAAATCTGTTTGAGTTCTTTGAGAAAGTAACTAGCTTACTCCTGCAAGACTCCCAGGAGGTTCATTTACAGATTGAGTACGTGGTAAAGAAAGCAAATGCAATGTTGGCATTTATTTCAAGGGGAATCGAATATAAAAACAAGAAGATAATGCTGAGCCTTTATATGACACTAGTCAGGCTGTACTTGGAGTACTGTCAACAGTTTTGGGCCCCATATCTCAGAAAGGATGTGTTGTCATTGAAGAGAGTCCAAAGGAGATGCACAAGGATGATTCTGGGAAAGAAGGGGTTAACACATGAGCATTTGGCAGCTTTGGGCCTGTACTCATTGAAATTTAGTAGAATGTGCAGGAATCTCATAGAAACCTAACCGAATGTTGAAAGGACTAGATAGGATGGATGTGGAGAGGATGTTTCTTATGGTGGGGGTACCCAGAACTGGAGGGCACAGCTTCAAAATTGAAATTTTGAAATTTTCAAATTCAAAATTCAAAATGACCTTTCAGAACATAAGTAAGGAGAAATATTTTTTTAGCCAGAGAGTGGTGAATCTGTGGAATGCTCTGCCACAGATTGCAGTGGAGGCTAAGTCCATTGGTATATTTAAGGCAGGAGTTGATTGTTTCCTGATTGGTCAGGGCATCAAAGGATATAGTAAGAAGCATATGGGGTTGAATGGAATCCAGGAATGACTCAATGGGCTGAATGAACTAATTCTGCTCCTATGTCTTACCTGGATGGTGTGAATGTGTAGCCATCACTGTATCATATTATGGTAATTCAGAGAGAATTCAGGGAGTTAGGTAGAAAGCTGAAAAGCAGGACCTCCAGATTACTGGGGTAGTAATCTCAGGATTGCTGCCTGTGCCACATGCTAGCATGATTAGGCATATTAATGTGTGGCTGAGAGACTGGTGTAGTGGGCAGGACTTCAGATTCCTGGATCACTGGGGCCTCTTCTGGGGGAGGTACGACCTGTACAAAAAGGACGGGTTACACCTGAACCCAAAGGGGTCCAATATCTTAGTGGGAACATTTAATAGAGCTGTTAGGGAGGATATAAACTAATTTGGCAGGGGGATGGGAACTGGAGTGACAGGGTTGAGGAGGGGAAAACAGAAATAAATCAAAGATAGAGTACAACAGAGATTATAGAAAAAACAGGCAAGAGATGAGGTTTAATCACAGCCGGTGGCATGAGCTACAGGGCAATAGAGGCATGGTGCAGGTAAAACAGAAAGCAATAAATACTGGACTGAAAGTGTTGTATTTAGATGCATGCAGCATAAAGAATAAAATGGATGATCTTGAAATTCAGCAAATATGATATTGTGGACATCTCTGAAACTTAGCTATAGGATAGCTGCCATTGGGAGCTGAACGTCCAAGGATATATGATGTATTGGAAAGATAGGTTAGTAGGCAGAGGGCGTGGTGTGGCTCTGTGTATAAGAAATAACATTAAATCATTAGAAAGAGATGACATAGAATTGGAAAATGCAGAGTCTCTATGGGTTGAGTTAAGAAATGGCAAGGGTAAAAGGACCCTAATGGCAGTTGTATACAGGCCTCCAAACAGCAGCTGGGATGTGGATTACAAATTACAGCAGGAGATAGGAAAGGCATGTAAGAAGGGTAATGTCATGATAATTGTTGGGGATTTTAACATGAAAGTGGATTGGGAAAACCAGTACTGGACCTCAAGAGAGATAATTTGTAGAATGTCTAAGGGATGGCTTTTTAGAACAGCTTGTTGTTGAGCCCACTAGGGGATTGGCTGTGCTGGATTGGGTGTTGTGCAATGATCTGGAGATTGTTTGGTGAGGGACCGCAACTTTAAATTCCTCTGTGTTATCATTTCAGAGGACCCGTCCTGGGCCCAGCACTAAAGTGCCATTACAAAGAAATCATGGCAGCACCTCTACTTCCTTAGAAGTTTGCAAAGATGTGGCATGGCATCAAAAACTTTGACAAAATTCTACAGATGTGTGGTGGAACATATATTGGCTGCATCACAGCTTGGTATGGAAATACCAACGCCCTTGAATGGAAAACCCTACAAAAATTAGTGGATATGAACAGTTCACGACGAGTAAAGCCCTTCCCACCATTGAGCATTGTAGGAAGGCAACACCTAGGAGTTTAAGGTTAAGAAACCCTGAGGGAACAGAGATTACAATATGATTGAGTTCACATTGAAATCTGAGAGGGAAAAAAGAAAATCCAATCTGTCGGTATTTCTGTGGAATAAAGGAAATTTCAATGGCATGAAGGGGGAGCTGACCGAAGTTGACTGGAAAAGGACATTTGCAGGAAGGACAGCAGAGCAGCAATGGCTGGAGTTTCTGCAAAAAATGAAGGAAGTGCAAGAAAGATATATTCCAAATAAGAAGAAATTTTCAGAGGGAAGAAGGACACTACCATGGCTGACAAGTGAAGTCAGAGCCAAAGTAAAAGCAAAAGAGAGGGCATAGAAGAAAGCCAGAGCTAGTGGGAAGATAGAGGCTTGGGAAGCTTTTAAAAACTTTCAGCAGGAAACTAAGGAGGTCATTCGGAAGGAAAAGATGAATTCTGAAAGGAAGCTGGCAACAAATGTCAAAGAAGACACATAAAGCTTTTTTAAGTATATAAAGGGTAAAAGAGAGTCGTGGGTGCAGACAGACAGACAGACATACTTTATTGATCCCGAGGGAAATTGGGTTTCGTAACAGTCGCACCAACCAAGAATAGTGTAGTGTACGTATCAGACCAATACAAAATGACGCTGGAAATATTGCAATGAGAGATGCAGAGTTGGCAGAGGAACTGAATGTGTATCTTGCATCAATCTTCACAATGGAAGGCATCTACAGTACACCAGACACTTAAGGGATGTGAAGTTTGTGCAGTGAAAATTATGACTGAGAAGGTGCTCAGGAAGCTTAATGGTCTGAAGGTGGATAAATCTCCTGGACCTGATGGAATACACCCTTGGGTTCTGAAGGAAGTAGCTGGAGAGATTATGGAGGCATTAACGATGATCTTTCAAGAATCAATATATTCTGGATTTGTACCGGATGACTGGAAAATTGCAAATGTCTCTCCGCTATTTAAGAAGGGGGCAAGGAAGCAAAAAGGAAATTATAGACCTGTTAGCTTGACATCGGTGGTTGGGAATTTGTTGGAGTCGATTGTCAAGGATGAGGTTATGGAGTACTTGGAGGCATATCACAAGATAGGCAGAACTCAGCATGGTTTCCTTACAGGAAAATCCTGTCTGACAAACCTATTGCAATTTTTTGAGGAAATTACAAGTAGGCTAGACAAGGGAGATGCAGTGGATGTTATGTATTTGGATTTTCAGAAGGCCTTTGACGAGGTGCCACACTTGAGGCTGCTTAGCAAGATAAGAGCCCATGGAATTACAGGGAAGTACTGGCATGGGTGGAGCAGTGGTTGGTTAGCAGGAAACAGAGAGTGAGAATAAAGGTCTTTTCTGGCTGGCTACCGGTTACCAGTGGAGTTCTACAGGGATTGGTGTTGGGACTGCTGCTTTTTACAATTTATGTCAATGATTTGGACTATGGTATTAATAGATTTGTGGCTAAATTTGCCAATGATACAAAGATAGGTGGAAGAGCGGGTAGTGTTGAGAAAACAGAGAGACTTAGATAGATTAGGGGAGTGGGCAAAGAAGTGGCAAATGAAATACAATGTTGGAAAGTGTATAATCATGCACTTTGGTGGGAGAAATAAACGGGCAAACTATTATTTAGATGGGGACAGAATTCAAAATGCAGAGATGTAAATGGACTTGGGAATCCTTGTGCAAGATACCCTAAAGGTTAACCTGCAGGTTGAGTCGGTTGTGAAGAAGGTGAATGCAATGTTGGCATTCATTTCTAGAGGTATAGAATATAAGATCAAGGTTGAGACATTGAGGCTCTATAAGGCACTCGTGAGACCACACTTGGATTATTGTGTGCAGTTTTGGGCTCCTTATTTTAAAAAGGGTATACTGACATTGGAGTGGGTTAAAAGAAGATTCACAAGAATGATTCCACAAATGAAAGGGCTACCGTATGAGGAACCTCTGGCAGCTCTTGGGCTGTATTCTCTGGAGTTCAGGAGAATGAGGGAGGGATCTCATAGAAACATTCCGAATGTTAAAAAGCTGAACAGGTTAGATATGGCAAAGTTATTTCCCATGGTAGGGGATTCTAGGACAAGAGGGCACAACTTCAGGATGTAGGACATCCATTTAGAACTGAGATGTGGAAAAATTATTTTAGTCAGAGGGTGGTAAATCTGTGGAATTTGTTGCCATGAGCGGCTGTGGAGGCCAAGTCATTGGGTGTATTTAAGGCAGAGATAGATAGGTTTTTGATTAGCCAGGGCATCTAAGGGGATGGGGAGAAGGCAAGGGAATGGGGAGGACTGGAAGAATTGGATCAGCCCATGATTTAATAGTGGAGCAGTCTTGATGGACCAAGTGGCCTATATCTTATGTTCTCATTCTTGCACTGCCATCTTATCAGTGTGAACTTGTAAATCTTGTAATCTCTGACTTGTAAATCTGATACATCTTATTTTTAAGGTAACTTTTTATTCTTTCTTATTTCTAATATTTGTGTATCTGTGCACTTTTAATGCTACTGTGGCCCTGTAATTTCCTTTGGGATCAATGCAATATCCTACTAACCACACACAGTTTGTGCTGTAACCATATTAATAGGATATTGAAATTTCACCAATGGTAATTGCACAATTTATAACCTTACCAAGTATCTACTAAGCTGATTATGTGAGTTAGAGCTAGCTCATGCTGCTTCAACTAGCCTGCAACTCTTAAAGGAAAGATGCATTGCAGCTGGGACCAAGTAATGCTTTTCAGTTCTCCAGAGAAAATGGCCCTACATTCTCAGGGAGTTCCCATTGTATTTCTTGGATTTACTGTGTTTGTCAGCAAGAAAATGAATGTCAGCATTGTATATGGTGACATATTTATACTTTGACAATAAATTTATTTTGAATTTTGAACTTATCCATTGTTATTCTTACAGTATTCACACAAACTATTCAGACGGTGGACCATTATTTGACTTTGAGTATCAAAAATGGGTTTTAATTCCCTTGTGGTTATTGACTATATAATGTACATGACCATACGCATTCCTATACTGTATTCCATCTACCACTTCTCATAATCTGTTTAAGGCCTTCTGTAGTCTATGTTTCCTCAACACAATCAACCTTTTACCTATCTTTGCATTGTTTGCAAATCTAGCTACAAGGCAATCAATTCCGTCATCTAAAGAAGTGTTCCCAACACTGACCCCTGCGGAACATCATTAAACACTGGCAGCCGTCCCCTCTTTACTCCTGCCCTTTGCCTCCTGCCAGGTAGCCAATAATCTATCCATGCTAGAATCTTTCTTGTTAGCAGCCTCATGTGCAGCACCTAATCAAAGGCCTTCTGAAAATGCAAGTAAACAACATTCACTGTCTCTTCTTTGTTTATCCTGCCTTTTTTAAAGCTGTCTGCATTGCTTCCACCACTATGGCAGGACAATCTTATACCCCTGCAGAGTATACAATTCCCTTCCAAAAAAAAACATTGGATACACTCAGCAGGTCAATTCCTGTTTTTTTAATATCTTTTCAATCAACCCTTTCAATCATGGATTTTAACTTCCTTTTCACTGTTGACCATTCACAGCATTCACAAATCTAAACAGTAAGGTCCTTCTCCAAGGGAGCACATTTGCACTTTTTAAAGGACTGATGAAGTCTTTTGAACAGTTCCTCAGCTATTGGAGGAACTTCCTCCTCTGTGATCATTGCAATTAGATGGTCATCCTATTTCTGGATACTGGCAGCATCCTATCCATAGTCACCCAAAATATAACTGGTGATGATTTCAACATACAAGGTGACTTGATTTATCACGACAACTTTCTTTATCGATATTAAACTGTATTCCAGTTCAATCTCATGAAGACTTTTACCTTTGCCTATTCAGCGTACACATCTTCATGCATAAGTAGTGCGTATTGTTCTTCAATCACCACTAGATCAGTGATGAGCATCACCCAGTCACTCTGTGGCACTTTCACAAATATTCTATGTCACTTGTATTTAACTTTTCTTTTGCCTGGGCTTTCAGTACATATGATACTGCTCTAGGCTTACAATAAATCAGTTTGATATAAGACCATAAGATATAGGAGCAGAATAAGCCCATTTGGCCCATTGAGTCTGCTCTGGCATTTCACCATGGCTGATCCAATTTTCCACACAGCCCCAATCTCCTGCTTTCTTCCCATATCCCTTCGTGCCCTGACCAGTCAAAAATTCTACAGATTCACCATTTACTAGCTAAAAGAAATTAATCTTTATCTCCGTTCTAAAAGGACGCCCCTCTTTCCTGAGACTGTGGCCTCTGGTTTTAGATCCTCCCACGATAGGAAACATCCTCTCCACATCCACTCTATCACAGTCTTTCACCATTCGATAGGTTTCAATTTGGTCATCCCTTATTCTAGTGAATACAGGTCCAGAGCCATTAAGCATTCTTCATATGACAAGCCATTTTCGTGAATCTCTTTTAGAAACATAGAAAACCTACAGTACAATACAGGCCCTTTGGCCCACAAAGAAGTGCCAAACATGTACTTACATTATAAATTACCCAGGCTTACCCATAGCCCTCTATTTTTCTAAGCTCCATGTACCTATCCAAGAGTCTCTTAAAAAACCTTATCGTATCCACCTCCACCACCATCACTGGCAGCCCATTACACACACTCACCACTCTCTGCATAAAAAAACTTACCCCTGACATCTCCTCTGTACCTAATTCCAAGCACCTTAAAACTGTATCCTCTTTTGTTAGTCATTTCAGCCCTGGGAAAAAGCCTCTGACTATCCACACAATCAATGCCTCTCAACATCTTATACACCTCTATCAGGACACCTCTCATCCTCTGTCACTCCAAGGAGAAAAGGCCGAGTTCACTCAACCTATTCTCATAAGGCATGCTTCTCACTCCAGGCAACATCCTTGTAAATCTCCTCTGCACCCTTTCTTTGGTTTCTACATCCAGTTTGAACCCTCTCCAGTTTCAGCACATCCTTTCTAAGATAAGGGACTCAAAACCACTCACAATACTCCAAGTGAGGCCCCATCAGTGCTTTCTAAAGTCTCAATATTACATCCTTGCTTTTATATTCTAGTCCTCTAGAAATGAATGCTAACATTGCATTTGCCTTCCTCACCACAGACTCAACTTGCTAATTAACCTTGCACAAGCACTCCCAAGTCATTTTGTACCTCAGTTTTTTGTATTTTCTCTCCTTTTAGAAAGTAAACTTTCATTTCTTCTACCAAAGTGCATGACCATACACTTCCCAACACTGCATTCCATCTGCCACTTCTTTGCCTATTCTCCTAATCTTTCTAAGTCCTTCTCTAGCCTTCTTACTTCCTCAAAACTACTTGCCTCTCCACCTATCTTCATATTGTCTGCAAACTTTGCAACAAAGCCATCAATTCCATCATTCAAATCATATAACATAAAAATAATTGGTCCCAACATAGACCCCTGTGGAACACCACTAGTCACTGGCAGCCAACCCAAAAGAGCTCCCTTTATTCCCACTCTTTGCCTCCTGTCAATTACCCACTGCTTTGCCCATGTTAGAATATTTTTTGTGATATCATAGGCTCATAGCTTATTAAGTGTTCACCTAGCGGAGAATCTCACCTTGTCCCTCAACACCAGCTCCATGGCAAAGAAAGCCCAGCAGCGTCTCTACTTTCTGCGAAGGCCTAGGAAAGTCCATCTCCCACCTCCCCATCCTTATCACATTCTACAGGGGTTGAGGGGTTGTATTGAGAGCATCCTGAGCAGCTGCATCACTGCCTGGTTCGGAAATTGCACCATCTCGGATCGCAAGACCCTGCAGCTGAGAAGCTGAGGTCAGCTGAGAAGATCATCGGGGTCTCTCTTCCTGCCATTACGGACATTTACATTACACGCTGCATCCGCAAAGCAAACAGCATTATGAAGGACCCCATGCACCCCTCATACAAACTCTTCTCCTTTCTGCCGTCTGGGAAAAAGCACCCAAGCATTCGGGCTCTCAGGCCCAGACTATGTAACAGTTTCTTCCCCCAAGCATATAGACTCCTCAATACCCAGAGCCTGGACTGACCCCTTACTACCCTATTGTCTTGTTTATTATTTATACAGGATATAAATACAGGACTTTGTGATATGGTGCAACTCAAACTACCTGCGTCTCAATATCACCAAGACCAAGGAGATGGTGGTGGACTTTAGGAGATCTAGGCCTCATATGGAGCCAGTGATCATTAATGGAAAATGTGTGGAGCAGGTTAAGACCTACAAGTATCTGGGAGTACAGTTAGACGAGAAGCTAGACTGGACTGCCAACACAGATGCCTTGTGCAGGAAGGCACAGAGTCGACTGTACTTCCTTAGAAGGTTGGCGTCATTCAATGTCTGTAGTGAGATGCTGAAGATGTTCTATAGGTCAGTTGTGGAGAGCGCCCTCTTCTTTGTGGTGGCGTGTTGGGGAGGAAGCATTAAGAAGAGGGACGCCTCACGTCTTAATAAGCTGGTAAGGAAGGCGGGCTCTGTCGTGGGCAAAGTACTGGAGAGTTTAACATCGGTAGCTGAGCGAAGGGCACTGAGTAGGCTACGGTCAATTATGGAAAACTCTGAACATCCTCTACATAGCACCATCCAGAGACAGAGAAGCAGTTTCAGCGACAGGTTACTATCGATGCAATGCTCCTCAGACAGGATGAAGAGGTCAATACTCCCCAATGCCATTAGGCTTTACAATTCTACCGCCAGGACTTAAGAACTTTTTAAAAGCTATTATTAATGCTTTTTGAGATAGTGGTTTAGATGCATATCATATTTTTTACTGAGTTAAGTATTGTATGTAATTAGTTTTGCTACAACAAGTGTATGGGACATTGGAAAAAAGTTGAATTTCCCCATGGGGATGAATAAAGTATCTATCTATCTATCTATCTATCTATCTATCTATTGTAATGCCTGCACTGTTTTGTGCACTTTATGCAGTCCTGGGTAGGTCTGTAGTCTAGTGTAGTTTTTTTTCTGTGTTCTTTTTTTATGTAGTTCAGTCTAGATTTTGTACTGTGTCATATAACATCATGGTCCTGAAAAACGTTGTCTCATTTTTACTATGCACTGTACCAGCAGTTATGATCGAAATGACAATAAAAAGTGACTTGACTTGACTTGACTTGAAGAAGCCTCCAGTGTGGCACCTTGTCAAAGGTCTTCTGAAAGTCCAGATACACAATACCAACCAATTCTCCTTTCTTTATCCAGCTTGTTATTTCTTCAAAGAATTCCAACTGATTTGTCAGGCAAGATATTCCCTTGAGGAAACCATGCTGACTACAGCCTATTTCATCATGTGCCTCTGAGTACCTTGAGAGCTTATCCTTAATAATCAACTCCAACATCTTCCCAACCACTGAGGTCAGACTAACTAGCCTATAGTTTCCTTTCTTCAGCTTCTCTTCCTTCTTGAAGAGTAGAGTGACATTTCCAATTTTTCAGTCTTCTGCAACCATTCCAGAATCTAGTGATTCTTGGAAGATCATTACAAATGCCTCCACAATCTCTTCAGCCACCTCTTTCAGAACCATGGGGTGTACATGAGCTGGTCCAGATGACTTATCTACCTTAAGACCTTTCAGTTTCCCAAGAACCTTCTTTCTAGTCATGGTAACTTCACACACTTCATGACCCCGACACCATACTCCTAGTGTCTTTCACAGTGAAGACTGATGCAAAATACTCATTCAGTCTGTCCACCATATGAGCTTGAAGGTTCAATACATATGTATGAAAACCTTAAACATAATCTAATATTGTTCCAGAAACATCTTCCACTCTAAATATGTTTCAGCAATTGATCCCATAATCACTCAGGCAAAACAGCTGCTTCGTTCATTTAAGCAGCCACTGCAATTGAGCGCTGCCCTTTGCCCTTTGTAAAGAGACACAGATAAAACTGCCCGATATTCTTAGCATGTGGTCAAGGAATATACGTAGTTTTAATGTATTTCTTGCTAACACCACCTTTCTAAATGTATGGCCATTAACAACCCTTCCCATGATGTCTGTGCAGATCATCTCACCCTTGATGTCAAGGCAACAGTTAACTTAATGTGCCATCAAGAAGTACTCGTAAAACTAAAATTAATTGTCATCAAGGACTGCTTGGATGAGTACAGTTTCAACTCTAAAGTATCTCAAGATCATCTAGGATGAAGCAGTGCACTAGATTAGTTAATTGTGTACACCCCTAAACATACATTTTTTTCCCCACACTGCACACTGTGGATGTAGTCTGCACCATGTATAAGATGCATGGTGGTTACTTGTTATGACTTGTAGGATACTAAAAGTTTTTTTAAGTCTATAAAGAGTAAAAGACAGGTGAGAGTAGATATAGGACTGATAGAAAATGATGCCGGAGAAATTGTAATAGGAGATAAGGAGATGGCGGAGGAACTGAACAAGTATTTTGCATCAGTCTTCACTGAGGAAGACATCAGCAGTATGACACTCAAGGGTGTCAGGGAAGAGAAGTGTGCGCAGTCACAATTACGACAGAGGAAGTACTCAAGAAGCTGAATAGTCTAAGGGTAGATAAATCTCCCGGACCAGATGGAATGCACCCCTGTGTTCTGAAGGAAGTAGCTATGGAAACTGTGGAAGCATTAGCAATGATCTTTCAAAAGTGAATAGATTCTGGCATGGTTCCAGAGGACTGGAAGATTGCAAATGTCACTCCACTATTTAAGAAGGGGGCAAGGAAGCAAAAAGGAAATTATAGACCTGTTAGCCTGGCATCAGTGGTTGGGAAGTTGTTGGAGTCAATTGTCAAGGATGAGGTTACAGAGTACCTGGAGGCATATGACAAGATAGGCAGAACTCAGCATGGTTACCTTAAAGGAAAATCCTGCCTGACAAACCTATTGCATTTTTTGAGGAAATTACAAGTAGGCTAGACAAGGTGCCATACATGAGGCTGCTAAACAAGATAAGAGCCCATGGAATTACAGGAGAGTTACAAATGTGGATAGAGCGAGGAAACAGAGAGTGGGAATAAAGGGATCCCATTCTGGATGGCTGCCTGTAACCAGTGGTGTTCCACAGGGGTCCGGGTTGGAGCCACTTCTTTTTACGTTGTATATCAACAATTTGGATTATGGAATAGATGGCTTTGTGGCTAAGTTTGCTGATGATACAAAGATAGGTGGAGGGGCCGGTAGTGCTGAGGAAACAGAGAGTCTGCAGAGAGACTTGGATAGATTGGGAGAATGGGCAAAGAAGTGGCAAATGAAATACAATGTTGGAAAGTGTATGGTCATGCACTTTGGTAGAAGAAATAAACAGGCAGACTATTATTTAAATGGGAAGAGAGTTCAAAGTTCTGAGATGCAACAAGACTTGGGAGTCCTCGTGCAGGATACCCTTAAGGTTAACCTCCAAGTTGACTCGGTAGTGAAGAAGGTGAATGCAGTGTTGGCATTCATTTCTAGAGGAATAGAGTATAGGAGCACGGATGTGATGTTGAGGCTCTTTAAGGCACTGGTAAGACCTCACCTGGAGTACTGTGTGCAGTTCTGGGCTCCTTATTTAAGAAAGGATGTGCTGAAGTTGGAGAGGGTTCAGAGAAGATTCACTAGAATGATTCCAGGAATGAGAGGGGTAACGTATGAGGAACCTTTGACCACTCTTGGACTGTACTCCTTGGAGTTTCGAAGAATGAGGGGGAACCTCATAGAAACATTTCAAATGATGAAAGGCATGGACAGAATGGATGTGGCAAAGTTGGTTCCCATGGTGGGGAAGTCTAGTACAAGGGGGCATGACTTAAGGATTAAAGGACACCCATTCAGAACAGAGATGCGAAGAAATTTTTTAGACCACTCCACGGGCGGCAGTGGAGGCCAAGTCATTGGGTGTATTTAAGGCAGAGATTGATAGGTATCTGAGTAGCCAGGACATCAAAGGTTATGGTGAGAAGGCGGGGGAGTGGGACTAAATGGGAGAATGGATCAGCTCATGATAAAATGGTGGAGCAGACTCAATGGGCTGAATGGCCAACTTCTGCTCCTTTGTCTTCTGGTCTTATGGTGTTATTGTCTTCTTACAAACCCATAAACGATATAACTAAGAAGGACATAATGCACAGGAACATTATTATCTTCAGGTTCCCCCAAGACACCATCCTGACTGAGAAATATATCAATGTTCCTCCATCATTGCTAAATTTAAATCCTAGAACTTACTGAGCAACAGCATGAGTGGAATGGTTTCAACAGAAAGTCAACTGCTGTTCAAGAAGGCAGCTTGCCACCATCTCAAAAGAAAGTGGGGATGGGCAATAAACACTGGCTCTACCAGTGACAACCAAATCTCTCACAAATTAAAAAATCATTATGAATCTATACTTTAGAAAACAATGCTTTTATTAATATTTGTGATACAATATTATTCAAATGCCACACATTGCTCTTCCTACTAAATATCATTTACAAATCTCCTTTCTCTGTTTTTCTACAGTATCTTTTTCCTTTCTATGGGGCCACTTACTGTCTGATGCTGCATACAGAGGCTGAGTGCTTTTAGTTCTGACAGCTAATAAATATCTTTCTGTTGAATGCCTTGATAAACAGTAGCAGAGCTTCCTGCCAAATCTACTTTTCAGGTCACCCATGCTCACATGACCATCACTAATAGAGCCAATAGACAATAAACCAAGTTTATTGTAGATTTAGCAATCTTGCATGCCCACTTAGATGTTAGAACTAACATGGCTAGTATCTTGGATTAGCTATGATTTTCAGTTCATCCATCTGTAGCCAAGAAACAAACAAATTGCAATACAAAAACATTTTTTTTGGAACTTAACTATAGATGTTAATTGTCTCTCTAGACCTCCAGTTATGGGTTTCAACATTATGGCTTTGCATAATCTCCAATGATGACAGGTTAAAGTGTTGTTCTGCCAAACTATCATCTTTTACAGGTGAACTGTACAGTTCAACATTTACTGGTGAGCAGGGCAATGCACCATTTCATCTTGTACCACATTCTAATGCCTCCTAATTGTGAAATCATTAAATTCTCAGATGTGTTCCCAATTTTCTCTTATAGCATTAATGTAGAGTGATGACACAGAAAATCAATACTGTGACTAGACAATGTATGCATTTGTTGGATCCTTCACCCAATTCTCTTATTTACTGGAATAGCTTTCCTCTTTACATTTTTCTGTTTGCTGTGCCCTTCACTGTTTCTCCCATTTACTGCACCCTTCACCCACTCCTCAACCCATTTTCAGATATATAAAGAGTGAAAGAGAGGCAAGAGTGGACTGTGAACCCCTGGAAAAGTATGCTGAAGAGGTAGTAATAGGGTCAAAGAAATAGTGGGCAAACTAAATAAGCATTTTGTTCAATCTAGGAAGACACTAGCAGTATGCCAGAAATTCAAGAGTGTCAGGGGGCTGAAGTGAGTGTAGTTACTTCTACTGAGGAGAAAGTGCTTGGGAAACTGAAAAGTCTGAAGGTAGACAAGTTTCTGGAGCAGATGGACAACACTGCAGGGTTCTGATAGAGGTAGCTGAAGAGACTGTAGAGACATTAATAATGATCTTTCAAGAATCATTAGATTCTGGAATATTTCAGAGATCCAGAAAATTGCAAATATTATTCCAACCCTTAAGTAGAAGGGAGGCAGAAGAATGGAAATTACAGACCAGTTAGCCTGACTTCTGTGGTTGGGAAGATGTTGGAGTCCATTATCAATGATGAGGTATCAGGGTACTTGGAGGCACACGATAAAATAGGCCAAAGGTTACCTTAAGAAGAAACTTTACCCAAAAAATCTGTTGGAATTCTTTGAGGAAAATAACAGACAGGATAGTCAAAGGAGAGTAGGTGGATATTGTGTATTTGATTTCAGAAGGCTTTTGATAAGGTGCCACACATGAGGTTGCTTACCAAGATAAGAGCCCATGGTATTACAGGAAAGATACTAGCAAGGATAGAAGGTTAGCTGACATACAGGAGGCAAAGGGTAGAAATAAAGGGGCCTTTTCTGATTGGCTTTGAGTGACTAATGGTGTTCCTCAGGATTTGGTATTAGAACTGCTTCTGTCCATATCACTTGTCAATAATTTGAAAGATGGATTTGATGGCTTTGTGGCCAGGTTGGCGGACAATACAAAGATAGCCGGAGGGGCAAGTGGTGTTGAGGAAGCAGGGAGTCTGCCAAGGGACTTAGACAAAGAAGAGGCATTTGGAATATAATATAGAGAAATGTATGTAGGGAAAGGCAAATGTAATGTTAGCATTCATTTTGAGAGCACTAGATTACAAAAGCAAGGTTGTAATGCTGAGGCTTTATAAGGCACTGGACAGACCACTCTTGGAGTATTGTGAGCAGTCTTGGGGCCCTTATCTAAGAAAAGACGTGCTGGAATTGGAGAGAATCCAGAGGAGGTTCACAAGAATGATTCCAGGAATGAAAGTGTTAATGTATGTTGAGCATTTGAATGCTTTGGGCCTGTACTTGCTGGAGTTTAGTAGAAGGAGGGAGGAATTCTCATTGAAACTTATTGAATACTGAAAGGCTTGGATAGGGTGAATGTGGAAAGGATGCTTCCTATAGTGAGCAAGTCTAGGACCAGAGAGCACAGCCTTGGATATAGATGGACGTTGCCCTTCAAGTCCAAACTCCTTGATGGTGACGGTGCAGGTGGATAACGTGGTTAAGACAGCCTTCGTTAGTTATTGAATATAAGAGCAGGGAGGTTATTAAAAATCTTAGCTCAATCCTCAGCAGGAGTAATATGTACTGCTCTGATGAACACGTTGTAGGAAAGATATGATTGTACTAAGGAAGATGCAATGAAGATTCACCAGAACGTTGCCCAGGACAAGGTGTCAAGTTATGAGCAGAAAATGGAGGGGCAAATTTTGGAGTTGGAATTAAATTATTTTGTCACCTTTGCTGAAGTACAATGAAAAGCTTGTCTTGCACACTGTTCATACAGATCAATTCCTTGCACAGTACATTGCAGTAAAGCAAGGTAAAGCAATAACAGAATAAAGTGTAAAAGCTACGAAGAAGGAAGAGTGCAGATAGGCAATAAAGTGCAAGATCACAATGAGGTAGACTGTGAAATCAAGAATTGCTCTTTTCATACCAGGTAACTATTCAATAGTCTTATAACACCAGAGTAGATGCTATCCATAATCCTGGTGAGATGCACTTTCAGGAAATTTTATCCTTGGAGCTAAAGAGTTAGAGGGGATATTATTGAGGAATATAAAAATATGCCACAGATTTTTAAAAAAGATTTAAGGAATCACGAGTGAGTCAGCCCCCTGACTTGCTCTTGGGGTCTAAATATTCTTATGGCTGTCCCACTTACATCTCTGGTGAACGGTGACGTTTAGAATATTTATGATGGATGATTTGAAGATAGCGTCATTATTCAATAAGTGTGGTTGGTTGGATTCTCACCTGGAGGAAAAGGTTTGTCACTTGGATGGTACAATATTTTTTGGAACTTACTGAGCTTTTTCTGAATGTTGTCCAGATCTTGCAAAAATTGAATGTTTCATTTTTTGAGGAGTTATAAATTAATTAAACACAATAAGATCATCAGTGAAAATCGCTTCTGACCTTAAGATGGAAAGAAGAAATCTGGGCCTTGGACATTGCTCCTGCAGTGAGTGATAAAAGTGTAATGATGTAAAACCTAACAGTACCGTGAACTTCTAAAGGAACAGCGATAATTGCTGCAGGATGTGAACAGGCAGGTAGAATGGAGAATAAATTTAATCAAACAAAATGTCAGGTGGTGCACTTACTAGGATGCAGTAAAGATTCACAAGGATATTCCCAGGACTGGAGGGTTTGAGTTCTAAGGACAGACTGGATAGGCTGGGTCTGTTTTGCTTGGAACATAGGAAACTAAGAGGTGACCTTTGTAAAGGTACTGTATATAAAATCATGAGAGGCACAGATATGGTGGGTGGTCACTGTGTTTTTCTGGGAAAACAGTAAACAGAAGATATGGGTTTAAGCAAAAGGGGAAATGAAGGGTAATTTTTTTCACACCGAGGGTGGTGGATACATGGATACTGCCAGAGGAAGCAGTAGAGACAGGAACAATTACAACATTTGAAAAACATTTGTCCAGCCATCCGCCAAAACTGAACTTCACAGTGTCTGAATGTTTTAATTCAGTTTCCCACTCCTGTTCCGACATGTCAGTTCATGGTCTCTTCTTATGCCATGATGAAACCACCCACAGGGTGGAGGAGCGAAATTTATATTCTGCCTGGGTATCCTCCAACCTAATGGCATGAATATCAGTTTCTCTTTCCAATATATAAAAAAATCCCTCCCTCTTCTCTCTTCCTCTATTACCCACTCTGGACTTTTACCTCCTCACTTGCCTATTACTTACCCCTGGGTCCCCTCCTCATTCCGTTTCTCCTATTGTCCACTCTCCTCTCCAATCAGATTCCTTCTTCTCCAGCCCTTGACCTTTCCCACCCACTAGCTTCACCTATCATCTTCCAGCTAATCTCCTTCCCCTCGCCCAACCTTTTCATTCTGGTCTCTTCCCCTTTCTTTCTCAGTCCTGATGAAGGGTCTCAGCCTGAAATGTTGACTGTTTATTAATTTCCATAGATGCTGCCTGACATGCATGATGTTCCTCCAGCATGTTGTGTGTATTGCTTTGGATTTCCAGTATTTACAGAGTTTCTTGTGCCTATGATTTGTGCAGGTCCGTGGATAGAAATGGTTCAGAGCAAAATGGGTCAAACACAGGTAACTCAGAGAAGCTCAGACCTTACTCAGCACGGACAAGCTGGGCTGAAGGGCCTGTTCCCTTGCCGTATAATTCTATTCTCTGAGTATGGAAGATCCCAAGAGTATGGTTGCAGGAATCTGGGGATGTGCCTGTGTGTCACTGAAAGTGGCACAGCATGTTGGGAAAACTAAAGCTAACAAAATTCTGGGCTTTATCAAGATTCAAGATTGTTTAATGTCACTTCCAGTAAACAATTGTAAAGGAGAACAAAATAATTGTAACTTTGCATCCGATGCAGCATAAAAAAGATAAACAACACAATAATAATAAAAAACGCAATAAATATGTGCACACAAGAAGGTTTATATACAAGGATTGATTAAATGTCCACAAAGTGATGCTATGTCTGTACACAAGTGTCTGTCAGTAAGCATATTGTGACAGAGTGAAAAGGCAGGGAAGTATATACTCAAATTTAATCCGACTACCGCAACCTGCCTCAGCTGCAATACTATGTTCAATTGTATTCGTCCCATTTTCCAAAAGTGACAAAGGCAAGTCAAGATTTAAGAGAATGGATCCTGGTCCTGGGACAGTGACCATACTTAGTAGTGCAGATGAAAGTGTTGACCTTGGATAAATGAAAGATAGAGGGCACTATATGAAATGAAGAAGATTCTGTACTAAGTGCAGAGTGGGAAGCTATTCTTATTGGTGGAGTGGCAGAGGATGAGGAGTCGTAGGAAAAGATCCAAAGGGTTGGAATCTGGAAGGCCCTGCCTGCAGATTCAGTGGGAGCAGGTTCCAGATTGGCAATTAAAAGGGAATTGGAAATATAATTGTGAAAACCAGCAAGGAATTGTTTTTTTAAGTTGATAAGGATAGTTTTGGGGACAGAAAGAGGAATTAAATGTCAGATTAGGGTTTAAGGACAGGGCAGGCCTCTACTCCCGCAATCTGCATTTGAAGTCCAGTGACGTGAACAGGTGATGAAGTTGTGTGTCATGGGATCAGATGTCTACAGGAGCAGAAGGCATGAAATGGCACAAAGACCAATCAGTTGGCATCTGAAGTTTGAGCCTAGAATTTGGGATCCTGTCATTGGCTCTTAAGAGGGGCGATACCAAAGCTCGAGCCCAAAGGTTGATCGGAGGCCCAGTTGTCAAAGCCTGATGTCTAAAACCTGGACACTAGGCTGAGTTGTTTTGCTGACCATTGTGGGCATGCTATGTTGGCTTCAGAATGTGTGGCTACACTTGCAGCTGCCCCAGCAATTCCTTGTGTTATGTTGGTGAGGAATTGAGGATAAAAAAAAACCATTTTGAACCTAAGTAGCCTCTGGCTAGAAGAATAGTTGGGACTGAAAAAGAAATTTTGAACTGAAGTAAACTCTGTCTTCAGCAGTTAGTTAAAAATCTGGCTTTTGCTAGATTGCTCTTAATTAGCAGAGAGACATTGAGAATTAATACATTGTACCCTCGTTTGTCTAGGGGAAGGGAGGACTCACTGATATGGACAGGAATGAACATCTGTCTGTAATTAAGTCAGGGCCTTGCAAAGGGAATAACTGACAAGGACTGGACAGTACATCCATCTGTAATCAAACCTTGATTTAGCGGACTCTCTTATCTAAGTAATTAAGTTTTGCACCAACAGATTTGGTGGGTGCACTATTTCTAATAACAGCTTACAACAGTAATGTATGGGACTGACTATGTACAACTATACCGCTGTAACCTGACTAAAGTAGTCCACTTGTCAGATGGAGGCAGCACTGACATGCCTTCCCTTTGACAACTGGGTCTCAAACTCCTGCAGGAGAGTGGACAATAAACTGTGGTGATGATATGAAGCTGGTCTCCCGAGTTTTATTCAGATTCGACTTTAACATTTGGTGTCACGAACAGGATCCCAATATAGGGTGCCAAGCAGACGGGCTGAGTAAGCAGCTGGACCACTCTGGGGACTGTAGAGACCGACTGGGCACCCAATAGGTATTTTACCTTTTGTCACTCTCTGTTACTTCATTTGGAGGTACAGCCCTTGCCCATGGCTGATTGCATACTGTACCTTGACGGGATTGGGAAAGAATCTGTCGGGAGACTTGTATAAGGTAGGCAAAATTTTACTAAGTGGGCAGTAGCCAGACGTGCCGGGTAAATTTATTAAGTGGGCAGGAGGTACCAAGCCGGGTAAATTTATCTGATTGTTAATTGAGCAGAAGGCTTTATGCCGGGTAAATTACTTAGAGAACATGGACCAATTGCAGTCGATTGATACAAGAGGCCCAGGAGCAGCTCTACACAGTATGCGTGAGAGTTCTCCAGACAAGGAAAAAGATTTGCGAATGTTGAGTGCAGCGCTGAATAAGAAATTGGGGAACAAAATGTGGCCACTCGAGGGGAACCTGGGATATTACCTCATGAGAACTAATGGTAAATGTGATATGGAGAAAGAACTGTGGAAAGAAGTGCAAATTGTTGATAAAGAAATGGAACAGTACATTATTAGCAAGTTGGAGGAATAATGCTCATGACAAAGGGATAGATGTATGTACGGCAGAAGGAACGCCAAAAAGTCCGGAGACGCTAAAAGTGGAGTGTGAACGGGTGGATGGGTGCTGAAAACAAGAGCAGGAAAAACAATGTAAGCAAACCAAGGCCGGCCTAGATAGGAGAGAAGGGCAGGAACATCAGTCTGAAGTTCAAACTAATAGGGAAACAAGGGATCTTAAACCCATGTCTGGCATATCGACCCTGTTTGTGGACAGTGACCATGATGAGGAGTGGGCACTCACCATAACCCCCACCTTATCAGGGGCCAAGTGCACCCTGTGCTCCTGAACCCCAATCCTCCCAGTATTCAGATACGGTGGCCGTTCGGGTAAAACAGCTGCGGCAGGGAAGGGGAGGCTCTCTCCCAGCCTGAGATCCAGAAAGGGAATACAGAGCGGGAGGGAGGGAAGAATACAATAAAACCCCAGAGTTAATGGCTCCACAAAGACAATTGCCCACCTGAATGCTGCCCAATCCATGAGCAGCAGAGGAGGGACAGCCCTCAGTAATTCCTGTGTATGCACCCTGGAAGCCTCAAGAAATGATAATGATCATGAATCAGGCCCCAGATAGAAAAGAAAACCCAGCACAGTTTGCTCAGTATGTCTACATTACCACACAAATGTATAATGCGACCCCACAAGATTTATTCAGTCTCTGCTGCATGATTCTCTTGGCCGATGAGGGGCGGAAATGGAAGGCAGAATTAAAATACTAAACCTGTCAGGTGTTAGAGGCAGGGATCCATAATGAGAATGAGCAGACAGACCAGATTATTCAAGTCTTGGAGAGGACTCTCCAGCAACCTGTAAACATCACTAAAGTACTTGAATGCAAACCTAAGCCTGGGGAATTGAGACCAGACTATTGGGAGTGATTTGTGGCCTGCTACAGCACTTTCGCAGGAGACCAAACCTTTAATAATGGGAATCCGCCCGCCAGTTTAAGCCTTACTGCTCCAATGCTTACCAACTAAGTTAGCCAACATGATTAAAACAAATAATATAGATTGGACTGACGATGACCGAAATCGAATCCGACAAGCTTTGACATATTATTGGGACCCAGCTTTCGAATGCAGATCAACCCCGAAGGGAACTAATATTAAAGGTGAATATGTTCAGCGGGGAGAAGGACATGAGCGGCTATATCTGGGGATCAGAACTGTGAACAAAAACCTACCAAGGGACAGGTGGGGACAATGACCACATTCTCTGCCCACAACCTGTTTAGGAATTGACAAGAAAGGATGCTTTCTACCGTGAGTACCACCCCTCAGGAAGAGCTGATGCACCATCAATAACTCTCAGAGACAGGAGGCAAATGACAGGCTTTTATTAGCTGCAAGAAAAGACCACACAACATCCTGGAGACTGAGGGGGACAGCAGTGCCTCCAACCGCCTTTATACAGGGGTCTGCGGGAGGAGCCACAGGAGCAGTCAGCAGAGGGACGTGTCCAGACAGGTATATATAGTTCACGACAAGAGCCCAATGTAATATTGCAAGTTGCTGAAATTCCAATTCCTTTTATGATTGATATGGGGGCAACCACATCCACTCTCGATCAGGAAATAATATTGGAACAGGAATTCCAGCTATGAGATGCTACAATCACTCTGCCTGGGTTTGAAGCTTGGAATGTACGTATTCACTTACCCAGCCACTGCAGGTGGAATTCCAGGGGAACTAGTGTGAGGTTTCATTTATAGTCACCACCAGTCTGTGGTGTAATCTAGCCGTGAGAGACTTGCTCTGTCCATTGGAAGTTGAGATTCTATGCACAGACAAGGGTGTCACCCTGAGACTAGTGAACCACTGAAAGCTTCCCCAGTTACCGACCCCCCAGTGATGGGCACTTAATCTGGATCTACTTCGTTTGAATCCCCTCTGCCAGCTGTTGACACCCCTGTGACCCTGTGCTATGACTCTATGGGGTGCTCAACTGAGAAAAGGCCTAGAAGGACAGAAGTTCCCAGTCACGGTGATTGGAGAGGTTAAAGGAAGAGAGGGCAGTGCATTATTGGCCGGAGTTCCTGATTTCTTTTGGCGACAGATAGGACTGGTGGTTCCCCATATCACCATTAGGGTTTGCCCTGGGTTCAAGCCTAGGGTTCCTTGCCTACACCCTGCTGAAACAAGCCTCCAGCATCAAGGGAGACTGACAAGATTTGCCCATGGGCCAACTCTGATACTGGAAGGAGACTAAGGTGAAGACCGGATATCTGGTAAGACACTCTTTTAATATTGACCAAACCCAAGACGTTGCACCCCATCTCTGGGCAATTTCAGGCCACGAAGTTGGCCGTACCAACTGCCCCCACTGTCCGGATCACCGTGAAAGAAGGACAGACTGTCCCATCCCTTCCATAATACCCCCTCAAGCCCAAGGCAACATTTTATGAGGATGTAAGCTCTTTTGTGGATCCAGCAGGAAAACGATATTCTGGCTAATGTAATAGTGACGGACAGTGAAGTAATTGAGCAAGCATCTTTTGAAGCAGCTGCCCTGCCCAGAAAGCTGAGCTGCTTGCTCTGACTTGTGCCTGTATCCTAGCAACAGACAGAAGTGCAAATGTTTACACAGTCTCCCGTTATGCATTTGGAGTTGTACATGACCACGGGGCTCTCTGGGAACATGGCGATTCCAGACTTCCTTTGGACCACACCATTAGTAATGCTACCTTTGTAAACAACTTACTCACCGCTCTACAGCTACCTTGAGTTTTGGCTGTTATTAAATGTGCAGCCCACAACCGCATGTCCGACTGGGTCACTAAAGGCAATGCTTTTGCAGATTAGACAGTGAAAAGTGCAGCACAGTCCTCGGTAGCTGTAGTCCTCTCGGGTTCACATCAAGCAACTTTCCGTGACTTAAGCAGAATGAGTTTGCCAGACAAGCGGGAGGTACGTACCTTTCAGGGGGACGCCTCTGAGGAGGAACACAAGCTGTAGTCCCAGATGGGGTGCCAGAAAGACCCAGACCTAGGCCTTTGAATCACCCCAGTGGGACAGGTTTGTGTTCCTACACAGTTTTTGCCAATATTGTACACACCTGGAAAAGGAGGGAATGGTTGGTAACTTATACCCCGCACACAGGGTATGACTCCCTTGCCAGGTGGACTTCTTCTCATGTTTACGTTGATTTTATTGAACTGCCTAGAGTACGTTGCTATAGATACTGCTTAGTTATAATAGATGTGTTCAGCAGATGGATTGAAGCTATTCAAACTACCAATAATACTGTTATGACTGTTGTGAAGGTATTATTACAGGAAATAATTCCAGGTACGGCCTGCCTGAGATGCTGAGCTCTGACAATGGCCCACGCTTCGTGGCAAAAGTAAATGAAGAGGCATGTAACAAACTAGCTGTCAAGCAACTATTCCACTGTGGTGTACAGTGAAAATTGGCCAGACTAACGGCAGAGACTGTACTCACTTGGTTGAAGGTCCTACTGTTAGCCCTATTCCACATGAGGGTTACCCCACAGGGAAAAACAGGGTTGTCACCAGCTGAAATCACTTATGGACAGCCCATGAGGACATCCTGGGGACCAAGATCTTGTGTACCATTGCTCTTAGAAAAAATCGGATATGCATACTCTGGGGGAAAAGATGGGGAAATATGTATGCCAACTAACCAAAATTCTCCAAGCATTACATTCACAGATACAACAGGCTACTAGGAAGAGAACTACCCTGCAGAGAGGAGTGACTATCCCACCATAGAACCTGGAGATTTTGTCCTGATCAAGAATGGGGATCGAGGGAAACTCGGACCTCGGTGGAGAGGACCACATCAGATGTTACTGACCACTCCCATAGCTGTGAAACTGAAGAGGCAATCTCGGTGGATACATCGAACAGACTGCAAATGTGTTACTGAAAGAACTGAGTAGAAGGACTCTCTTGGACTAAAGGAAAATGTATTGGTTGATAGTGGTGTTTATGAGGGCTTACCCAGCATACGGGGTCCCCCATGTTAACACCATGTTAACACGGAATGGCCTGTTTCCGTGCTGTGATTGTTATATGGTTATATGGTTATATGGTCTCTGTCATACCTATGCCAAACAGGTAGAACGAGGGGCCTGCTGGGATTGCACCAAAATTCTGTAGCATGGTAAAACTATGATTCCAATGTCAGTAATTCCGCTCAACCGGAGTGAGGAACTCTCAGCCTGGGCTTTCCCAAATAACACCCGGGGAAGTGAGGTGAGGAACTGTAGTCCCATCAGAGGTGACTACAAGAGAGGAGACTTACAAGCTGCAGTGGTTGCATCTCTGGCACTGAGACTGGACCCTCAGCTCAGAAGGGAAGGAGGGAAAAGAGGAGAGCAGTAGTGATAGGGGATTCGATAGTTAGGGGGACAGATAAGAGGTTCTGTGGAAGAGATTGAGAATCCCGGATGGTCTGTTGCCTCCCTGGTGCCAGGATCCGCGATATCGCGGATCGAGTTCTCAGTATTCTCAACAGGGAGGGTGAACAGCCGGATGTTGTGGTCCATGTAGGGACCAATGACGTGGGTAGGAAAAGTGAGGAGGTCCTGAAAGGTGAGTTTAGGGAGCTAGGTGCCAAGTTAAAGGACAGGACCTCCAGGATAGCAATCTCAGGATTGCTACCAGTGTCACGTGCAGGTGGGTTTAGAAATAGTAAGATAGTGCAGATCAACACGTGGCTGAAGACATGGTGCAGGAGGGAGGGCTTCAAATTTATAGATAATTGGGCAGTTTTCCAGGGAAGGTGGGACCTGCTCCGGCGGGACGGTTAACATCTGAACTGGAGGGGGACAAATATTCTTGCAGGTGGGTTTGCTAAAGAGGCTCCAGTGGATTTAAACTAGATATGGCGTGCGGTGCGGGGTGGGGGGGGGGGGACCAGAGTGTAGGAACAGATATTTGGGAGGAGGAAGAAAAAGAAGACAGTAAAGTTCTTTGTAAACAGAGATTCTTTGTAAAAAGAGATAAACAGAGAGGAGGAGGTGGAGAATTTCTTAAATGCAGTTATTTTAATGCTCGGAGCATTGTAAGAAAGGTGGATGAGCTTAGAGCATGGATTGATACCTGGAAATATGATGTTGTAGCTATTAGTGAAACATAGTTGCAGGAGGGGTGTGATTGGCAACTAAATATTCCTGGATTTCGTTGCTTCAGGTGTGATAGAATCAGAGGGACAAGAGGGGGAGGTGTTGCATTGCTTGTCAGAGAAAATATTACAGCAGTGCTCTGGCAGGATAGATTAGAGGGCTTGTCTAGGGAGGCTATTTGGGTGGAATTGAGGAATGGGAAAGGTATAGTAACAATTATAGGGATGTATTATAGACCACCTAATGGGGAGCGAGAATTGGAGGAGCAAATTTGCAAGGAGATAGCAGATATTTGTAGTAAGCACAGGGTTGTGATTGTAGGAGATTTTAATTTTCCACACATAGACTGGGAAGCCCATACTGTAAAAAGGATGGATGGTTTGCAGTTTGTAAAATGTGTGCAGGATAGTTTTTTGCAGCAATATATAGATGTACCGACTAGAGAAGGGGCAGTCTTGGATCTTTTTTTAGGGAATGAGATAGGTCAGGTGACGGAGGTATGTGTTGGGGAGCACTTTGGGTCCAGTGATCACAATATCATTAGTTTCAATATAATTATGGAGAAAGATAGGACTGGACCCAGGGCTGAGATTTTTGATTGGAGAAAGGCTAACTTTGAGGAGATGCGAAAGGATTTAGAAGGAGTGGATTGGGACAATTTGTTTTATGGAAAGGATGTAATAGAGAAATGGAGGTCATTTAAAGGTGAAATTTTGAGGGTACAGAATCTTTATGTTCCTGTTAGGTTGAAAGGAAAGGTTAAAAATTTGAGAGAGCCATGGTTTTCAAGGGATATTGGAAACTTGGTTAGGAAAAAGAGAGATATCTACAATAAATATAGGCAGCATGGAGTAAATGAGATGCTTGAGGAATATAAAGAATGTAAAAAGAATCTTAAGAAAGAAATTAGAAAAGCTAAAAGAAGATACAAGGTTGCTTTGGCAAGTAAGGTGAAAATAAATCCGAAGGGTTTCTACATTTATATTAATAGCAAAAGGATAGTGAGGGATTAAAATTGGTCCCTTAGAGAATCAGAGTGGGCAGCTATGTGTGGTGCTGAAAGAGATGGGGGAGATTTTGAACAATTTCTTTTCTTCGGTATTCACTAAGGAGAAGGATATTGAATTGTGTAATGTAAGGGAAACAAGTAGGGAAGTTATGGAAACTATGACAATTAAAGAGGAGGAAGTATTGGCACTTTTAAGGAATATAAAAGTGGATAAATCTCTGGATCCTGACAGGATTTTCCCTAGGACCTTGAGGGAAGTTAGTGTAGAAATAGCAGGGGCTCTGACAGAAATATTTGAAATGTCATTAGAAACGGGGATGGTACCGGAGGATTGGCATATTGCTCATGTGGTTCCATTGTTTAAAAAGGGTTCTAAGAGTAAACCTAGCAATTATAGGCCTGTCAGTTTGACGTCAGTGGTGGGTAAATTAATGGAAAGTATTCTTAGAGATGGTATATATAATTATCTGGATAGACAGGGTCTGATTAGGAACAGTCAGCATGGATTTGTGCGTGGAAGGTCATGTTTGATAAATCTTATTGAATTTTTTGAAGAGGTTACGAGGAAAGTTGTTGAGGGTAAAGCAGTGGATGTTGTCTAAATGGACTTCAGTAAGGCCTTTGACAAGGTTCCACACAGGAGGTTAGTTAGGAAGGTTCAATCGTTAGGTATTAATATTGAAGTAGTAAAATGGATTCAACAGTGGCTGGATGGGAGATGCCAGAGAATAGTGGTGGATAACTGTTTGTCAGGTTGGAGGCCAGTGACTAGTGGTGTGCCTCAGGGAACTGTACTGTGTCCAATGTTGTTTGTCATTTACATTAATGATTTGGATGATGGGGTGGTAACTTGGATTAGTAAATATGCAGATGATACTAAGGTAGGTGGCGTGGATAATGAAGTAGGTTTTCAAAGCTTGCAGAGAGATTTAGGCCAATTAGAAGAGTGGGCTGAACGATGGCAGATGGAGATTAATGCTGATAAGTGTGAGGTGCTACATTTTGTTAGGAATAATACAAATAGGACATACATGGTAAATGGTAGGGCATTGAAGAATGCAGTAGAACAGAGTGATCTAGGAATAATGGTGCATAGTTCCCTGAAGGTGGAATGTCATGTGGATAAGGTGGCGAAGAAAGCTTTTGGTATGTTGGCCTTTATAAATCAGAGCACTGAGTATAGGAGTTGGGCTGTAATGTTAAAATTGTACAAGGCATTGGTAAGGCCGAATTTGGAGCATTGTGTACAGTTCTGGTCACCAAATTATAGGAAAGATATCAACAAAATAGATAGAGTACAGAGAAGATTTACTAGGATGTTACCTGGGTTTCAGCACCAAAGTTACTGGGAAAGGTTGAACAAGTTAGGACTTTATTCTGTGGAGCATAGAAGGTTGAGAGGGGACTTGATAGAGGTATTTAAAATTATGAGGGGGACAGATAGAGTTGACGTGGATAGGCTTTTTCCATTGAGAGTAGGGGAGATTCAAACAGGAGGATATGAGTTGAGAGTTAGGGGGCAAAAGTTTAAGGGTAACATGAGATATCAAGTGAAATGATTGCAATCCGGCAAACAGTCCTACAGAACTGGATGACCCTTGATTTTGTTCTGGCAGAAAAAGGAGGAACTTGCGCCATTATAGGGAAAGAAAGTTGTACCTACACACCCATTGAATCTAGTAACATGCTGTCCCTTTCTAAGCATATAGCCCAAGAATACAAAAGATTCATAATGTAGGGCGGAGGTTGCATGGGTTAGCAGTGGGACAGGATGCTGGTCGTTTGGGAGCTTCTTCGGGAATATCGGTGGTATGCTATTGGATTATGGGAGTATTGTACAAGTGTCGGTAGTCCACCGTCATGCACCACGACCCATCGTTTTTGTGGATGGGCCAGATGGGACTGTTGAAGTGGGTCTAATGTCGCCCTCCCGTAACAGGGCTTGGATGACCTCAGTAATGTCTTGGTGTCCCCCTGACGGTTACAGATGATCTTGGGGGGGGGACAACGGTAGGTTTCCACTTGGCCGCTGCAACTGCGATACTGGCCCGTGCGACCTGAAGGTGAACCTGCCTCTGTTAGTGACAAGGGACTGTCCCTTTGAGACATTAATGCTGAGGATGCGCTCATGCGAAGCGGCTATAAGGACTTTTACAGGTCGGGGAGGTTGGTTCCCAATGGCTAGGCGGAGTGTAACCTCCCTGGCAGGTAAAAGGGAACCCCCTACGTCCTCTACCTGCATCTCGGTTCCCTTCAATCCGGCGGGATTGCCCGGGATGATGGTGTGTTGGGCACCTGTGTCAACGAGTGCCATCCACCTCTGTGTGTTTCCCTTCCCAATGTACAAAAATGGGTATATGTGGCCTCAGGTCCCCCGGGCGGGAGAGGGCGATGGAGTAAATGTGCTGGGGCCCCTGGCCTTCATCCTATAGGAGGGGGGTGGAGGTCTGCCACCCTGTGGGTGAATTGCCCGGCTGGTGAAGATAGGACATTTCCGGTCTCAGTGCATTCCACTCACTAACCACTCTCTGAGTAAAAAAAAATCCTTCCTCTAATATCCCCCTTGTACTTCCCACCCGTTACCTGAAAGCCATGTCCTCTTGTATTGAGTAGTGGTGCCCTGGGGAAGAGGTGCTGGCTGTCCACTCTATCTATTCCTCTTAATATCTTGTATACCTCTATCATGTCTCCTCTCATCCTCCTTCTCTCCAGAGATTAAAGCCCTAGCTCCCTTAATCTCTGATCATAATGCATACTCTCTAAACTAGGCAGCATCCTGGTAAATCTCCTCTGTACCCTTTCCAATGCTTCCACATCCTTCCTATAGTGAGGTGACCAGAACTGGACACAGTACTCCAAGTGTGGCCTAACCAGAGTTTTATAGAGCTGCACCATTACCTCACAACTCTTAAACTCTATCCCTCGACTTATGAGAGCTAACACCCCATAAGCTTTCTGAACTACCCTTTCTACCTGTAAGGCAACTTTCAGGGATCTGTGGACATATACCCCCAGATCCCAATGCTCCTCCACACTACCAAGTATCCTGCCATTTACTTGGTACTCTGCCTTGGAATTTGTCCTTCCAAAGTGTACCACCTCATACTTCTCTAGGTTGAACTCCATCTGCCACTTCTCAGCCCACTCCTGCATCCTATCAATGTCTCTCTGCAATCTTCAACAATCCTCTACACTATCCACAACACCACCAACCTTTGTGTTGTCTGCCAACACACCCTCCTACCCCCACATCCAGGTCGTTAATAAAAATCACGAAAATTAGGGGTCCCAGAACAGATCCTTGTGGGACACCACTAGTCACAACCCTCCAATCTGAATGTACTCTCTCCACCATGACCCTCTGCTTTCTGCAGGCAAGCCAATTCTGAATCCACCTGGCCAAACTTCCCTGGATCCCATGCCTTCTGACTTTCTGAATAAGCCTACCATGTGGAACCTTGTCAAATGCCTTACTAAAATCCATGTAGATCACATCCACTGCACTACCCTCATCTATATGTCTGGTCACCTCCTCAAAGAACTCTAACTGGCTTGTTAGACATGATCTGCCCTTCACAAAGCCATGCTGACTGTCCCTGATTAGACCATGATTCTCCAAATGCCCATAGATCCTATCTCTAAGACCAGCTTTCCCACCACAGACATAAGGCTCACTGGTCTATAATTACCCTGACTATCCCTACTACCTGTTTTGAACAAGGGGACAACATTCACCTCCCTCCAATCCTCTGGTACCGTTCCCATGGACACTGAGGACATAAAGATCCTTGCCAGAGGCTCAGCAATCTCTTCCCTCGCCTTGTGGAGCAGCCTGCGGGAATATTCCGTTAGGGACTTATCCGTTCTAATGTATTTTAACAACTCCAACACCTCAATATCAACATGCTCCAGAATATCAACCTTACTCATATTGTCCTCACTGTCATCAAGTTCCCTCTCATTGGTGAATACCAAAGTATTCATTGAGGACCTTGCTCATTTCCACAGCCTCCAGGCACATCTTCCCACCTTTATCTCTAATCGGTCCTACCTTCACTCCTGTCATCCTTTTGTTCTTCACATAATTGAAGAATACCTTGGGTTTTCCTTTACCCTACTCGCCAAGAGCTTCTCATGCCCTCTTCTTTCTCTCCTCAGCCCCTTCTTAAGCTCCTTTCTTGCTATCCTATTATTCCTCAATAGATCCATCTGATCCTTGCTTCCTAAACCTCATGTATGCTGCCTTCTTCCACCTGACAAGACTTTCCACCTCACTTGTCACCCATGGTTCCTTCACCCTACCATTCTTTATCTTCCTCACTGGGACAAATTTATCCCTAACATCCTGCAAGAGATCCCTAAACATCGACCACATGTCCATAGTACATTTCCCTGCAAAAACATCATCCCAATTCACACCCACAAGTTCTAGCATTATAGCCTCATAATTTGCCCTTCCCCAATTAAACATTTTCCTGTCCTCTCTGATTCTATCCTTTTCCATGATAATGCTAAAGGCCAGGGAGCGGTGATGACTGTCCCCCAGATGCTCACCCACTGACAGATCTGTGACTGACCCGGTTCATTACCTAATACTAGATCCAGTATGGCATTCCCCCTAGTTGGCCTGTCTATATACTGTGACAGGAACCCGTCCTGGACACACTTAACAAACTCTGCCCCATCTAAACCATTGGAACTAATCAGGTGCCAATCAATATTAGGGAAGTTAAAGTCACACATGATAACAACCGTTATTTTTACACCTTTCCAAAAGCTGCCTCCCAATCTGCTCCTTGGTATCTCTGCTGATACCAGGGGGCCTATAGAATACTCCCAATAGAGTAACTGCTCCCTTTCTGTTCCTGACTTCCACCCATGCTGGCTCAACAAAGGATCCTGCTACATTACCCACCCTTTCTGTAGCTGTAATAGTATCCCTGACCAGTAATGCCACCCCTTCTCCCCTTCCCCCCCTCTATCCCTTTTAAAACACTGCAATCCAGGAATATTGAAAATCCATTCCTGCCCTGGTGCCAGCCAAGTCTCTGTAATGGCCACTACATCATAATTTCAAGTGTATCTGAGCTCTCAGTTCATCACCTTTGTTCCTGATGCTTCTTGCTTTGAAGTACATACACTTTAGCCCTTCTACCTTACTACCTTTACACCCTTTATTCTGTTTCTCTTTCTCAAAGCCTCTTTATATGCTAGATCTGGTTTTACTCCATGCACTATACTTGAAGTTATCACATGATCTTTATCCTCCTCCACCTCACTATCTGCTTTAACACTTTGGTTCCCCTCCCCCTGCAAATCTAGTTTAACCCCCCCCCCCCCCCCACCAGAACAGCACTAGCAAACCTTCCCACAAGGATATTAGTCCCCCTCCAGTTCAGGTGCAACCTGTCCCGTCGGAACAGGTTCCACCTTCCCTGGAACAAGGCCCAATTGTCCACTGACTTTAAATCTGGGCGCGTGGTGGTGACCAGGTATCCTGCTAGGGCACCGGTCACCCGGGTATTTTCTAAACAATTACGGTCGCACTCCAAGAGGGTGGGGTATCAGACCTTCACAGCGGTCACCACCTGATCCCACAGGGTAGTGTCTTCCCGGATCTCTGGCTGCGGTGCCCGTAGGGCATTGTTGATCAGAGAGGCTCCCCAGGGCGCTTGCCTCTTGACGAGTTGGGGGCCCATCAACCCTCAGCTGGAGCAGCCACACGGCTAGGTGCTCGCTCGGCCGCTCGTGGTACCGATCCGCCAGCTGGGTCAGCTCCTTTGGGAGAAATCCCGGGTCTCGGTGGTCTCGGAGGGACCTCCGACATGCATCTCTGCGGATTGGCTATCCTCATCCCCCTCCTCTTTGTGGTGGATATGGGACCGCGAGGTGACGGGTCGAGCATGCAAGGGTTCGGGTGCATAGGGGGGAGCAATTGTGGAACCCAGGCTCCTTGGGCACCCCCTCCTCGTCACTGTTTATCCCTATCCCCCAGCCACACATCCAGCTTGTCACATCGCTGGGCCAGGGCTTGAATTTTTAGTGGGTCTGGCTGCCAGCCAGCCCGGCGGGCTGCCCACGCCTGCTGCAGCTGTATTAGCCTGTAGGCGATTTCAGTTCCCCTGACCTCGAGATCGCTGGCTCGAGTCTGGGCAGCTTGTACTGTCTCTTGCAGTGTGAAGCAGTGCTGCTGGAGCTCTTCTAACTCCCTGTCCTTCTGGTGGCATAACTGCAGGGTCTGGCCAGAAACCCTAGCCTGGCGTCTCAGGAGGGATGCGAACAGCCAAAAGGCACCCCTTTGACTCCCTTTGGCTTTGGGGAACTCAACATCTTCAGGAGGGAGACCACGTGGGTCCATCTGCTCGGACCAGTCCACTGGTTTACTGTGGTCTGCCAGCAGGCTGGCCAAGCGCACAAATCCCCCTCTCTCATTGGTCCACCTGGGAATCCTATCCTCAGTGCCTGCACTGGCTTTTTTGCCCCTGTTCTAGAACGTTTTCCTATGCCTGTGTCCAGCCAGGAGGCCTGAAACTCTGCTCACAGTGCCAATTGTTGTAAGTGAGGAAACAGATTTGGTAGGTCTCAAAGGCAAGGATTCTGGACACACAGTCATGGTAGTAAAGGATTTTACTTACAGAAGGGAAACCTGGGAAAATGGCATCAGAAGCAACAAGCACATGCACACAATTTACAGCAGTCACGGGAAAAGTCACATCGGCAATAAAACACACACAGACAATTAATAATGAACACGGGAAAATTGCATGGGAACAAAGTACACACACACACATACAACCAACGGAAAAGTCATTACGATACCGATCCCCCCCGACTCTGTGCAGGCATGGCTCTGTGCTATTAGGGGTAATAATCAATGCTCCCAACCGTATTCAATGCACAGCTCATCAACAATTTCTCCAGCGCCGTCCAACGGTTTTCAGCCTGGAGTGAAGCAAAGTGGTCCCTCGGAGATGGCAAAGAGAGCGCCCAGTACCTGTGGCACCCTTTTAGTGCAGCAGGGCTGGAAGGTCCAGCCCAGGTAATTCCCAGGGAAGCCAATGGCTTGGTGCCGGCAGAGTTAAGCTGATTACCAAGACCAATTGCCCAAGGCCAAGTACAAGGCTAATTAAAGGGGCCAATGGTTAGGTGTGCATTGATGGGTGAGGAGGGTTCAAACCTTGATTGGCAGGTGGCATGCCTTCCGACCAGGTAATGGGCAGTGCTGTCACGTGACAGTCACGACCCCTCCAATACAAGTACTCACATGCTGATAGTTTATTTTTGGATATTGTTAGAATTACACAGGTGTTACGTGTGCTGGCAGAATGAATACAAGGCATGTCGAGCAAGGCGTATGCTGGAAGATGGCGGAAGGTTATGGATCAACAGGAAAGTACGTTGCTTAAGAAACATTCATTAATGATGAACTCATTGAAATATGCCAGCTATTTGAAATTGGCAAGCCTGCAAAATCAGATAGATTAAAAATTCCATTGACAGTTTTGGCAGCCACAGTAGCATAATGGTCAGTAATGTTATTACAGCATCAGGGGTCAATTCCCATGTTTGTACATTCTCTCTCTGACGACATGGGTTTCCTTCGACATTCCAAAGACATATGGTTTGGTGCATACTCTGGAAGTGTTTCAATACTTGCAGGCTGGATGCTCAGCGCAATGCTCACTGATTTGATTTGATGCAAATAATGCATTTTGCTGTATGTTTCGATGTAAGTGTCACAAATAAAGCTATCTTCCCTCCCTCTGTCCTTCTCTCTTTCTTTCATTCAGTCTCCTTCCACTTACGTTAGTCAGGAGTGTATGGGGTACTAGATAATGATCTTTCAAGAATGGTTCTGGAATGGTTCTGGAAGACTGGAAAATTGCAAATGTTACTCCAAGAAGAGAGAGAGAGACAGAAGAAAGGAAACTATAGGCTAGTTAGTCTGACCTCACTGGTTGGGAAGATGTTGGAGTCGATTAATAAGGATGAGCTCTCAGGGTTCTTAGAGGCACAATAAAATAGGTCACAGTCAGTATAGCTTCCGCAAGGGAAAATCTTGCCTGACAAATCTGTTGGAATTATTTTAAGAAGTAACAAGCAGGACAGACAAAGGAGAATTGGTTGATATTGTGTACTTAGATTTTAAGTAGATCTTTGACAAGTTGCCACACATGAGACTGCTTAACAAGCTACAAGCCCACAGTATTACAGGGAAGATTCTAGAATGGATAAAGCAGTGGTTGATTGTCAGGAAGCAAAGAGTGGGAATAAAGAGAGCATTTTCTGACTGGCTACTGGTGACTAGTAGTCTTGCACAGAAGTCTGCGTTCTTTTTATGTTATATCTGAATGATTTAAATGATGTAAGTGATGGCTTTGTTGCAGAGTTTGCAGACGTTATGAAGATAGGTGGAGGGACAGGTAGTCTTGAGAGGCTAAAAAAGGACAGACAGATTAGGAGAATGAGATGTCTTGCATCGCGTCCACAACAGGAGGGTGAAGGAGAACAGCCAGATGTCTTGGAGCCAATGACAAAGGAAGGGAAAGCAAGGAGGTCCTGAAGAGAGAATTTACAAAGCCAGGCAGAAAGCTAAGAAACAGGACCTCCAGGGTAGTAATTTCTGGAGTGCCACCTGTACTATGCGCCAGTGAGGATGATTTGGCAGATAAATACGTGGCTGAGAAGCTGGTATAGGGAACAGGGCTTCAGGTTCTTGGATCATTGGGATCTCCTCTGGGTGAGGTACGACCTGTACAAAAGTGATGGGTTGCACCTGAACCTGAGGGGACCAATATTCTCACAGGCAGGTTTGTCCAGTTTGGCAGGAGGGTGGGAACTGGAGTGAAGGGACTCAGGATAGGACGGATGGAAAAAAAGCAACAAAGAGAAGGCAGATGATAGGACAAAATTGCAACCAGCGGGGTGAGTATCAGTGCACTGGGGATGCAGAATCAAAAAGGATAGCAAATGCAGCACTCTAAGTATTATATCTCAACACCTATCACAAGAAAGGTGGATGATCTTGTTGCACTATTACAGATTCCCAGGTATGATGTTGTGGCCATCACTGAATCATGGCTGAAGGGTGGTTGTAGTTGGGAGCTGAATGTCCAAGGTTATACATTGTATCAGAGGGGTAGAAAGTAGGCAGAGGGGGTGGCATGGCTCTACTGATAAAGAATGGCATCAAATTAATAGAAGTATGTGACATAGGGTTGTAAGATGCTGAATCCTTGTGGGTTGAGTTAAGAATCTGTAAGGTAAAAGGACCTTGATAGAGTTATATACAGGCCTCCAAACAATAGCTGAGATGTGGACCACAGATTACAATGGGAAATAGAGAAGGTGTGTCAAAAGGACAATGTTATGACAGTCATGGCCTAATTCTGCTCCTATGTCTATGGTCTTATGGCAAATAAATGGCAGGTGGAATACAGGAAGTGTATGGCAGTGTACGGAAATGAAAGGGTTAACTATTTCCTAAATGGAGAGAAAATACGAAAAAACTGAGGCGCAAAGTGACTTAGGAGTCATTGTGCAGGATTCCCTAAAGGTTAATTTGCAGGTTGAGTCTGTGATGAGGAAGCCAAATGCAATGTTAGCATTCATTTCCAGAAGACTAGAATGTAAAAGCAAGGATGTAACATTGAAACTTTATAAAGCACTGGTGAGGCCTCACTTGGAGTATTGTGCGGAGTCTTGGGCCCCATCTTAGAAAGATTCTGCTGAACTGGTGAGGCCTCACTTGGAGTATTGTGCGGTGTCTTGGGCCCCATCTTAGAAAGATTCTGCTGAACTGGAGAGGGCTCACAGGAAGTTCACAGAAATGATTCCATAATTGAATGGTTTGTCATATGATGGCTCTGGGCATGTATTCATTAGAATTCAGAAGAATGAAGCGTGACTTCATTGAAATCTATCGAATGGTAAAAGGCTTTGATAGAGTGGATGTGGAGAGCATGTTACCTAAGGTGCGATAGTCTAAGACCACAGGACACAGCCTCAGAATAGAGGAGTGTTCTTTTAGACCGGAGATGAAGAAGAACTTCTTTATCCGGAGAGTGATGAATCTGTGAAATTCTTTGCCACAGGCAGCTGTGGAGGTCAAGTCTTCATCTATATTTAAGGCAGAGGTTGATAGCTTCTTGATTGGTCAGGGATAAAAAGGTACGGGGAGAAGGCAGGAGATTGGGTCTGAGAGGAAAATAGGAATTGCCATGATGAAATGGTGGAGCAGACTCAATGGGCCAAATGGCCTAATTCTGTTCCTAGCTTATGGTCTTATGGCCTTCTGGATACTACTTACTTGGATGGATACTGCACTAACTTTCTCTTAGAATTTAAGCCATCCAGACAAAGCAGATTATTTGTCTTGTAGTTATGTGATATAGCTGATCCACCTCCAAAATGCACAAGGGTTATTCAGTTATTCAGTTAGACTATTTCAATAACATTACTAGGAAGGAAATGGACAGCAGGTACATAGGGGAATTCCTCACATGTTTTAAGGATACCATACCTGCACCAACCAATAACTCCTTCACCAGAGGTGAAACAATTGCAGCTTCACCGCTCCAGCATTTTGGGTTTAATCCTCTGGTGCTATCTACATGGATTTTTCCTGCGATCACTTAAGTTTATATGTGTGCTCCAGGTTCCTCCATATTCCAAAGTCAAGTTGGATGGTAAGTTAACTGGTAGCATCCGGGGATATCAGGGCTGAGTTAATGGACATGGAGAGAGTGCTAGGAAGGAATGAAATTGATTGAATTATTATTGGGGAAGGTATAAATTCAATGAGCCAAAAACCCACCAAAAGCTTATCCTGGGTCACTTTGGACTTGCCAGCAAATGCCTTCATTGTGTATGTTGACAAAAATAACCCTTTTAGTAGCTCCAATGTGGTTCTTTCCTGGTGATGAGTGTGTAATCAGCCAAGTGAAGAGGCTGATTGTTTGATCCAGCCACAACAAAGCATCCTGGAATCACACCACAGACATTTTGGGACTCTCTACCTAATAACGCTGTGAGAGTACCCTCACCTTGCAGAATTATCACTTCTTTAAGTACAATAAATGTTGATCTCAAAAGTGACACTCATATCCTGAAAAATGAATTTTCAAAAATCAGCCTCCATGCTGATGGCTGTCACAGTCTCTTTGCTCTGCTTGTTTCCAGTCATGGACTGTTTAATTCACCACAAGTGCATCTGGGTACTATTGAAGCCCTTTTGGAGTTCTAAGGTCAAATCTATTATCCTCTGCTTGCTTTTGCTTTCTAAACAATCTGCGAGCTGAAACAAAGCAGGCAGCTATTAATCTATGGATTTAACTACTCATCTGTGGAAAGATTTTCTTGCTTGGCAGCATGATCATTAATGATAACACTGCAAAAGGTTCAGAAATCTTTCTTACCAATATCGGAATCGCTCTGCATGCCTGCTATGCTCACAGCTGAATAATCAGCATCCACAATCTAATAAATCACAGCATGGTACCGTGTGGAGTCAGAGTTCCTATTGATTCTAGCCCATCTTCATTATTGTTATTTGGTGCCAGTGGATTCATAACATATTACACCTCACAAGGTTATGAACATGTTGACAGAGAATGTGGCATTTAATCAATTCATTTAGTATTCAGAAAACATATAGTATTTATTTAGTTTAGCAACCAATGCATGGAATACAGTGTAGAATGATTTACTATGGATTTCCTTTCAAGGGACTGCAGAAATAATGTAAAATTTCAGAAGAATTATTATCACCTTAGGGACTAGCGCAATTCAAATAATTTATCCAACTACTTTAAAATGAAGAAAAACCTACATTACATTAAAACATCGAATGCTTTACAGCACTGCATAGTTTTATCTACAGCCTACGGTTTTTGGCTGAGGTGGGATATTGTTGCAACCGCTTAGAGTACTGATTGAAGAATGGTGTACTTATTGAAGAACAACAACTGAACGCCAGTGAAACATGATGACTTACAGATCTTGAAAAGGTCCATTCATTTGCATTCTCTTCTGTGTATAACAAGTACCAATGCATCAGGTAGTTGAGTAATGCCTTTGTTAGTTGCAGAATAACACTTTATTGGATTTGACGTGAGGATGAATAACAATCTTAAGTTCAAAAGGGCACCTTCTGTGTATCCCTGTAGTATTTCCACTTACCATATTAGACATTTATCATACTGAATAAGATTTCCAAAACATCAACATTTGTGCTCAGTTTGTGTTGTGTTTTAAAATAGTGTGTAAAATGGAATTTGCTAACAATGAGTGTAAAGCTCCTTAATCGTGGACTTATTCCTTGTAATCTTCAGTGACAAGCTGCATGAAGTAAACCATAATTCTAGAAGCAGGAATATATAAATCTCTATTGTGGATGTCAGCAGCATCCTAAGTACAAAGTATCACTGACCATGAGTGGCAATAACAACACATAGATCGAATTGATTGTAAATATTATTAATTCTTCACTCTCTGAATGGGCATGTCTGCTGAAGCAGACTTTTAACTTCGTCTGATACAACAGCTGATTTCATCGCATGAGGAAGGTTTATGGTAGAATCATACATTTGCCAGTGTGGCTACAGAAGAATAATGCCAGAAAAGATGTGGTTAGGGAGGAGTGACCTTGAGTGATTTTATGATGCTAACACCTAGAGCGCATTTTGATACTTCATTTTTTTCACTTCATTAAGCAGTAGTTCATGAAAATGAAGCATCTTATAGAGCCAGTCTGGGTCAGTACTAGGTGTCCCACAAATGAAACATTAACTAGGTGGAACTGCAGCACAGAGCTACATAGAAACAACAATGAGAGTAAAGTGTGGAAGACAGACCCCATTGATCCATGTTAATCAGATCAGAGCTAGATAATCCTGTCACATTAAATCATGGATGCTGGTGGACAATGAAGACCATAAGACATAGGAGCAGAATTAGGCCATTTGGCTCATTGAGTCTGCTCCACCAGTCAATTATGGCTGATCCTTTTTTTTTCCTCCTCCTCAACCCCATTTCCTGGCTTTCTCCTGTAACCTTTAGTGCCATGTCCAATCAAGAACCTATCAATCTCTGCTTTAAGTACATCCAATGACCTGGCCTCCAAGCTGCATGAGGCACAAATTCCACAAATTCACCACCCTCTGGCTAAAGAGATTTCTCCGCATCTCAGTTTTGAAAGGACGCCCCTCTATCCTGAGTCTGTGCCCTCTTGTCTAAGAATCTCCTACCATGGGAAACATCCTTTCCCCATCTACTCTGTCTGGCATTTGCCTTCATCACCACTGACTCAATCTGCAAGTTAACCTTTAGAATGTTCCACACAAGGACACCTAAGTCCCTTTGCATCTCAGATTTTTGGATTTTCTCCACATTTAGAAAGTAGGGTGTACATTCATTTCTACTACCAATGTGCATGACCACACATTTTCCACCATTGTATTTAATTTGCCATTTTCTTGCCCATTTTCCTTCTGTCTAAGTCCATGTCAAGTCTTCTGCCCAGTCTAAGACATACTTCTGCATCCTACCTGTTTCCTTAACACTACCTGCTCCTACACCAATCTTTGTATCATCTACAAACTTGGCATCAAAGCCATCTATTCCATCATCTATATCAATGATATACAGAATAAAAATAGGTGGTCCTAACACCAACCCCTGCGGAACACCACTTGTCACTGGCAGCCAACCAGCAAAGGATCCTTTTATTCCCATTCACTGCCTCCTACCAATCAGCCAATGCACTAACCATGTTAGTAACTTTCCTGTAGTATCATAGCCTCTTAACTTGGTAAGCAGCCTCAGGTGTGGCATCTTGTCAAAGGCCTTCTAGAAGTCCAAACATACAACATTCTCTGCATCCCCTTTATCTATCCTACTTGCAATCTCCTCAAAGAATTCCAACAGATTCATCAGGCAGGACTTTCCCTGAAGGAAAACATGCTGACTTTGTCCTATCTTGTCCTGTGTCACCAAGTACTCCATCACCTCATTCTTAACAATTGACACTAACATCTTCCCAACCACTGAGGTCAGGCTAACTTAATTTCCTTTCTGCTGCCTTCTTCCTTTCTTATAAAGTGGAATGACATTTGCAATTTTCCAGTCTTCTGTCAGCTTACAGAGAGGAGGTGCAGTGGCTAACGGACTGGTGCAGAGCCAACAACCTGTCTCTGAATGTGAACAAAACAAAAGAGATGGTTATTGACTTCAGGAAGGCATGGAGTGACCACTCCCCGCTGAACATCAACGGCTCCTTGGTAGAGATAATTAAGAGCACCAAATTTCTTGGTGTTCACCTGGTGGAGAATCTCACCTGGTCCCTCAACACCAGCTCCATAGCAAAGAAAGCCCAGCAGCGTCTCTACTTGCTGCAAAGGCTGAGGAAAGTCCATCTCCCACCCCCATCCTCATCACATTCTACAGGGGTTGTATTGAGAGCATCCTGAGCAGCCGCATCACTGCTTGGTTCAGAAATTGCACCATCTCGGATCACAAGACTATGCAGCGGATAGTGAGGTCAGCTGAGAAGATCATCGGGGTCTCTCTTGTCCCCTGTTATTATTTCTCCTGCCTCATTTTCTAATGGTCCAATATCCACTTTCATCTCTCTTTTAATTTTTTAAATACTTGAAAAAGCTTTTACTATCCATTTTGATATTATTTGCCAACTTACTTTCATATTTCATCTTTCCTTTCGAATGATTCTTTTAGTTGCTCTCTGTAGGTTTTTAAAAACTTCCCAATCTTCTATCTTCCCACTAATTTGTGCTTTGTTGTATGCCTTTATTTTGCTTTTACAACAGTTTTGATTTCCTTTGTCAGCCATGGTAGTACTATTTTAAAATTTGAGTATTTCTTCATTTTTGTAATACACATGTCCTGCAGCCACCTTCCTCATTTTCCCCAGAAAAGCACGTCGTTGCTGCTCTGCTGACATCCCTGCAAGCAGCTCCTTCCAATTTACTTTGGCCAAATCCTCTCTCATACCACTGTAATTTCCCTTACTCCACTGAAATACTGCTACATCAGACTTTACTTTCTCCCTATCAAATTTCAAGTTGAACTCAATCATATTGTGATCACTGGTTCCTAAGGGTTCTTTCACCTTAAGCTCCCTAATTACCTCCAGTTCAATACATAACACCCAATCCAGTATAGCTGAACCCCAAGTAGGCTCAATGACAAACTGCTCTAAAAAGCCATCTCTTAGGCTTTCAACAAACTCACTCTCCTGAGATCCATTACCAACCTGATTTTCCCAATCGACCTGCATGTTAAAATTTCTCATGACAGCATTAATATTCCCCTTTTGACTCACCTTTTCTATTTCCTGTTGTAACCTGTAGTTCACCTCCAAGGAACTGTTGGGAGGCTTGTATGTAACTGCCATCAGGGTCCTCTTACATTTGCTGTTTCTCAACTCAACCAACGACGATTCAATATCTTCCAATCCTATGTCATGTCTTTCTACTGATTTGATGTCATTCTTTAGAGACAAACCACCACCTCTGCCTACATTCCTATCCCACTGAAACAAAGTGTAACATTGGACATTTAGCTCAAACTACAACAAACAATCAGCAAAGATTCAGATTCAAGATAGCCACAACATCATAACTGGCAATCTGTAATATTGCAACAAGATCAACTACCTTATTTCTTAACCTACGCACATGAAAAACAACACATTGAGTATCGTACTACTGCTTTAGATTCTGCATCCCTAATGCACTGATACTCACCCTGTTGGCTGCAGATATGTTCCATCACTTAGTTCACCACCCTGACGGTCCGACTGCACACTACCTTTACTTTTTTACCATCTGTCCTATCCTGAGACCCATTAGTACAGTTCCCAACCCCCTGCCAAATTAGTTTAAACACTCACCAACAGCTCTAACTGCTGTAGGATTCTGTGGTTCTGAATGATGTTGCCTTCTGTAGGGCTCTCTGCTTCTATGTGATGGTACCTGCTGTAGGACTCTATAGGTCTGTATGATTCTACCTGCTGTAGAACTCCATGGTTCTCTACGTCTCTACCTGCTGTGGGACTCGAAGGTTCTGTATTCATGTTGTGCTGTTGTTTAAAAAAGGCTCTAAAAGTAATCCGGGAAATTACTGGCCAGTAAGTTTGACGTTGGTAGTAGGTAAATTATTGGAAGGAGTACTAAGAGATAGGATCTACAAATATTTAGATAGACAAGGACTTATTAGGGAGAGTCAACATGGCTTTGTGTGTGGTAGGTCATGTTCAACAAATCTATTAGAGTTTTTTGAGGAGATTACAAGGAAATTAGATTAAGGGAAGGCAGTGGATATTGTCCACATGGATTTCAGTAAGGCCTTTGACAAGGTCCCACATGGGAGGTTAGTTAGGAAGATTCAGTCACTAGATATACATGGTGTGGTAGTAAATTGGATTAGACATTGGCTCAATGGGAGAAGTCAGAGAGTGGTAGTGGAGGATTGCTTCTCTGAGTGGAGGCCTGTGACTAGTGGTGTGCCACAGGGATCTGTGCTGGGTCCATTGTTATTTGTCATCTATATCAATGATCTGGACGATAATGTGGTAAATTGGATCAGCAAATTTGCTGATGATACAAAGATTGGAGGTGTAGTGGACAGTGAGGAAAGTTTTTGGAGTTTGCAGAGGGATCTGGACCAGCTGGAAAAATGGGCTGAAAAATGGCAGATGGAGTTTAATACAGACAAGTGTGAGGTATTGCATTTTGTGAGGAAAAAACAAGGTAGAACATACAAGGTAGGACACTGAGGAGTGCAGTAGAACAGAGGGATCTAGGAATACAGATATAAAATTCTGTAAAAGTGGCGTCACAGGTAGATGGGGTAGTAAAGAGAGCTTTTGGTACATTGGCCTTCATAAATCAAAGTATTGAGTGTAAGAGTTGGAATGTTACAGTGAGGTTCTATAAGGCATTGGTGAGGCTGAATTTGGAGTATTGTGTGCAGTTTTGGTCACCAAATTACGGGAAAGATATTAATAAGGTTGAAAGAGTGCAGAGAAAGTTTACAAGGAGGTTGCTGTGACTTGAGAAACTGAGTTGCAGAGAAAGGTTGAATAGGTTACGAGTTTATTCCCTGGAGTGTAGAAGAATGAGGGGAGACTTGATAGAGGTATATAAAATTATAATGGGTATAGATAGAGTGAATAAAAGCAGGCTTTTTCCACAGAGGCTAGGGGAGAAAAAAAAACAAAGGACATGGGTTAGGGTGAAGGGGGAAAAGTTTAAAGGAAACATTGGGGGGGAGAATTTCTTCACACAGAGAATGGTGGGTGTGTGGAATGAGCTGCCAGATGAAGTGGTAAATGTGGGCTCACTTTTAACATTTAAGAAACACTTGGACAGGTGGATGAATGACAGGTGTATGGAGGGATATGGGCCAGGTGCAGGTCAGTGGGACTAGGCAGAAAAATGTTTCGGCACAGCCAAGAAGGGCCAAAAGGCCTGTTTCTGTGCTGTAATGTTCTATGGTTCTATGGTGCTAATGAAGGTACCTGCTGTAGGACTGTATGATTCTATATTATGCTGCCTGCTGTAGGTCTCTATGGTTCTGTATGATGGTACCTTCTGTGTGGCTCTGTGATTCTCTACAATGGTCCCTGCTGTAGGAATCTATGGTATTGTATGATGTTGCCTACTGTAGAACTCTGTGATACTGTATGATGGTACCTGCCGTAGGACTCTATGATTCTTTACGATGGTGGCTGCTGTAGGTATCGATGGTTTTGTATGACGTTGCTTGCTGTAGGTCTCCATGGTTTCTGTATTATGGTGCCTGCTGTGTGGCTCTGTGATTCTCTACGATAGTGCCTGCTCTAGGAATCAATGGTTCTGTATTATGGTGCCTGCTGTAAGACTCTATGGTTCCGCATGATGGTGCCTGCTGTAGAACTCTATGGTTCTGTATGTGACGGTGCTTGCTGTAGGACACTATGGTTCTGTATGAGTGTATCTGCTGTACGTTTCTATGGTTCCGTACATCTGTATGACTCTAAAGGTTCTGTTTGACTGTATCTGCTGTATGAATCTTTGATTCTGTATGACTGTTTCTGCTTTAAGACTCTATGGTATGTATCGGCTGTACAAGTTCGTGACACTTCTCGCGCTTTGAATTTTTTCAATGATTTTAAGTTCTCTGGCCCCCACTGCCTTATTTTCACCATGGACGTCAAGTCCCTATATACCTCCATCCCCCATCAGGAAGGTCTCAAAGCTCTCCGCTTCTTTTTGGATTCCAGACCTAACCAATTCCCCTCTACCACCACTCTCCTCCGTCTAGCGAAATTATTAGCAGAATAATTTCTCCTTTGGCTCCTCCCACTTCCTCCAGACCAAAGGTGTAGCCATGGGCACCCGCATGGGTCCCAGTTATGCCTGCCTTTTTTTTGGCTTTGTTGAACAGTCCATGTTCCAAGCCTATATGGGTATCTGTCCCCCTCTTTTTCTTCGCTACATCAACGACTGCATTGGCGCTGCCTCCTGCACGCATGCTGAGCTCGTTGACTTCATAACTTTTTATGATCACAGACTTTAAAGCGAACAGTGTTAAAGGGAAAAGAAAACAATAAATGCTAGGCCAATCAGGGCCGTTAACTAAAACTCTCAAATGGAAAACAAAGCCTACACTATGGCTGAAAAGAACAACTAAGAATGAAACAAATACTTCAGAGTCAGTTGACTCGACAGTCCAATTTACCAGGCAAAGCAGAGTTCAAGCAGGCAGCAAAGCGTTGCTGTCTCCAAGTCTTGACAAATACTATGATGGAATGAATGGAGTTAAATACTATCAACATGAAATAATAATTTGCTGACACATGCATATTCACGAGCACAATTGCTGTATCCTCTGCTCTGCCAAATCCATGGTTGTGACAGCTGTAAGTCATCCCTACAATCGCTAATGTCCTTTTCTGTAGTGAATACTGAAGTGTATTCTTCTCATGGCCCCTTCTGGCTCTCCTAATTTCATTCTTAAGCTCCTTCCTGCTAGCCTTATATTTTCCTTGATCTCTATCATTACCTAGCTTTTTGAAACTTTCATAAGCTTTTCTTTTCTTCTTGACTAGGTTTTCAACTGCCTTTGTACTCCACGGTTCCAGTACCCTACCATCCTTTCCCTGTCTCATTGGAACGTACCTATGCAGAACACCACACAAATATCCCCTGAACAGTTGCCACATCTCTGCTGTACATTTCCCTGAGACATCAGCTCCCAATTTATACTTCCAAGTTCCTGCCTGATAACTTCATATTTCCCCTTACTCCAATTAAACACTTTCCTAACTTGTCTGTTCCTATCCCTCTCCAGTACTATGGTAAAGGAGATGGAATTGTGATCACTATCTCCAAAATGCTCTCCCACTGAGAGACCTGACACCAGACCAGGTTCATTTCCCAATACCAGATCAAGTACAGCCTCTCCTCTTGTAGGCTTATCAGCATATTGTGTCAGGAAACTTTCTTGAACACACTTAACAATCTCCACCCTATCTGAACCCCTTGCTCTAGGGAGATGCCAATCAATATCGGGGAAATTAAAATCCTCCAGCACGACAACCCTGTTATTACTGCACCGTTCCAGAATCTGTCTCCCTATCTGCTCCTCAGTGTGCCTGTTACTATTGGGTGGTCAATGAAAAACACCCAGAAGAGTTATTGACCCCTTCCTGTTTCTAACTTCCACCCACAGAGACTCCATAGACAGTCCTTCCATGACTTCCTCCTTTTCTGCATCCGTGACACTATCTCTGATCAACAGTACCATGCCCCACCTCTTTTGCCTCCCTCCCTGTCCTTTCTGAAACATCTAAAGCCAGGCACTCTAAATAACCATTCCTGCCCCTGAGCCATCCAAGTCTCTGTAATGGCCACAACATCATAGTTCCAAGTACTGATCCAAGCTCTAAGCTCATACGCTTTGTTCATGATACTCCTTGCATTAAAATAGACACATTTGAAACCTTCGGTCTGAGCATATCCCTTCTCTATCACCTGCCTATCCTCCCTCTCACACTACCTACAAGCTTTCTCTATTTGTGAGTCAACCGCCCCTTCCACTGTCTCTTCAGTTCAGTTCCCACCCTCCAGCAATTCTAGCTTAAACTCTCCCCAGTAGCCTTAGCAAACCTCCCCGCCAGGATATTGGTCCCCCTCAGATTCACGTGCAACCTGCCCTTTTTGTACAGGTCACACCTGCCGGAAAAGAGGTCCCAATGATCCAGAACTCTGAATCCCTGCCCCCTGCTCCAATCCCTCAGCCACGCATTTATCCTCCTCCTCACTCTATTCCTATACACACTGTCATGTGGCACAGACAGCAATCCCGAGATTACTACCTCTGAGGTCCTGTTTCTCAGTTTCTTTCCTAACTCCTTGTAGTCTGATTTCAGGACATCCCTCCTTTTCCTACCTATGGCATTGGTACCAATATGTACCATAACCTCTGGCTGTTCACCTTCCCACTTCAGGATATCATGGATGCAATCAGAAACATTCTGGAATGTGAGGGATCCAGGACCTTACACACCATCTGTTTCTCTTTTCATGGATGCTCCCTGGCCTCCTGACTGTTACCAGCGTTAACTGTTTTTATTTCAGGTTTCGAGTATCTGAATTCTTCTGATTTCCAAACTGTGAACAATTACTTTAATTTTCCAGTGTTAATAGGATAAGTTCACTCTTCAATAGTTCTTGATTAACTTGATACTGCTCTTATAATTGCTTCAGTCTGACAATCAAATTCTTGGTGTTCCATCTTAATTATTGTAAATGTGGTGTCAGTGATTATAAGTTAGGAATGATACATAAACTATCTGTAAAGGTACATATTACATTGCTGTTTATGTATTTCCCAAGATAAAGTGTGGATCAGGCCTTTCTGGCCCTTCAAGCTGCTTTGCTCAGCAAAGCCCAATCTAACCCTAATCATGAGACGATGACCAACTGTGGGAGGAAGCTGGAGTGCTGGAGCACCGGAAGAACCCATGCAGTTTCAGGGAGAACGTAGAAACTCCTTACAGACAGCGGTAGGATATCCTTCATGAATATTATCTTACAAAGGTAAGACATTGAGCCACTAAAGGAGATATTGCCAACATTTTAAGGAGTAGTTTAAATCAGATGTGAAGATTAAAGAATCACTAGCGGGAAGTCTGGGTTTGAATGTTAATTACTCAAAAACATGACCACTGATAATGATGCTACAATAAGTGGGGTTATGCAAGATTCCAAAGGTAGAGTAACACAGAGTCTGTGGATTGCTGCATCACTGAAGGAGATTACAAAAATAAAGGTTTTGAGGAATGGAATAATTTGTATACAAGCTTAATTTGGTGTCACATACCCTGTCAAGCTTCTGAATAGTCTGGCACAGACTCAAATAAGTGCAAGGGAGGAGTTGAACTTAGCAGCTAGAAGTTATTAACTCCCTAATTCCCAAATAATGAATCAAGAAATAAACCTTATAGCTTCTAATTTCCTAATGAAACAAGTGTTATGTTATTCAGTTTCCCATTGTGATAAATGAAATAATTACCGTATGATTTGAAAAACTGACCTATTGTTGTATGACTTTTGATTAATTGTCACCAAGTGGCATATTAATTGATAATGCAAGACAAATCCTTTGAAATATTCTGTGCTGTTCACTCAAATGCTTTTACTTTCACATTATAATTAATTTGTAATTGAGATATATAGTGCTATGTAATTTTTTCTTCTTCTATAATTCATATGCAGTTTAATATAATAACAATGTTTAAGAATACAGAATTAAAATGATACATAGCCAAGAGGCATAAGGATAATTTCACTTTGATAAAATGTGCCCTAGTGAAAGTGAAATCTTTAGCGTATCTTCACGCAGGTGTCTTAGGTATTGCTGATTATATTATCCAGGTAATTCAAGAGCTGTACAGAACAGGACTTTTCAAGATAAGCTCTACCAGTCATATTATCAGCCACATTGTAGTAAATAAATGCAAAAGAAACATCCAATGATCCTATGAGCAGAGCAGTTTATCATATTCAACGTTTGAAGGAAACAATGCTTCTAGCAAAAACAAACATTTATAAAGAGAGCGAGACATTGTGGGGAATGGAGTTCAAGAACTGAAAGTTAAAAGTGTTGAGAAGAGGCTATCATAGATGAGATTAACAGTTTGGAATGAGCAAAGGGTGTAAAGAATTTAAATTCATCAAGCAGTTAGGGAAGAAGCAAAAGAAAGATATAGATGGATCCAGCCTGGCATTGAGTTAGTAATGGAAGAACTTAAAGGAATAAGCATGGGAGGTGCCCGGACCCAATGCATGAAGAGCAAAAAGAGGAGGAACATAAACTGACAGACATTGTCATATGGGAATAATTTTAAATAATTTATATCTTTAAAACCCATGTAATGCAGTCATTCAGTAACAGAAGGAAAACAATCTGTTGGTAATGATGCATAACAAGAGAACACTAATGAAATATGCTTCTGTGTCTACTTCACGTAGAAGATTATTTTCAAATTAAACAATATGAGTAGGATAAACATCTGTATGTTGTTTGAGAAGAGTTACCAGTTTTGACACTTACGTTTTGGAATTGTCCCAAACAACACAGTGTGGGTCAGATGTTCCCTGTAATAATAAAAATGAACACATATTGTTAATACAATCACTTAAATTGCTAAAAAAGAAACAACTGCTTCCCTGCTGCCAGGGGCAAGGATGTCTCTGAATATTTGCAGAACAATCTTGAGGAGGAGGGTGAACAGCCAGAGGTTATTGGCCTGTTGGTATAAATTAGTGCCTGACTTGCACTAACTTACTTTCCCTTTTCTATTTTCTAATTATGATTTATAATTTAAATTTTTATTACATTTACTTTGATTTGTACTTCAGGGAGCGCGAAGTGCAGAAACAAATATCACTGTGATGATTGTACGGTCTAGTATCAATTGTTTGGTGACAATAAAGTAAAGTGTAAGTATAACATAGGTAGAACAAGGGATAAGGTCCTGCAGAATGAGTATAAGGAGTTAGGTAAAAGTTCAAAGTAAGTTATTATCTAAGTACATATACATGACCATATACCACTCAGATTCATTTTCTTGCAGGCGTACTCAGTAAATCCAATGATAATAATAGAATCAATGAAAAACCACATCAAACAGGGTGGACAACCAGTGTGCAAAAGACAACAAACTGTGCAAGTAAAAAAACAGCTTTTCAGCGATGGGGCAAGTGAAATTGAGTGAAGTAATCCCATCTGGTTCAAGGGTAATAACTGTTCCTGAACCTGGTGGTGTGAATCCCGAGACTTGTGTACCTTCTTCCTGATAGAAGCAGTGAGAAAAGAGCATGGCCTGGATGGTGGAGGCCCCTGATAATGGATGCTGCCTACCTGCAACAAGAGTGGTGATTACTCCTAGTGCCACATGCTGGTGAGGTCAGAAGAAGAGATAAACCAGATGAATGTATGGGTGAAGAACCGGTGCAGGAGACAGGGATTCAGGTTCTTGGACCATTTGGATCTGTTCTGAGATAGAGGCAATCTGTTATAAGAGAGATGGATTGCACTTGAACCAGAGAGGGTCCAATATCCTTGCCAGGAAATTTGTTAATACTACATGGGAGGATTTAAACTAGACAGGCAGGGGTTTGGGACTCTGAGCAAGAGTGAGTGGTAGGATAAAGCAGTAGCCAGCAAGAGCGAGTTTGGTAATCAGGATAACCAGAGTCACAGTAAAGGGAGAAAAGTAAATACTCATTTAAGTTGCATTAATTTCAATGTACAAAGATCTACAGGGAAGGCAGATGAATTCAAGTGTGGAGTGATTGTAAGGTCTGGAACATTACAGCCATACCAGAAGCAAGGTTGACAGTTCAGGGCTGGCAGTCCAGTGACTGAGGATATTGTTGCTACACGTGTGACAGAGGTACAGGGAGGAAGGTATTTTGTCATTTTGATAAAGAAGGATATAACAGCAGTGCTTAGAGATTATATTCTTGGGGGAATAGTCCAGTGAGGCCATATGAGTAGAACTTAGAACCAAGAAGGAGAGGCTTTCTCCAGAGGGAGTAATGATGAAGGGTTTTGACCCACAATATTGACTGTTTCTCCCTTTCCATAGATGCTGCCTAATGTGCTGAGTTCCTCCAGCATTTTTTGTATGTTATTTTCTCCAGAGTGGCTGTATGAAAAATGCCCTATAGTTAGTGAGAACTTGAGGAGTAGATGACTGGCATTGATTGAGTTACTGAGTGTTAAGAGCACGAAAAGCTGGAAATTGTGAACTCTTTCCTGAAACAATACATGCAGAGCCTAATCAGGTGCAGTACTAGGCATCCTCTTAGGGAGCAAGGTAGAGCAAGTGGCAGGGAGCACTTTGGCTCTAGTGACTAGAATTATTTTATTTTTAAGATGGTGAGGGAAAAGGGTAAATAGGTCCATGGTCTAGGGCCCTAAATTATGACAGGGTTCATTTTAAAGGAAATAGACACAATCTATTCAGGTTGATTGGGTGTGCCTGTTTGAAGGGAAACAAATAAGTAGCTTTTAAGACTGTGATATCATGATTATAGGGCAGTATGTTCCTATAAGAGGAAGGGTCAACCTGGCAAGATTTACCAAGGAAGTTGTTGTTGAGAGATATTGATGGTTTGGTCAAGAGAAGTAGGAAGTATATATGTATAGGGTTTATGAGGTCAGTAGTAAGGGAATACATTGACAACTATAAAAACGATAAAGGGTATGCTTAAGGGGGAAATCAGGACAGCAAAACAAGGATGAGATGGATCTGGTAGATAAGGTTAAAGAAAATCTCAAAAAGTCTATAGCTATATTAAGAGTAAATGAGTGGTTAAGAGAGTGAGGTAGGTCCTCATAGAGACCAGTAGGGCAGCCAATGTCTTGAGCCACAGAGGATGGGTGGAATTTTTAACACATTCCTTCATGGTATTTACTGATGAAAAAATAGTTGTTCAAGAGATAAAGAAAATAAATAGAAATATTTTGGAGAACCCTCATGTTACCTGGGAAGAGGTATTTGCAGCTTTACAGTATGGCGCCTGACTGTGTGCAATCTTGGATCTTGAGAGAGACCACAGAGAAAATGTGAAGGCGCTTGCAGAGAAATTTGTTTCATCATTAGTTACGAGTGAAGGTCCTGAATGCTGGAAAGTGGCTGAAATTGTTCCGTTGTTTAAGAAAGGGAGTAAGTGTGAGCCAGGGAACGATGAGCCTATCAGTCTGACATCAGTAATGGGGAAATTACTCGGGGGATTCTGAGTGACAGGACAAAAAAAGAACGTCCAAAGGTGGAGTCAGCATAGCATTGTGTGGGGGATGTTGTGTTTGACTTTTTTTTTAAGAGATTTTCAAAGAAATAACATATAACAATTACAGCACAGAAACAGGCCATCTCGGCCCTTCTAGTCCATGCCGAATGCTTACTCTCACCTAGTCCCACCTACCTGCACTCAGTCCATAACCCTCCATTCCTTTCCTGTCCATATACCTATCCAATTTTACCTTAAATAACAATATCGAACCTGCCTCTACCACTTGTACTGGAAGCTCCTTCCACACAGCTACCACTCTCTGAGTAAAGAAATTCCCCCTCATGTTACCCTTAAACTTTTGCCCGCTAACTCTCAACTCATGTCCTCTCGTTTGAATCTCCCCTACTCTCAATGGAAAAAGCCTATCCACGTCAACTCTATCTATCCCCCTCATAATTTTAAATACCTCTATCAATCCCCCCTCAACATTCTACACTCCAAAGAATAAAGACCTAATTTGTTCAACCATTCTCTGTAACTTAGGTGCTGAAATCTCAGTAACAAATAACAAAAACAGTAGATGAGGATGAGTAAGTTATAGACCAGTGTGTTTTATTTCAGTGGTTGGTCAGTTGATGGAAAAGATCCTGAGAAGCAGGATTTATGAACATCTGGAGAGGCATAATATGATTAGAAATAGTCAGCATGACTTTACCAAAGGCAGGTCGTGCCCTACGAGCCTGATTGAATTTTTTGAGGATGTGACTAAACATGTTGATGTAAGTAGAGCAGTAGATGTAGTGTGTATGGATTTCAGCAAGGTATTTGATAAGGTACCCCATGCAAGGCTTACTGAGAAAGTAAGGAGGCATGGGAGCCATGGGGACCTTGCTTTGTTGATCCAGAATTGGCTTGCTCACAGAGATCAAAGTGTGGTTGTAGATGGGTTATATCCTGCTTGGAGGTCGGTGACCAGTGGTGTGCCTCAGGGATCTGTTTTGGGACCGCTTCTCTTTGTGATTTTTATAAATGACCTGGATGAGGAAGTGGAGGGATGGATTAGTAAATTTGCTGATGACACAAAGGTTGGGGGTGTTGTGGATAGTGTGGAGGGCTGTCAGAGGTTGCAGCAGGACATTGATAGGATGCAAAAATGGGCTGAGAAATGGCAGATAGAGTTCAACCCAGATAAGTGTGAGGTGGTTCATTTTGGTAGGTCAAATATGATGGCGGAATATAGTATTAATGGTAAGACTCTTGGCAGTGTGGAGGATCAGAGGGATCTTGGGGTCCGAGTCCGTAGGATGCTCAAAGCTGCTGCACAGGTTGACTCTGTGGTTAAGAATGCCATCTTGGATAATGACTCCCATCCACTCCATAATGTACCAGTTAGGCACAGGAGTACATTCAGCTAGAGACTCATTCCACCGAGATGTAACACTGAGCATCATAGGAAGTCATTCCTGCCTGTGGCCATCAAATTTACAACTCCTCCCTCGGAATGTCAGACACCCTAAGCCAATAGGCTGATCCTGGACTAATTTCCACTTGGCATGATTAACTTATTATTATTTAATTAGTTATGGTTTTATATTGCTATATTTCTTCACTATTCTTGGTTGGTGCAGCTGTAACGAAACCCAATTTCCCTTGGGATCAATAAAGTATGTCTGTCTGTCTGTCTGTCACTATAGAAAGGATGTGGAAATTATAGAAAGGGTGCAGAGCAGATTTACAAGGATGTTGCCTGGATTGGGGAGCATGCCTTACAAGAAAAGGTTGAGTGAACTCGGCCTTTTCTCCTTGGAGGGACGGAGGATGAAAGGGGACCTGATAGAGTTGTGTAAGATTATGAGAGGATAGTGTGGATCGTGTGGATAGTCAGAGGCTTTTTCCCAGGGCTGGAATGGCTGCCACAAGAAGGCACAGGTTTAAGGTGCTTGGAAGTAGGTACAGAGGAGATGTCAGGGGTAAGTTTTTTATGCAGAGAGTAGTGAGTGCATGGAATGGGCTGCCGGCAATGGTGGTGAAGGTGGATATGATAGGATCTTCTAAGAGACTCCTGGATAGGTACATGGAGTTTAGAAAAACAGAGGGTTATAGGAAAACCTAGGTAATTTCCAAAGTAAGTTCGGCACAACATTGAGGGCCTGTATTGTGTAGTAGTTTTTCTACGTTCTATGTTCTAGAATATGGCAGTAGACGTTGGCTGTTTGGACTTAGGCAACATCTTTGACAAGGTCCTTCCAGATCCTTGTCCAGAAGTATCAATCTCATGGAATCCAAGGAAAGCTCGTTAGGTGGAATCAAAAATCAGCTCAGTGCTAGGGCTGTGTTTGAAGGATGTTTCTTGGAATGGATGCTGGTAACTTGTGGTGTGCTGCTTGAGTCAGTGTTTGGACCATTGTTATTTCTTATTCGTATACATAAATTGGATGCAAATGCACGGCTTGATCAGTAAGTTTGCAAAAGACAAGAAATCAGGGATTGGTGTTGATAGAGAAATATGTTATCAGAGATTAAAAGGAAATCTGGATCAGTTAGGGAAGTGGACTGAGACGTGGCAAATGGCTTTCAATACAGATAACTTTGAGGCAATGCATTTTGGAAAGTCAATCGAGTGATAGACTTCTACAATGAATGAAAGGGTACAGTAGAGTTTAAAGGAACAGAGACACCAGGGAGTACGTACATAATTAATTCAAAGCAGCATTGCAAGTGGACAAGGACATTGGTAATGTAGAATACTACAAGTCTGATTCACCGATTCATTGCTACGACCGATGGTGGGAGAGCTGCATGGCCTTGGTTGTAATCCAGGCCAGGCCTCATTTGTACCTCAAGTTTGCCTATTCCGGCTGCTGAGGAAGGAGACGCTGGAGCTGGCTGTGTGCCACTGTATTCTACACTGGATTGGAGGCTGTCCCCTTCCATTAGAACTGCCTTCCAGTATTCGCTCGGTGGGAGACAAGCTAGATTACATTCTTCTGTGGCTGCACTAGCATGTACTGAGGAACTTCTATGGGCTTGTTCTGCAGAAACAAGACTCCAAGACAACATTCATGCACCATCAATTTGCAGGTCGTGACTCCCAGGCACTTGGGCTACATTATTATTTTGTTTATAAGTGTATGTTCTTCTTGCTATCATAATTATATGTTCTTTGTGCTGTGTGTGGCAGTTGGTTCTGTCTTTTGAACCATGGTCACCTCCTATAAAGTGAAATCAAGCGATATAGGCATCACTTCCAGATGAGCTCAATGCCTTCTATTCTTGCTTTGACTGTCAAAACACAGAACTCAAACTCCCAAACTCCCACAGCCCCAGATGATCCTATGACTGGTGTACAACGGCTGTAATAAATTTCTATGGTGTACAAAGACTGCAGTAAATCTAATCAAAAAGAAAAGAAAATTTTACAAAAGGATCAGAAAGCAGGTAATGTTAGAGATATAGAAGATTGTAAGGCTACTAGAAGGACCTTAAGAAGGAAATTAGGAGAGCTAGAAGGGGCCATGAGGAGGCCTTACCATGAGGTGGGAAGAATTAAGGAAACCCCCAAGGCATTCTACAAGTATGTTGTTATGCCGTTGGCCCCCTCCTTTGTGAAGAACTCTAGTTAAGGGGGGGTCAGCTGACCCAAAAGAGAAAGACGTGCGGAAGACCACGTTCTCCCAAGAAGCAGAATAACGGTGACTTTGACTATTGTCTCATGGAGACCACGTGAAAAGCCCTCGGGCAAAGTGGGCTGGTTGAGAGAAAGATCGCATTACCTGCAACTTGATTGATACCTGCGATCCCGTGAAGAAGTATAAAGGCGGGTCTGAGGGGAGGACCCTCAGATGCACCTCAGATGCACCCAGCAGACGCACCCAGGAGACACGAGATCGATTCCCGTGGGAGCGGGACGCCATTTTGAAGGAAGCCACGTACGCTAGATTCCGACTTTGAATCTGTGGCTAAAACCAACGAAAGACTGCTTTTAAAATAACAACGGGGAAGTCTGCTCCCCTGATTCCAAGGATTTGCTCTGCCAAGATGACGGGCAAGTGTGCATCTTTTCTAAATTATAAAGGAAAAAGCCTGCAAACTTCTGAGTGACTCTTAAGACTTCCGTTGGACTCAGTATTACCCCCTAGACAACTGTAGAGCTTATTTCTGATTGATTATGGTTACACCGGTGTTTTAGATTGAGTTTTGACGATCTGAATGTTTTGTATTAACCATACGTTTGTGCCCTTGTTGAATAAAACGTTTGAAAATAGTAGCATCCGACTCAGCTGATCCATCTATCTCTGCTGGTAAGTTACCTGGTTACGGGGTTTTCGTAACAATGTGAAGAGCAAGAGGATAAGATGTGAAAGAATAGGACAGTGGGAAAGTGTGTATGGAACCGGAGGAAACTGCAGAGGTACTTAATGAATACTTTACTTCAATATTCACTATGGAAAAGGATCTTGGTGATTGCAGTGATAACTTGCAGCAGACTGAAAAACTTGACCATGTTGATATTAAGAAAGAGGATGTGCTGGAGCTTTTGGAAAGTATCAAGTTGGATAAGTCACCAGGACTGAACAAAATATACCACAGGCTACTCTGGGAGGCGAGGGAGGAGATTGCTGAGCCTCTGGTGATGGTCTTTGCATCATCAATGGGGACAGGAGAGGTTCCGGAGGATCAGAGGGCTGCGGCTGTTGTTCCTTTATTCAAGAAAGAGAGTAGAGATAGCTCAGGAAATTATAGACCAGTGAGTCTTACCTCAGTGGTTGTTAAGTTGATGGAGAAGATCCTGAGGGGCATGATTTATGAACATTTGGAGAGGTATAACATGATTAGGGATAGTCAGCATGGCTTTGCATGCTTCGAAGCATCAAACACTACAGCAAGGGGGAGAGCCAGTCCCTTTTTACCGTCTGACCAGCGGGCTCCAATCATTGATTCAGAGTACACATGGAGAACCCTTGCCAGGGTCAACCCATGAAAAGCGGGAGGTCCCGACAATTTCCCTGGTCGTGTGCTCAAGGAATGTGCTGATGTATAAGCAGAGATCCTGACAGACATTTTCAACATCTCCATTGTCAAGCCATTGTCCCGATGCTTCAAAACCTCCACAATCATCCCTGTAGCAAAGAAATCAGTTGTAGCCTGTCTGAATGATTACCGTCCCGTCGCTGTGACCCCCATAGTGATTAAATGTTTTGAACGGCTTGTCAAGCCTCATATCACAGCCAGCCTCCTCTCTTCGCTGGATCCTCTACAGTTTGCTTATCGTTCCAACCGCTCTACGGAGGACGCAATATCCACCACACTGCACACAGTTCTCTCTCACTTGGACAATAAAGACACTTATGCCAGAATCCTGTACATTGATTTCATTTCAGCGTTCAATACCATCATCCCGCAGAGACTAGTGGAGAAACTGTCGCTGCTTGACCTTAACACTGCCATGTGTTGCTGGATTCTGGATTTCTTGACAGAGAGACCACAGTCAGTCCGTGTTGGCAGGAACATCTCTGACTCCATCACACTGAGCACTGGATCCCCACAAGGCTGTGTGCTCAGTCCACTGCTGTTTACACTACTAACACATGACTGTGCAGCCAGATTCAAGGGGAACTTGATCATTAAATTTGCTGATGATACCACAGCAAAAATGATGAAACAATGTACAGGGAGGAGGTCAAACACCTAGAGAGCTGGTGCTGTGACAACAACTTGATGCTTAATGTCCCCAAAACCAAGGAGATGATAGTCGATTTCAGACGGTCTCAGCCTGAGCACATACCCCTCAGCATCAGCGGCTCCACAGTGGAGAGAGTGGAAAACATCAAGTTCCTTGGGGTGCAGATCTCGGACAATCTCACATGGTCCAGGAACACCACTGGGATTGTGAAAGGGGCCCAGCAGAGATTGCACTTTCTGAGGAAACTTAAACAAGCATCACTCCCCACTAATATCTTAACTACATTCTACAGAGGAGTGGTTGAGTGTGTGCTGACCTTTTGCATCACAACCTGGTACTCCAGCTGCAGTGCTGCCGACAAAAAAAGCCTTGCAGAGGGTGGTTAGGGGAGCAGAGAAAATTATTGGGGTCTCTCTACCTTCTGTCCAAGACCTCTTTCGGAGTCGATGCCTCCAGAAGACACGGTACATCATTAAAGACCCCTCACACACTCTCCATAAACTGTTTGTTCTTCTGCCATCAGGCAAAACAAAAACAACAAGGCTACTAAACAGCTTCCTCCCACAGGCGGTCAGACTGCTAAATAGCTGCTCTACCTGACTCTGCTTTGGACACTTTTAACTTGCACTGGTCACTTATAACTTGATTTTAACCAACATGTGGCTGTTGTGTTTTACTATTTATTGTTGTGCTTACTATTTATTGTTGCGTTTGTTATGTTATGATTGCATTTGCCCCTGGGAAACTCTGTCTCATTCTGCCCTGCAGAGCTGATGTGTGGTTGGAATGACAATAAAGTTTTTGAATCTTGAATCTTTGTCAAGGGCAGGTCGTGCCTTATGAGCCTGATTGAATTTTTTGACGACGTGATGAAACACATTGATGAAAGAAGAGCAGTAGATGTAGTGTATATGGATTTTAGCAAGGCATTTGATTAGGTACCCCATGCAAGGCTTACTGAGAAAGTAAGGAGGCATGGGATCCAAAGAGACATTGCTTTGTGGATCCAGAACTGGCTTGCCCACAGAAGGCAAAGAGTGGCTGTAGACGGGTCATATTCTGCATGGAGGTCGGTCACCAGTGGTGTGTGCCTCAGGGATCTGTTCTGGGATCCTTACTCTTCGTGATTTTTATACATGACCTGGATGAGGAAGTGGAGGGATGGGTTAGTAAGTTTGCTGATGGCACAAAGGTTGGAGGTGTTGTGGATTGTGTGGAGGGCTGTCAGAGGTTACAGTGGGACACTGATAGGATGCAAAACTGGGTTGAAAAGTGGCAGATGGAGTTCAACCCAGATAAGTGTGAAGTGGTTCATTTTGGTAGGTCAAATATGATGGCAGAATATAGTATTAATGGTAAGACTCTTGGCAGTGTGGAGGATCAGAGGGATCTTGGGGTCCGAGTCCATAGGACGCTCAAAGCAGCTGCACAGGTTGACTCTGTGGTTAAGAAGGTGTATGGTGTATTGGCCTTCATCAATTGTGGAATTGAATTTAGGAGCCAAGAGGTAATGTTGCAGCTATATAGGACCCTGGTCAGATCCCACTTGGAGTACTGTGCTCAGTTTTCATTGCCTCAGTACAGGAAGGATGTGGAAGCCATGGAAAGGGTGCAGAGGAGATTTAAAAGGATGTTGCCTGGATTGGGGAGCATGCCTTATGAGAATAGGTTGAGTGAACTCAGCCTTTTTCTCCTTGGAACGCAAGAGGATGAGAGGTGACCTGATAGAGGTGTACAAGATGATGAGAGGCATTGATCGTGTGGATAGTCAGAGGCTTATTCCCCGGGCTGAAATTGTTGCCACAAAAGGACACAGGTTTAAGGTGCTGGGGAGTAGGTAAAGAGGAGATGTCAAGAGTAAGTATTTTACTCAGAGAGTGGTGAGTGCGTGGAATGGGCTGCCGGCAACGGTGGTGGAGGCGGATACGATAGCGTCTTTTAAGAGTCTTTTACATAGGTACATGGAGCTTATTAAAATAGAGGGCTATAGGTAAGGCTAGTAATTTCTAAGGTAGGGACATGTTTGGCACAACTTTGTGGGCCGAAGGGCCTGTATTGTGCTGTAGGTTTTCTATGTTTCTATGACTGAGAGGCATAGATATGATGGAAAGTTATAGTCTTTTTCCCAGGTATACGAGTCCAAAACTAGGAGCCATAGGTTTAGGGTGTGAAGGGAACGATTGAAAAAGGATCTGATCAGCAAGCTTTTTCATGGGGAAAGAGGCGAGTATCAGAAATGATGCTGTCAGAGGAAGTGTTTGAGACAGTTATAATAGTATAATTCAAGAAGTACTGCATAGGTACATGGAGGAGGCAGTGCTAAGAGGGCTATGGGCTGAATGCAGGAAATTGGGATGAGCTGGGTAGGCAACTTGGTTGGCACAGACTGACTGTGCTGAAGCGCTTGAATCCATGTTCTATTGCTCTCTTTATAAACACTCTATTGGAATATATGTAGGGTAACAGAATTGGAAAAATAAATAATGATAAATTATATAATATAATATCTTATAAATAAATAAATAACACCCTGCCGTCCAGGAAGTCACTTTGATGGTATTCATAAAAAGTGCAACAGTTGATGAATGTCGACATACACTGCTATACTGTAATGCTAACCAAGTTCTCTGAATAGCTAATTTCGGTTGTATTTCCTGTCATTGTTATTAATTCATTTTAATCAAGCAAGAGTCCAAAACTAAAACATTTTGCAATTAACACTAATTTGAATACAAGAGAAATTGATTGGAGAAAGAGATCAGATAAAATATCCAAATATTCTCGCTCAAACCAGCACTGAGAACTAAATTGTACATTATTTTCCCTTACCACAGAAATGCTCATGAGTGAAATTTATTATCAAATTGTTACACATAATCAATAGCAATATAGGAACATGAAAGCAACATTTGCTGAATGGACAAATAGAGAATATAAAGAAAGCCCTCAGAAATACAGGGAAGCAGTGAGAGATGAGAAATGGTGCGAGACTAGAAAGCAGCACAGGACAGCTTGAGATTGGGTAGTTAGTCAGTATTTCTTTATTTCCTGCTCTTTGCAACAGGTGAGTAGCTTAAATAAATGGCTGCAAAATGTTAACTTACTTTGTAAATTGGACAGCATACAACTAAGTAGCTAGAAACAACATCAAGTGAAAATGAAACTTACTTGACTATGTAAGAGAGGATCTGGTAACACACACAGAATGGTGCAGGAACGCAGCAAATTAGGCAGCATCTATGGAGACCCTTAATCAAAATGTGTGCAACAGGCAGAGCTATCATTTCTCAGCTTCACTGACACGAGTTTGATTTTGACATCAAGTGCTGTACCAATTTCCTCCCTGATGCTGGTTAGTAGGCTAATTTGCTCCTAGTGTAGGTAGTTGGTAGGAGAATCAGGTCAGAATTGATTTTGTATATAGGAGTGAATACATTATAGGGAAATAGTTGGGGGTGGGTTGAGACTGAGAGTCAGCATGGATGTTCAAATGTCATAAGAAATTTTTAAAAATGGCATGGTGAGTAGTGTCTCATGATACACTAAAATTTTGGTTTTGAATTACTTAGCAGGAGTCCTGGTTGTAAACATTACAAGATATTAGGGGATGGTTACCTCAGCACCTGAGCTAGGAGACAAACAAACTGTTCAGATTTGGTCATTAAACACTTACAGTAAACACTGAGTGCATTAAAGGTTCAGGTCAATAGATTTCTGGATACAAAAAAGCCAAGGGGCATCAAGTATTTCTGGCGGCATAGATCTTGCTGGTAAAAGAATCTTATGCTTTTGATGATAATCTATTAATTTAAGTGTTATCACTGGAGATATGAACTTTTTATAATCCACAGAAATGTTATTAATATGAATTTAAAATCCCAGGCTGCTCAGGGGAGATTTGAATTCATATTTCTGGAAGCTTTAACTTGACTTAGTATTACTTCCCACTTTGATGTAACAACCATTCTAGCATAATCCAATTTATACCTCAACATGAATTACAGGATCAGCAGTGATGAAATGCTTTGAGAGGCTGGTCATGACTAGACTGAACTCCTGCCTCAGCAAGGACCTGGACCTATTGTAATTTGCCTAATGCCACAATAGGTCAATGGCAGATGCAATCTCAATGGCTCTCCACACAGCTTTAGACCACCTAGACAACACAAACACCTTTGTCAGGATGCTGTTCATCAACTATAGCTCAGCATTTAATACCATCATTCCCACAAACCTGGGCCTTTGTACCTCCCTCTGCAATTAAATCCTCAACTTCCTAACTAGAAGACTGCAATCTGTGTGGATTAGTGATAACATCTGCTCCTCGCTGACAATCAACACTGGTGCACCTCAGGGGTGTGTGCTTACCCCACTGCTCTACTCTGTCTGTACCCATGACTGTGTGGCTAGGCATAGGTCAAATACCATCTATAATTTGCTGACGATACAACCATTGTTGGTAGAATCTCGGTGACGAGAGGACATATAGGAGCGAGATAAGCCAACCAGTGGAGCGGTGCCGCAACAACAATCTGGCACTCAACGTCAGTAAGACAAAAGAGCTGATTGTGGACGTCAGGAAGGGTAAGATGAAAGAACACATACCAATCTTCATAGAGGAATCAGAAGTGGAGAGAGTGAGCAGTTTCAAGTTCCTGGGTGTTAAGATCTCTGAGCACCTAACCTGGTTCCAACCTATCGATGCAGTAATAAAGAAGGCAAGAGTGGCTATACTTCATTAGGAGTTTGAAGAGTTTTGGTAATGACAACAAATACAATCAAAATCTTCTATAGTTGTACTGTGGAGAGTATTCTGACAGGCTGCATCACTGTCTGGTATGGGGCAGGGGCTACTGCACAGCACTGAAAGAAGCTGCAGAAGGCTGTAGATCTAGTCAGCTCCGTCTTGGGTACTAGCCAACAAAGTACCCAGGACATCTTCAAGAATGAGTGTCTCAGAAAGGCAGCGTCCATTAAGGACCTTCAACACTCAGGACATGCCCTTTTCTCACTGTTACCATTGGGTAGGAGGTACAGATCCAGAAGGCACACACTCAATGATTCAGGAACAGCTTCTTCCCCTCTGCCATCCAATTCCTAAATGGACATTGAACCCTTGGATACTACCTCACTTTTAAAATATATATTACTTCTGTTTTCTGCATGATTTTTAATCTATTCAATATATGTATACTGTAATTGATTTACTTACCGTATTTATTATTATTAATCTTACTTTTTTCTTTCTTCTGTATTATGTATTGTATTGAACTGCTGCTGTACCAGATTATACCAGATTTGGGCAATTAAATCAACAGGCTGATTAGGCTTTCTAAGCATCCTCATGTCAAATAACGGTAGAGAATGCATGTGAAAGACAGGGCTGATGCACTTTCATCAAGATTCAGCCACACACAGGAGGCATGAATGATCCATCTCAATGGGTTTCTGAGGATCCCACAACAATGACCAATTTGACCTCCTCTGCAGGACTTGAAGAAACAGCTTAGTGTACTGGGCATAGAAAAGCCTGTGTTCTCTCACAATATAGTAGAAACAAACTTGTTTTCCAGAATGAATTATACCTCCAGCCAAAATGTTCCTGTCTTTGGAGCCGGGGGTGATTTGGGGTGTGTGGTATGGTGGGGAAGGTTTTGGGGTGGGGGTTTGTAATCCATATAGGCAACAAACAGATGGACAGAGCTAAGTATGAGGTTTAGCTGAGAAACTTCGGTGAGTTCAGGTTGAAATTAAAATGCATAACTTTAAAAACCTCTGAGATGTTGCCTGAGCCTTTCCCAAATTGGCAAAGTTTCAAACAGATTTTGTCTGGTGGGTTGGGGATGGGAAGGGAAGGGGATACTGAAAGAAAATAAAGAGCTATTGAATTCAAATGGATCCTGCTTAAACCAGTAAACATTAATATGAAGGGGACGACCATTATATCAGGAAGCATCTACAGTGAGAGAAACAAAGTTAACATTCAGGTCAATAGATAAAGTTGCAGTTCCAATGAAGGACTATCATCCTGAAACATTAACCCTGTTTCTTTCTGCACAGATTCTGCTGATCTGTTTGAGTATCCTCAGTATTTTTGCTTTTTCCAACATCAGCAGCTTTTTACATTCTGCTTCTTTCAGCTGGGCCCACTGTTCTGGTAAATCTGTTGACTTGGACTGATTATAGAGCTTTACTCTGAACAGCTTAAGCAAGAGGAAAGTTAATAACTTTAACAAAAAAGGCAAGGACACTGAGCAGAGTAAGAATTTCAGTAATGATAAACAGAACAAAGAGACTCAGTGCTTTAACAGTAAAGATGTGTCAGCAAATCAGTATAATTAGAAAAAGCAATGGTAATAAAGATTTAAAATAAAATCTACTTTATCTTAATATATAAAGCGTTTGAAACAAAAGGCAGATTCTATGGAGATAAATGGACTTGATGTAATAGCCATTAAAGAGATACAATTATAGGGTGCCTGAGATTGGGAACTAAATATTCCAATGTATGTTATTACCTTTCAGGTAAAGGTATAAAAAGAGCTTGGGGGCTCTCAGAACTCGAAGGTTCCAGTTAAATTTCTAGTAAGTTTTTTTTTCTGTTAGTACACAGTTAGTTATCATACTGAGACTGGGTCCAGAGTTTGTTGAATGTTCCTTGTGTGAGGTGTGGGAACTTTGGGAGACCTCCACCTCCCTGATAACAACATCTGCACAAAGTGCACTGAACTGCAGCTCCTTAGGAACTGTAAGGAAATGGGACTGCAGCTGGATGACTTTCAGCTTATACAGGAAAATGAGAAGGTGATAGATGGGAGCTACAGGTAGACACTCCCAAGTTGCAGGAGGCAGGTACCTGGGTGACTGTCAGGAGGTGGAAAGGGAAAAGTCAACCAGTGCAGAGTGCTGTACCTCTGCGCCAACCCCACAATAATGTATTCAACTTTGAGTAGTACTGGGGGCGGGGGAATAAACCACCAAGTGACCTGATTGCTGGCACTGAACCTGTCTCTGTGGCTCAGAAGGGAAAGAGTGTGGAGGAGTGCAGTAGTGACAAAGGATTCCAGAATTAGTGAGTAGATTCTATGGATGTGAAGGAGACACCCTGATGGGATTTTGCTTTCCGGGGGGCAGAGTCAGACATTTCTCAGATTGGGTCCACAGTATTCTAAAGGGGGAGGGTGAACAGCTGCAAGTCATGGCACATATTGGTATCAATGACATAGGTAGAAGTCCTGAAGAGAGAATATAGGGAGTTAGGTAGAAAGCTGAAAAGCAGGACCTCCAGAGTAGTAATGCCTGGGTTGCTGCCTGTGCCACATACCATTGACGATACAAATATAATGATTTGGCAAGTGAATGTGTGGCTGAAGAATTGGTGCAGGGGGCAGAGTTTCAGATTTTTGGATTATTGGGATTTCTGCTGGAGAAGGTATATTATGACCTGTACAAAAAAAGATGAGTTACACTGAACCCAAGGCGGAGCAACATCCCCGTGGGTAGGCTTGCTGGAGCTGTTGGGGAGGGTTTAAATTAATTTGGCAGGGAGATGGGAACTGGACTGATAGGGCTGAGGATGGGGCAGTTGATATATCAAGACTGTGATGAAGGATAGACAGGTGATAGAGCAAAAGTGCAGTTAGTGGGATGAGTTAAAGTGTAATTGGGGACTAAAATTAAAAGGGGTGATAAATACAGGACTAAAGGTGTTATATTTTAATGCACACCATATATGGAATAAGGTAGAACAAAGTTCAAAGTATATTTATTATCAAAGTATGCATACATTATACAACCTAAAGATTTGTCTCCTTACAGGCACCACGAAACAAAGAAATCCCAAAAGAACCTATTTAAAAAAGGCCATCAAACACCCAAAGTTCAGAGAGCAAAAAAAAACAAATGGTGCAGAAAATAAAAGTAAGCAAATAGCTTCAGAACTGGAGTTTTGTGTAAGACACATAGCAAGGCGTCACTGCAGCTGGTGCAGCTAATGTCACTGATCATCACAAAACTGAGTAAATGTTACGAGACCACAAACACAAAGCCAGACCTCACTGCAGCCGGAACTGCATTTCAGCTGGAGCTGAGTAAAAGTCGCAAGTCAGAACCGGCCCTCACCTCACCTCCAGTCCTGACACCCCGACCTTTCCAATCTGGCCCAGTGCTTAAATTGTCCAAACATCCAGCCATTCCTTGCTCTCGGGGTCTGGACCCCACTTCCACGATTTGGTCCACACTTGATGTTTCCAATCGAGCCCAGCACTTAAATCAGGACCTGCCCTTGCTCTCGGGACACCATGATTCTGCACTGACCCCAACTCCACTTGCCTTGCCTGCATCTGTGCTTTCAATCTGCCTCTGTTTGCCTTGACCACCCTTTGCTCATCTTGCCATTGTTAGCACTGTTTGTGTTGATCATTATTAATAAATTATTAATATGGTATATATGTATTAGTATCCTTTGCTTCGTTTTCTGCTGCCTGTAAATACTTGCTGGGCATCACCAGTGCCATCTTATACCAGAACCTCATTTAAAGATTGACAGGTATGATGTTATGGTCATTGCTGAGTTGAAGCTGAAAGAAGATCATAGTTGGGAGCACAACATCCAAGTATACAATACTGTGCAAAAGTTTTAGCTGCTACAGTATGTATAGATAGGTGCCAAAGACTTCTGCATAGTGCTGCCTTTGTCAACATGGAGTGGAGAGTAGGTTTGTAAATCTGTTGAGAGCAAAAGATGTTGGAAATGGTGAGGAAGCAGCACCACGGAAAGGGTGTGGTACAAATGGCAGAGAAGGAATGGCAGGGGCAGGGGTTGGTGTGTGTGCAGACACACCCAGCCCTGAGACACCAGGTAAGTTCATTTGATTCCAAATATTTCATTTATTGATCATTACAGAATGCCTCTCTAGTGCTAACCTCCCCTCTCCCTTCCCCTTTTTCCAACCATGATTCTCCTCTCCCTGCCTCCTTCCCATTCTCAGTTCACAATAGAGACCCAATCAGAATCAGAATCAGGTTTATTATCACCGGCATCTGACGTGAAATTTGTTAACTTAGTAGCAGCAGTTCAATGCAATACATAATCTACCAGAGAGAGAAAATAATAATAAATAAAAATAAAACACAATAATAAATAAACAAGTAAATCAATTATGTATATTGAATTGATTATTAAAAATGTTCAAAAACAGAAATACTGTATATTAAAAAAAGATTCAAAGTCCATTCAGGAATCAGATGGCAGAGGGGAAGAAGTTGTTCCTGAATCACTGAGTGTGTGCCTTCAAGCTTCTGTACCTTCTACCTGATGGTAACAGTGAGAAAAGGGCATGCCCTAGGTGCTGGAGGTCTTTAATAATGGATGCTGCCTTTCTGAGACACCGCTCCCTAAAGATTTCCTGGGTAGTTTGTAGGCTAGTGCACAATGGAGCTAACTAGATTTACAATCTTTTGTAGCTTCTTTCGGTCCTGTGCAGTAGCCCTTCCATACCAGACAATGTTGCAGTCTGTCAGAATGCTCTCCATAGTACAACTATAGAAGTTTTTGAGTGAATTTGTTGACATGCCAAATCGCTTCAAACTCCTAATAAAGTACAGCCGCTGTCTTGCCTTCTTTATGACTACATCGATATGTTGGGACCAGGTTAGGTCCTCAAAGATTTGACATCCAGGAACTTGAAGCTGCTCACTCTCTTCACTTCTGATCTCTCTTTGAGGATTGGTATGTGTTCCTTTGTTGTACCCTGAAGTCCACAATCAACTCTTTTGTCTTACTGAAGTTGAGTGCCAGGTTGTTGCTGTGGCACCATTCTACTAGCTGGCATATCTCACTCCTGTACACCCTCTTGTCACTACCTGAGATTCTACCAACAATGGTTGTATTGTCAGCAAATTTGTAGATGGTATTTGAGCTATGCCTAGCTACACAGTCATGTGTATACAGAGAGTAGAGCAGTGGGCTAAGCACACACCCCTGAGGTGCACCAGTGTTAATCGTCAGCGAGGAGGATAGGTTATCACCAATCCACACAGACTGTGGTCTTCCAGTTAGGAAGTCGAGGATCCCATTACAGAGATACAGAGGCCCAGGTTCTGCAACTTCTCAATCAGGATTGTGGGAATGATGGTATTAAATGCTGAGCTATAGTCGATGAACAGCATCCTGACGTAGCTGTTTGTGTTGTCCAGGTGGTGTAAAGCTGTGTGAAGAGCCACGGAGATTTCCTCTGCCATTGATCATCACTCGCATATGTCATGAGTTTTTTTTGTTTTCTGGCAATACATTAAATTACTGTATTCCTGTGCAAAAGTCTTTGGAACCCCATCTATATATATGTACATGAGACTTTTGCACAGTATTGTACATGTTATGCCTTTAGGATAAGCAGGTAGGCAGAAGGGGTGGGGAGGCTCTGTTAGTAAAATATGAAATCAAAATCTCAGAAAGAGGTGACAGGATTGTAACATCCTTGTGGGTAGAGCTCAGAAGTTTAAAAAAACCCTGATTGGAGTTATATACAGGCCACCAAACTGTAGCCAGGATATTGGTTGAAAATTACAATGGGAGATTGAAAAGACATGTAAAAAGGGCAATGTTGTGACAGTCATGGCGGATTTTAATATGAAGGTAGATTGGGAAAAATCAGTGTGGTACTGGATCCTGAGAGAAAGATTTTGTAGAATTCCTACCAGATGACTTTTTAAAGCAGCTTGTGTTTGAATCAACTAGGAGAACATCAGTTCCGGTTTGGGTGTTATGTACTGAACCAGATTTGATTAGGGAGCTTAAGGTTAAGGAAACCTTAGGAGTAAGTGATTATAATATGATAGAATTCACCCTGCTTTTTGAGAAGGAAGAGTTAAAATTGGAAGTAACAGTATTAAAGTAGAGTAAAAGGAGTTACAGAAGAATGAAACAGGAAATGGCCAAAGTTGGTTGGAAAGGGATACCAGCAGCGATGATGGCAGAACAGCAATAGCTGGAATTTCTGGGTGTAATTTGGAAGACGCAGGAAAGATACATCTGAAGGATGAATAAGTATTCTCAAGGCAACTGTGGTTGCCAAGGGAAGTCAAAGGCAACATAAAAGTAAAAGAGAGGGCATACAATAGAGCAAATATTAGTGTGAAGGTAGAGGATTGGGAAGCTTTTAAAAACCAGCAGAAGTTAACTAAAATGTCATAAAGAGAGAAAAGATTAAACATTAAGATAAGCTAACCAATGTTATAAAAGAAGGTACAAAAAGATTTTTCAGATATATAGAGTAAAAAGATGAAAGTGGGTATCAAACCACTGAAATTTACACTGGAGATGTAATGGGTTGAAGAAATAGCAGATGCACTTAATAAGCATTTTGAGTTAGTCTTCACTGTGGAATACACTAGGAGAATGCCAGTAACGTGAGAGCATCAGAAGGCAGGAGTGAATGTTGCTACTATTACTAAGGAAAAGGTGCTTGGGAAGTTGAAATGTCTAAATGTAAATGGAATGAACCCTGGAATTCTGTCAGGGGGGCCTAAAGAGATTGTGGAGGCATTAGTAATGATCTGTTAAGAATCAATAGATTCTGGAATGGTTTCAGAGCACTGGAAAAATTCCAAATGTCACTCCATTCTTTAAGAAGGGAGGGATGCAGAAGAAAGGAAATTATAGGCCAGTTAGACTGAGTTTAGTGGTTGGAAATATATTATTAAGAATGAGGTTTCAGGGTACTTGGAGGTACATGATAAAACAGGCCAAAGTCAGCATGGTTTCCTTAAGGGGAAATCTTGCCTGACAAATCTGTCAGAATTTTTTGAGGAAAGATAGACAAAGCAGTGTCAGTGAATGTTGTTTATTTGGATTTTCAAAAGGCCTTTGACAATGCACAACACATGAAACTGCTTAATAAGGTAAGAGCCCATGGTATAACAAGAAAGATATGTAGAGAAGATTGGCTGACTGGCAGGAGGCAAAAAGTGGGAATAAAGGGAGCCTTTTCTGGTTGGCTGCCAGTGATCAGTAGTGTTCCACAGGTGTTGGTGTTGTAACTGTTACTTTTCACATTATATGTCAATGATTTGGAAGAAGGAATTGATGGCTTTGTGGCCAGGTTTATGGATAAAATGAAGATAGGTGGAGAGGAAGGTAGTGTTGAGGAAGCAGGATTTCTCCTGAAGGACTTAGACAGATTGGATGAATGGGCGAGGAAGTGGCGAATGGAATATAGTGTCTGAAGTACATGGGAAATGTACTTTGCTACAAGGAATAAAGGTGTGGACTATTTTCTAAATGAGGATTAAATTCAAAAATCAGAAAGGCAAGCAGACTTAAGAGTCTGCATGCAGGATTCACTAAAGGTTAACATGCAGGTTGAGTTGGTGGTAAACAATGTAAATACAATGTTGGTATTCATTTTGAAAGGACTAGAATATGAAAGCAAGGATGTAATTATGAGGCATTTTAAGGTATTGGTCAGACCACTTTTGGAGCATCGTGAGCAGCTTTGGGCCCCTTACCTAAGAAAAGATGTATTGGCATTGGAGAGGGTCCAGAGGATTCTCATGAGAATGATCCCATAATGAAAGGGTTGACATATGAGGAATGTTTGATAGCTCTGGGCTTGTACTCGCTACAGTTTAGAAGAGTGAAAGGGGATCTCATTGAAACCAAATGAATAATGAAAGACCTAGATAGAGTGGGTGTGGAGAGTATGTTTCCTATATTGGTGGAGTTTAGACCAGAGGACGGAGCCTCAGAATAGAAATACATCTATTTAGAAAAGTGATGAGGAAAATTTCTTTAGCAAGAGGGTACTGAATTTGTGGAATGAATTGCTGCTGATGGCTGAACAGGCCAAGTCATCGGGTATACTTAAGGCAGAGGTTGTTAGGTTTTTGATTAATCAGGGTTTCAAAGGTTACATCGAGAAGGTAGTAGACTGGGGTTGAGAGGGATAATGATGAAATTGTGGAACAGACTTGATGGGACGAATGTCCTAAATCTGCTCTCTTGTTTGAAGGTCTTATGGAGTTTGTATGTTTTCCCCATGGAATGCATGGGTTTTCTCTGGATCTTCTTATTCCCTCCCACACTCCAAAGATGCACTGCTTAATAGGTTAACTAAGATCACAAGACCATAAGGGAAAGGAGTAGAATCAACCCATTTGGCCAATGAAGTCGACTCTGCCATTTCATTATGGCTGATCCATTTTCCCTCTCAGTCCCAATCTCCTGCCTTTCCCCCATGTCCCCTCATGCCCTGACCAATCAAGAATCTATCAAACTCTGCCCTAAAAATACATCAAGATTTAGCCTCCACAATTGCCTGTGGCAACAAATTCCACAGCTTCACCACTCTCTGTCTAAAGAAATTCCTCCTCATCTTTGTTCTAAAAGGACGCTCCTCTATTCTGAGGCTGTCTTAGACCCTCCCACCATAGGAAACATCCTCTCCACATTCACTCTATCAAGAGCTTTCAACATTTGATAGGTTTCTTTGAACTCTAGTGAATACAGACCCAGAGCCATCAAACGCTCTTCATTTGACAAGCCATTCAATCCTGGAATAATTTTCATGAACCTTCTTTGAACCCTCTCCAGTGTCAGCACATCCTTTCTAAGATAAGGAGTGCAAAACTGTTCACAGTGCTCCAAGTGAGGCCTCACCAATGCTTTATAAAAACTCAACATTACATCCTTGCTTCTGTATACTTGTCCACTTGAAATGGACCCTAAAATTTGTATTTTCCTTCCTCAACACTGATTCAACCTGCAAATTAACCTGTAGGAAATCATGCACAAGGACACCCAAACCTTTGCATAGTTTTCAATTTTCTCTTCATTTAGAAAATAATCTACTCTTTAATTACTTCTACCAAAGTACATGGCCGTATATTTGCCGACACTGTATTCCATCTAGAACTTCTTTGCCTGTTCTCCTAATCTATCAAGGTCCTTCTGTAGTCTCTGCTTCCTCAAAACTACTTGCCCCTCCACTTATCATCCGTAAACTTAGCAACAAAGCCATCAATTCCATCATCCATCATTCTAGTTTAGTACTGTATAAATCTCCATTTTGTTGGTGGGTTTTTTTCCTGTTGTAGTGTAGAAACTTATAAAAAAATTAATTAAATTAAAAAAAAAGAAAAAATGCTCCTTTTATTCCTACTCTTTTCTTCCAGCGAATTAGCCACTGCTTTATCTTTCCTGTAATACCATTGTGTTACAATTATGGATTTGGCAGCGCAGCAGATATGGCAATTGTGCTCATGAATATGCACGTGTTAGCTAATTATTATTTTATTGTGATAGTATTTAACTCCATTCATTCCGTTGCTGTGCTCGTTGAGATGAACCCACCACAGCAATGCTTCTCTGCCTGTTTGCATTCAGCCTTGCCTGAGAAATTGGACTGTCAAGTCAACCGACTCTGAAGACAATTGGTATTTGTTTTATATTTAGTTATTTCTTTCAGCTGCAGTGTAGGCCTTGTTTTTCATTTGAGAGTTTTAGTTAATAGTCCTGTTTGGACTAGCATTTATTGTTTTATTTTCCCTTTAACACTGTTCGCATTAAAGTCTGTGAACTATCGACCCACTTCAGTGTCTCACACTCCATACTTGGAACATATCTGAATCTGGTGACAGCAAGTCTCAACCACACAAAGATGGACCCAGCAGAGAGAGAACAACTGACCTTGGCCCTGAGATTCTTTGGTCAGGTTGGAGACAAACTACCGGCAATGGAATCTGTTCTCAGTGAAGTTACGGAGGCAATGAGGCAGATAATCTCGTGCCGACAAGCCCAGACTCATTAGAGGAACAGGTATGATCCTTAGCCGCAATGGTTGAACAGCTCACTGCAGACAATCAGGCTGCGGATTCCGCTCTCACGGTCACTGTCCATAAACTTAATGTGGACAGCCAGCATCAGCTGACAGCCATTAATGTTATTGCCAATGCATTCAGCAGCCTCTGGCCACCTCAGTTCCACTTCCAGAATTTCACAGGTCCTCCTTTTCTGCTGTCCCAACAATCTCTGTTACTAATGGTCCCACTCCCACACCCACTCAGGCACCAATGTCCCTACAAGAACCGAGTATTCCATCACCAGGCAGATATGACGGTGATCCCGAGGGTAGCAGGAACTTTATTACCCAATGCGAGCTGACATTCCAAGCACATCCTGGTTGTGTTGATGATAGAACATATAACACAGAAAATCTGCAGCACATTACAGGCCCTTCAGCCCACAATGTTGTGCCGAACATGTCCTTACCTTAGAAATTACCTAGTGTCATCCATAGTCCTCTATTGTTCTAAGCTCCATGTATCTATCCAGGAGTCTCTTAAAAGACCCTATTGTATCTGCCCCCACCACCGTCACTGGCAGCCCATTCCATGCACTTACCACTCTCTGTGTAAAAGACTTACCCCTGACATCTCCTCTGTACCTACTTCCAAGCACCTTAAAACTGTTCCCTCTTGTGCTAGCCATTTCAGCTCTGGGAAAAAGCCTCTGACTATCCACACGATCAATGCCTCTCATCATCTTAATCACATAATGTGTGAAAACAGGCATACATGGTCAATCTTCTGGATGAACCTCCACTCAGCCTGTTCAGCGCTTTACGGGAGCAAGGATACCCTGCAGCCCGGTCATTCCTGCTCTACTCCCTGTATTACTGAGTATTCTATCTCTCACCTGTCTCTCATTATTACCTGTATTGCTGTCACCTGTGTCTCATTGTGCTCCACCTATCACCTACCTCTCTGTTTATTGCTCAGTATATGTTACCCCTGTGTTTTCACCTGTTTGTTGCCAGATTGTGCCAGTGAATTTTCCTGAGCCTTTCCAGCATTCGTATTTGAACTCTGTCCGTCTGAATATCGACTCTGCCTAATTCCCAATTCTGGTTTTTGGATTTCTCTGGAATTTTTGATCTCTGCATGAACTTTGACACTGACTTTGGACTTGCTACTTAGTAAATATCACAGTGCACACAGTACTTGGTCTGCGATTTGGTCCCTGCTTCAGCGTCCTGACAGTGTCAAAAGTGAAAACAGATTTCTACAAAGTGACAACATCTCAACAACTGCTGTGTCATTCCTTATTTTGCTTAAATTTAAAGACTGCAGAGATAAACTAATTGTCATCCCAGAAATCAACCTGATGAATCTCATCTTCAAGTACAGTATATAAACAGTCCACAGTAGTCTGAACTGTGGTTTCGCCAACACCCAGTACAATTACAGCTAAACATCCATATTTTTAAACCGCAATCTGTTCCGATTAGGACCGATATGCAACTTGCCCTTTTAGATAGATAGATAGATAGATAGATACTTTATTCATCCCCATGGGGAAATTCAACATTTTTTCCAATGTCCCATACACTTGTTGTAGCAAAAACTCATTACATACAATACTTAACTCAGTAATAATATGATATGCATCTAAATCACTAACTCAAAAAGCATTAATAATAGCTTTAAAAAAAAAGTTCTTAGGTCCTGGCAGTTGAATTGTAAAGCCTAATGGCATTGGGGAGTATTGACCTCTTCATCCTGTCTGAGGAGCATTGCATCGACAGTAACCTGTCGCTGAAACTGCTTCTCTGTCTCTGGATGGTGCTATGTAGAGGATGTTCAGGGTTTTCCATAATTGACCGTAGCCTACTCAGCGCCCTTCGCTCAGCTACCGATGTTAAACTCTCCAGTACTTTGCCCACGACAGAGCCCGCCTTCCTTATCAGCTTATTAAGACGTGAGGCGTCCTTCTTCTTAATGCTTCCTCCCCAACACGCCACCACAAAGAAGAGGGCGCTCTCAACAACTGACCTATAGAACATCTTCAGCATCTCACTGCAGACATTGAATGACGCCAACCTTCTAAGGAAGTACAGTCGACTCTGTGCCTTCCTGCACAAGGCATCTGTGTTGGCAGTCCAGTCTAGCTTCTCGTCTAACTGTACTCCCAGATACTTGTAGGTCTTAACCTGCTCCACACATTCTCCATTAATGATCACCGGCTCCATATGAGGCCTAGATCTCCTAAAGTCCACCACCATCTCCTTGGTCTTGGTGACATTGAGACGCAGGTAGTTTGAGTTGCACCATATCACAAAGTCCTGTATCAGTTTCCTATACTCCTCCTCCTGTCCATTCCTGACACACCCCACTATGGCCGTGTCATCAGCGAACTTCTGCACATGGCAGGACTCCGAGTTATATTCACTGTTTTCTGCACCTGCCCACAGGCATTTTGTGATTCATGTACTAGGACACCTAGGGTCATTTTAACCACTCATTTACAGTTTCCCTTCATTTAGATTATGACCTGCCTTTTGATTCCTCCCACAAACTTTATGTCTATACTATTACCAACAGTTAATCTTATTTGCCAAAACTTTGCCCAGTCACTCAGTCTATTTTCCATTGCAGGATCATAATATTACCAACATGTCTTCTAACAACGTTTGTGTCATTGGCAAACTTGCATCAGTTACGTTTTCATACCCTTCAGGCCAGAGTAGGTGTCAATTCGCCACACTTTGGTGATCTAAAAGCTATGCGCACGTGTGTCTTTCCACTATTCTTCATGATTTCTACCACAATAATTCCACATCATCTACTGCATCTATATCATGACTCAACTCTGCTCTGATACCTTCCTTGATTAACAACCCTACCCCACTTCTTTTTCCTTTTTTGGTCTATGTTGAGCACCAGACCCAGTCTCCCTAACAGCTACAGATTCTACTCATATGTTGTCAATTCATTTGTCTTCTTACACATGTTATATGCATTCAGATAGAGAACAGTAACCTTCGATTTTCCATTTTACCATATTATGCATAGCACAAAGGACAGCTGTGCTACTGGGGCTATTAATGCCAGGAGTTCCTCAGGCAGGGTTGTAGGCCCTCTGACCTTCAGCTAATTCTTTAGTGATCTTCAACTGCAAATTTGGATGGGAACATTCCCTACTGATTACACAGTATTCAGTTGTATTTGCAAATTCTTAGATAATGAACATAACATAAGAACATAAGAAATAGGAGCAGGAGTAGGCCTTCCAGCCCATCGAGCCTGCCCCGCCATTCAATAAGATCATGGCTGATCTGTCTGTAAATTCAGCTCCATCTACCTGCCTTTTCCCCATAACCCTTACTTTCCTTACTATGTACAAACTTATCTAACTGTATCTTAAATATATTTAGAGAAGAAGCCTCAACTGCTTCCCTCAGTAGAGAATTCCACAGATTCTCCACTCTCCGGGAAAAACAGTTTCTCCTCATCTCCGTCCTAAATCTTCTCCCCTAAATCTTGAGGCAATGTCCCCTAGTTCTAGTCTCACCTACCAATGGAAACAACTTTCCTACTATCTTATCTATCCCTTTCAAAATTTTGTATGTTCAGCACACCGTCTATCAGCTTAAGCATTTCCCCCTTCCACTACTAATTCCCTGTGACTGCAGTGTACACTATTAACAAAATTAACAGAAAGTAAGGATACTCAGTAATATTTCCCAAGCCTCTGAAGGTCAAAAGGAGCTGTTCTCTTAGACTCACAATATGTAAAAGTGAAGAGATCATGTAATAAACCTCTGGATTCATTCATTATTTCCTCTTTTCCTGTGCTTGAGATTCATCCTTTGATATGCAACATTTTGTTTTTACATTTTAATATTATCAGTTTTTGATTTGCACTTTAATTAAAACAAGTTTAATATGGGTTGCAGATTTCAAAAATTATTTTAAATCTATATCTGCAGGGTTGAAATGATACATACACAAATTCATTTGAAAGTGGGAATAGAATTACTTACGTTAATAAGATGAGACAGCTCTACTACAATAATTGGTTCTGAAGCCTTGGGCTGCGGTCTGACTGTTACAGCTAGTATTTTGGAATTTATTGCCATTGATTTTCTGGAAGAAGATAATTAATATGTAAATTAATTTTTAAAATCGACAAATAAAGTGTTCATATGCGATCAAAATAATGCTTAAAGCTGTACCAACATGGATTGTGTTACAGATATGAAAAAACACCAGCAATCTGCTTGTTAGCAAAATGTGATCAATTCATTAAAGCTGCCAACTCAATTGAAATTTATTTTATTGAAGAATAAAATACTGAACCTCAACATACAAAATATTCATATTAAATGATAATATATTGGGTCACTATGTTGCAACCTTACAAAATACAGTTGGTCTGCACAGGGACTATATTGTGTAGCTCCGGTTGCTACACTATGGGAAGGAAGTGGCTGAGGTGCAGCGAGAACAGGTGAGATTCAACTGGATACCAGCTGATTGTGAGGAATTTAGTTGTCGGGAGAGAATGGGTGATCAGGGCTTGCTTTCTCTAGAGTGATGAAGGCTGATGGGTAATCTATGGAGGTAAGAATAAACTCTTCTCAGGCTTCTAGCCTGGCACAGGTATCAATTTTAACCAATGTTTCGAAGACAAACCCAGTCATCTTCATCAGGAATGATGCCTGGGCATCTTTTACTCTAGTGAATGCAGAGCAGCGTATATCGGCCAGATGGGATGCATGGTGAAAACCTGCATCAAGGAACACAGGTGTATCCAGTTGGGTTACCCGGAGAAATCGGCGGTACCAGAACATTACATTCACAATGGCCACAAGATTGATTTTGATAGCACAACTACTGTGCTACTCCAGTGGCTTTTGGAACCTCCTGGTAAAAGAAGCCATTGAAATAAAACTAGAGGAAAAGAATTTTAACAAAGTTGAAGGTCTCGCTCCAAGTAAGAAACATAGAAACATAGAAAACCTACAGCACAATACAGGCCCTTCGGCCCACAAAGTTGTGCTGAACATGTCCCTACCTTAGAAATTTCTAGGCTTACCTATAGCCCTCTATTTTACTAAGCTCCATGTACCTATCTAAAAGTCTCTTAAAAGACCCTATCGTATCCACGATAGATAGGACTGGAATTCGATTGTAAACAAGGTGGGACAGCGGAAACCTGAATGAATGAGGTCCACCAATCAGCAGAGACGAATGACGGGAGTGTATATACCACTGGACTAGACATGCCCAGGAATCATCCTTGATGAAGATGGCAGAGTTTGTCATCAAAACATTGGTTAAAATCAATATCTGTAGCCGGCTAGAAGCCAGAGAAGAGTTTATTCTTCATACACGCCGGGAAAATATGAGATTCTTATGGAGGAACATTAAAGGCATCAATAGGGTAGATGGTCAATGACCTTTTCCTGTAGTGGAAGTATAAAACAAGAGGGAAAGAGAAGAAATTTTGAAAGGTATTTGATGGCAATAGTTTTTGTACAGAGAGTATCTGATACTTAGGAGTTACATACTGTATCTTTATTGAGAAGGTAAGAAATAATTTTATTCAGTAAGGGATGCTGACTTGAAGGCTGATGAATACCCTGCACTGAATCTTGCCTGAGAATCTAGGATTCAAATGTGCTAAATCAGAAACATATGCTTAAAGTATATGCCTAGAAAAAAGGATTCACCCCCTCGGAAGTTTTCATGTTTTATTGTTTTACAACATTGAATTACAATGGATTTAATTTGGCTTTTTTGACACTGATCAACAGAAAAAGTCTTTTTTGTGTCAAACTGAAAACTGATCTCTATAAATTGATCTAAATCAATTACAAATATAAAACACAAAATAATTGATTGCATAAATATTCTCAGCAACTCCACAAAAGATTATTGAAAACCACAAGTGATGAGATAGATACAAGAAAATTTCCAAGTCACTGAATATCTCTTGGAGTACAGTTAAGTCAATTATCAAGAAATGGAAAGAATTAGGCACAGTTGTAAATCTGCCTAGAGCTAGCCATCCTTAAAAACTGAGTGACTGAGCAAGAAGGGGACAAGCGATGGAGGCCACCAAGCAAACTATGCCAACTCTGGAGCAGTTACAAGCTTCAAGGGCTGAGATGGGGGAGACTGCACATACAACAACTGTTGTCCAGGTGCTTCACCAGTCACAGCTTTGTGAGAGAGTGGCAAAGAGAAAGCAACTGTTAAAAAAAACTCACATGAAATCTCAGCTAGTTTGCCAGAAAGCATGTGGGAAACAGCTGGAAGAAGGTTTCATGGTCTTTTTTGGTCTGATGAAACCAAAATTGAGCTTTCTGAACATCAAACTAATCGCTATGTTTACTGTAAGTCAAATACCATGCATCATCAAAGACACACCATTCCTACCATGAAGCATGGTGGTAGCTGCATCATGCTGTGGGGATGCTTCGCTGCTGCAGGCCCTGGAAGGCTTGTGAGGGTAGAGGGTAAAATGAATACAGTAAAATACAGGGAAATCCTGGAGTAAAACTGAAGCAGTTGGAAGAGAAATGCACCTTGGGAGAAGATTTGTTTTCCTGCAAGACAATGACCCCAAATATAAAGCAAAATTACACAAGAATGGCTTAAAAACAACAAAGTTCATGTCCTCAAGTGGCCAAATCATAATCCAGACCTCAATACAATTGAGAATTTGTAGCTGGACTTGAAAAGCACTGTTCACTCACAATCCCCATGCAGTCTGACAGAGCTTGAGCAGTTTTGTAAAGAATAATTGGGAAAATTGTAATGTTCAGATGTGCAAAACTGATAGAGACCTATGCACACAGACTCAAGGCTGTAATTGCTGCTAAAGGTGCATTTATTAAATGCTGACTTGAAGGGGTGAACACTTATGCAATCAATTATTCTGTGTGTTATATTTGTAGTTAATTTAGATCACCTTGTAGAGATCTGTTTTCACTTTACACTGAAGAGTCTTTTTCTGTTGATCAGTGTCAAAAAAGCCAAATTAAATCCACTGGGATTCAATGTTGTAAAACAATAAAACATGAAAACTTCCAATAGGAAGGAATACTTTTTATATTCACTGTTTTTCCAAGCAACTTCTCTATGTTTTGATTGGCATTCAAAAGGGATCACTTGATCTTCTGTATACATCATTTTTGTTCGGTTAAGTCTGCAATCCAATGAAATACACAAGTTAAATTTATTGTCGTGGGCACAACTATGGTATGCTACGTGTACAGTGAAAAATTTACTGTTCTTTTCAGCAGCACCACAGGCATGCAACACATAAATTAGACATAAAATAATTTGACATTAAACATTCCTATATATGTCACCGAAGAGAAAAAAGATGACAAAAGCAAGTGTAAAAAGAAACACAAGTTATGTTGATATGAGTACAAGAGGTGGTCCTTTAGTGCACTGCTGCTTTAGTACAATTAGGAGTGTGCAAGTTTGTAGGAAAGTAGCTGTTCCTGAGCATGGTGGTGTGGGACTTTAAACTTCTGCACAGCTGCCTGAGGTAAAGATGAAAAGAGGGCATGGCCCATATAGCAGGGATCCCTAATCATATGCAACACCATCTATAGATGCTGTTGATGATGGGGAAGGCTGAACCCATGTTGGACCAGGCTATGTCCACTACCCTCTGCAGCCTTTTGAATTGCTGCACCAGGTCATATTGCAATCAGTCAGAATACTTTCAACAGTACATCTGTGGAACTTTATAAGATTATTCGGTGGCATGTCAAATCTCCTTAAATTCTGAGAAAATAGAGAGGTTTTGAACCTTCTTCATGATTGCATCTATGTGCTAGGCACAGAACAGGTTATCTGCTATCTTACTGCCCTGGAATTTGAAGTTGCTGAATTTCTCCCTACTGATCCACCATTGAAAACTTAGCTGTATTAAAATTTACAATCTCAGATAACTGTTGTCTATTGTGTTCCTCTATTTTTTTCTCTCTCTCTTCTTTCAATCCACCTCTGGTCCTCTCACTATTGGTCCCTTTTCCCAGTTTCAACCTTCTCTCCTTACTGGTTCTATCCATCTATCACCTACACACTACAGCCACTGGATCTTCTTTCCCATCTACCTTTCCTCTCTTCTCCAGTGGTTCTCATGATCTCCTTTCCATATTCCATCACTGGTAGTGTTTGCATTCCTGCTTATCACTTCTCAGCAGCTGTAGCCACCTTACTCTCCAGTCCCCCTACCTGATTCCATCATCCCCCTTTTATTTCTTTGTCTGCCGCCACCTATCAGCCACTTGCCTCTGTCTCCCAACTCCAGCCCAATCTCTCATTTTGCCCACCTGGCACCTCATGCCTGTCATCCATCATCCCTCTACAGTCCAATATCACATACTGGCTCATTGTCTCACCACTCATCCCTCCTCTAATACCAGCTATCCTCCTTCTCAATCCTTTGTCCTCTATCAAGCTCTCAACTCAAAACACTCACAATTCCTTCCCCCAACAGATATTGCTCAATCCACTGAGTTACTCCAGCGGACTGCTTGTTGCTCCAGATTCCATCATCTGCAGTCTGTTAAGTCTCATTTTTTAAAATCTTCACTTACATTTAGGATGTTATCCAGCTGACTGTCAACAAGTTCTTATGACTAGTAAAGAGATGGGTGCCACAGTAGTGTAATAGTTAATGCAACACTATTACAGATTGGGACATTGCAGCTTTGAGTTCAATTCCACACTCATCTGTAAGGAGTATGTACGTGGGTATTTTTTGGGTGCTCTGGTTTCCTCCCATAGTCCAAAGTCCTCCCATCATAGTTCAAGGCAAGTTCACCTTTGGCATCACGCGAGCCACTATTGTCGTCGGGGCGGCTAAGTGGGAGCCAATTGTTATTCCCCCCCCCCCCCAAGATCATCTGTAACAGTCAATACAGAGTGCCGGGGGGACGCCAAGAAATCGCAGACTCCATTCAAGCCCTGTTACAGGAGGGAATTATTAGAACCGCTACCTCGCCTTTCAATAGCCCCATTTGGCCCATCCGAAAGAAAAACGGCTCCTGGCGGATGACCGTTGATTATAGGCAATTGAACAAGGCTGCATCCCCCTCGCCGCCGCTGTACCTGACATTGTCACCCTTATTGAAGACATCGCAGGTCGTCCCCATAAACCCTGGTACGCTGTTGTCGATTTAGCGAATTTTCTAGATTCCCCTGCACTCAGATAGCCAAGTTTGCCTTTACTTGGGATAGCAAACAATACACATTTTGTCGCCTGCCCCAAGGCTACATTCAGAGCCCCACGATCTGCCATGGCCTTGTCTCCCACGATTTCCACAACATCCAACTCCCACCGGAGATTTCGATTGCCCATTATATAGACAATATCTGCACCCCGGTGTTCTGAATGAGGTACCTAATGAAATTGTACAGCTTTTAGTTGCAATCTTTCAATATCACTAGATTCTAGAATGATATCCCTCTATAACTTGAGATAAGGAGGCATTTCTTTAGGCAGGAAGTGGTGACATTGGAAATTCCTTGTCACAGGCAGCTGTGGAGGCCGTCTATGTATATTTAAGCGAGAGATTGATAGACTCTAGATTGGCCAAGCATGAAGGGATACAGGGAGAAGGCAGGAGAATGGAGCTGAATGGAAAATTGGATTGGCCTTGATGAAATGACAGAGCAGACTCAATGGCCAAATGGCTTAATTCTGCTCCTACATCTTAAAATAGATGAGGACGAATTTCTTCAGCCAGAGTGTGATTAACCCGTGGAATTTGTTGCCACAGATGGCTATATAGCCCAAGTCATTGAGTATATTTAAAGCAGAGGTTGATAGGTTCTTGTTTAGTAAGGGCATCAAATGTTATAGGGGGCAGGCAGGAGAATGGTGTTGTGCAGGAATATAAATCAGTCATGACCAAATGGCAGGGCAGATGTAATGGGCTGAAAGGCCAGATTCTGCTCCTATGTCTTATGGTCTATCAAAACAGAAACTATCTATTAGCTAATATCCTTTCAGTCCTCAATGTGACTTGGCTCATTCACTTTAAAAAGCATTCTCTACACAGCACTCACCAAGAGGAGAGCAGAAAAACATAACGATGGTAAACAAATTGCACAGGGATTTACATGAGCTGTTAGTCATTAACCTTATTGCGTTAATGGGGTTATTTTTAGTGGAAGCTTCAGTAAATCTGTGGATTCTGATCTCACTGCTGTAGTGATCATTTCAAAGTAAGGAAAATAATTACCGTGAGGAAACTCATAAATATCCAATGTGTTGACATGGACCAACACTCATGTGAAGCTGCCTTTTTGCAGTATTTTGGAAATATTTCAGTCACAGTCCTGAACATGTCAGATATTGGCACAGAGAGAAATTGTGTTACTTCTTTTATTAATGTAATATATCTTTTTTGTGTCTGGCATAAAATGCAACGTAATAATGTTTTTACAAAAATCACTTATTTCCTCAACCAAACGTTCTAGCGCTGTGTGTTTTGCTGAGGACACATTCTTGTTTATTTGAATTCTACATTGCTTTGGAAAAGTTAAGTTTACTATTATATTTATTTAAAATTGAAAATATTTATCAACAATCTCTAATGAAGCCCAGATCATTAGAATTTATCATTCAAAGATGGAACTTTTATTGTCTTAGTGTGGAAATTATCGAAGATACTGAGTGAAATAATTCTCATTGTGGAATGCAGAGGAAAATTCCACCTACTCTCTGCCAGTACTGGACATTACACCAAACTATTGCCCACATGGATTTCTACTTTTCACATCAGCATTGTTGTTTGTAATGAACATTGCAGTGTAATAAATATCATTGCTTATATAGCAAAAATACAAACATAACTAAGCTAGACACAAGTGTATATATTTCATGTTATACACAATAGCTGGCAGGACTTTGAGTTGCTCCAGAACAAAGCTCTATAAATCTATACCTACATTTATCTATCTTGCTAATATGCCATCTAAAAACTGGATTGTGAAATACTGCTTTTTCCCCCCTCAGTTAATCAATTCCAAACCAATTTTACCTAGAAAGTGTTATATTAGTGATCACCTCTGCTTCAGCACAAACCAACATAAATTGGAGATCAAAGATCCATACAATGACAGCTTGGAAACTCCCTTTAGAGATGCGGCATGATCTGCTGAAAATCTTCAGCAGTCTCTCTTTTCTCTCAGATTTTGTTCATCTGCAGATTTTTGCTTCACGAGTGTATTTCACAGTTCTATTTATGATGATTATCTTCTCATTCATTCATATCCCTTCACTCTTTTCAAATAGCATAGAAGAGATCCCAATATTCCAAAAATCTGAATCCATATGCTGCTGAGCCAATTTATCAGCCACATATTCATTTGCCATATCCTCTTTTTCCTCACTACCACATGTCTATTTCAAAGTTCAAAGTACATTTATTATTAACATTTGTACACTATATACAACTTCGAGATTTGTTTCCTTACTTGCAGCCACAAAACAAAGAAGCCCAACAGAACCCATTAAAAAGGCTATCAAACCTCCTTTTATGATATGCATAAAAAAAACAAATTGTGCAAACAATTAAAGTAAGCAGTAAGCATTCAGAACTGACAGGGAATCCACAGCCATGAAGCCAGTCATCACTGCAGCCAATCCAAGAGCCCACTGGTTGCAGGCCACAGCTTCAGAAACGAGTAGACCTTGCAGAGCACTGAGCTGAACAACTGCCTGCTCCTTGCCTGTGGTCTCAATACCCTGATCATTTCAATCTGGCCAGCACTTAAGTTGGTCAAACAGCAGGTCGATCCTTGCTCATGGACCCTCAAGATCCTGCATTTTAATTGTTTTAATTTCTTGCCTGAACCCTGACATCAAGGAGGCAACGTATTTACAGAATTCCAGAATAACCTTTGCAGCCACAAAATCTCCTGTCTGTATCCTTAACAATTGAATCACCAATCACTGATGTCCTACCTACCTTTATCCTTCCCTGCTCTGCCTCAGAGACAGTCCTTTTGCCACTGACCAGGCTACTGCTACCTTCTCCTAAACAGCAAATCATCCAACAGAATCCAAAATGGTATACTTATTTTTCGAGGAATGACCAAAGGGGGATTGAATTGAACTGAACTTACTTTATTACTTACATCCTTCAAATACATGAGGAGTAAAAATCTTTATGTTATGTCTCTGTTCAAATGTGCAGTGTGCAATTATAGTAATTTATAATAAATATTATGTACAACAGGATAGTCAATATAAAATAGCAATACAGTGGCGTCAGCATGAATTAATCAGTCTGATGGCCTGGTGGAAGAAGCTGTCCCAAAGACTGTTGGTCCTGGCTTTTTTGCTGCAGTACCATTTCCCGAATGGGAGCAGCTGGAACAGTTTGTGGTTGGGGTGACTTGGGTCTCCAATGATCCTTTGGGCCCATTTTACACACTTGTCTTTGTAAATTTCCTGAATCATGGGAAGTTCACAACTACAGATGCGCTCGTCTGTTTGCACCATTCTCTGCAGAGTCCTGCGATTGAGGGACATACAGTTCCCATAGCAGACAGTGATGCAGCCAGTCAAGATGCTCTCAGTTGTGCCCCTGTAAAAAGTTCTTAGGATTTGAGAGCTCATACCAAACTTCTTCAACCATTTGAGGTGAAAGAGGCACTATTATGCCTTTTTCACCACACAGCTGGTATGTACAGACCACGTGAGATCCTTGGTGATGTGTATGCCGAGGAACCTAAAGCTATTTACTCCTCGACCCCAGATCTATTGATGTCAATAGGGGTTAGCCTGTCTCCATTCCTCCTGTAGTCCACAACCAGCTCCTTTGTTTTCGCAACATTGAGAGAGAGGTTGTTTTTTTGACAGCACCGTGTCAGGGTGATGACTTCTTCTCTATAAGCTGCCTCTTATTATTTGAGATTAGGCCAATCGGTATAGTGTTGTCAGAAAATTTAATTAGCGGGTTGGAGCTGTGAGTGGCGACACAGTCATGGGTATACAGAGAGTAAAGGAGGAGGCTTAGGACACAGCCCTGGGGGACTCCTGTGTTGAGGGTCAGAGGGGTGGAGGTGAGGGAGCCCACTCTTCCATCTGCCAGCGATCTGACAGGAAGTCCAGGATCCAGTTACACAAGGCAGGCTGAAGGTCAGGGTCTCTGAGCTTCTTGTTGAGCCTGGAGGGAATTATGATGTTGAATGCTGAACTGTAGTCCAAGGACAGCATTCTCATATAAGCATCCCTCTTCCCTAGATGTGTAAGGATGGTCTGTTGAGCTGTGGCTATTGCATTGTCTGTCGATCGGTTGTGTCAGTAGGCGAATTGTAGGAGGTGCAGTGTGGGTGGCAGCATCCAGCACTCTCTGTCAGCTGCTGCTGGTAGAATTTCAGATGATGACAAGGAGGCATACAGGAATGGCATAGATTGATTGGTTGTGTGGAGTCAAAACAACAACCTTGCCCTTAATGTTAGAAAAACCATGCAATTGATTGTAGACTTCAGGAAAAAGAGGTCGGGAAAACACACACTGATCTTCATTGAGTGGTCAGTGGTGGAAAGGTTGAGCAGCTTCAAATTGCTGGGAGTCAACATCTTGAGGAATCTATCCTGTGCCCAACACATTCATGTAATCATGAAATGGAACACCAGCCACTCTACTAAACCAGGAGTTTGAGGAGATTTATTATGTTACCAAAGCCTGATTGCATATTGACTAGTATGCAGGCTCCATTGGACAGGATCACAAAAGTTGACAAAGGATGGTAGACTCAGACAGCTGTATCACAGACGTCTCTCCACCACTGGGGACACCCTCAAGAAGTCAGTATCCACCACTAAAGATCTTCACCATCCTGGACAAGCCCTCTTCTCAGTACTACCATTGAGGAGGGGGTACAAGTGCTTGAAATCATCCCAATGATTTAGGAACAGCTTCTTCTCCTCCAGATTTCCAAAAGATCCATGAACTTCACTACCTCATTATTTTTGATTATTTATTTATTTTGGTAAATCGTAGTAATTTATATGCCTGCACTGTACTGCTGCATCAAAATAACAAATTTCATGTCATGTAAGTCAGTGATAATAAACCCAATTCTGATTCTGACTCACATTATCATTCTTGCTGGTCACCTTTCTCTCTGTTTCTTTCTTTCAGAACTACTTTCTATCTGTTCCTTAGGTATGACCACACGGTGAAACTCAAATCTATAATACTTCAGTATCTTGGTTATCCTAACTGATCAGGCACCAATTCCAGTTCCATAACATCGTCAGCTAGGAACAACAGCTGGACGCACTTTCCATGGGTGGAGCCCTCAGGGACACAAGATGTGTCACTGATCTCCCACATACTGCAGGAAAAACATGCCTCTGCTATAACTGACATTTTGACGGTTCTAAGACTGAAGAGGTAAGGTGTAAATAATCAAAGCCTCAGAAGCCAAAGCCTTTTTACTTACCACTCAAACACTGACCACTCTCACAATGGTTGTTCCACTACAGCCCGGCTTAGACATATCACAATGACTCAATCAGAAATACTTGCTTGGCTCTGCACCAATTGGCTCTCTATTTTAAATTCCCCATTGTCACTGTTGTTCTGCTTCCTGGCTCTCAAACTGAGGCACACAATTAGTGCTCTGTATCAGGATTAGCAATTATATTGCTGTGGGTTGCATGGATTTTAGTTACAGCACTTTCCAATAATCATCCCGTGAATCTATTTGATTGGAATGAAGCATTGTCATGTGCGCAATTGAGGATGATACAACTGAGAATATTACACATCTCAGTAGCTGTAAACCATAATATTGACCTTTGATAGGCCAATTGTGGTAAAGAATTTTTTTTCTAGGAAGGGAGATATTTTAAAGATTACTTCTATTTGTCACATGTACATGGAAACATTGAAGCATACAGTGAAATGCATTGTTTGCATCAAATCAAAGATTGTTCTGGGCAGCTGACAAGTGCCGCCAAACTTCCGGCACCAATATTGCACACACACAACTCATTCACCCTAACCATATATCTTTCAGAAATATGGAAGGAACCAGACCCTGTGTTCACAGGGGGAATTTATAAACCCCTTACAGGCAGTGCTAGGAACAAAACTCTGTTGGTGATCATTGGTGTTGTAAAGTGATGCACTAACTTCCAACTTTATCCCAACTCCTTTCTGATTGGTTTAGAAGACATAAACATCCTAAAAACTCTCAGTTCCTCACTGAAAGCAAATATGGTCCATTTTATTCAAGCTTGTAGACACAAAAGATGGCAAATACTGAATTATGAAGCATATAAGCAAAATGATGAAAGAACAAATTAGTGCAAGCAAAAGGATGCAGAGATACAATCCTGATGCACTGTCACAGCCTGAAATTTTGACCATCCCTTTCTGTCCCTGGATGCTGCTTGACAGAGAAACATAGAAAGCCTACAGCACAATACAGGCCCTTTGGCCCACAATGTTGTGCCAAACATGTCCTTACCTGAGTAACTACCCATAGCCCTCTATTTTTCTACGCTCCATAAACCTGTCCAGGAGTCCCTTAAAAGACCCTATCGTATCCGCCTCCACCACTGTCATCGGCGGTGGAAGATCCACGCACTCACCACTCTGCATAAAGAACTTACCCCTGATATCTCCTCTGTACCTACTTCCAAGCACCTTAAAATTGCGCCCTTTCATGCTAGCCATTTCAGCCCTGGGAAAAAGACGCTGACTATCCACATGATCAATGCCTCTCATCATCTAGTACACCTCTATCAGGTCACCTCTCATCCTCCTTCACTCCAAGGAAAAAAGGCCAAGTTCACTCAACCTATTCTCATAAGGCATGCTCCCCAATCCAGGCAACATCCTTGTAAATCTCCTCTGCACCATTTCTATGGTTTCCACATCTTTCCTGTAGTGAGGCGACCAGAACTAAGCACAATTCACCAAGTGGGGACTGAGCAGGGCCCTACATAGCTGCAACATTACCTCTCAGCTCGTAAACTCAATCCCACAATTATAGGCCAATGCACCATATGCTTTTTTAACCACAGAGTCAACCTGCGCAGCTGCTTTGAGTGTCCTATGGACTTGGACCCCAAGATCCCTCTGATCCTCCACACTGCCAAGAGTCTTACCATTAATACTATACTCTGTCATCATATTTGACCTACCCCACACTTTGAACCACCCCACACTTACCTGGGTTGAACTCCATGTGCCACTTATCAGCCCAGTTTTGCAGCCTATCAGTGTCCCGCTGTAACCTCTGACAGCCTTACACACTATCCACAACACCTCTAACCTTTGTGTCATCAGTAAATTTACTAACCGATCCCTCCACTTCTTCATACAGGTCATTTATAAAAATCACGAAGAGTAAGAGTCCCAGAACAGTTCCCTGAGTCACCGATGTCCATGCAGAATATGACCTGTCTACAACCACTTTTTGCCTTCTGTGGACAAGCCAGTTCTGGATCCACAAAGCCATCTCTCCTTGGATCCCATGCCTCCTTACTTTTGCAATAAGGGGTACCTTGTCAAATGCCTTGATAAAATCCATATACACTACACCTACTGCACTTCCTTCATCAACGTGTTTAGTCACATCCTCAAAAAATTCAATTAGGATCGTAAGGCACTACCTGCCCTTGACAAACCCATGCTAATTGTCTAATCATTGCTAATGATATTATGCTAATATATTGCTAATCATATTATGCCTCTCCAAATGTTCATAAATCCTCAGGATCTTCTCCATCAACTTACCAACCACTAAGGTAAGACTCACTGGTCTATAATTTCCTGGGCTGTATCTACTCCCTTTCTTGAATAATGGGACAACATTCGCAACCCTCCAATCCTCCGGAACCTCTCCCACCCCATTGATGATACAAAGATCATCCCCAGAGGCTCAGCAATCTCCTTCCTCACCTCCCACAATAGCCTGGGGTACATCTCGTCTGGTCTCAGTGACTTACCCAACTTGATGTTTTCCAAAAGCTCCTGCACATACTCTTTCTTAATATCCACATGCTCAAGCTTTTCGGTCTACTGTAATTCATCTCTACAATTGCCAAGATCCTTTTCTGTAGTGAATACTGAAGCAAAGTACTCATTAATTACCTCTGCTATCTCCTCCAGTTCCATACCCACTTTTCCACTGTCACACTTGATTGGTCCTATTCTCTCATGTCTTACCCTCTTGCTCTTCACATACTTGTAGAATGACTTGGGCTTTCCTTAATCCTACTCACCAAGGCCTTCTCATGGCTCCTTCTGGCTCTCCTAATTTCTTTCTTGAGCTCTTTCCTGCTAGCCTTATAATCTTCCAGCTCACTATCATTACCTAGCTTTTTGAACTTTTCGTAAGCTCTTCTTTTCTTCTTGACTAGATTTACAACAGCCTTTGTACACCACGGTTCCTGTACCCTACCTTCCTTTCCCTGTGTCATTGGAATTTACCTATGCAGAACTCCACACAAATATCCCCTGAACATTTGCCACATTTCTTCCATACATTTCCCTGAGAACATTTGTTTCCAATTTATGCTTCCAAGTTCCTGCCTGATAGCTTCATATTTCCCCTTACTCCAATTAAACACTTCCTTAACTTGTCTGTTCCTATCCTTCTCCAATGCTATGGTAAAGGAGTTCATTTCCCAATACCAGATCAAGTACAGTCTCTCCTCTTGTAGGCTTATCTACATATTGTGTCAAGAAACCTTCCTGAACACACCTAACAAACTCCACCCCATCTAAACCCCTTGCTCGAGGGAGATGCCAATTGATATTTGGGAAATTAAAATCTCCCATCACGACAACTTTGTGATAATAATAACACTGTTATTATTATACCTTTCCAGGATCTGTTTCCCTATCTGCTTCTCGGTATCCCTGTTACTATTGGGCGGCTATAAAAAACACCCAGAAAAGTTATTGACCCCTTCCTGTTCCTAACCTCCACCCACAGAGACTCTGTAGACTATTTCTCCATGGCATCCACCCTTTCTGCAGCCATGACACTATCTCTGATCAACAGTGCCATACCCCCACCTCTTTTGCCTCCCTCCCTGTCCTTTCTGAAACATCTAAAACCCGGCACTTAAAGTAACCAATCCTGTCCCTGAGCCATCCAAGTCTCTGTAATGGCCACCACATCATATCTCCAAGTACTGATCCACGCTTAAGCTCATCCTCTTGGTTCACAACACTCCTTGCATTAAAATAGACACATCTCAAGCCTTCAGTCTGAGCGCGTCCCTTCTCTATCACCTGCCTATCCTCTGTCTCATACTGTCTACAAGCTTTCTCTACTTGTGAGCTAACTTCCTCTTCCCCAGTCTCTTCAGTTCGGTTCCCACCTCCCCCCTACAATTCTAGTTTAAACTCTCCCCAGTAACCTTAGCAAACCTCCCTGCCAGGATATTGGTCCCTCTGGGATTCAAGTGCAACCCGTCCTTTTTGTACAGGTCACACCTGCCCCAAATGAGGTCCCAATGATCCAGAAATCTGAATCCCTGCCCCTTGCTCCAGTCCCTCAGCCATGCATTTATTCTCCACCTCATCCTAATCCTATTCTCACTGTCATGTGGCACAGGCAGTAATCCCAAGATTACTGCCTTTGCGGTCCTGCTTATCAACTTCCTTCCTATCTCCCTGTAGTCTTTTTTCAGGACCTCTTCCCTTTTTCTACCTGTGTCATTGGTACCTTGCTTACTTTAGATTTTTATCAAGAACTTCCGCTTTAGAGAATGGGACACAGAAGAACAGGTATTGCAAGTAAACAGAAAAGAAACAATGGGGACAGGAGAGAGTGCAGATGCTGGACTGTGGAGAAGCTAGAGGAATGCAGCAGCCAGCACATCATCCTTCATTGTTTGACCTGCTGAGTTCCCCCAGCAGATTGTTTGTTTCTCTAGAAAAGAAACAATGATGTAATTTTTTTTGCTAGAGACAGTACTAAATTAAGGTCTGAGGTAAATGGATAAACATGCAATTGAAGGTGAGACACAGGAAAAGAGGCTGCAGAAGATGAACTGAAGCACTGTAAATTAAGAGAGAACCATATTTGAGGTAGTCAGATTAGAAATAGTGGGATAAACAAACTGGAACTAGAGCTAACAGTATAAATATTTTAGCTTGAATGGGAAATATGCCAATATACATTTCAAGCATTTTGATCACTTTAGCATTTATTAAAACAGAAATGTTTTACCATACCACGTGGAGTTTTCAAGGCTTATTAGTTTTCTCCTGTGCTTTCCAGAAGAGAAAGCAGTAGGATGTGGCATTGTACTGTGATCAGGATAATACAAACTAATGTCCAAACAGCACTTGGAATCAACTGCATAAAAGCAGACGCATAAAATCAGAAATATTTATAACTCATAGACAATAGACAATAGGTGCAGAAGTAGACCATTCGGCCCTTCAAGCCTGCACCGCCATTTTGAGATCATGGCTGATCAACTACTATCAATACCCGGTTTCTGCCTTGTCCCCATATCCCTTGATTCCCCTATCCATAAGATACCTATCTAGCTCCTTCTTGAAAGCATCCAGAGAATTGGCCTCCACTACCTTCCGAGGCAATGCATTCCAGACCCCCACAACTCTCTGGGAGAAGAAGTTTTTCCTTAACTTTGTCCTAAATGACCTACCCCTTATTCTCAAACCATGCCCTCTGGTACTGGACTCTCCCAGCATCTGGAACATATTTCTTGCCTCTATCTTGTCCAATCCCTTAATAATCTTATATGTTTCAATCAGATCCCCTCTCAATCTCCTTAATTCCAGCGTGTACAAGCCCAGTCTCTCTAACCTCTCTGCGTAAGACAGTCCGGACATCCCAGGAATCAACCTTGTGAATTTACGCTGCACTTCCTCTACAGCCAGGATGTCCTTCCTTAACCCTGGAGACCAAAACTGTACACAATACTCCAGTTGTGGTCTCATCAGGGCTCTGTACAAATGCAAGAGGATTTCCTTGCTCTGGTACTCAATTCCCTTTGTAATAAAGGCCAACATTCCATTAGCCTTCTTCACTGCCTGCTGCACTTGCTCATTCACCTTCAGTGACTGATGAACAAGGACTCCTAGATCTCTTTGTATTTCTCCCTTACCTAACTCTACACCGTTCAGATAATAATCTACCTTCCTGTTCTTACTCCCAAAGTGGATAACCTCACACTTATTCACATTAAACATCATCTGCCAAGTATCTGCCCACTCACCCAGCCTATCCAAGTCACCCTGAATTCTCCTAACATCCTCATCACATGTCACACTGCCACCCAGCTTAGTATCATCAGCAAACTTGCTGATGTTATTCTCAATGCCTTCATCTAAATTGTTGATGTAAATTGTAAACAGCTGTGGTCCCAATACCGAGCCCTGTGGCACCCCACTAGTCACCACCTGCCATTCCGAGAAACACCCATTCACCGCTACCCTTTGCTTTTTATCTGCCAACCAGTTTTCTATCCATGTCAATGTCTTCCCCCCGATGCCCTGAGCTTTGATTTTACCCACCAATCTCCTATGTGGGACCTTATCAAATGCCTTCTGAAAATCGAGGTACACTACATCCACTAGATCTCCCTTGTCTAACTTCCTGGTTACATCCTCGAAAAACTCCAACAGATTAGTCAAGCATGATTTACCCTTGGTAAATCCATGCTGGCTCAGCCCAATCCTATCACTGCTATCTAGATCTGCCACTATTTCATCCTTAATAATGGACTCTAGCATCTTCCCCACCACCAATGTCAGGCTGACAGGTCGATAGTTCTCTGTTTTCTCCCTCCCTCCTTTCTTAAAAAGTGGGATAACATTAGCCATTTTCCAATTCTCAGGAACTGATCCTGAATCTAAGGAACATTGGAAAATGATTACCAATGCATCCGCAATTTCCAGGTTGTCAAGGTTGGATCTTATTCCCAGATCTAGATAATAAGAGCAAATGCATTTGTATTTGTTATGTAAGTGCAAGTATTTCCTGCATCTTTCCTCCTAATCATACAATAATTTATTCTTTCTGATTTCCTGAGAAACATGGTGGTGAATGATTCATTGGAAGTTGAGCATCGCATCTCTGTATCTTTCCCCACTATTGTTAAGGAGAGGTATAGTTATAGTCATAGTGTCCTAAAGCACAGAAACAGGCCTTTCTACCCATTCTAGCCATGCCAACTATCTAGTATCAATCTTATTTACCTTTACTTGTTCGGTCATCTTCAATGCCTTAGTGATTCAAATGCTTGTCTAAATACTTCTTGACTGCCAATTGTGTGTTGATTTTTCTGTTTGCTGTCTATGTAAAGCATATAGGTTAAATATGATGATACCTCTGCTGCTCATGGTTTTCCCTCTGTACTCTTCATTGAAACAAGGCCGATCCCCTGGATTAGTCATCATTAACATATGAATGAGATGCTGGGCTGATGTACATTCCTGCTGCTACAAAAAAACAGAATGCCAGAGGATCTCAGCACCTATGGAGGCAAAAGCTGCTGGTTGATTTTTCAGGTCAAATTTCAATCACGGTTTCAATCATGGGTCCGATATTAATTTAAGGAAATTTGAGCCAGTAGCCATGGTCACACTGCAGAATATGTCAGCCATATTGGGTGTCTGCCTGTATGGAGGGCCATCCTTTATAACATCTACAAAGTCTCAGAGCACAAAAACAGATCTTTCGATCCACCAAACAGACATTTGCACTAATTTTATAATCCTGTTAACCTACCCTCTTCCCCATCCAGAGAGATTTTATCATTCATGTATACGTAAGTGGCAACTTGCAGTGGCCAGTTGACCTATCTCTCACTTGGATAGGTTTGAGATGTGGGTCAGCACACAGTGGCCTGTTGACCTATCTCTCACTTGGATAGGTTTGAGATGTGGGTCAGCACACAGTGGCCAGTTGACCTATCTCTCACTTGGATAGGTTTGAGATGTGGGTCAGCACACAGTGGCCAGTTGACCTATCTCTCACTTGGATAGGTTTGAGATGTGGGTCAGTACACAGTGGCCAGTTGACCTATCTCTCACTTGGATAGGTTTGAGATGTGGGTCAGCACACAGTGGCCAGTTGACCTATCTCTCACTTGGATAGGTTTGAGATGTGGGTCAGTACACAGTGGCCAGTTGACCTATCTCTCACTTGGATAGGTTTGAGATGTGGGTCAGCACACAGTGGCCAGTTGACCTATCTCTCACTTGGATAGGTTTGAGATGTGGGTCAGTACACAGTGGCCAGTTGACCTATCTCTCACTTGGATAGGTTTGAGATGTGGGTCAGCACACAGTGGCCAGTTGACCTATCTCTCACTTGGATAGGTTTGAGATGTGGGTCAGCACACAGTGGCCAGGTGACCTATCTCTCACTTGGATAGGTTTGAGATGTGGGTCAGCACACAGTGGCCAGTTGACCTATCTCTCACTTGGATAGGTTTGAGATTTGGGTCAGCACACAGACCCCAGATTATTCTGTCGCACACTGAAACAGAATGACCATCAAACCATGCTCCTTCAGAGAGCACGCAACGGCAGATTCCCAATTTGCTCACCAGCCACACTGACATTGCCTACCTTCGACATTAAAACCTGCAACAATTTCCAACTAATTTGCTGAAAAAACTGCATGTGTTATTTCTTCAGCAGATTGATCAGCGCACGACTGCGCAAGCGCGTGGATGTGAGCCATTGAGAACAGTGAGAAGAGTTTAAAAGGAGACAGCTTTATGGAGCGGGTGTTACAGGAGTGGGCGATGGAGTAGAGGGAGACATAGTAAGAAGACTTTGGCTCAGCGGGGCTTAGGAGTTAACAGGTCAAGATGAGGAAGGTTATCTGTGTAGAATACAGACAGGAAGTATGTGTGTGAGGCCGTTTTTCTGTGCTCAGTGTCAGGTGTGGGAGGTCTAGGAGACTCCCAGCCTCCCGGACGGCCACATCTGTGCGAGGTGCATCGAGCTTCAGCTCCTTAGGGACCACGTTAGGAAGCTGGAGATGCAGCTCGATGACCTTCGTCTGGTCAGGGAGAATGAGGAGGTGATAGAGAGGAGTTACAGGCAGGTAGACACACCGGGGCCTGGGGAGACAGATAAGTGGGTAACAGTCAGGAGAGGGAAGGGCAGGAGTCAGAGGCTAGGGAGTACCCCTGTGGCTGTACCCTTTGACAATAAGTACTCCAGCTTGAATACTGTTGGGGGAGACAGCCTACCTGAGGGAAGCAACAGTGGCTGCACCTCTGGCATGGAGTCTGGCCCTGTGGCTCAGAAGGGTAGGGAAAGGAAGAGGATGGCAGTAATGATAGAGTACTCTATTGTCATGGGGTCAGACAGGCAATTCTGTGGATGTAGGTAAGAAGCACGGATGGTAGTTTGCCTCACAAGTGCCAGGGTCCAGGATGTTTCTGATCGCATCCAAGATATCCTGAAGTGGGAAGGAGTACAGCCAGAGGCCATGGTACATATTGGTACCAACGACATAGGCAGGCTACAGGGAGTTTGGAAGGAATATGAGAAGCAGGATCACAAAGCTAGTAATCTCGGGATTACTGCCTGTGCCACGTAACAGTGAGTATAGGAATCGAGTGAGGTGGAGGATAAATGCGTGGCTGAGGGATTGGAGCAGGGGGCTGGGATTCTGATTTCTGGATCATTGGGACCTCTTCTAGGGCAGGAATGACCTGTACAAAAAGGATGGATTGCACTTGAATCCCAGGGGACCAATATCCTGCTGGGGAGAGTTTAAACTAGAATTGCTGGGGGGTGGGGGGTGGGAACCAAACTGAAGAGGTGGAGGAAGAGGTGGTTGGCTAACAAATAGAGAAATCTTGGAGATAGTGCGAGAGGGAGGATAGGCAGGTGATAGAGAAGGGATGTGCTCAGACCGATGGTTTGAGATGTGTCTAATTTAATCCAAGGAGTATTATGAACAAAGCAGGTGAATTTAGAGTATGGATCAGTACTTGGAGCTATGATGTTGTGGCCATTACAGAGACTTAGATGGCTCAGAGGCAGGAATGGTTACTTAGAGTGCTGGCTTTAGATGTTTCAGAAAGTACAGGGAGGGAGGCAAAAGAGGTGAGGGTGTGACACTGTTGATCAGAGATAGTGTTACGGCTGTAGAAAAGGAGGAAGACATGAAGGGATTGTCTACGGAGTCTCTGTGGGTGGAGGTTAGGAACAGGAAGGGTTCAATAACTCTACTGGGTGTTTGTTATAGACCACCCAATAGTAACAGCGACATTGAGGAACAGATAGGGAGAGAGATTCTGGAAAGGCATATTAATAACAGGGTTGGCGTAGTGAGAGATTTTAATTTCCCAATTATCGATTGGCATCTGCCTGGAGCAATGGGTTTAGATGGGGTGGAGTTTGTTAGGTGTGTTCAGGAAGGTTTCTTGATGCAATATGTAGATAAGCCTACAAGAGGAGAGACTGTACTTGATCTGGTATTGGGGAATCAACCTAGTCAGGTGTCACATCTTTCAGTGTGAGAGCATTTTGGAGATAGTGATCATAATTCTATCTCCTTTACAATAGCATTGGAGAGAAATAGGAACAGACAAGTTAGAAGACCATATAACTGGAGTAAGGGGAATTATGAGGCAGGAAAATGGAGGCTTAAATTGGATACAGATGTTCTCAGGGAGAAGTACGGAAGAAATGTGGCAAATATTCAGAGCATATTTGTGTAGAGTTCTGTATAGGTATGTTATGGTAGGGTACAGGAACCATGGTGTACAAAGGCTATAATAAATCTAGTCAAGAAAAGTAAAGCTTAGAAAAGATTCAGAGAGCTAGGTAATGTTAGAGATCTAGAAGGTTATAAGGCTAATAGGAAGAGCTTAAGAAGGAAATTAGGAGAGCCAGAAGGGGCCATGAGAAGGCCTTGGCGGGCAAAATTAAGGAAAACCCCAAAGTATTCTACAAGTATGTCAAGAGCAAGAGGCTAAGATGTGAAAGAATAGGACCTATCAAGTGTGACAGTGGGAAAGTGTGTATGGAACCGGAAGAAATAGCAGAAGTACGTAATGAATAGTTTACTTCAGTATTCATAGAACCATAGAACATTACAGCACAGAAACAGGCCTTTTGGCCCTTCTTGGCTGTGCCGAACCATTTTTCTGCCTTGTCCCACTGACCTGCACCTGAACCATATCCCTCAATACACCTCTCATCAATGTACCTGTCCAAGTTTTTCTTAAATGTTAAAAGTGAGCCCACATTTACAATTTCATCTGGCAGCTCATTCCACATTCCCACCACTCTCTGTGTGAAGAAGCCCCACCTAATGTTCCCTTTAAACATTTTCCCCTTCACCCTTAACCCATGTCCTCTGGTTTTGTTTCTCCCCTAGCCTCAGTGGAAAAAGCCCATCATAATTTTATATACCTCTATCAAGTCTCCCCTCATTCTTCTACGCTCCAGGGAATAAAGTCCTAACCTATTCAACCATTCTCTGTAACTCAGTTTCTCAAATCCTGGCAAGATCCTTGTAAACCTTCTCTGCACTCTTTCAACCTTATTAATATCCTTCCTGTAATTTGGTGACCAGAACTGCACACAATACTCCAAATTCAGCCTCACCAATGCCTTATACAACCTCACCATAACATTCCAACTCTTATACTCAACACTTTATAAAGGCCGATGTACCAAAAGCTCTCTTTATGACCCTATCTACCTGTGACACCACTTTTAGGGAATTTTGTATCTGTATTCCTAGATCCCTCTGTTCTACTGCACTCCTCAGTGTCCTACCATTTACCTTGTATGTTCTACCTTGTTTTTTTCCTTCCAAAGTGCAGTACCTCACACTTGTCTGTATTAAACTCCATCTGCCATTTTTCAGCCCATTTTTCCAGCTGGTCCAGATCCCTCTGCAAGCTTTGAAAACCTTCTTCACTGTCCACTACACCTCGAATCTTTGTATTATCAGCAAATTTGCTGATCCAATTTACCACATTATCATCCAGATCATTGATAAAGGTGACAAATAACAATGGACCCAGCACTGATCCCTGTGGCACACCACTAGTCACAGGCCTCCACTCAGAGTAGCAATCTTCCACTACCACTCTCTGACTTCTCCCATTGAGCGAATGTCTAATCCAATTTACTACCTCACCATGTATACCTAGCGACTGAATCTTCCTAACAAACCTCCCATGCGGGACCTTGTCAAAGGCCTTACTGAAGTCCATGTAGACAACATCCACTGCTTTCCCTTCATCCACTTTCCTGGTAACCTCCTCGAAAAACTCTAATAGATTTGTTAACCATGACCTACCACGCACAAAGCCATGTTGATTCTCCCTAATAAGTTCCTTTCTATCTAAATACATGTAGATACTATCTCTTAGCACTGCTTCCAATAATTTACCTACTACTGACGTCAGATTTACCAGCCTATATTTTCCCAGATTACTTTTAGAGCCTTTTTAAACAATGGAACAACATGAGCTATCCTCAAATCCTCCAGCACCTCACCCGTAGATACCGACATTTTAAATATATCTGCCAGGGCCCCTGCAATTTCAACACTAGTCTCCTTCAAGGTCCAAGGGAACACCCTGTCAGGTCCTGAGGATTTATCTACTCTGATTTGCCTCAAGGTAGCAAGCACCTCCTCCTCTTCAATGTGTATAGGTTCCATGACCTCACTACTTGTTTGCCTTATTTCCATTGACTCCATGCCAGTTTCCTTAATAAATATAGATGCAAAAACACATTTAAGATCTCCCCCATTTCTTTTGGTTCCATAGATAGATGACCACTCTGATCTTCAAGAGGACCAATTTTATTTCTTACTATCCTTTTTCTCTGTAGAAGCTCTTTGGATTATCCTTCACCTTGACTGCCAAAACTACCTCATGTCTTCTTTTAGCCTTCCTGATTTCTTTCATAAGTATTTTCTTGCACTTTTTATACTCCTCAAGCACCTTATTTGCTCCCTGTTTCCTTTACATATCATACATCTCTCCCTTCTTCTTTATCAGAGTTCCAATATCCCTTGAGAACCAAGGTTCCTTATTCGTATTCACTTTGCCTTTAATCCTGACAGGAACATACAAACTCTGCATTCGCAAACTTTCTCCTTTGAAGGCCTCCCACTTACCAACGACATCCTTGCCAGAGAACAACCTGTCCCAATTCACGCTTTTTAGATCCTTTCTCATTTCTTCAAATTTGGCCTTTTTCCAGTTTAGAACCTCAACCCAAGGACCAAATCTATCTTTATCCATGATCAAGTTGAAACTGATGGTGTTATGATCACTGGAACCAAAGTGTTTCCCTACACACACTTCCGTCACCTGTCCTAACTCGTTTCCTAATAGGAGATCTAATATTGCATCCTCTCTAGTCAGTACCTCTATATATTGATTTAGAAAATTTTCCTGGACACATTTTACAAACTCTAACCTGTCTAGACCTTTAACAGTATGGGAGTTCCAATCAATGTGTGGAAAATTAAAATCCCCTACTATCACAACTTTATGTTTCCTGCAGTTGTCTGCTATCTCTCTGCATATTTGCTCCTCCAATTCTCGCTGACTATTGGGTGGTCTATAATACAACCCCATTAATGTGGTCATACCTTTCCTGTTTCTCAGCTCCACCCATATGGCCTCGGTCGACAAGCCCTCTAATCTGTCCTGCCTGAGCACTGCTGTAACATTGTCCCTGACTAGCAATGCCACGCCCCCCAACCCTTCATCCCTCTGCCTCTATCACGTCTGAAACATCGAAACCCTGGAACACTGAGCTGCTAATCCTGCCCGTCCTGTAGCCGAATTTCACTAATGGCTACAATGTCATAATTCCACGTGTCAATCCACGCCCTCAGCTCGTCAGCCTTCCCCACAATACTCCTCGCATTGAAATAGACACACCTCAGAAGATTATTACCACCACACACAACCCTTCCATTTGTGACTTTATATGAACCTTTAACATCATTTATTTTCACCCCCGCTCCACTATCTACTCTGGCACTCTGTTTCCCATTCCCCTGCAAATTCACTATGGAAAATGATCTTAGAGATTGTAGTGATGACTTGCAGTGGACTGAAAAGCTTGAGCATGTAGATATTAAAAAAAAGGATGTGCTGGAGCTTTTGGAAAGCATCAAGTTGGTTAAGTTGCTGGGACCGGACGAAATGTATCCCAGGCCACTGTGGGAGGCAAGGGAGGAGATTGCTGAGCCTCTGGCGATGATCTTTGCATCATCAATGAGGACGGGAGAGGTTCTGGAGGATTGGAGGGTTGCAGATGTTGTTTCCTTATTCAAGAAAGGGAGTAGAGATAGCCCAGGAAATTATAGACCAGTGAGTCTCACCTCTGTGGTTGGTAAGTTGATGGAGGAGATCCTGATAGGCAGGATTTATGAACATTTGGAGAGGTATAATATGATTAGGAGCAGTCAGCATGGCTTTGTCAAGGGTAGGTTGTGCCTTATGAGCCTGATTGAATTTTTTGAGGCTGTGTCTAAGTACAGTGATGAAAGAAGAGCAGTAGATGTAGTGTATATGGATTTTAGCAAGGCATTTGATAAGATACCCCATGCAAGGCTTACTGAGAAGGTAAGGAGGCATGGGATCCAAGGGGACATCGCCCTGTGGATCCAGAACTGGCTTGCCCACAGAAGGCAAAGAGTGGTTGCAGAAGGGTCATATTCTGCATGGAGGTTGGTCACCAGTGGAGTGCCGCAGGGATCTGTTCTGTGACACTTACTCTTCGTGAGTTTTATAAATGACCTGGATGAGGAAGTGGAGGGATGTATTAGTACGTTTGCTGATGACACAAAGGTTGGAGGTGTTGTGGATAGTGTGTAGGGCTGTCAGAGGTTACAGCGGGACATTGATAGGATGCAAAACTGGGCTGAGAAGTGGCAGATGGAGTTCAACCCAGATAAGTGTGAAGAGGTTCACTTTGGTACATCAAATATGATGGCAGAATATAGTATTAATGGTAAGACTCTTGGCAGTGTGGAGGATCAGAGGGATCACTGTGATCTGAGTCGATAGGACGCTCAGAGCAGCTGTGCAGGTTGACTCTGTGGTTAAGAAGGTGTATGGTGTATTGGCCTTCATCTATCATGGAATTGAATTTAGGAGCTGAGAGGTAATGTTACAGCTGTATAGGACCCTGGTCAGACCCCACTTGGAGTACTGTGCTCAGTTCTGGTCGCCTTGCTACAGGAAGGATGTGGACGCCATAGAAAGGGTGCAGAGGAGATTTACAAGGATGTTGCCTGGATTGGGGAGCATGCCTTAAGAGTATAGGTTGAGTGAACTCGGCCTTTTCTCCTTGGAACGAAGGAGGATGAGAGGTGACCTGAGAGAGGTGTAGAAGATGATGAGAGAGGTATTGATTGTGTAGATTGTCAGAAGATTTTCCCCAGGGCTGAAATGGTTGCCACAAGGGGACACAGGTTTAAGGTTCTGGGGAGGAGGTACAAAGGAGATGTCAGGGGTATGTTTTTCACTCAGAGAGTGGTGAATGTGTGGAATGGGCTGCTGGCAACAGTAGTGGAAACGGATACGATAGGGTCTTTTAAGAGACTTTTAGATAGGTACATTGAGCTTCGTAAAATAGAGGGCTATGTGTAAGCCTAGTAATTTCTAAGGTAGGGAAATGCTTGGCCCAACTTTGTGGCCAAAGGGCCTGCATTGTGCTGTAGGTTTTCTATGTTCCTAAGATCAACTGATCCAAAAATAAAAACAGAAAAAATGTCAGTATTTCTTTTAGATTATCCATGGGTCTGATGAACTGAAGCCTTTTCTTTTTTTTTGCTGCAGACAGATATCTGTTTTGTTATGTGTACTGAAATGTTTATCTAGTTCAAATGCAGAGCCACTGATACCTTTGATTCAGTTATTGTGTCACAGAATGAAAACAGGATCAACTTACTTTGCAACAGGGAAAATGAGACCCAGTGTTCGGTACAGCACTGTCCCAATGATATAGTAGGCTGAATCATCTGTTTCTGAAAAAGATGGATAAGTAAAATAAGTGAATCTAATATTTTCACTTCTTAAGAGATTAAAAATATTCTGAAATCAGGCTTAACTCAATGTAATATTTTGAACCACTTATTTAGAAATGAATCATTTTGACTGAAGTAATCACAAATAAATCAATTAATGGGTGAAATGGTAATTACATAAATGATTGAATATTCTTGAAACTGTATTGGTATCAAGGGAACACCTTACGAAGAGAAATAATTGATAGATAGATTTGTGGTATTAAATCAATGTATCTTCAGGGAGCATATTCAAGGAGAAATTCCAGAACGTGTATCCCAAAACTTCTGAACTAATGGGAATTGTAAAAGATGACACTACCATACATATATTTACTTCCATTCCACTCAAGCATTTCAAAGGCATCACTTGTTTGGTAACTCTAGGGTCCTGTTTTCTATCCTCACCAGCCTCTCCCCCTCTTAAGACACTTCTTCATGCAACCACAAGAGAAGCAACACTAGTCCTTTCACTTCTTCACTTCACTTTCCACCTGTGGTGAACTACATATACCTGTCTGGACACGCTCCCCCCTGCTGACTGCTCCTGTGGCTCCTCCCACAGACCCCTGTATAATGGCGATTGGAGGCACTGCTCCTCCCTCAGTCTCCAGGATGTTGTGTGATGGTCTCTTGCTGCTGATGGTGCTCTCTTCCAGCTAATACAAGCCTATCTCTCGCCTCATGTCTCCGAGGGTTATTGATGGTGCATCAATTTTATCAGCTGGAATTTTAAAACATGGAGAGTATTTTACATCCGGAAAAATTGGACATTGATCCTCAAGCTCCGGAAGCAGCTATTGCCTTTGAACTCTGGCTTGCATGCTTCCAATCATACCTGGAAGAGATTCCCGTGACTGAGCCTGCTATCATGCACAAAATCCTCCTCTCCAAGGTCAGTCCGAGGGTATACCCCTCATCAGAGACCTGCCGACCTACCAAGGGGCACTGGACACCCTCAAAAGACAATACCTGCGGCCGGTGAACACTGTCTAACGCAAGACATTGCTTAGCGACGCGGCGGCAGCGAACCAGCAGAGTCGAGCACTGAGTTTGTCCGAGCCCTATAGACACTCATGCGGGCCTGCGACTGCAGAGGACTGACGACCGAACAACATGCAGAGCTCCTGGTAAGAGACGCCTTCGTTACGGGGATCAGGTCAGTGTACGTGCGTCAGCGGCTGCTGGAAAACGCTGACCTTACCTTACGCTCGGCGATCGAGCTGGCCGACACGCTGGAGGCTGCTCTGCACAACGCTGATGCTGTCCAGCCGCGCGATCTCCCGCCGGCCCCGAGGACACTGCAGACCCCGCCACCCGGCCAATCGACCTCAGCTGCTGCCACTCGCGAGTCCGTGAACTCCCCGCAACCCTCCAGCAAATCGACCAAAACTGCTGCCAGTCGCAAGTCCATGCAGTGTTACTTCTGCGGACTCGAAAAGCACCCCCGAAAATGCTGCCCGGCCCGAGAAGCGACCTGCTCCAGCTGCGGAAAGAAGGGCCATTTTGCCAAGGTCTGTAAGTCTAAACCACGAGCGGGGTCGAGCAGCGCGGCGTGTGAGGCATGGGGGTCGCCATCTTTGTCGGTGCCACCTCACCCTGCCTCCAATCCATGGGTGCTTACTGGGTACCAAGACGGCGATTCAACTCTGGCCTCCGTAACCCTCGACCAAAGTGCCCCACACAAGCTTGCAAGGTCAATGATGGACATCCTGGTGGAGGGACACAGGACTAGCTGCCTGTTTGACACGGGCAGCACTGAGAGTTTTATTCACCCAGACACGGTGCAATGCTGCAGACTCGTGACACAGCCGGTAAGCCAGAGGGTCACCATGGCTTCTGGGTCGCATTCCACAGACATCCGGGGGGATTGCATAGTGACATTGGGGGTGCAGGGCACAGAATATTGGGACTTTGCGCTACTGGTCATGCCTCAACTGTGTGTGCCTGTGCTATTGGGGCTGAACTTCCAGAGCCACCTAAAAAGTGTGACAATGGCGTATGATGGGCCCCTCCCACCACTCACTGTCAGAAACCCTCAGTTTTGTGGGACTTCGTCATATACCCCACTACTGACCACACGCACACCAGCCAGCACATCCCACCCAGCACCATGCCGACAGCTTCGCTACTGACACCACTTGCAGCCTCTCCACCCTCAAGATCCCTCCCCCACCACTGTTCGCCAACCTGACCCCCCACTGTAAACCTGTGGCAACTAAAAGCAGGGGGTACAGCGCGGGGGACAGGACCTTCATTCAGTCAGAGGTGCAGCGGCTGCTCAGGGAGGGGATCATTGAGCCAAGCACAAGTCCTTGGAGGGCCCAGGTGGTTGTTGTTCGGACCGGGCAGAAAAATAGGATGGTCGTGGACTATAGCCAGACCATCAATAGGTTCACGCAGCTTGATACTACCCCCTACCCCGCATCGCGGATATGGTCAATCAGATAGCTCAGTACAAGTGTACTCGACCATAGACCTGAAATCCGCTTACCACCAGTTCCCCATCCACCTGGAGGACCGCCCCTACACCGCCTTCGAGGCGGGCGGCAGGCTCTATCACTTCCTGCGCGTCCCTTTTGGTGTCACGAATGGTGTCTCTGTCTTCCAGAGGGAAATGGACCGGATGGTGAACCAGTGCCAACTGAAGGCCACATTTCCATATCTGGATAACATCACCATCTGCGGTCACGACTGGCAGGATCACAACACCAACCTCCAACGATTTTTCCAAGTGGCCAAAGCTCTGAACCTTACTTATAACAGGGACAAGTGTGTGTTCGGAATCACCCGACTCACTATCCTTGGGTATGTCGTGGAGAACGGGGTCATTGGCCCTGATCCCGACCGTATGCGCCCCCTGTTAGAACTCCCTCTTCCCACCACCCTCAGAGCCCTCAGACAGTGCCTGGGCTTCTTTTCCTATTACGCCCAATGGGTCTCTCATTACGCAGACAAGGCCCGCCCCCGGTCAAGTCCACTGCATTTCCCCTCTCAGCCAAGGCCTGCGCGGCCTTCAGCTGCATTAAAGGGGACATTGCCAAAGCAACGATGCATGCGGTGGACGAGACCATTCCCTTCCAAGTAGAGAGTGATGCCTTCGACTTCGCGCTGGCTGCTACCCTCAATCAGGCAGGCAGGCAGGCCAGTAGCATTCTTCTCTCGTACCCTTCAAGGCCCTGAAATTCGGCACTCCGCGGTGGAGAAAGAAGCCCAGGCCATAGTGGAAGCTATTAGGCACTGGAGGCACTATCTCGCCGGCAAAAGGTTCACCTTGCTGACCGACCAGCGCTCAGTTGCGTTCATGTTCAGCAACCAACAGCAGGGCAAAATCAAAAATGATAAAATTTTGCGGTGGAGAATAGAACTCTCCACCTACAACTATGATATCCTGTACTGGCCTGGAAGGCTCAATGAGCCCCCTGATGCCCTATCCCGGGGAGCATGTGCCAGCGTGCAGCTCGACCAGCTATACACCCTCCATGCAGATCTTTGCCACCCGGGGGTCACCCGATTTTACCATTTTGTGAAAGCCCGGAACCTGCCTTACTCCCTTGAGGACATCAGGATGATGACCAGGGACTGCCAAGTCTGTGCTGAGTGCAAACCGCACTTCTACCGTCCTGAAAAGGCGCAACTTATCAAGGCCACCCTCTCCTTTGAGCGACTGAGTGTTGACTTTAAGGGCCCCCTTCCCTCCACCGACCGCAACGTCCCTCGGATTGATTGGATCACAGTAGATGTAAGTGCTACTGAATGACAGTCACTGAGGCAGGTCTGTACTTGACCTTGTATTAAGGAGTGAAGGTGGTGGAAGTGCCATAATTTGGGAAGTTTCAAGATAGTCAGAGAAAAAGATAACACATTAAAAGGTGAGTTTGTAAGAGGAAGTGTATGCCTGACACAGGCAACTGGTATCAGCTGAGTCCTTTGAAGTTTATAGGTGATATGGAGAGAAGTTAAGATATAAGTTAAGACTGAAAAAGGCGCAAGGAGTTGACTTGGCAGATTGGTTTAAGAATAATCGGAAACCTTTGGTATAATTTTATAAGCAAGTGGGTAGCCAAGGAGAGAGCAGGTCCCCTCAGAATCCAAAAGGAAAATCTATGTATTGATCCAGAAGATAACAGTAGGATCCTGAAGGAATACTTCTTATTAATATTCACCAAGGAGAAGGATGTTGGATAATAGATACATAGATAGATAGATAGATAGATACTTTATTCATCCCCATGGGGAAATTCAACTTTTTTCCAATGTCCCATACACTTGTTGTAGCGAAAGGGGTAGGCTGATATTCTGAAACAAGTTTAAATCAGGAAGGAAGGAAGTGGTAAAGGAATTAGGAAACATTAAATGGATCAATCCTGAGGACAGGATCTACAGTATGTTAGAATGATATCGAAAGCAAGGCGTTTGCTGGGACTCTTGATGGAGACTTTTGCATCTTCATTACAGAACACTGGAAAATGGCAAATGTTGTTCCCTTATACAAAATGGTGGTAGAAATAAACCAGGAAACTACAGGCCAGCGAGCCTTACATCAGTAGCAGGAAAATTATTAAAAAAAGTTCTGAGGAACAGGATTTATATTCACTTGGAAAGGCATAGTGTAATTAGGAGGATTGAGCAGGGTAAATACTGTTTTTTTGTGATGAAGTAAGAAAAATAGTGCGGAGGGCTGATACATGTAGGATACATAGATTTAGCAAGGTGATGGGTTGTTCATGTCTCTAGATGTCTTTAATCAGTGGTAAAACAAATACCAGCACTGGGAGTTTTGTAGTTTGCGAGAAATGACTTGGATGAGAATGTAAGTTTGCTAACAACAGATAAATTGGTGAAGTTGTAGATAGTGAAGGATGTTACCTAAGGATACAGGGGGTATATAGATCAGATGGTCAGGCAGATAGAATTTAATCGTGACAAATGAGAGATATTGTATATTGGGATGTCAAGCGCTGGCAGAAGAAGTATTGTAAGTAGTAGGGACCTTAGGAGTGCAGATGCAAGAAATCTTGGGATACAAGTTCATATTCTTGTCCAGTCTCTCCTTATTACTCAAGCCTTTCAGTTGTAATAACATCTTTGAAATGTTTTCTGTACCTTCTCCAACTTAATATTATCTTTTCTATATTATGGTGCTCAGAACTGAACAAAATATTCCAAGTGTGGTGTTACCAACATTTTATACAGCTTTAGCATGTCAAAATAATACTTGTACTCAATGCCCTGCTGATGAAGGTAAACATGACATACAACTTCTTCACCACCTTGTTACAACTTTTAGAGAACTATGTACATGTACTTCAAAGTCTCCCTGTTCTACAACACTCCTTGGTTGTACAGTAAAAATTTGTTCTCAATGCGTACTTATAATGCGTTGTTATCTGCAAATGAGGAAGTCAAGGATTCAGTTGCATAGGGAGGTATTGAGACCCAGGCTTCCATTGCCACCAGAATTTGTATTTGTTGTGGACTGAGCAAAGGTGCTTGATAAAGCAGTCAGCCAATCTAAGCTGAGTCTCAGCAACATACAGGAAGACACATGGGGAGCATCAGATACAGGAGATGACCCCAATAGACTTGCAGCTGAAGTGTTGTCTACCTGGAAGGATTGAACTGAATGATGGTGAGGGAGGAAGGGAACGGGCAAATGTAGCACTTCCTCCACTTGCAGGGGTAAATACCAACTGGGAGATTAGTAGGGAGGAATGAATGAACAAGACAAGCATCAACGTCAGTGAGACCCAACATAGATTGGGGGAGCACATTGTCAAGCACCTTTGCTTCAGCACAACAAGCTGTTTTCTGCAAAGGTGTACTTGGTAAATGAGATTCCTTCAGAATTAAAATTTGAGAAAACCATGCATGTATGTGCCTGTCAGACCAAAAGGCAAGGATAACAGATCAAGGTAATCATTGTTTTTGAGTGATATTGAGGTCTGGGTTAAGGAAAAAAGGAGGTGCATAGCAGGTGTAGGCAAGTAGAAACAAATGAGGTACTTGGGGAGTATAAGAAATGTAAGACAATCCTTGAAAGTCCACTACCAAGCTCATCTTTCCTTCCCCCCCTAACTTCTGCTTTCTGCTGGGACTGCTCCTTTCATGACTGATCCCTCCACACTCCACTGATCTTCTTCCTGGTACTTATCCTTGCAAGTGGAACAAATACTACAGCTGCCCCTCACTACAATTCAGGGCCCCAAACAGTCCTTCCAGGTGAGGCGACACTTCACCAGTGAGTTTGTCGGGGTCAAATACTGTGTCGGTGATCCTGGTGTGGCATCCTGTACATCGGTGAGACCTGACATAGACTGGGAGACCACTTCATCGAGCATCTATGCTCTAGCCACCAGAAAAAGTGGGATTTCCAAGTGGCCACTTCTAATTCCACTTTCCACTCCCATTTCGATATGTCTATCCATGGCCTCCTCTACTGTCGCGATGAGGTCACACCTAGGTTGGAGGAACAACACTTTATATTCCATCTGGATAGTCTCCAACCTGATGGCTCGAACTTCCAGCAATGCCCCTGCTCCTCCTTCACCAGTCCCCATCTCCTTTTTTCTCTCTCACCTTAACTCCTTGCCCACCCATCACCTCCCTCTGGTGCTCCTCCCCCTTTTTCTTTCTTCCATGGCCTTCTGTCCTCTCCTATTAAATTCCCTCTTCTCCAGCCTTTATCTCTTTCTCCAATCAACTATCCAGCTCTTTACTTCACCCCTCCTCCTCCTAGTTTCACCTATCATCTTGGTGTTTCTCTCTCCCCTGCCCCCACCATTTAACTCTAATCCTCATCTTTTTTACTTCAGTCCAACTGAAAGGTCTCAGCCCAAAACATCGACTATAATCTTTACCAGAGATGCTGCCTGGCCTGCTGAGTTCCTCCGGCATTTTGTGTGTGTTGCTTGGTTTACCAGCATCAATAGATTTCCTCTTGATTTTGATTGGATTACTACACTGGATTACTACATCTCTTCCAGGGATGGCTATCCTGAAGAAGTTTAAAGTTCAGTGAAAACCTCTCTCACTGTTGCCCCTCTGTGATCTCTACTGCTCACCCAGACCTGTACCACAGCCATGCATCCTTCCTGGGAACATGTCTTCGCTGCCAGCTTGTCCCATGTGGCTTCCAGATTTGTTTTCAAGCTGCTAAATTTGGGCCCTCTGAGGATCCCAGGTACTCACGTTCAATTGCCTCCTTCTCCAGCTGCTTCTCCCATCGCGTTTCAAGTGCCATGCTTTCCGCCATGAAGAGGTACCTGATGTCCCTGTCCCAGTCACTTCCACAACTCCGGGATTCTCTCTCCATTACCTGTCCACTACTTTATCGTCCACTGGATCCACACTTTCAATCGCCGGTTCTTTGACTTCCTCACAGATCAGAAGATTGCCCGTCTACAGACCATAGAACCTACTGTCTCCAAGACCGGCAGGCCCTTATATCTCCAGACCATGATCCCTGCTATCGACCTCAATGACTCTAATGATCCAGACCACATTCAAAACCCGGACTCCACCGCCATCAATGCGGGTTCCAACAACTTTGGACACCTCCAAAGTGCTGATTACACAATCTCCAACTCTATCTTCAGCCTTGACCTCCAGGCTGAGTCTTCACGTGCTGCTGCTGGAACTACCGTCTCCCATTCCCCCAGTACCACTCTGCAATCCTGTCTCACTCAGGTCCCACCATCAGCTCTTGGGCCCTCGGAGACTCCATTTTCCTTTTACTCCACCATCCCGGAACACCCCAAACTTCCTTTCTCTTCAGATACTACCAATCCACTTTTCCCCTCTGATCCGAGCTCTCATTTGTGCTGGATCTTCACCATTTCCTCTGATCTTCTCCACTCTGAGGCAGTAAATTCTGTCCTCAGTAAGGGCCTTACTTTTATCCTCCTGCACTCACATCTCAGTGAGTTCCACGCCTGGCATGATGCTGAGCTTTTCTTCTTTGGCTTCTGTCTCTGAGCCTACATCTTTGGCAAGGACTCTACCCTGCACCGTTGACTCCTTCTCCTGTCATCAACAGTCCTCCTGGACACCCTGTCATGGTCTTTTGCCTGCTCTGAATCTTTTTGTTCCAACTGCAGACTGGACATCAACTTCCATAAGACCAGATGACATAGAAACAGAATTAGGCCATTCAAGCATTCGAGTATGCTCTGCCATTCCATCATGGCTGATCCAGGACCCCACTCAACCCCATGCACTTACCTTCTCGTCATATCCTTTGATGTCTTGACCGATCAGGTCTTCATTGCAGTCTGTGACAGAGTATTCCAGAAATTTACTACTCTGGCTAAAAAATTCCTCCTTACCTCCATTCTAAAAGGTCACCTCACAATTTTGAGGCTGTGCCCTCTAGTTCTGGATACCTCCACCACAGGAAACATCCTCTCCAAATCCACCCTATCTAGTCCTTTCAACATTCGATAGCTTTCAATGAGATCCCCCTGCAATCTTCTAAATTCCAGTGAGTACAGGCCCAAAGATGCCAAATGTTCCTCATATGTTAACCCTTTCATTCCTGGAATCATCCTCGTGAACTTCCTCTGGACTCTCTCCAATGACAATACATCCTTTCTGAGATATAGGACCCAAAACTGTTGACAATACTCTAAGTGCAGCCTGACTTGTGTCTTATAAGGGCTCAGCATTATGTCCTTGCTTTTATACTCTATTCCCCTTGAAATGAGTACCAACATTGCATTTGGCTTCTTTGCCGCAGTGTCAACCTGTAAATTAACCTTCTGAGGCTCTTGTATGAGGACTCCCAAGTCCCTCTGCACCTCTGATGTTTGAACCTTCTTCCCATTTAGATAATAGTCGGCACTATTGTTTCTTTTACCAAAATGCATTATCATATATTTCCCAACAATATATTCCACCTGCCAATTTTTGCCCATTCTTCCAATTTGTCTAAGTTCTGCTGCAATTGCATTGCTTCCTTAGCACTATCTATCCCTCCACCTAACTGCATATCATCCACAAACTTTGCCACAAAGCCATCAATTCAATTATCTGAAACATTGACAAACAACATGAAAAGTAGCAATACCAATACAGACCCCTGAAGAACACCACTTGTCACTGGCAGCCAACCAGAAAAGGCCCCTTTTATTCTCACTTGCTGCCTCCTGCCTGTCAACCATACCTTTATCTTTGCTGTAATGTCATAGGATTTTATCTCATTAAACAGCCCCATGTGTGACACCTTATCAAATGCCTTCCAAAAATCCAAGTAAATGACATCCACAACCTCTCCTTTGTCTACCCTGCTGGATAATTCCTTGAAGAACTCTTAACAGATTTGTCAGGCAAGATTTCCCTTCACTGAAACCATGCTGACTTTGACTTATTGTATCATTAGTCTACAAGTACCACAAAACTTCATCCTTAATAATGAACTCCAACACTTTCCCAGCAACTGAGGTTAGGCTAACTGTCCTATAATTTATTTTCTTTTGCTTTCCTCTCTTCTTAAAGAGTATACTGACATTTGCAATTTTCCAGTCCTTTGGAACTGTAACTCTCGATTCAGCTAGCAGCTTAACATAGGGGAACGATAGCCCCCAGCCCAGCCAAACTTAAGAAATCTCATTTGGGTGGATACTGCGCGACATGCGATTAAATGATTGAGGTTTATAATTCTTAATTTGACTATATGGTTAGTAAAGAGACAAAAAAAAGAAAAGGGCCCATTCTCATGAAACAGTCTAATGCACAAACGTGGAGCTCACTGATAAGAACCTTCTCAGATTGTCGCTGACCTTCCGACCTTCACTCCAAGTCCACTCTCCAGGTCTACCAACTCTCCCCATTCGCGTCTTCTCTCTTCATCTCTCCCCAGCAAAAAGACCACAAAGTCCTGGCTCCCAGAAACACAAGAAGAATAACATCCAGCTCATTGGCTAACATGCCCCATTATCTCTAGTCATAACCCAAACATTGCTGCTACAGAGAAACCACTACTTTAGCAGTGAAACCTTACAGTGTGTTACAGGACCATGCCAGAATCAAGTGATTTTTGAAAGATCATGACCAATGCATCTGTTATCTCTTCAGCAACATCTCTCAGGCCTCTGGGATGTAGTCCATCTGGCTTTGGTGGCTTATCCACCTTAAGACCTTCGAGTTTGCCTAGTACTTTTCACTTTGTAAAAGTAATGGCACACTTCTGCTCCCTGACACTTACAGATCTCTGGCACACCACTAGTGTTTTCCACAGTGAAGACTGATGCAAAGTACTCATTAAGTTCACCTGCCATTTCTTTATCTGCCACTTCTACCTCACCAGCAGCACTTTCCAGTGCTCTGATATCAACTCCACCAATCTTACTCCTTCCAAATGCTCTGCTCTCAACCCCCTCCACCCTAATCCTAAATTCACCATCAAACCACAGATAAATGGGGTGCTGATTTCTACCTTGCTGAGGCCCAGTGACACCTCCTCTTACTTACCCCTCGAAGAGGAGCCTAATAAGGAGCACCAGACCATGTGGTCGATGTTTAAGGATCTCTTGCAGGATGTTAGGGATAAATTTGTCCCAGAGAGGAAGATAAAGAATGGTAGGCTGAAGGAACCATGGGTGACAAGTGAGGTGGAAAATCTAGTCAGGTGGAAGAAGGCAGTATACATGAGGTTTAGGAAGCAAGGATCAGATGAATCTATTGAAGAATATAGGGTAACCAGAAAGGAGCTTAAGAAGAGGCTGAGAACAGCAAGAAAGGGGCCTGAGAAGGCCTTGGCGAGAAGGGTAAAGGAAAACCCCAAGGCATTCTTCGATTATGTGAAGAACAAAAGCATAACAGGAGTGAAGGTAGGACCAATTAGAGATAAAAGTGGGAAGATGTGCCTGGAGGCTGTGGAAGTGAGCGAGGTCCTCAATGAATACTTCTCTTCAGTATTCACCACTGAGGGGGAACTTGATGATTGTGAGGACAATATGAGTGAGGTTGATGTTCTGGAGCATGTTGATATTAAGGGAGAGGAGGTGTTGGAGTTGTTAAAATACATTAGGATGGATAAATCCCTGGGGTCTGATGGATTTATTCCCCAGGCTGCTCCACGAGGTGAGGGAAGAGATTGCTGAGCCTCTGGCTAGGATCCTTATGTCCTCGTTGTCCACGGGAATGGTACCAGAGGATTGGAGGGAGGCGAATGTTGTTCAAAAAAGGTAGTAAGGATAGTCCAGGTAATTATAGACCAGTGAGCCTTACGTTTGTGGTGGGAAAGCTGTTGGAAAAGATTCTTAGAGATAGGATTTATGGGCATTTAGAGAACCATGGTCTGATCAGGGACAGTCAGCATGGCTTTGTGAAGGGCAGATCATGTCTAACAAGCCTGATAGAGTTCTTTGAGGAGGTGATCAGCCATATAGATGAGGGTTGTGCAGTGAATGTGGCATTTGACAAGGTTCCACATGGTAGGCTTATTCAGAAAGTCAGAAGGCATGGGATCCAGGGAAGTTTGGTCAGGTGGATTCAGAATTAGCTTGCCTGCAGAAGGCAGAGGGTCGTGGTGGAGGGAGTACATTCAGATTGGAGGGTTGTGATTAGTGGTGTCCCACAAGGATCTGTTCTGGGACCTCTACTTTTCGTGATTTTTATTAAAATGTGGGGGTAGAAGGGTGGGCTGGGAAGTTTGCAGACGACACAAAGGTTGGTGGTGTTGTAGATAGTGTAGAGGATTGTCAAAGATCACAGAGAGACATTGATAGGATGCAGAAGTGGGCTGAGAAGTGGCAGATGGAGTTCAACCCGGAGAAGTGTGCAGTGGTACACTTTGGAAGGACAAACTCCAAGGCAGAGTACAAAGTAAAAAGCAGGATACTTGGTAGTTTGGAGGAACAGAGGGATCTGGGGGTACATGTTCACAGATCCCTGAAAGTTGCCACAGGTAAATAGGGCAGTTAAGAAAATTTATGGGGTGTTAGCTTTCATAAGTAGAGGTAGTGATGCAGCTCTATAAAACTCTAGTTAGGCCATACTTGGAGTACTGTGTCCAGTTCTGGTCACCTCACTATAGGAAGGATGTGGAAGCATTGGAAAGGGTACAGAGGAGATTTACCAGGATGTTGCCTGGTTTAGAGAGTATGGATTATGATCAGAGATTAAGGGAGCTAGGGCTTTACCCTTTGGAGAGAAGGAGGATGAGAGGAGACATGATAAAGTTGTACAAGATATTAAGAGGAATAGACAGAGTGAACAGCCAGCGTCTCTTCCCCAGGGCACCACTGCTCAATATAAGAGGACATGGCTTTAAGGTAAGGGGAGGGAAGTTCAAGGGGGATATTAGAGGAAGGTTTTTCACTCAGAGAGTGGTTGGTGCATGGAATGCACTGCCTGAGTCAGTGGTGCAGGCAGATACACTAGTGAAGTTTAAGAGACTACTAGACAGCTATATGGAAGAATTTAAGGTGGGGGGTTATATGGGAGGCAGAGTTTAAGGGTCGGCACAACATTGTGGGCCAAAGGGCCTGTAATGTGCTGTACTATTCTATGTTCTATGTACTTTGTGGATCCAGAACTGGCTTGCCCACAGAGGGCAAAGAGTGGTTGTAGATGGGTCATATTCTGCATCAAGGTCGGTGACCTGTGGTGTGCCTCAGGGATCTGTTCTGGGACCCTTACTCTTCATGATTTATAAAAATCACCATTGCCAGCAGCCCATTCCATGCCCTCACCACTCTCTGCATAAAACACTTATCCCTGACATCTCCTCTGTACCTACTCCCCAGCACCTTAAACCTGTGTCCTCTTGTTCCAACCATTTCAGCCCTGGGAAAAAGCCTCTGACTATCCACACGATCAATGCCTCTCATCATCTTGTACATGTAGGACTCTCAGTACCAGTAACAGTGGTGTTAACTGTTCAGGCTAACAAAATGGCTTCTCTGTATTGTTATAATGAAATGGCTTCTCTGTAATGCTGTAGTGGGTTTCTGTGTCTGGTATGTTTGGGTTATGACTACGGATAAGGGGGAAAATAACCAGTGGAGAATTGTTATGCCATCTTGTATGTGTAAGCTGAGTGGGAGTTCACTGTCTTTTTCGTGAGGAGAGCGAGGAGGACGTACATGCAAGGAGCGGACAGCGGTTCCAGAGCTACGGATACTGGATGTCGGCGGTTCGGATGCTGGCTGAAGTCTCGGAAGGTCGCTACGGATGGAACTGGAGGCGTGAGCTCTCCATGAAATATTATGTGCACAAACTGATAAACTTATTTATTTGGCGCCTTTAGATTATCTGTTTCTACTAACCCATCACTAAGAGATAACTATAAATTTGCAATTATTTACTCGCTTTTGGGCGTATTGTCTGGTATTTGTATTGCGAGCGTGTACTGGCGGGACATTACTCCGTACTTACACCGAAGTAATGCACTATTGGCAGGGCGATGGCGGTTCACCCTCGGCGAAGGGGGTAAACTCTGGGCACGGAGGTTACTTACACCTCTATCAGGTCCTCTCATCCTCCGTCGCTCCAAGGAGAAAAGGCTGAGTTCACTCAAACTATTCCTGTAAGGCATGCTCCCCAATCCAAGCAACATCCTTGTAAATCTCCTCTGTACCCTTTCTATGGCTTCCACATTCTTCCTGTAGTGAAGCGACCAGAACTGAGCACAGTACTCCAAGTAGGGTCTGACCAGGGTCCTATATAGCTGCGATATTACCTCTCAGCTCCTAAATTCAATTCCACAATTGATGAAGGCCAAAACACCATATGCCTTCTTAACCACAGAGTCAACCTGTGCAGCTGCTTTGAGCATCCTATGGACTCAGAGCCCAAGATCCCTCTGACCCTCCACCCTGCCAAGAGTCTTACCATTAATACTATATTCTGCCATCATATTTGACCTACCAAAATGAACCACTTCACACTTATCTGGGTTGAACTCCATCTGCCACTTCTCAGCCCAGTTTTCAATATCCTGCTGTAACCTCTGACAGCCCTCCACACTATCCACAATACCTCCAGCCTTTATGTCATCAGCAAACTTACTAACCCATCCCTCCAGTTCCTCATCCAGGTCATTTAAAAAATCACGAAGAGTAAGGGTCCCAGAACAGATCCCTGCGGCACTCCACTGGTGACTGACCTCCATGCAGGATATGACCCATCTACAACCACTCTGCCTTCTGTGGGCAAGCCAGTTCTGGATCCACAAAGCAATGTCCCCTTGGATTCCATGCCTCCTTACTTCCCCATTAAGCCTTGCATGGGGTACCTTATCAAATGCTTTGCTGAAATCCATTTACACTACATCTACTGCTCTTTCTTCATCATCCCAGGAATTAACCAAGTGAATCTCCTTTCTCCCCCTCCCATGTTACTAGATAAATTTTTTACATCAGGTTGAAAATTGAATGCTGTGTTCCATGTGAGGCTTCATAACCACCCTATATACTTCCAATGAAAGATCATATCTCTGGGATGTGTGAGGATACCAAATGATCATGAGAACACACTCCTTCTTCACAGACAACACTGGAGATTGGGACAGAAGCCTGGCTTGTTGGAGGTATCAGACAGCAGTACTTTGACCCATCCTCTGATATTTAATAACATCACTTGTTTTTCTACATTTGCACATAATTTCTGATTCTCTCAATATGAAAAAATCTTCCAATCAGTTCAGAAAGTAGATACAGAGTGATGATATTTTCCAACTGCAGGTCTAATCCATTCCCTTCTGTAAACTGTTTCAGCTCTTTACATTGAGTCATTATTCAACCATATAACTATGCCTTGACAATAAAACTTTAAAAGGAAAATCCTTTGTAATTTAACATTATGATCAGGAGCTATTTCACATTAATTTTGATAAACTACACGCAATATAAAAATTATTAATTGCTGGAGGTCATAGATTAATTGAGATTTAACAATTGAAATGTTATTTCCTTTGAACTAATTACATATCTAATTAAAACAAAGACAGTGTGACAGTATCTGTTTCTTTGATTGGCTTCTTTCATTTGTATTACAAATCGGGGGATTCTCTGATATTCTATTTTTGTTACTCTGGATCTTTGGATCTGGTCACATTTGAACACAACATAATAACTTTACCTTAGTATACTTCCAAAATAAAATCACAAAATTCTGTACATGTGGGGTGCACACACTGCAGAAGTTTGCTGTGTATATAGTAGTGACGACAATCCATTTGGCTTGCTCATACATATTAGGCTGCAACAAAACCAAAACTTGCAGGAAAAACTCAGCAGTTCTGGAAGCATTTGTGGAAAGAGAAACAGCCAGTGTCTTAGTTCTTTGCCCCTTCATCAGAACTCAGAATGAGAGAGATGCAAGTTGGTTTTTGGTAAGAGAGAAGGCTTAGAAATAAAATGTAAAAGAAATCTGGTATCTATGGTAACATAAGCCAAAATATCTCAACAGGGCAGTTAACAGCCTATTGATGCTCCAGGTCTATACTGTGAGTTATTAAGGAAACTACCCAGTTGGTAAGGGTTTAACATATAGGATGACAACAAAAATAGAAAATGGAAAAATACTGGAAAATCTAAGCAGATCAGATAACTTCTACAGAAAGACTACTTCATCTTCATCGAGGAAGAGAGAAATGAGTTAGTATGAGTAGCAGTAAAATGCAGGTGAAAGATAATGAATTTCTCTGATATAGTGAGCACATGGTAGATGTGACAAGATACCATGGCTGTCTAATTTGTAGCTGACATGGTTCAGACATGCCTCAATGTGTCATGCAGGCTGGACTGCCCAGAGAAAGAGGGATGTAAAGGAAAGCAGAAATAGCTCTTATATAGATAGGAGGAGGAGGTTCACTAAATTTAGAGAATTGGATATTAAGATAGATAGATACTTCATTTATCCCAAAGGAAATTACAGTGTCACAGTAGCATTACAAGTGCACTGATATAAATATTAGAAGAGAAGTAAAAAGAAAAAAAATGTCAAGTTACCACAGTCTAACAGGAGGAGGCCATCACTTCCACGGCTATACGCTGACTCATTCCAGAGCCTAATGGCCGTGGGCAAGAATAACCTCATATAACACACACAAAATGCTGGTGGAACACAGCAGGCCAGGTAGCATCTATAGGAAGAAGCACAGTTGATGTTTCAGGTCGAGACCCTTCATCAGGACTGAACCCCAGACCCCCCAGTAACCTCATATTCTGCTTTTGGAGCAGCACAGATGTCTTAGTCTATTACTAAAAGTGTTCCTCTGTTCAGCCAAGGTGGCATGCAGAGGGTGAGAAACATTGTCTAGATTGCCAGGATTTTCCACAGGGTCCTTTGTTCTACCAGAGCCTCCAGTGTGTCCAGTTTGACTCCTTTAACAAGAACCAGCCTTTCTCATCAGTTTATCGAGCCATTGGAATCACCTGTGTTGATGTCATTGTCCCAGGACATCACCACACAGAAGATTATACTGGCGACAACCGTCTGGTAGAATATGTGAAGGAGAGCTTAGGAGGTCAATAGTGCCTAACAGTGACTCCTTTGCTTGTATCTTCGTAAACAGCTTTATTTCTATCTTTACTATCTCTTTTTTCCCTTTTCAAGGTTCTTTTGAAGACTCTGACCTGGAGTTATACGCTAACTTCAGTTCTTTGCGGCAATGGGACCTGCTCTCGGGGTCTCACGACTGGCTACTTTTTGATACGCCAAGTACACAGCCTAGAACACTAGTGCACCTTTAGCATGTCAGATTTTCGTGGCTCTGGAGGCAGGCGGACTCGAGGTCAGTGCTGCCATCTGGTGCATCGTGGGAGATGGAAGATTGAAAGCAGTGAGCTGGCTGCTGGCTGTCTGCCCAAAGACCCAAGTTCTTTGGGCATAGAGCTCAGAAAAAGCAATACAACAGACTTTTAACACCATAAATCGTCAGTTTATTTTGCTATGTCTCCCCTCTCATAGTGAAATGGGGACATCTCTTTTTCCCTTATCAGGGAGAGTGAGAGAGCCTGTGGTATGTCGAATTACTGGGTGAATGAGTAATCTTTGGGGTACTGCGAGTCTGTGTCTTTATTGATGCTTTGCTGCACGCTTGAGTGCTCAGTGGGGGGGGGTGTTGATGCTTTTTTGCTGGTGGGGAGGGGATCATTGCTTTGTTGCTGCTTGTGTGTGGGTGGGGGGCTTTGGGGTTCTAACATTAAACTGTCATTCATTCTTTGGGGCACTCTTCTGTTTTTTGTGGATGTTTGCGAAGAAGATGAATTTCAGAATGTATATTGTATACATTTCTCTGACATTAAATGTACCTATTGAAACCTATTGAGAAGCCTGTATACTCCAAAGAACCTTTGTCTCCTCAGGAAGTAAAGGTGACTCTAGCCCTTCTTGTACACAGCCTCTGTGTTGGTGCTCCACTCAAATCTGTCATCCAGGTGCACCCCTAAGTACTTGTAGGTCCTCACCATATCCATATGCTCACCATCAATAGTAACAGGGATTAGTGCAGGCTTAGTCTTCCTAAAGTTCATCACCATCTCCTTTGTCTTAGCGATGCTGAGCTGCAGATGATTCAGCTTGAATATTTGATGGTCTTCCATCAAAGTCCCATATTCATCCTCCGATCCTCCCTTTATCTACCCAACTATTGCTAAGTTATCAGAGAATATCTGCAGATGACATCTGCAGGTTACCATATGAGGAACGTCTGGCAGCTCTTAGGCTGTATTCCCTGGAGTTCAGGAGAATGAGGGGGGATCTCATAGAAACATTCAGAATGTTAAAAGGCCTGAACAGATTAGATATGGCAAAGTTATTTGCCATGGTAGGGGATTCGAGGACAAGAGGGTACAACTTCAGGATTGAATGATGTCCTTTTAGAACTGAGACGCAGAGAAATTACTTTAGTCAAATCTGTGGAATTTTTTGCCACGAGCAGCTGTGGAGAACAAGTCAGTGGGTATATTTATGGCAGAGATAGATAAGTTCTTGATTAGCCTGGGCATCAAAGGGTATGAGGAGAAGGCAGGGGAGAGGGGATGACTGGAGGAATTGGATTAGCCCATGATTGATTGGTGGAGAAAACTTGATGGGCTGAATGGCCTACTTCTGCTCCTATATCTTATGGTCTTATGGACATGACTCAGTGTTGTATGTGAGATCCTTTCTTCTGCGGGCATACTTAGCAAATCTAGAGAAGGTAACTTAAACTGTAAGCAAACACTGCAGATGCAGATAATAAATAAATAACAACAAATATCAAGCATGAAATATTATCTCTTTTTATTCAAGAACCTCATGGTTGAGGGATAGTAACTGTTCTTGAACCTGGTGATGCAGGTCCTGAAGCACCTATATCTTTGACCTGTTGGCAGCTGCGAGAAAAGAGCATCTTTGAGGATCTTTGATGCTGCTTTTCTGTGGCAACATTTCAATTAGATGTGCTCAATAGTTGGGAAGGTTTTGTTCGTGATGTTCTAGGCTGAATCCACCACATTTTGTAGGCATTTCCACTCAAAGGCATCGGTCTTCACAAACCAGGCCACAAAGTAACCAGCCTGCACACTTTCAACCACACACTGCAGAGGCCCTATCAGTAGCAGGAACAGAGCACTGTGAAGAGGTCTCTTGCAGGTCGGCAACACTTGTTTAAAAAGAGAGCTTCACGGGTGTTTGCCTATTGCGGAGGCCCTATCAGTGGTGGGAGCAGAGCACTGCAAACTAAATAAAAGTACAGGAGCGTCAGGCCATTTCAGGAGTAGGCCAGTGCTGAAAGTAAAAGCACCAGGCTTCAGCTCAGAAGAGGCATTGGCTCTGGGTAAGCTTCTATTAAGGTTTTCTTTTTGCTTTTTACTGTACCTGATATAGTAAATGGCGGTCGTGCATTCTTCATGCCGGATGTCGGAGTCCTGAGAGACCCAGAGTCTCCTAGGGAACTACATCTGTGTGAAGTGCATCTGGCTGCAACTCCTTGAAGACCATGTTAGGGATCTGGAGCAGCAGCTGGATGACCTTCGGCTTGTATGGGAGAGTGAGGGTTGAGGAAGTTCTGCCGTGCAATTCCGTGAGAACATCTGCTTCCAATTTATTCTTCCAAGTTTCTGCCTAACAGCATATTTCCCCCTACCCCAATTAAACGTTTTCCCAAATTGTTTGCTCCTATCCCTCTCCAGCGCTATGGTAAAGGAGATACAGTTGCGATCACTACCTCCAAAATGCTCTCCCAGCAAGTGATCTGACAACTGACCAGGTTCATTTCCCAATACAAGATCAAGCACAGCCTCTCCTCTAGTTGACTTATCTACATAGTGGGTCAGGAAATCTTCCTGAACACACCTAACAAACTCTACCCCATCTAAACCTCTTGCACTAAGGAGATGTCAGTCAATATTAGGAAAGTTAAAATCACCCATCATAGCAACCCTATTGTTATTACACCATTCCAAATCTGCCTCCCTATCTGCACCTCAATGTCTTTGTTACTATTTGGGTCTATAAAAACACCCAGTAGAGTTATTGCCCCTTTCCTGTTTCTGACTTGCACCCACAATAACTCAGTAGACAATTTCTCCATGACTTCCTCCTTTTCTCTCCCTGATTAACAATGCCACCTCTTTCCACCTCTTTTTGATAATAGAGAATGGCTAAGTGTATAATCTAGGAAAGAATCATCCAAATGTGACAAGAAAGATGGGACAGAGAGGGGAAAGGGAGGCATTTATATAAGATACAAAAGTGTAGCAGGTACATGTAGTTCTGAGTTGCAGGAAGTATGGGATACAGAGAGAGATGATGAGAATTAATCTAAGGGAATTGGGGCTGCAGGAATTCACATTAAAAGGGTTACTGGGCATGGGTGAGAGAGCACAGGTCAGGGTATTTTTAGCTTTCTTAAGGGATACAGGGGTTTTTTTATAGGATATGATGGATAAGCAGGAATAGGGTACTAGGAGGGCCAAAGAAGAAAGGATAAAGTGTAGATTAGGGTGGGTATGTGTGTGTGTGAATGGGTGAGGGGATTTAGAATGTAAGCCTATCGTCTGATCCACACTCCGGAGCAAAAGGTGGTGGTAATGCACCATTAAGCTGGGTGCCAACCGCCGTAAAACAAGAAGAAGAAGAAGAAGAATGATGGGGGGGGGGGAGCAATTAGAATGGTTTAACCACCTGGGGAATAAACTTTTAAGAGGATGTGAAGTTTTAGTTGTAAAAGCCCTATAATGATTTACAGAAGAGGATTTTCAAAGAGGCAGCTTGCAGGGTGACTTTTCCTGCCCACTTTGTCTCGTTGTGATGGTAGACTGCAGCCAGTGACTTTCTCTGCTGAACTGACAAATCGCTGCAGTTTCGTATATTGTGAGAAGATGCTGAACGAAACCAGACAGTAATGGCTGATATGGTAGGCTAATATGGGGAAAAGCTGGGGAGGGTAGATAGGGTAAGTCTACATCTAGCATGTGGGAGATATTTAAAGGCCAGCTGGTCAGTATTCAGGACCAATATGTTCCTGTAAGAAAGAAAGACAAGTATGGCAAGGTTCAGGAAAATGGTCAAAGTGAAAATGGAAGCATTTGTAAAGTGTATCAAGCTGAAGTCAGTCATGGCCTTTGAGGAATATAAAGAAAGTATAAGAGCACTTAAACAAGGAATCGGGATGACTAAAAATGGCCATGAATTGTCTTTTATCATTAAGATTAAAGGGAATCCTAGACATTTTACACACAATATAAAAAGAAAGAGGATAGCAAGGAAAGGATAGGATCCCAAAAGAACAAAGGGGGGGGGGGTGCAAATTAATGCCTGAAGCAAGAGGAAGTGGAGGTAGCATGAGGCAAGTACTTCTCACTGGTGTTCACCAAGGGCAAGGTCACGGAGGACAATGAGATTGGGGATGAGTGTACTCCTATTCTAGGGCATGTGGATATCAAGAAAGTGTATGTTTTGAAACTCTTGAACAACATTAAGATGAATATATCCCTAGGACCTGAGAGGATCTGTTCCAGGTTATTGAGAGGAGCTATTGTGGAGATTGTTAGGGCCTGGACAGAGATCTTTGTATCATCTTTAGCTACAGTTGAGGTCCCTGAGGATGAAGAAAAACTACATTGCTTCTCTGTTTATGAACGACAATGGCTGGTGAAGTTTACAGCAGTGGTGGGGAAGATTCTTAAGGATAGGATGTATTTGCATCCAAAAAAGCATCAATTATAAGGACAATCACCATGTCTTTGTTCTGAGAAGGTGACACTTTACATATTTGATTGTGGTTTTTTTGATGAGAGGAGGAAGAAGATAAAGGTACAGAGTGGTTAGTGTGACACTATTACAGCTTAGACCATTGCAGTTGGGAGTTCAATCCCAGCTCCTCTCTAAGGAGTCCCTGTACATTCTCCCTGTGGAATGCGTTTGGTTTCTCTGGGTGCTCCAGTTTCCACCCACAGACTGAAGACATATCCGGTAAGCTAACTGGTCATTGTAATTTGTCCCATAATTAGGACAGGGTTAAAGCGGGGAACGTCAGTAGTTGCTGGGCTGGCACAGCTCAAATGACTAGAAAGGCCTATTATGTGCTGCATCTCTAAATAAATCAATAAAATAAATAAAGGTGGGCAGGGCAGTTGATGTTGTATAGATGAATTTTAGAAAAACTGACAACAAGGTCCTTCATTATAAACTGATCCAGTAGATAAAAACAAAATGGATCCATGAAGACTTGATGGACTGAATTCAAAATTGGCATGGCCATACCAGACAGGGAGCAGCGGTAGAGAGAACCTTTGATTGGAGGTCTGTGCTGTACAAGTGGACCAACAAATCTCATCATAATTTTCCAGAATGATTGAGTGTCTAGTTTATGTGACTGCTCTTGCTTGCCTTTGATGTTGTTAGTTCTTGTTTCAATCTGATTTTTCATCTCTATTTCTATTTTATTCACTCTTTCTGTTCTGCACTTTTTAAAAAGCTGATCTATATACACAGCTCATGCTTTTTCTCTCTCTCAGATTCTTTCAGCATTCCCCAATCCAGGTATCAGCTGTGCCTCAATGCATAAAAGAATGAGTTGTGACAGTTATGGGCTCAAGTCCTGCTGTGCAGCCCTGAGCCCAAAATTCTGGGCTGATTCTCCAACAGAGCACTCAGAGTGTTCCGTGTTGTCCCCATGTAACATTAAACCAAGATATGATCCACTTTCTAAAGTGGAAATAATCCCATGACACTAGTTTGAAGAAGAGCAAGTGAGTTATTCCTGTTATCCAAGGCAATATTTATTTTCCCTTCATCATTTATTTACTCCTTCATCTTCTGGTCTTGATCATTATCACCTTGCGGTTTGGGCACCTTTGCAGTGCACAAATTGCCAGCCATTTCCCTTCCATTACTATAAAGATTATACTTGCAGAATACATTTTTCTTTTGAAGAGTTTCTCAGAAAGGGATTGATAAGTACAGTGTAATTGCAGAGCTTTCTTTCCATTTCTTTGCTTTCTTATAAGAACTCGTTACTTCTCTGACGGAGCAGAAACAATTCAGTGTGGTCAGACTAAGGCAGGCTCTGTGCTAATTAACCAGAAGAAGGCTCTAAAGTTCTGATGAAAGGTTGCAGACCTGAATAAAGAACATGGAACATAGAAGTGTACAGCACAGCCACAAGCTCATAGTCTGTGCCAAAAATGGCGCCAAAATAAACTAAATCTGTTCTGCCTGCATATGATCCATGTATCTCTATCTTCTACAGCCTCATTTGCCTATCTTACAGCCTTTTAAGGTGAGGGAAGAAAGCTTAACAATGGCTTGGGCAAACTTGCCATTCCACTACTACCCTTTTCAGCCATTTCAGACACTCACCGCTCTGTGTGAAAAACCTGCCTCAACTTTCCCCCTCTCATCTTAAATTAAGTTCTCTGGTATTTGATGTTTCTGTTCCGGGGAAAGGGTTCTCACTGTTTATTCTAGCCAGGCCTCTCATAATTTTATAAACTTCAATCAAGTCTCCCCTCAGCCTCCGATACTCATGAGAAAACAAACTAAATTTGTCCAAACACTTCTTATAGCCCATAATATGGTTACAGGGAAAGGCAGAAGAATTGGGTTACAAAACAATAAGCAGAGCTGATGGGCTGAATGGCCTAATTTTACTCCTTCATCTTCTGGTCTTACACTCTAATTCAGACAGCTTACTGTCAAAAGTCTCTTCTGTATCCATTCCAAAGCCTCTTGACCATATCTGTTGTCCTTTGTGTGCTTTGCACTTAATAAGTATTTTGTGTCAGTATTCAGTTTGGAAGACACTTACAGTAAATTCGTGAGTTTCAGAGGGCAGAAATGAGTGTTGTTGCTATTACTAAAGAGAAGGTGCTTGGGAGAATGGAAGGTCTGAAGGTAGATAAATCACGTGGACCAGGTAGACTCCATCCCAGGGCTGACGAGATTCTGGGGGCATTAATAATAATCTTTCAAGAATCGCTAGATTCTGGAATGGTTCAGAGGACTGGAAAATTGCAAATGTCAAGAAGGGAGAGAGGCAGAGAAAAGAAATCAGTTAGCCTGATTTCAGTGGTTGTGAAGATGACCAATATTAGGGATGAGCTTTCAGTGTACTTGAAGGCACATGATAAAATAGCATGGTTTTCGTAAGGAGAAATCTTGCCTGACAAATCTGTTGGAATTATTTAAGGAAATAACAGGCAAGATTGATAAAGGAGCTGCTGTTTAGTTGGATTTTCAGAAGGCCTTTGACAAGGATGTCAAAGATGCAATGTTGAGACTTTAATAAAAGCAAGGATGTAATGCTGAGAATTTATAAAGCAATGCTGACATCCCACAGTGTTGGGCCCCTTATCTTAGAAAGGATCTGCTGAAACTGGAGAGGGTTCAAAGGAAGTTCACGAAAATAATTCCAGAATTTTTGGTTTGCCATATGAACAGCGTTTGATGACTCTGAGCCTTTACTCAGTAGAATTTTGGAGAATGAGGGGTGTCCTAATTGAAATTAACAAATAGTGAGAGGCCTTGATAGTATGGGTGTGGAGAGGATGTTGAATAGTCTAAGAATAGTGAGGTGTCCATTTAAAACAGAGGTGAGGAGGAATTTCTCTTTACAAATTTCAGAGGGTGGTGAATATGTGGAATTCTTTGCCACAGGTCAAGTCCTTATGTATGTTTAAGGTAGAGGTTAATAGATTCTTGATTGGTCAGGACATGAAATTATATGGGGTGGGAGATCGGGGCTGAGGAAAAATGGATCAGCCATGATGAAACGTTGAAGCAGACTCGATGCACCACATGGTCTAATTCTGCTCCTATATCTTATAGTCTTATGGTCTAAGGTACCACACATAAAGCTGATTAACAAGAGCCCATGGTATTACAAAAAAGTTACTAGCATGGAAAGAAGATTGGCTGACTGGCATGAAGCAAAGAGCAAGAGTAAGGGGAGCTTATTCTGGTCTGGAAGTGTATGATCATGTACTTTGGTAGAAGGAATAAAGGCATAGACTATTTTCTAAACGGGGAGAAAATTCAAAAATCAGAGGAGCACAGGGGCTTGAGAACCATTGTGCTGGATTCCCTAAGGTTAATTTCCAGGTTATCTCACTGGAAAGGAAGGAAATAAAATGCATTCATTTGGAGAGAACTAGAATATAAGAGCAAGGATGTAATGCTGAGAATTCAAAGGCATTAGTCAGACTCCACTTGGAATATTGTGAGCAGCTTTGGGCCCCGTATCTAAGAAACAATGTACTGGCATTGGAGACAGTTCAGAGGATGCTCATGAGAATGATTTTGGGAATGAAAGGATTAATATATTCAGAGTATTTGATGGTTCTGGGCCTGTAGAACATAGAACATAGATGAAAATAGCACAGGAGCAAGTCAATATTACGCTGAATCAACTAAGAAGCAAATTAAACACACCCAACCACTAATCCCTCCTACCTAAGCCATGCCTATATCCCTCCATCTTCTTCACATCCATGTGCTGATCCACACGTCTTTAAAAGCCTTTTGTATATTTGCCTCTACCACCATACCAGGCAGCACATTCCAGGCATCCACAGCTCTCTATCAAAAAACATATAACTCATATCCCTCCTTAACCTACTGCTTTTCAGCTTCAATGTATGCCCTCTGGTATTAGATGTTTCAACCCTAGGAAGCAGATACTCTCTGTCTACTCTATCTTGTACACCTCTATCAGATCTCCCCTCAGCCTCTGACACTCCAGAGAAAACAACCCGAGTTTATTCAGCCTCTCATGATAGCACATGATAGGTAAACTTCTACACCCCTCAACATTTTTCTTATAGTGGGGTAATCAGAACAATATGCAGTACACCCAATATGGCCTAACCAGGGTTTTATAAAGCTGCAACATAACCTCTTAACTTTTGAACTCAATGCCTCAACTACTTAAAGTAAGCATTCCATAAGCCTTATCAACCTGTGTGGCCACTTTCAGGGAGCTATGAACTTGGATCCCCTCTCTGCTCAGCAACGATTTAAGGACCTTGCTCTCAATAGTGTACTGTCTCCTTGCATTCGCCCTACTGAGGTGCAACACCTCACATTTATTTGGATTAAGCTGCCATTTCTCAGTCCATATCTGACCTATATCATGCTGTATTCTTTGCCAGTTTTCGGTACTGTCCATAACTCCACCCACAAACTGCCAATCTACATTTTCATACAGGTCATTTATACAGTGCCTATGTAAGTAATCACCCTTCCACTTGGAAATTTTCACATTTTGTAACATTGAATCACAGTTGCGGAGGATTATACGTTGGATCCCTACGCGACTCCCTTGTCCATTCATCCCCCCCATCCCTCCCCACCAACCTCCCTCCAGGCACTCATCCCTGCAAATGGAAGAAGTGCTACACCTGCCCCCACACTTCTTCCCTCACCACCATCCCAGGCCCCAGACAGTCCTTTCAGGTGAGGCACCACTTCACCTGCGAGTCAGCTGGGGTGATATACTGTATCTGGTGCTCCCGATGTGGCCATTTATACATAGGGGAGACCCGCCGCAGACTGGGAGACCGTTTTGCCGAACACTGGCGCTCAGTCCTCCAGCAGTGGCGGGATCTCCCTGTGGCCACACACTTCAATTTCACAGACCACTCCCACTCCGACATTTCTGTCCATGGCCTCCTCTACCGTCAAGATGAGGCCGCGCGCAAGTCGATGGAGCAATACTTTATCTCCCACCTAGGTAGCCTCCTACCTGCCGGCATGAACATTCAACTCACAGACCTCCGTTGATACCCCTGCCCCCCCTTACCCCCATCCCTATCTATTATTTTAGTCTGGTTCTCTTTCTCTTTTTTCCCCCCTCACTATAATCTCCCCCCAGCCCTACCTTTCTTTCTTTTTTATTTCCCATAATTCTCCACCTTCCCCTAGCCTATCACTTCCCAGCTCTCTACTTCATCCCTCCCCCCACTTCTTATCCCCTCTCCACCATCCCATGTTACTTCATTCCTGATAAAGGGTTTCGTCCTGAAACATCGTCACTACCTCCTCCCATAGATGCTGTCTGGCCTGCTGAGTTCTGCCAGCATTTTGTTTTTATTTATTTCTAGCATCTGTAGATTCACTCATGTGCCTATTCATTTTCTGCATTCTCATTTAGACTTCTTCCCTGCAAGTCTTGCTGCTGTCAGTGACAAGCATGGTGAAAGTTTTCACCAGGAATTGCAGTCATGGACAAATGGTATCAGTGCAAATGGAATCCATCAGTGTGGACTGATTATCATTGGACACTTAAGCAAGAAGCCTCAGACACTGCGTACAAATGAAAATCAGCAAGAAAACAAATTTTATTGATTTGAACTATTGCAAAGCATCACCACAGTTATGAAATTAAAAGCATTATACTCAATAAAAGTTAATTTCTTTTTCTCTGAATTCCTATGTGGCACAAGTAGTCTGAAATTATATTTGTGTTCAGCTTCAAGCAGTCTATCATAACCAAAATTAAATTGCTGTCCAGTATTATGTTTTTCATTCAACAGATGCTGTCTGAGCCTCTAAACAATTTCCAGCATTTTACTTACATTTAAATATGCTTAGGTTTAGGTTTTTGTGTTGTGGAAAGTTACCTTTGGACATAATTAACATCCAATTATATAAATCCAAAGATATAAAATATTTCTGGATATTTACAGACATTAGTTTTTCCTTTTGGAATGTGATATGTTCAAAACATTGTCAGGTGTTCTGGTATGAAAGTTAACAGCATCATCACTCACCTGTTATTGATGCTAACCAGGATAAACCCAATTCTCATGTGATACAAGTGTGGCCTTAACATTTCACTGAATATATACCCAAAAAAATACATGATGCTAATAATTCTATAACAAGAATTCAAGGAGGTAAACTTAAGTTCAATAAAACATTGGCTTTTGTGCTTGGAATATGTGCTAAATTCTCTCCATGATACTGGGATACCATAATTTAGAAAGATAGAAACATAAAAACATAAAAAACCTACAGCACAATACAGGCCCTTCAGCCCCCAAACTTGAGCCAAACATGTCCCTACCTTAGAAATTACTAGGCTTACCTATAGCACTCTATTTTCCTAAGCACCATGTACCTATCCAAAAGTCTCTAAAAGACCCTATTGTATCCGCCTCCACCACTGTTGCAGGCAGCCCATTCCACACACACAGCACTCGCTCAGTAAAAAACTTACCCGACATACCCAACACTTACCCGACATCCCCAACACTTTAAACCTGCGTCCTCTTGTGGCAACCATTTCAGCCCCGAGAATATGTCTTTGACTATCTACAAGATCAATGCATCTCTTCATCTTATACACGTCTATCAGGTCACCTTTCATCGCTCCAAGGAGAAAAGGCTGAGTTCAATCCAGGCAACATCCTTGTAAATCTCCTCTGCACCCTTTCTTCGCCCAGAACTGAGTACAGTACTCCAAGTGGGGGTTTGACCAGGGTCCTATATAGCTGCAACATTACCTCTCAGCTCCTATATTCAATTCCATGATTGATGAAGGCCTATACACCATATAACCATATAACAATCACAGCACGGAAACGGGCCATTCTGGCCCTCCTAGTCCGTGCCGAACTCTTAATCTCACCTAGTCCCACCTACCCGCACTCAGCCCATAACCCTCCACTCCTTTCCTGTCCATATACCTATCCAATTTTACCTTAAATGACACAACTGAACTGGCCTCTACTACTTCTACAGGAAGCTCATTCCACACAGCTATCACTCTCTGAGTAAAGAAATACCCCCTCGTGTTTCCCTTAAACTTTTGCCCCCTAACTCTCAAATCATGTCCTCTCGTTTGAATCTCCCCTACTCTCAATGGAAACAGCCTATTCACGTCAACTCTATCTATCCCTCTCAACATTTTAAATACCTCGATCAAATCCCCCCTCAACCTTCTACGCTCCAATGAATAGAGACCTAACTTGTTCAACCTTTCTCTGTAACTTAAGTGCTGAAACCCAGGTAACATCCTAGTAAATCGTCTCTGCACTCTCTCTAATTTATTGATATCTTTCCTATAATTCGGTGACCAGAACTGTACACAATATTCCAAATTTGGCCTTACCAATGCCTTGTACAATTTTAACATTACATCCCAACTTCTGTACTCAATGCTCTGATTTATAAAGGCCAGTGTTCCAAAAGCCTTCTTCACCACCCTATCTACATGAGACTCCACCTTTAGGGAACTATGCACTGTTATTCCTAGATCTCTCTGTTCCACTGCATTCCTCAATGCCCTACCATTTACCCTGTATGTTCTATTTGGATTATTCCTGCCAAAATGTAGAACCTCACACTTCTCAGCATTAAACTCCATCTGCCAACATTCAGCCCATTCTTCTAACCGGCATAAATCTCCCTGCAAGCTTTGAAAACCCACCTCATTATCCACAACACCTCCTACCTTAGTATCATCAGCATACTTACTAATCCAATTTACCACTCCATCATCCAGATCATTTATGTATATTACAAACAACATTGGGCCCAAAACAGATCCCTGAGGCACCCCGCTAGTCACCAGCCTCCATCCCGATAAACAATTATCCACCACTACTCTCTGGCATCTCCCATCTAGCCACTGTTGAATCCATTTTATTACTCCAGCATTAATACCTAACGACTGAACCTTCTTAACTAACCTTCCATGTGGAACTTTGTCAAAGGCCTTGCTGAAGTCCATATAGACTACATCCACTGCCTTACCCTCGTCAACATTCCTCGTAACTACTTCAAAAAATTCAATAAGGTTTGTCAAACATGACCTTCCACGCACAAATCCATGCTGGTTACTCCTAATCAGATCCTGTCTATCCAGATAATTATAAATACTATCTCTAAGAACGCTTTCTAAACCACAGAGTCAACCTGCGCAGCTGCTTTGAGCGTCTTAGGGACTCGGACCCCAAGATCCTTCTGATCCTCCACACTGCTAAGGGTCTTACCATTAATACTATATTCTGCCATCATATTTGACCTACCAAAATGAACCACTTCACACTTATCTGGGTTAAACACCATCTGCCGCTTCTTAGCCCAGTTTGGCATCCTATCAATGTCCCACTGTAACCTCTGACAGCCCTCCACACTATCCACAACACCTCCAACCTTTGTGTCACCAGCAAACTTACTAACCTATCCCTCCACTTTCTCATCCAGGTCATTTATAATAATCATGCGGGTAATTGTAAGGGTACCAGAACAGATCCCTGAGGCACTCCACTGGTGACCGACCTCCATGCAGAATATGACCCGTCTACAACCACTCTTTGCCTTCTGTGGGCAAGTCAGTTCTGGATCCACAAAGTAATATCCCATTGGATCCCATGCCTCCTTACTTTCTCAATAAGCCTTGCATGGGTTACCTTATCAAATGCCTTGCTGAAATCCATATATACTACATCTACTGCTCTTCCTTCATCAATGTGTTTAGTCACATCCTCAAAAAATTCAATCAGGCTCGTAAGGCACGACCTGCCCTTTACAAAGCCATGCTGACTATTGCTAATCATATTATAACTCTCCAAATGTTCATAATCCTGCCTCTTAGGATCTTCTCCATCAACTTACCAACCACTGAGACAAGACTCACTGGTCTATAATTTCCTGGGCTATCTCTACTCCCTTTCTTGAATAAAGGAACAATATCTGCAACTCTCCAATTCTCCGGAACCTGTCCCATTCCCATTGATGATACAAAGATCATCGCCAGAGGCTCAGCAATCTCCTCCCTCGCCTCCCACAATAGCCTGGGGTACATCTCATCTGGTCCTGGCGACTTATCCAACCTGATGCTTTCCAGAAGCTCCAGCACATCTTCTTTCTTAATATCTACATGCTCAAGCTTTTCAGTCTGCTGCAAGTCATTTGTACAATCACCAAGATCTTTTTCCATAGTGAATACTAAAGTAAAGTATTCATTAAGTACCTCTGCTGTTTCCTCCGCTTCCGTACACACTTTCCCACTGTCAGACTTGATAGGTCCTATTCTTTCACATCTTATCCTCTTGCTCTTCACATACTTGTAGAATGCCTTGGGGTTTTCCTTAATCCTGCCCGCCAAGGCCTTCTCATGACCCCTTCTGGCTCTCCTAATTTCCTTCTTAAGCTCTTTCCTGTTAGCCTTATATTCTTCTAGATCTTTATCATTATCTAGCTCTCTGAACATTTTGTAAAATTTTCTTTTCTTCTTGTCTGGATTTATTACAGCCTTTGTACACCATGGTTCCTGTACCCTACCATAACTTCCCTGTCTCATTGGAATGTACCTATGAAGAACTCCACAGAAATATCCCCTGAATATTTGCCACATTTCTTCCGTCCTTTTCCCTGAGAACATCTGCTTCTAATTTAAGCTTCCAATTTCCTGATAGCCTCATAATTCTCCTTACTCCAATTAAATGCTTTTCTAACTTGTCTGTTCCTACCTCTCTCCAATGCTATTGTAAAGGAGATAGAATTATGATCACTATCTTCAAAATGCTCTCCCATCTGACACCTGACCAGGTTCATTTCCCAATACCCAATCAAGTACAGCCTCTGCTCTTGTAGGCTTATCTACATATTGTGTCAAGAAACCTTCCAGAACACACCTAACAATCTCCACCTCATCTAAACCCCTTGCTCTAGGGAGATGCCAATCGATATTTGGGAAATTAAAATCTCCCATTACGACAACTCTTATTATTGCACCTTTCCAGGATCTATTTCCCTATCTGCTCCTCAATGTCCCTGTTACTATTGGGTGGGCTATAAAAAACACCCAGTAAAATTATTGACCCCTTCCTGTTCCTAACCTCCACCCACACAGACTCCGTAGACAATCCCTCCATGGTGTTCACCTTTTCTGCAGCCATGATACCATAAGACCATAAGATACAGGAGCAGAATGAGGCCATTTGGTCATTGAGTCTGTTCTTCCATTTTATAGAAACAGAAAACCTACAGCACAATACAGGCCCTTCTGCCCACAAAGTTGTGCCGAACATGTCCCATCCTTAGAAAGTACTAGGATTTCAACTTGGCTGGTCCATTCCCCTCTCAGTCCCAATCTCCTGTCTTTTCCCCACTACCCTTCATTCCCTGAGAAATCAAGAATCTATCAACCTTTTCCTTAAATATACCCAATAAATTGGCCTCCACAGCCAACTGTGGCAATGAATCACTCTCTGGCTTAAGAAATTTCTCCTTATATGCATTCTAAATGTATGTTCTCTATTCCGCGGATGTGCTCCTGGATTCATGCATGTGGAATGACAAGTGCATAGGAAACACCCTCTCCATATCCACTTCATCAAGGCCTTTCAACATTCAATAGGTTTCAATGAGGTCTCCCCTCATTCTTCTTAATTCCAGTGAGTACAGGCTCAGAGCCATCAAATGCTCCTCATATGATAAGCTTTTCATAGAAACACAGAAACATAGAAAATACAGGCCCGGCCCACAAAGTTGTGCCAAATATGTCCCTACCTTAGAAATTACTATGCTTACCCATAGCCCTCTATTTTTCTAAGCTCCATGTACCTATCCAAAAGTCTCTTCAAAGACCTTATTGTATCCGCCTCCACCACCACTTAATGTTCCAAGATTTTCATGTTTTAGAAAAGATAGAGAGGCAAGAGGTGGGAGTTGCATGATTAATCAGGGATTATATCACAGCTGTACTCAGAGGGGACATAATGAAGGGCTTGTCCACTGAGTCTATATGGGTAGAACTCAAAACTAGTAAGGGTGCAATCCCTCTGATGGGATCCCTAATAGCGGAATAAATGGCAAATCCTGGCAATTCTGGAATGTTTCTCACGCTCTGCGCCTTGGCTGAACAGAGGAGGACTTTTAGTAATAGGCTAACACAACTGCACTGCTCCAAAGAGTGCTAGATGAGGTAATTTCTACCCTTGGCCATTAGGCTCTATAATGAGTTGACCCCTCCTTGTAGTCTATTTGAGGTAGCTTATTTTTTATTCTTTCTTACTTTTCCTCCAATATTTGTATATCTGTACACTAGTAACGTTACTGTGACAATATAATTTGTTTTGGGATCAATAAAGTATCTGTCTATCTATCTATTAAAGAACAGGTATGCAGGCGGTTTCAGAAAAGATGTGAAAAAATAGGGTCGTTGTCACGGGGGATTTTAACTTCGCTAATATAAACTGGGATATTCTGAGTGCAAGAGGTTTACATGGGACAAACTTGTTAGGTACATTCAGAATTTGTTAGGAGGGTTTCTTAAACCAATATGTAGATAGTCCAACAAGAGGAGAGGCTGTACTAGCCCTGTGTTGTGTAATCAGCCTGGTCAGCTGACCAACATTTCAGTGGGTGAACATTTAGGGAACAGTGACCACAACTCCTGAAACTTTAAGATTGCTATAGATAGGGATAAGTTATGGACAAGTACAGAAGAGCATTAAATTGGAGCAGGGCAAATCATGAGAGCATTACACAGGAAGAAGGGAGAGGTAATTGGGAACAGTTGTTTTTGGGCAAAACCATCCGACATGTGGAGAGTGTTTCAAGACCAACTACACACAGTACAGGACAGATCATTACCAAAGAGAAGTAATCATAACATGGTTGTATTCTAGACTGAGGGCAAACACTTTGGGTCATAGTCAGTATCTTCAACTTCATTAAGGGAAAACAATATAAAGTTAGTATTATCCATCGTAAACTAGGAAAACAGGCTCAGATCAGTGGCTGAGCAGTGACATATATTTATGCAGCTCTTTCACAATACTTAGCACAAATGTATCCAATTGGCAAGCAGGTGTCAATGAGGAAGATGAACAACATAGTTAATAATCTAGAAAACAGAGGGCTTCAGAGATGAGACTTCCACTGGACTGATCAAACTCAAGGTATAAGCTTCAGATTGATGAGTGACACCAGCAGGTAAAGAGAGCAAAGTGATCAGTGCGGGGTTCCCCCTGTGGCTATTCTGCACGTTAACAGACATCCCTCTCTGGCTACTATTGAGGGGCTGTCATTTCACTGGCTCTGAATGTCAGAGAGAAGGAGTGCAATCATTCAGGATGCTGGCTATAGAAGACCCGAGTGAGGGACACAGTCAGGAGTTTCTGTGGCTATAGAAGAGTCACCAGGATGGTGTGTTGCCTATTGTGTGGCAAGGTCAAGGATGTCTCTGAGCAGCTGCAAAATTTTGTGGGGGGGGGGGGGGGTTGGGGGTGAAGAGAGGTCATTGTACACATTGGTAAAAACAACATAAGTAGAACAAAGGATGTGGTTCTGCAGAACGAGAATAGGGAGTTAGGCAAGAAATTAAAAGGCAGAACTTTGAAGGTAAGTGATCTCCAGATTACTCACAGTACTTCTGAGTCCAGGAATAGAGAGATGAATGTGCTGTTGAAGAGCTGGTGCAGGGGATAGGGACTCAGGCTCTTGGATCATTGATCACTTCTGGGATAGAGATGACCCATACAAGAGGGACAGCTTGCACTTGAAACAGAGGGTGACCTGCATCCAAGGCCCTTTAAGGAAGTGGCTAAAGTTATAGTTGAGCTATCAGTTAGAGTCAGAGTCATTAAGCACTACAGCACAGGAACAGGCCATTCAGCCCACAAACAACACACACAAAATGCTGGAGGAACTTAGCAGGCCAGGAGCATCTATGGAAAAAAATACAGTCGACATTTCGAGCTGAAACCCTTCAGCAGGACTGGAGAAAAAAAGCTGAGGAGTAGATTTGAAAGGTGGGAGGAGGGGAAAGAGAACCACTAGGTGATAGGTGAAACCTGGAGGGGGAGGGATGAAGTAAAGAGCTGGGAAATTGATTTCTGAGATAGGTAAGAGAAGGAAAAGGGGATGGGAAATGGAGAGGGGGCAGGGGGGTGGCTGGTGGGCATTACCGGAAGTTTGAGAAATCAATGTTCATGCCATCAGGTTGGAGGCTACCCAAATGGAATCCAAGGTGTTGTTCCTCCAACCTAAGTATGGCCTTATCACAATAAGGGAGGAAGCCATGGATGGACATATCAGAATGGGCATGGGGAGTGGAATTAAAATGGGTTGCTACTGCGAGATCCAACTTGTTCTGTTGGATGGAGCATAGATGCTCAGTGAAGTGGTCTCCCAATTTATGTCAGTTATCACCGATATATAGGACACCACACCAGGAGCACCAAATACATGACCCCAACAGACTCACAGGTGAAGTGCCGCCTCACCTGAAAGGACTGTTTAGGGTCCTGATGGTAGTGAGGGAGAAGGTGTAGGGGTAGGTGTAGCACTTGTTCCGCTTGCAAGGATAAATGCCAGAAGGGAGCTCACTGGGGAGGGACGAATAGACAAGGGAATCATATAAGGAGCAATCCCTGCGGAAAGCAGTAAGTGTGGGGGGGGGGGGATGGAAAGATGTGCTTGGTGGTGGGATCCTGTTGGAGGTGGCAGAAGTTTCGGAGTATTATGTGCAGCACGCAGAGATTGGTGGAGTGGTAGGTAGGACAAGAGGACAAGATAGGGTGGCAGGAGGATGGGATGAAAGCAGATATGCGTGAAATTGAAGAGATGTGGTTGAGGGCAGTGTTGATGGTGGCGGAAGGGAAGCTGTTTTCTTTGAAAAAGGTCATCTCCTTCGTTCTAGAATGAAAAGCCTCATCCTCAGAGCAGATGTAGTGGAGACATTGGAATTAAGAAAAGGAGATGGCATTTTTAAAAATAGTAGGGTTGGAGTAGCTGTGACAGTCTAGGTAGTCTAGTCTAGGTAGCTGTGACAGTCCATTGGTTTAAAATAGACATCAGTTGTTAAGCTATGTCCGGAGATAGAGACAGTGAGATTGAGACAGGGAAGGGAAGTGTCAGAAATGGACCAGGTGAATTTGAGGAAAGGGTGGAAGTTGGAGGCAAAGTGGATAAAGTTGATGAGTTCAGCAGGGTGCAGGAAGCAGCACCAATGCAGTCGTCGATATAGCATAGGAAAAGTGCAGGATGGTCACCAGTGTTGGCTTGGAACATAGACTGTTGCACGTAGCTAACAAGCAGGCAGGCATAGCTGGGACCCACGCGGGTGTCCATGGCTACCTCTTTTGTTTGAAGGAAGTGGGAGGAGCCAAAGGAAAAGTATTGACAGGAAGGACAAGTTCTACTAGGTGGAGGAGGGGAACTGGTTATGTCTAGTGTCCAGGAAAAAAAAGAGAGCTTTGAGGCCTTCATTCAGTCCATCTAGTTCCCACTGAACAATTATTCTGATTGGTCCCATTGACCCACACCTAGATCATAGACCTCCATCCCACTGCCATCTATGTACCTATCCAAACTTGTCTGAAGTGCAATGGAACCTATATCCACCACTTCTGCTGGCACCTCATTCCACATTTGTACCAGCCTCTAAGTGAAGAACTTGCCCTCAGGTTTCCCTTACATATTTCAATTTTTACCCTTAACCTATGATTTATAGTTCTGGTCTCAGTGGAAAAAGCCTGTTTACCCTATCTATAATACTCATCATTTTGCATACATCTATCAATCATCCCTCATACACCTTAAGCTTCCAGGAATAGTCCTAACCTATTCAGCCTTTCCATTTCACTCAGATAATCAAGTCCTGGTAAAATCCTAAATTTATTTAGCACTTTTTTAATCTTATTGATATTTTCCTGCAAGTAGGTGACCAGGTTGAAGTTTAAAAAAATGACATTGACTTCCAGAGTCAAAGAGTTGATTTGAAAATTGTGAATGTGATACCGTTATTTAAAAAGGAAGAGATGTAAAGTAGAAAACTGTGGGCTAGGAAACATCGGATGCTTGAGCAAGAAATAGACAATCATTTAGAGAAGATAATGCCATCAACCCATGTTAGGTTCATTTTATAAAATTTAAAATACGCCTGAAAAAACTGCTAAAGTTCTTCAACAATACAACAAGCAGGGTCAACAGATTGGAACCTGTAGTGCAAGGTATTTGGATTTCCAGAACACATTTGATAAGGTGCCAGATAAAAAGCAAGTGCACTAGTTAAGAACTCATTATATTGGGGATGAAATGAAAAAATAGATGAAAAATTCACCACAAAGAAGTCAAAATAAATGGATTATTTTCAGTCTGGATAGACATAACTAGTGAGTGCTGTCAGGATCAGTCTTTGGCCCTTAATTATTTACTATCTGTTAACGACTTGATGGTTGGTGTGCAGGGAGAGCAAAGTGCAAGAGATTAAGGTATCCAAGCTTGTATTTTACAGAAAATGGATGTGAGGGTTCCTGCAATGAAGGTATTTGGATGCTGGAACAGGATAGATCCTCTCCACCTTTGGGCACTGAGTGCTGTCACAGGAAAGCAACATCCACATCAAGGACCTCCACCATCCAGGCCATGCTCACTGCTGCCACCAGGAAGAAGGTATTGGAGCTCTGGGACTCACACCACTAGGTTCAGGAACGGTTATTACCCCTTAACCATCAGAAGGGACAACTTCGCTACACTTCACTTACCCCATTACCAAACTATTGCTACAACTTATCACTTTCAAGAACTCTTCGTCTCATGACTTGATATTGATTGCTTATTAATTTTTATTATCATTTCTCTTTTTTCTTTCTTTTTGTATTTGCACAGTTTGTTGTCTTTTGCACATTGGGTGTTTGGCCATTCTTTTGGGTGCAGTCTCTTGTTGATTCTATTGTGTTCTTCATATTCACTGAGGATGCCTGCAAGAAAAATAATCTCAGGGTTGAACTTTGATAGCGGGTGAAAATTTGGCAAATGGAGCTTAATTTTGCAAAGTGTAAAGTCATGTGTTTCTGAGATTTAATAGAAAGTCTATTATCAAAATGAAGATACACTCCAAATGAGGGAGTATAGAGGTATTCTTGTGCATGAGACAAGTAGGTAGAACATAATTTAGGCAAATGATATTTTATCCTTAATTGCTAGAGGTTCCTATTTAAAAAAATGTAGATTGTGATGATTGTACTGGTTTTCTGAAGAATCACCTGTGTGGTTTTGTACCATTTTAGACCCCTTATTTCTAAGCAATGGAGGCAGTCTGGAAGAGGTTGACTGGACTAATCCTTGAGGTGAGCTACACACGCAAAATGCTGGAGGAACTCAGCAGACCAGACAGCATCTATGGAAAAAAGTACAGTCAATGTTTTGGGATGAAACCTTTCGACTGGACTCTTGAGATGAGCTAGTTGTCCTCATTAGCCATTGTTCAGCCTGCTTCTTGATATCATGAATGACAAGCTAAAAGTTATTTCTCTGTGATACCTGCAAGATAACCAATCAAAGCGACCAATTAGCAGTGTTAACTCGTTGCTGTATAGGTTTGAGTAAGGAGCACAAAACAGTCCATAACTCTGCAATTCAGATTTCCACAATTCTACCAGATTTGCTGGAGAGGAATCAAATGCAAGGCTAACGTGGAGGATGTATTGAAATATTCACCATTTGAAATGTGGCCTTGCTACTAATGAGTAAAAGGGAAAATACGGCAGATCATCTGAAGTTGGTCATTAATAAAATGCTCACCAGTTAAAATGAATCTCACCAGAAACTGCATTGCCATCAATTTTATCATAAAAACTAAATCAAAGTGATGTTCTTTTGAGGTTAGAGTAAGACATAGTGATGAGTAGAGCAGTTTTAAGGTGCTGAAAGTGATACTGATGCTGTCAGTGCAATAAAACATTTCTCATGACACTGCTGGTAAACCACAACTGATAGGGGCTAAAGTAATTTATACTGTACCTTAAAAAGAAATCGATTTAAACATGTCTTGTATGGATGGATGTCTTAGCAGTTACTTATCTCATTCACTATCAGATTCCTTCTCCTTCTTCCCTTTTCTTCCAGCTATCACCTCCCAGCTCCTCACATCATTCCCCTCCCCCACCCACCACCCTCACCTGGTTTTATGTATAATTTGCCAGCCTGTACTCATTCCCCTCGCCCCACCTTCTTCTACTGGCCTCTCCACATTTCCTTTCCAGTCCTGATGAAGGGTCTTGTCTCAAAGTGTTTATTCCATAGAAATGCTTGACCTAATAAATTCTTAGAGCATTTTATATTTATTGCTCTGGATTTCTAGCATCTGCAGAATCCTTTGCATTTAAAATGTGAATTGAGAGTTGGTTTAGACACCAGTCATGCATCGACAATCCCTTGAGCTCCTCAGGAGATTTTGGTATTATCAGTATGAAGTAGATGTTTGGCGGTTTGACTGAATGCTTATTGATGTTTTCTTGATTTTTCCAAGTATGCTGTTATTTAAAGAACCATCTCAGCCATGTGATAACTGAATTGATAATGAAGCATTGTGTTGATATTTGCAAAGTGGCTTAGTGCTACATTAATGTTTTGAGGATCTCAGCAGTGCACTAATATTTTTAACGGTTTCCTTGCTAATTATTAATATTTGGAACAATGTTGCAAGTATGTTGACTTCAAGGGCTTAATCCTTACAGTCTCCTGATGAGCTTACAGGAGTCCTTGCTATGTGCTGACATTTGGGCTCCTGTCTCTGAAAATACTGGTACAAGCCCGAAGAACATTACCTGATCAGTTTCCCTCCCAACAGGGAGTGATGAATCTGAATCAGAATTAGGTTTAATATCACCGGCATATGTCATGATACTTACTGTTCTATGGCAGTTGCAGTAGTAATTTTATGCATTGCACTGTACTGCTGCTGTAGTAAAAACAATCTTCATGAGATATGTGAGTGATGACAAACTTGTTCCTGATATGGGTCTCTAGTGTGGACTGAGAGTGGAAAGGGGGCAGGGAGAAGAGAATCATGGTTGGGAAAAAGGGAAGGCAGAGGGTAAGAAGTGGGAAGCACCAGAGAGACATTTTGTAATGAACAATAAACCAATTTTTTTTGGAATTAAATGACCTTGCCTAGTGTTTCAATGCTACGTGTGTCTGCACCCGCACAGCCTCACCCCCACCCACTTCCCTGGCATGCCCTCTCTGCCATTCCCAACGTCCTTTGCTCCCGCCAGATTTACAAACTTGTTCTCTGCTCCACATTGACAAGTACTGTGCAAAAGTCCTAGGGACCCACTAGCTATTATATTATATATATAATTTAAATTAAATAAGTAGCTCAAAAATAGAGGTAAAAGAAGTAAAAGTATAGTGAGTTAATGTACATGGGACATTGTCCATTCAGAAATCTGATGGCAGAAGGGAAGATGTAGAAATGTTTATTGTGTGTGATCAGGCTCCTTCACTTCCTTAATGAGAAGAAGGCATGTCCTGAGTGATAGGGGTCCCTAGTGATGCCTGCCACCTTTCTGAGGCATTGCCTTTTGAAAATGTCCTCGATGCTGGGGAGGCTAGTGCCTATGATTCTGACTGAGTTTCCAGCTTCTTGCAGCTTTTTCCAATCCTGTGCAGAGGCTCCTCTGTACCAGACAGTGACATAACCAGTTAGAATTCTCTCTTTAGTACATCTGTAAAATTTGCAAGAAACTTTGGTGACATAGCAAGTTTCCTCAAACCCTTAATGAAATATAGCCACTAATATGCTTTCTTTGTAATTGCATCAATATGTTTGGCCTAGTATGTACTTGAATCTGCTTTCCACTCCTGACTCCTTGATGAGGACTAGTGTGTTTCCTTGATTTCCCCTTCCTGAAGTACACAATCAATTCTTTGGTCTACTGACACTGAGTGCAAGGTTGCCATTGTAACGTTACTCAACTCAATGTAAATGTCCTTATTTTACATACAGTAGTAGATTTTTTTTTCTTTTTGTTAATGGGGTTAACAATTTAATTTGCTTGTGTTTAAACATTTTTAATCCATGAAACACAGAAAATCAAAATGTTCGATTTCAGCCACTCTAAAATGCAAAATAAGTCAACTGAGAAAATATTCAAAAATGTGCCTTGAGCATAGAGCCATAAATCAAGGCACAGACATTAAAATATTCAGATATTTCTTTCAAAGCTTCCTGTCTCTTAATACAATATGATTTCCCGTATTAAGCCCTACTAGGCAAAATTCTGCACTACAGAACACAGCAGAAAAAAATAGTTTTCCTATTTAAATGGTTTTCTTTCATTTTAATCCTAAACCATAGTCTACTATTTTCTAGATTTTAATAACTCTAGTTTGATAATAGCCTTGGGCTGTTTTCTGAGCTAATGATTTGGGAAACAAAAGTTTTATCATTTCTTCAAAGCACTTAATAGTTTTGTTTTGGCTCTCTTCATTTCAATTACAATGAAATGAGTTTGCAAGAAGAAAGCGAACAGTCTTATATCAGTGTACTGTCAAATTTACTGCTGTGACTTTGATTCATCTTCAGCCCAGGCTGGCTGTTTGGTCCACTGATGGCACATTCTAGATGCAACACACACAATATTGCTGGAGGAACTCAGCAAATCTGGTCAGTATCAATGGAGTGAAATGAACAGTTGATGTTTCTAGCTGAGAACTTTCATCAGGACTGGAAAGGAAGGAGCCAGAAACCAGAGTAAGATATGGGGAGGGGAAGGAGTATAAGTTGGCAGGTAATAGGTAACACAAGGTAGTGAGAAAGGTGGGTGAGGGAGGATAAAATAAGGAGCTGGAGGGGATAGGTGGAAAAGGTCAAAGGCTGAAGAAGGGATCTAATAGGATAGGACAGTGGACCATGGAAGGAAGGAAAGGAACCACAGAGAGTGATGTGCAGGTGAGGAGAACAGAAGAGGTGAGAGTGTAACCAGAATGGGAATGTAAAAAGATAGAGGGAAGAAATCATTGGAAGTTGGGGGTATTAATGTATTCATGTTCTTGCCATCAGGTTGGAGGCTACTCCAACAGAATATGAGGTGTTGCTTGTCTAATTTGAGCTTGCCCTCATCATGGCAGTAGAGGAGGCCATGAACTGACATGTCACAATAGGAATGGGAAGTCAAATTGAAATGTGTGACCATTGTGATATCCTGCCTTTTGCAGTAAACGGATCGAACATTCTAAACAAAGTGGTCCCCAAATCAAAGGTGGGTCTCACCAAAGTAGAGGAAGCCACACTGGGAGCATCAGATACAATCAATGACCCCAACAGACTCCTGGTGAAGGAATGACTGTTTGGGACCTGGAATGGTGGTGAGGGAGGAGGTGCGGGGGCCAGTAATAGCACCTGTCTCGCTTTCAGGGGTAAGTGCTTGGAGGTAGGTCAGCAGAGAGCAATGAATGGACAAGGGAGTCATGCAGAGAGTGACCCCAATGGAAGGTGGTGGGGAAAGCGAGGAAAAGTGTGCTTAGATCCTGCTGGAGATGGCAGAAGGTGTGGATAATAATATGCTGGATATGGAGGCTTTGGCATGGTGGGAATGGAGAAGGGGAACGCTATACGGTGGCAGAAGGATGGAGAGAGAACATATTTGCAGGAAGTGGAGGAGATGCAGGTGAAGGCAATATTTATGGTGGTGGAAGGGAAATCCTTTTCTTTTAAAAATTAAAAATCTCAGGTGTTCAATCTATATGAGCATTATTAACAATATGAATGCTTCCTATGAGAGAGCTAAAAATGAGCAAAGTTATTTTTAACACTCTCTTTCTGAACACTTTCTCCAGTGGATGGTGCAATGCACCTACAATAATTGTGCTATGACTTGTCTATTTGGCACCTTTCTAGTTTGTTTCTCCACTTTTGTAAACATACGCAAAAAAAATCACTTTGTACAAGTTGGAGCCGTTAACCATAACTCCAGTAATTTTTGTACATCTTTTTGGAAACAAATAAAAAGTTTGGTTACATGATGCCCGTTTGTTCAACTCAGATCAAGAGGTTCTAAAATGTTTTCTAAAACATTAAACTCCTGAATTAAATATAAAAAAAAGACAGAGGAAATGAGAGACAGATTCTTTCAGTTCTTCAGTATGTTCAAAGGAGAAATTATTTTATTATTCAGATTTTTAGTGAAGGAAACACTTGAGGAGAATGGTGTTGCATCATTCTTGCCCAGAAACTGAGGTTTCTGGACGGTTTAATCAACATAATGACACCAAGAGGGAAACATTCAATGGAGCTGGATCTGAGATGCACATTTAATATCTCTGAGTGTTAAATGTAGTAGATTTAATTTGTTCCACCACCTTATTATCATCATACTGGGTACTGAGGTCAGATTTTGTGTGGTCTGCACCAATTGAAGTTAATTACTGCTGACTGAAGTCACAGCTACCCCTCCTTGCCTGCAATTGGTGATAGAGAGCTTTTTGAGCATAATGAACAAATCCTGGTAGACACAAAGGTCCATTGTGACGTGATCATAGGAGAAGGTCAAAAGATAGGTTAATGTCAGGTGGAATGCCCAGAAATATGGATGCAGAGCCACAAAATTTAATGATGTTTTGTTAAGATCAGTAGACACATCATAGTATCGTGTAAACTTTGACATGCTCACCTTCCTTATATCTTTGTACCATTAATAATCTCTGTTAATCAGAAATTGCAATTGGTGCTCCACCACACATAACCAATAATCCGATTTTTATGTCTGTAATCCAAAGTTTATTCGCACTATTGAATTATGGAGTGTGATATTAGGCTATACACTCTGTTGACAGAATAAAAGAAGACAGATATTGTCTGAATAGAGAGACTAGAAATGGCACTATGCAGAGGAAACTTATCCTTGTACATGAAAATCAGATAGTAATGTACAGATATAGCAGGTAATCAAGAATTACAAAGTAATGGGAGATGTCAAGTTAAAGAGAAATCTTGCTAAATTATCAGGATATTTATGAAACATGGAGGGTCATATTCAATTTGGTTTCCTCATTTAAGAGGATACATACACGCACTATAGACAATTCAAAGAAGGTTAAAAAGAGTTGATGAATGGAATGAAAGTGTTGTCTTTCATTGACCAGATTGTGCATTCACTCATTGAAATAATAGATGAATGAAAAACAACAGATGGAACTGAAGAGGAAAAATATCAACAGGATGTATCCCTTCATGGAGAAATCAGAAATTAGAGAGGAGAATCTATAAGGAGGTATCACATTAAGATGAAGGTAAGGAGGAATTTCTTCTCTGAAAGCATCATGAACCTTAATAACACACACAAAATGCTGGTGGAACACATCAGGCCAGGCAGCATCTATAAGGAGAAGCACTGTCAACGTTTCGGGCCCTTTCTTTCTTCCTCGGGAGAAAGAAAGGGGGAGGGGGGGAAGCATCAGAGGGAGAAGAAGAACAGGCAGAGTGATGGTCAGAGAGAGAGAGAAAAAAAAACAACTAAATATGTCAATGATGGGGTAAGAAGTGGAGGAGGGGCATTAACGGAAGTTGGAGAAGTCAATGTTTATGCCATCAGGTTGGAGGCTACCCAGCCGGTATATAAGGTGTTGTTCCTCCAACCTGAGTTTGGATTCATTTTGACAGTAGAGGAGGCCATGGATAGACATATCAGAATGGGAATGGGACGTGGAACTAAAATGTGTGGCCTCTGGGAGATCCTGCTTTCTCTGGCGGACCAAGCGTAGGTGTTCAGCAAAACAGTCTCCCAGTCTGCGTCAGGTCTCACCAATATATAAGAGGCCACACCGGGAGCACTGGACACAGTATACCACACCAGCCGACTCACAGGTGAAATGCCATCTCACCTGGAAGACTGTCTGGGGCCCTGAATGGTGGTGAGGGAGGAAGTGTGAAGTCAGGTGTAGTACAGGATGAAGAGGTCAATACTCCCCAATGCCATTAGGCTTTACAATTCTACCGCCAGGACTTAAGAACTTTTTAAAAGCTATTATTAATGCTTTTTGAGATGGTGATTTAGATGCATATCATATTTTTTTTTACTGAGTTAAGTATTGTATGTAATTAGTTCTGCTACAACAAGTGTATGGGACATTGGAAAAAAAGTTGAATTTCCCCATGGGGATGAATAAAGTATCTATCTATCTATCTATCTATCTATCACTTGTTCCGTTTACAAGGACAAGTGCCAGGAGGGAGATCGGTGGGAAGGGATGGGAGGGACGAGTGGACAACGGAGTTGCATAGGGAGCGATCCCTGCAGAAAGTAGAAAGGGGGGGGAAGGAAAGATGTGCTTGGTAGTGGGATCCCATTGGATGTGGCGGAAGTTACGGAGAATTATACATTGGACTTGGAGGCTGGTGGGGTGGTAGGTGAGGACAAGGGGAACCCCATCCCGAGTGGGGTGGCAGGCAGATGGGGTGAGGGCAAATGTGCGGGAAATGGGAGAGATGCGTTTGTGAGCAGAGTTGATGGTGGAAGAAGGGAAACCCCTTTGTTTAAAAAAGGAAGACATCTCCTTCGTCCTGGAATGAAAAGCCTCATCCTAAGAGCAGATGCGGCAGAGACGGAGAAATTGTGAGAAGGGGATAGCATTTTTGCAAGAGACAGGGTGGGAAGAGGAATAGTCCAGGTAGCTGTGAGAGTCTGTAGGCTTATAGTAGATATCAGTAGATAAGCCGTCTCCAGAGATGGAGACAGAAAGAACAAGAAAGGGGAGGGAGGTGTCGGAAATGGACCAAGTAAATTTGAGGGCAGGGTGAAGGTTGGAGGCAAAGTTAATGAAGTCAACGAGCTCAGCATGCGTGCAGGAGGCAGCACCAATGCAGTCATCGATGTAGCAAGGAAAAGAGGGGGACGGATACCCGTATAGACTTGGAACATGGATTGTTCCACAAAGCCAACAAAAAAGCAGGCATAACTGGGACCCATATGGGTGCCCATGGCTACACCCTTGGTTTGGAGGAAGTGGGAGGAGCCAAAGGAGAAATTATTGAGAGTAAGAACTAATTCCGCTAGACGGAGGAGAGTGGTAGTAGAGGGGAATCGGTTAGGTCTGGAATCCAAAAAGAAGCGAAGAGCTTCGAGACCGTCCAGGTGGGGGATGGAGGTATATAGGGACTGGACGTCCATGGTGAAAATAAGGTGGTGGGGACTAGGGAACTTAAAATCATTGAAAAAATTCAAAGCATGAGAAGTGTCACGAACATAGGAGGGAAGAGATTGAACAAGGGGGGGGATAAGACAGTGTCAAGGTATGCAGAAATTAGTTTGGTGAGGCAGGAGCAAGCTGAGACAATAGGTCTACCTGGACAGGCAGGTTTGTGGATCTTGCGTAGGAGGTAGAAACAGGAAAAATGAATCCAAACTCAGGTTGGAGGAACAACACCTTATATACCGGCTGGGTAGCCTCCAACCTGATGGCATGAACATTGACTTCTCTAACTTCCGTTAATGCCCCTCCTCCACTTCTTACCCCATTCCTGACATATTTAGTTGTTTGTTTTTTTCTCTCTCTCTCTGCTCATCACTCTACCTGTTCTCCATCTCCCTCTGGTGCTTCCCCCCCCACTTTCTTTCTCCCGAGGCCTCCCGTCCCATCATCCTTTCCGTTCTTCAGCTCTGTATCACTTTTGCCAATCACCTTTCCAGCTCTTAGCTTCATCCCACCCCCTCCGGTCTTCTCCTATCATTTCACATTTCCCCCTCCCCCCACTACTTTCAAATCTCTTACTATCTTTCCCTTCAGTTCGTCCTGACGAAGGGTCTCGGCCCAAAACGTCGACAAAGCTTCTCCTTATAGATGATGCCTGGCCTGCTGTGTTCCACCAGCATTTTGTGTGTGTTGTTTGAATTTCCAGCATCTGCAGATTTCCTCGTGTTTGCTCTTTAAATGAACCTTAATAATTCTCTTCCCAAATAGTTATGGAGGCTGAATAATTGATTAATTTATATTCCAAGTTAAGGTGGACAGAAATTTGGTATTCAAAGAGTCATGGGTCATGGGGAAAGGGTTGGAAAGTGATGATGGAAACTTAGATAGAGATAGATAGATAGATAGATAGATAGATACTTTTTTCATCCCCATGGGGAAATTTATCCTTCTAAGCTTGTTTCTATTCTAACTTCATATGTTATTTTTATGTTCTTATTGTAGTTACTGTACATTATCTGGACTCTGTAGAACACACTCGTTAATACATTACCCTCTCTTTTGCAGCAGAAGGTGGCTTTTAAATCGAGTCAGCAAAAGCATACAGGTGAGAGGCAAGCTTATGTCCATTACATGCTTGCTTGTGATACTTGCCAAATTTTGATGTGCTACCATCAATTCCATGACTGGCAGGATTGCAGAAATCAGTGAAGACAATAGTTCACTCATATCTAATCATTCTGGTCACAAACCACTTCCTCCTCATTCCACAATCTGTATTGATTTCCGAGCTACAGATGGTGCAAGTACAATGCCATTCTTCATAATTCATTTCTCATACTTTCCCATAACACCATCCATAAGCGATTCCTTTTCCAGTGGGCCGAGTATCCTAACAGCATATAGAGCTATTGAGCAAGAGGATACAACGAAGAAAAAAATCCTGACACTCAATTTGAGCATTATTGTCACTAGCTCTGAAACTAATACCCAGTAAACTGTTAAAAATAGTTTAGATGTAGGTAATACCATGGCAAGATCATGCAGGTGGCAGCTTCCTGCAGAGTATGGTTATAGATACTATGTCTGATTCAAAGGCACTTTGATTGGACAAATCACTAATTGGTGTGTAAAATATAGCTTTTTCTTATATCCCATTTTGGTTCTCGAGAAACATTTGGAAGGTACATTTGCAGACCTCTCACAACACCTCTGTGAAATATACAGGGCTTGTGAAGAAGTGTTAAGCTTCAGCTTTGCACATAACCAGGAGTCTGGAAAAGCAGGCGACATTTCATTTACTTCTGGAATTTTCATTCAGCTTTCTATGACACACAAACTGAATTATCCTTCATCTGAGTGCTGCACAAGATTTAGATTTCTGGTGTGAAAACTCAAAGTGCTGCCTAGGGGAATGGCTGTCTGATAGCACTATCCATTCACTGCCATTCTACCAATTCACCGGCAGCTACCCCCCACCCCCACCAAGATGCTCAATACGTTTTTCCTTCAGAACAATTGCAGACCCCTTCAGTCAGTCATTCTGTTTATACCAGGCTACAGGGCAACAGAAGCAAAAGAATGCAAAAAGTCTTGTAGAAAATAGGGATAAAGGGGACACAAAACCAACCAGTCACCTTTCCTCTGCCTGGCAGAACTGGCCCTCACCTTTAACAATTTCTCTTTTGGCTCTCCTTACTTTCTCCAAATGTGTTCATTCATTATCTGCAAGCTGCCCCTATCAAAATCACATAAAATAACAAGCAACAAATTTTCTCTTGTTGATAAAAAAAATTCACTCCTCCTCTCTTCTTACTCTATCTCCCACTCTGGACTCTTACCTCTTCCCACCTGCCTATCACTTTCTCCGGTGCCTTTCTCCAATGTTCCACTCCTTTCATATCAGATTTTTCACTGCCAGCCCTTTACTTTCCTGCCCATTTGACTTCACCCTCCGTCCACCCTTTTATTCTGGCATCTTCAGCCTTCCTTTCCCGTTCTGAAGAAGTGTCTTGGCCCAAAACACCGACTGTCTGTTTATTTCCATGGGCTGTTGAGTTCCTCCAGTATTTTGAGTATGATGCTTTGAATTTCCAGCATCTGTAGAATTTCTTGTGTTTATAAAGGGGACACATGTAATGCTAGAACATTCTTTGTCTTATATTGATGTGGAATTTTGGCGATCCCATTATTATAACCATATAACCATATAACAATCACAGCACGGAAACAGGCCATTCCGGCCCTCCTAGTCCGTGCCGAACTCTTAATCTCACCTAGTCCCACCTACCCGCACTCAGCCCATAACCCTCCACTCCTTTCCTATCCATATACCTATCCAATTTTACCTTAAATGACACAACTGAACTGGCCTCTACTACTTCTACAGGAAGCTCATTCCACACAGCTATCACTCTCTGAGTAAAGAAATACCCCCTCATGTTTCCCTTAAACTTTTGCCCCCTAACTCTCAAATCATGTCCTCTCGTTTGAATCTGATATGCTCGTTTGAATTATTATTCATCAAGTGTGATCAAACAGTGAGTGGAAATAATTACCAGATTTAGGATGAGCTGAGTACAGTTACATTTGTTATTTTGTTATTTATAGTTTCATTCTGATTGAATTCCTGAACCAAAGATACAGTGACATGAATTCAAAACCCACTTTGGCAGCTGAGAAATCTTATGTTAATTAAAAAGTCTTAATAATTATAACCATAAATCTATGGGAATATCTGATTCACAAGTATTTCAGAACAGGAAATCTTGCCTTTAATTGAAACAGACTTCTTGAAATTTCTCAAATAAGAGAAAACAAAAAAAACCCACAGATGCTAGAAATCTGAAATAAAAACAGAAAATGTTGGAAATACTCAACAGTTCAGTCCACACAGGTAGAAGTAAAAGTGTTAATAGTTCAAGGTTGTAAAAGAGGCAAAAGATGCAGCAGGTTTTTGAATAGATGCTGTGTCACAGCTTCCTCCTTCACAGCAATCTTTCACAGACAGACAGTCACAGACAACTGCAGTCTTGCTACAGTTCTAAATGTACACATCAGTGGATGGGCAGTTTTGGTTTCTTTAAATGAGGAAGGATATTCTTGCTGGAGGCAAAGTTCAGCAAAAGTTTACTTTTCTGATTCCCAGAATGACAGAGCTGACAATGAAGAAAGAATGGGTCAATTAGGCTTTTGTCCACTGGGGTTTAAAAGAATGAAAGAGGATCTCATGCAAACCTACAAAATTCTAACAGGACTGGACAGATTAAGTGTGTCGTGTCTTTAATATTTCAGTTGCATTTGAGCAATATTGTAAATATGTTGATGATAAAGTACTCTAGTTCATTTGAACAATTCATTAGGAGTTATATGTAAAAATAAGTGAATTGCAAATGTCATCACGCAACCATGTGATTGATACCTGTAGCGTACTCCTCACTTAAAGTAAACACGAATTTAGACTTGCAGCTCTTGGCTCTCTTGTTTTACTTTGAATTAGCTTAATATTTTGAAGTTACAAAACATAACAAAATGCAGGACAGAAGCTTCAGTTAGCTGGGGAGATAAGGGCTGAGGATTAGCGATGGATCATTTAAGACAGAGATCTGATTGCAGTAACGCTACGGAATGTCACACACAAAATGCTGGAAGAGTTCAGCAAGTCAAATAATATCTATGGAGGGGAATAAACAATCAAAGCTATGGACCAAGACCTTTCATGAGGTCCTGTTGAAGGTTCCAAAATATTGACTGTTTATTCCCCTCCATAGATATTGTCTAATATGTTGTGTTCTTACAGCATTTTGTGTTTTGATCCAAGATTTTCAGCATTTGCAGAAACTCTTGTGATTATGCTACTGCATGTACTCTGAGTGAGGTATTTTGATACTCATCATCAGAACTAGCTTGGCAACATTACTACCAGATGAAGGACATCTGAAATAAAAAAGAACTGATATGCTGGAAATCTAAAATAAAATCAGAACCTATTGGAAATACTCAGCAGGTCAGTCTGCATCAGTGGGAGGAGAAACATAACTAATGTTAGAGGTCAAAGATCTTGACTCTATTTCTCTTCCCACAGGTGTGGACTAACCTGCTGAGTATTGCTGGCACTTCCTGACAGACATAGCTGTAGGTTTAATTTTGTTGCAAAAGAGGATAAGTCATAACAATGAACATTTTTGACCTTATCCTATTGCAAATACTTCTGTATATTTCATCTACAGTCAAGATGAGCTCTGCATGGTCTTCATGGAGACCTCTTTACTTTGACAGCACTTTATAGCACATAACTGGGAAAGATTCAGGATAAATTTCATGGGTCAAAACTCACTCATGGAGAATAGCAAAACTGAGTTAAGCCAAGGTCTCAGTTCTGTGGTCATGCACATCTTTCACTCCGCCAAGTTGGACATTTCCTGGTTCAATGAGTGTCAAAGGGATACTGAGAGTGGTAAATTTGACAAAGCTACAATAGAGAATGATAAGCATGTCAGGCACTAAGAAACAGCATAGATAATTAGGGATCCCATAAACTACAGATCAGAACAAAGTTCTCTAGTTCTGTTTGCCACATTCAATTCTGAATATGGAGTATTAAATTTCTACAAATATTTAGTGGAGAGCTTTCCCACTGGAGGTGCCAATGCACAGCATCATAAGAGGTTGTAGACTGAGCCAGCGGCAGCACAAACACAAGCCTCCTCATTATCGAGAACTTCTTCCAAAAGTGGTGCCTCAAGAAGGTGGCATCCATCATTAAAGACCCTCACCAGCAAGGAATGCCCTCTTCTATTACTAGAATCAGGGACAAGATACAGAGGCCTGAATACCCAAACTCAATGCTTTAGGAACAACTTTTTCCCCTCTGCCATCAGATTTCTGAACAGTCCATGAACTAATGAACACAACCTCACTATTTTTCTTTGACACGATTTATTTATTTGTTTATGTATTTATTTAGTGTGACTTATAGTAGTTTGTTATGTATGTAAGATATTACTGTCACAAAGCAACATAGAACCATAGAACACTACAGCACAGTACAGGCCCTTCAGTCCTCCATGTTGTGCCGACCCATATAATCCTTAAAAAAAAAGTACTAAACCCACACTACCCCATAACCCTCTATTTTTCTTTCAACCATGTGCCTGTCCAAGAGGCTCTTAAATACCCCTAATGTTTTAGCCTCCACCACCATCCCTGGCAAGTTATTCCAGGCACTCACAACCCTCTGTGTAAAAAACTTACCCCTGATGTCTCCCCTAAACTTCCCTCCCTTAATTTTGTACATATGCCCTCTGGTGTTTGCTATTGGTGCCCTGGGAAACAGGTACTGACTATCCACCCTATCTATGCCTCTCATAATCTTGTAGACCTCTATCAAGTCCCCTCTCATTCTTCTACGCTCCAAAGAGAAAAGTCCCAGCTCTGCTAACCTTGCTTCATGTGACTTGTTCTCCAATCCAGGCAACATCCTTGTAAATCTCCTCTGCACCCTCTCCATAGCTTCCACATCCTTCCTATAATGAGGTGACCAGAATTGAACACAATACTCAAAGTGCAGTCTCACCAGAGATTTGTAGAGTTGCAACGTGACCTCCCTACTCTTGAACTCAATCCCCCTGTTAATGAAGCCTAGCATCCCATAGGCCTTCTTAACTACCATATCAACCTGCGCAACGACCTTGAGGGATATATGGATTTGAACCCCAAGGTCCCTTTGCTCATCCACACTGACCATTAATCCTGTACTCAGTCTTTTGGTTTGTCCTTCCAAAATTCATCACCTCACACTTATCCGGATTCAACTGTTTGATGGATATTCAGCAATTTATAGTACTGCACAGCTAGTTCTGTTTTTATTGTAGTTTATTTGTCTGTAAACCTGTGTCACACTAGCATAAATCAAACAATCTCATTCTCTGCTCTTATCAAAAGAATTCTCTTATCTGTCCAGTTTGGGTTAGTTTTCAGTACAAAGACAAGCACAAGGCCAGGTACTTTGTTCTTTCTTTGATCTCTCGCACCCCCCCACCCACAGTAAAGTGAATGATTACTGTTACTTATTTATTATGAACATCTAATAAAATGTCTGTACCCACAAAATTTATGCTTCATTCTTGATTTCCAAAGAACCTTCAAAATATTGTCCCCAGAACCAACAACAACAACAACAGATATAAGTAAATTTTTTTTTACACAGCGTTTGGCTATAATCTTGGAATAAATTGCCTGAATATTTGATGAAGGTATCTCTGCTCCACCCTTCAAGGAGGACTTGTGTAAATACATGGGTTTGTAAAAAATTGCAAGGCTACAGAAAAGGGGTGGGTGTAATCAAGTGGTGGAAGACACAAAAGCTTAAATTTTTTTATACTGCATCGTTCTGTGATTCTATAATTCAGATACACGTGATATTCTAGCTGCTGTACTGGAGAAGTGTGCTTCGAAACCAACTACTGAGCTGCTGAGCATAGTTATGGTCTGGCATCTAATATGGGGAAAACTCTCCAAGTGCTGTCTACAACAAGCGGAAAAAGTCGTATCTTGCTAATTATCTTAATTGATCTGCTCTTCCCCAGCAATGAATTGATGGAAGGTGTTGTGAACCATGTCATCAAGCAGCAGTCCTTCACCAATTAATGGCTCACCAATGCTCAATTTGTTTGAGTTTTGCTAGGATGATTTGAATCCAATCGTCATGAAATTTTTTATCTGCTTATGTATAATCAGGAGCTGAATTCATGAGGAGAGGTAACAGAACAATAAAATCATAGCAATGTTTCAACGCAGAAGGAGATTGTTCGGCCCATCAAGTCAATGACAGGTTCTTAAAGAGTAGTCCACATATAATCCCATTTCCCTGTCTTATTAAACTCCTCTCTGGTTGACTTTGTTTTTGACATCCTTATATGTGCTGAGCTGTAGGCCTCCATCACTCTCTGTTAAAAATGTTTCTCCTCAAAACAGAAGATTTTTCAAACAGCTTTTCACATTTAACTCTGTTCTAAACCATTGCAAACCTGCACATTTCCTTTAAAACTCCTTTGCTGCAAGCACAGCAATATTAGCTTCTCCAGTGCATCATAGCAGCAGATATACTTCTTCACTGGTCATATTCTGGTAAATGCTTTCTGCATCAAACGTGTGTTAATCACAATAAGATACATTACTTTATTTGTTGGGAAGACAATATTTTATAAAGGTGAAACTAATTGGTCTTATCATCAAGGCAGCATTTCACCTAGGGAGGGATCAAAGAATTCAAGTCATGCTGAAGTGATGAAGCATCAAACTGTAAAACATCTACTAGCTGGTGCCATAGCTGTAGTTGAGGCCTTCCATTGGTTGGGGGTCGACCATGGACGCCGTGTTCTAGCTGCCTATGTGATACACAACCCAAGGCAGTACAACATGGAGAGCAAGCTGGTGCTCATGTAGCAGGCCTCCCCCCTCTACATAGCTGATGAATCAAAAGGAATAGCAGAGACTGATACAGTTTGGCCGCAGTGGTGTCGCAGGAGTTGCCAGTCACCAACATGGGGTTGCCTGGCTATAACAACTTTAAGGAACTGTATTGGCTCAAGGTAATCATCTTATATTTGTATCTTATATAATCATCTTATATTCAAATCATCAGTTTGAATATAATTTGATTTTGGTGAGGGTGAAAGAATAAAGCGTGGATAAAAGAGCAGTTGAATATGTGCTTATAGTACTTGAAGCTACTGCCATAAATGTTGTAGTAAAGATTTAAAAAGTGTAATACTGAAGTCTGCCGTTAAGTTGGGGATATTTTTGACACTGTTCCCTAAAATTTGCACTGAATCCACATTGTTTATCCTTTTAAAAATGAATCTTAGCAAGGTATCTATATCAGTATACTGTCCAGAATCTATGTTCGTCAAAAAAACGATCTTTCCCTGTAATTCATATTGACAGTTAACAAAACATTTTTTTCTGTGTATCCCTCGCCTAGGTGGCTAAGCATTCTATATAACGAAGCTCTCCTGTCTGTGGCAGCTTGACTGAAAATTGGTCAGGCTTAACCTTTACAGCAAGCCAAATTCCAGTATTCTTTAAGCAAATGTTTTAATATGGGGTTTTAAGGGTCCCAGTGGGAGTTAATTACCCTTAAGGGGTTTTCTTGAATTTCATTTCATGTTGAATAGTGGAAAGAATTTTTTTTAAAAAACAGCATTTTAAAGCATTTCCTCTATCCTAACATTAATTTTTAAAACTTGCTTTTAGTACTTTTAATTTATGAAATTTTATCAAGAGGCCTTTTTAAGTTTTACTTTTGTAGAAAACTATATTGCTCTGAAAGGTAAAGGAAACTTTCTGAGTTTCAGATTTTTATATCAGATCTTGAAGTGAATGAGGTACTTTTGAAAGACCAGTTTTATGATGAGATGTTCAAGTTACCAGGCTCTGTAACCAATGATGTAAAAAAAAATGGTCTGTTCTAGAAAAAAATTGGATTTTGGCGGCTTGTGAAGACAGTTCAACAGTTCAAATTGTTAATACATTTTAAGTGAGTGTTTTATTGATAAGTTTGTTTTCAATTTTAATTCCAATTTCAATAAGATTGTTTTCAATTTTAGGATTTTCACTTCCTTTTACTTTATCTAAATTGAATAAACAAATAACTAATCCTATAGTTAAACATACATTGCGAATATGGTTTCAATTTCGTAAATTTTTTGGCTTGAATAAGTTTATCTTATCAAGCCCTATTATATCTAACTTTTTTTTTCAGCCCTGTTTTATGGATCAAGCCTTTGTATTATGGAAAACAAAAGGTATAACATGTTTTCGTGATCTATTTTTAGATGATAGTTTTATGTCCTTTGAACAGCTATCTAATAAATATAATTTACCTAAAACTCATTTTTTTAGATATTTGCAAGTTAGAAATTTCTTGAATAATATGTTACAGTCTTTTCTGAAATTATGTCCAATGGACATTACGGATAAGTTGAATTTTTAAAAATTATTTTTCACTAGTTTGTCTCCCAGTTCACACTCATCTGTTTATTTTGGTGAAATTCTTTGTGGTTGCATCAATGTTATGATTCCAGACATTGTTCATTGTAGTTAATGCATACATTTTGATGTACAAATGATCATATTTAATTTTTGTTGCACAAAGAAATAAATCCTTATTAGGTGTAAAAAAAAATCTGGAGAACAGAATTTGGAGAAGGAAGTCTGAGAATTGGAGCAGGGAGTGTGGTGGGAGCCATTTTGATTTTTTTCTTCTTCTCATCGGAGTTAAGAGAGGCGGGACTGCATAGGCGTGTGACGTTGGGCAGTGAAGCGCTGAAGATTTAAAAGGAACACAGCTTTATATAGCAGGCGGCATCGTTTTGCGGGCAGCGGAGTGAGCTGGGAGCAGAGTGAAGGCTTAAGGGCTTTGGCTCAACAGACTTAGGTGGAAACAGGCGAGGCAAGGTAGGTTTAGTTTTCAATTTTTCCTGTTATTTGAGGAAAGGGGGAATTATGAGTGTGAGGGCAGCTTGTTGTTCTCTGTGTTGGATGTGGGAGGTCCTGGAGTATCCTAGCCTCCCGAACATCCATATCTGTGCCAGGTGCACCGAGCTGCAGCTCCTAAGGGACCGTGTCAGGGAACTGGAGCTGCAGCTCGATGACCTTCGTCTGGTCAGGGAAAGTTAGGAGTTGATAGAGAGGAGTTATGGGGAGGTGGTCACACCAGGTCGACGGGAGGCAGACAAGTGGGTCACGGTTAGAAGAGGGAAGGGGAAGAGTCAGGTACTAGAGAGTACCGCAGTGGCTGTAACCCTCAACAATAAGTACTCCTGTTTGAGTACTGTTGGGAGGGACAGACTTCCTGGGGGAAGCGGCAGTGGCCGTGCCTCTAGCACAGAGTTCAGTCCTGTAGCTCAGAAGGGTAGGGAAAGGAAGAGGAAGGCAGTAGTGATAGGGGACTTGATAGTTAGGGGGTCAGAGAGGCGATTCTGTGGACGCAGTCAGGAGACCTGGATGGTAGTTTGCCTCCCTGGTGCCAGGGTCCGGGATGTTTCTGATCACGTCCAAGATATTCTGAAGTGGGAGGGTGAGGAGCCAGAGGTCGTGGTACATATAGGTATCAACGACATAGGTAGGAAAAGGGAAGAGGTCCTGAAAGGAGAATATAGGGAGTTAAGAAGTGAGTTGAGAAGAAGGACCGCAAAGGTAGTAATGTCAGGATTAATGTTGGAAAGTATTCTTAGAGACGGTATATATAATTATCTGGATAGACAGGGACTGATTAGGTACAGTCAACATGGATTTGTGCGTGGAAGGTCATGTTTGACAAATCTTATTGAATATTTTGAAGAGGTTACGAGGAAAGTTGATGAGGGTAAAGCAGTGAATGTTGTCTATATGGACTTCAGTAAGGCCATTGACAAGTTTCCACATGGAAGGTTAGTTAGGAAGGTTCAATCGTTAGGTATTAATATTGAAGTAGTAAAATGGATTCAACAGTGGCTGGATGGGAGAGGCCAGAGAGCAGTGGTGGATAACTGTTTGTCAGTTTGGAAGCCGGTGACTAGTGGTGTACCTCAGGGATCTGCACTGGGTCCAATGTTGTTAGTTATATACAATATTGATCTGGATGATGGGGTGGTAAATGGATTAGTAAGTATGCGGATGATACTAAGATAGGTGGCGTTGTGGATAATGAAGTAGGTTTTCAAAGCTTGCAGAGAGATTTAGGCCAGTTATAGATGGCAGATGGAGTTTAATGCTGATAAGTATGAGATGCTACATTTTGGTAGGAATAATACAAATAGAACATACATGGTAAATGGTAGGGCATTGAAGAATGCAGTAGAACAGAGTGATCTAGGAATAATGGTGCATAGTTCCCTGAAGGTGGAATCTCATGTGGATAGGGTGGTGAAGAAAGCTTTTGGTATGCTGGCCTTTATAAATCAGAGCATTGAGTATAGGAGTTGGTATGTAATGTTAAAATTGTACAAGGCATTGGTGAGGCCAAATTTGGAGTATTGTGTACAGTTCTGGTCACCGAATTATAGGAAAGATGTCAACAAAATAGGGAGAGTACAGAGGAGATTTCAGCAAGGCCTTTGACAAAGTTCCACATGGAAGGTTAGTTAAGAAGGTTCAGTCGTTAGGTATTAATGCTGGAGTAATAAAATGGATTCAACAGTGGCTAGATGGGAGATGCCAGAGAGTAGTGGTGGATAATTGTTTATCGGGATGGAGGCCGGTGACTAGCGGGGTGCCTCAGGGATCTGTTTTGGGCCCAATGTTGTTTGTAATATACATAAATGATCTGGATGATGGGGTGGTAAATTGGATTAGTAAGTATGCTGATGATACTAAGGTAGGAGGTGTTGTGGATAATGAGGTGGGTTTTCAAAGCTTGCAGGGAGATTTATGCCGGTTAGAAGAATGGGCTGAACGTTGGCAGATGGAGTTTAATGCTGAGAAGTGTGAGGTTCTACATTTTGGCAGGAATAATCCAAATAGAACATACAGGGTAAATGGTAGGGCATTGAGGAATGCAGTGGAACAGAGAGATCTAGGAATAACAGTGCATAGTTCCCTGAAGGTGGAGTCTCATGTAGATAGGGTGGTGAAGAAGGCTTTTGGAACGCTGGCCTTTATAAATCAGAGCATTGAGTACAGAAGTTGGGATGTAATGTTAAAATTGTACAAGGCATTGGTAAGGCCAAATTTGGAATATTGTGTACAGTTCTGGTCACCGAATTATAGGAAAGATATCAATAAATTAGAGAGAGTGCAGAGACGATTTACTAGGATGTTACCTGGGTTTCAGCACTTAAGTTACAGAGAAAGGTTGAACAAGTTAGGTCTCTATTCATTGGAGCGTAGAAGGTTGAGGGGGGATTTGATCGAGGTATTTAAAATGTTGAGAGGGATAGATAGAGTTGACGTGAATAGGCTGTTTCCATTGAGAGTAGGGGAGATTCAAACGAGAGGACATGATTTGAGAGTTAGGGGGCAAAAGTTTAAGGGAAACACGAGGGGGTATTTCTTTACTCAGAGAGTGATAGCTGTGTGGAATGAGCTTCCTGTAGAAGTAGTAGAGGCCAGTTCAGTTGTGTCATTTAAGGTAAAATTGGATAGGTATATGGATAGGAAAGGAGTGGAGGGTTATGGACTGAGTGCGGGTAGGTGGGACTAGGTGAGATTAAGAGTTCGGCACGGACTAGGAGGGCCGGAATGGCCTGTTTCCGTGCTGTGATTGTTATATGGTTATATGGTTATAGAATGTTACCTGGGTTTCAGCACCTAAGTTACAGAGAAAGGTTGAACAAGTTAGGTCTTTATTCTTTGAAGCATAGAAGGTTGAGGGAGGGACTTGATAGAGGTATTTAAAATTATGAGGGGGATAGATAGAGTTGACTTGGATAGGCTTTTTCCATTGAGAGTAGGGAAGATTCAAACAAGAGGACATGAGTTGAGAGTTAAGGGGCAAAAGTTTAGGGGTAACATGAGGGAGAATTTCTTTACTCAGAGAGTGGTAGCTGTGTGGAACAAGCTTTCAGTAGAAGTGGTAGAGGCAGGTTTGGTATTGTCATTTAAAGTAAAATTGGATAGGTATATGGACAGGAAAGGAATGGAGGATTATGGACTGGGTGCAAGTAGGTGGGACTAGGTGAGAGTAAGCGTTCGGCATGGACTAGAAGAGCTGAGATGGCCTGTTTCCATGCTGTAATTGTTATATGGTTATAAGCAGGAGCAACATACAAACTGCTGGAGGAAGTCAGTGGGTTGAGCATTATTGATGGGATTAGTGTTTTCTTTCATTTTTCCCTCCCACAACTTCCAATGTGATTTTACAGCTTTCAGAATCAGGAGTTCTTTATGTCTCCATTCAAGCACCAGGGAATTGTTGCAGGCAATGACCTAGGCCAAACATCTTCACTGCTTCATTACAAATCTAACTTTCATCATAAGGTCAGAGATAAGATGTTTATAGATTCTGGCAAAATCTTCAATACGATTTGCAATCACCCTGCAAAAAATGTAGCCCAGACCTTAGACGTTACAGGCATGGGAATGATAAATGGCTTTCAACTTCTGCACTTCACAAACATAAGGCACAGGCCATCTTCAACAAGAGAGAGCTCGACACCCTTGCCACCTATTTCTCAAAAGTAATTAGGATAAGTACAGTCCTAAAGTACAGCTTGATAAAATGGATAAACATTCATGACTTGTGGGTGTCACAATCAATCAATTTTTTAATTGCAGTCAATAATATGTCATGAAAACTTGTTTCATCCACTGATCACTAATCTTCAGGAATCCACTGTAAACTCTTCCCCCCCAAATGATTTAGCCTCCCTGCTAGCTTACAATTTATTGAATTCAGGGTCAATATTGTCTTCCTCCAAATTACCATACGAGGAATATTCTTTCATCATGGGAATCATTCAAAAGCAAGGGAGAGGCAATTGCTGGGTCATCTGCAGGATAAGGTTCAGTTGAAATCTGAGCAGATATTGATGGGATAATAGCTTTTTTGAAGGGTTGGCGACCTTGCTATCATGGGTTCAATCTAAAGAAGAAATTTGTTCTGTAAGACCAAATTTACACAAGAATATCACAAAGTATTTCACTGCTAACAGCTTATGTCTGAAACACGGTTAAGTTTATTAAATCAGAAAGGATCGCAGAAATGTTTAGAAAACAAAATGCCACAAATACCATATGAATGAATTAATAATAAGGAATATAAAAAATTAAGGAATAATGGAAGTTCCTTGACTTAACATATTAACTCATTTTTCCTCCAGATACTGCCTGGCTTACTAATTTTAACATTTTATTCTGTTTCTATATCGGATTTGGAGCATCTGCAGCTCTTGGATTTTGAATGACTAATTAATCTATTTATTTATAGTTACCATGACATTGCCGTATCAAAAACCATATTGTTCCTTACATTCTAAGCACAACACAACTGTTAGATGCAGAAAGGGTGGGATGTCTTCAGCTGGTTTGAAGCAATACTTCTGCAACTAATATTTCTCCTCAGGTCAAGGTGGTAGAACCCTTATGAAAAAGAAAGGTTTCAACTCATTCAGACATCTAAGGAAGGATCTTACTGGAAGGAACAAGGTTCCTTCACCTATGTTGGCACAGTAACAACTATATTGGTTAACTATGCAAGTACCTGAAGAAGGAATTTTGAAAACTTCTTTTGGAATAAAGAGTTTGTCCTCTGAATTTCTGGCCCAATCTTTCATTCCTCTCCTTCCTTTCATCGGGAAACTGATATCACTTGATATAGCAGATACAGGTTCTCGCTGAATACTGGTCACTGAAATAAAAGATAAAACAAAATAATTGCAACAGTGAGGCTTGTTATTGTTAGCTTAACTTCAAAAACCAAATTTAACAACATTAAGTACAAATTTATGAATGGATGAACATCTTGGTAGCATCTAGTGATGGTCAAATAAGTAATCCCAATATAGAACAGGAAGGGCAGTTTATTGATCTCAGGAGGACAGTGGTTGTCACACTATTAGCCATCAAATCAGGACTTCAAAATGGTGATGTCTGCTGTCAAATAAAAATAGTATTGTAAGCAGATGTTTTATTCTCATGGTCAAATGGCCTACCACAGGACTCAAGTACCAGGAACTGAATTCCAGTTAACTCAGTATCTTCTGTGGGAAATGAGTATGTCAAACCTGGAAATGATTAGAAACATACCAGAATAGCATTTGATGGCACTTGTAGGAGAAATGGGGTATGTTGATTTCTACTGAAGTGAGCAAAAGTGGGAGATCTAATCAGTTTGGGAGAGTGATACAGCTAAAACATTGATAAGGAAAGCATCTATTTATTTTCCCCAAACCCTGAGTGATTGTAAGTTATGCCATACATCTAATTTAATTCTAATATCTTATGAATAAAGCAGTCCCATATTACCACAGTACTTACCAAGATTATCTGTCACTATGAGGGCACTCTGAAACACTTTCAGCCCATGACCCACAATATGGATGAAATCTTCAACAACTTGCATTAAGTGGATTGAGCCAGGTGCAACCTATGTGAATGAATCATTGTTACTGCATTATCAGCCTCTTACATTGTTCAAAGGATTCGTCTGACCACAAATACTGTTCAATATAACTTAATATCTATTGGAAATGAAACTTCATGGGAATGCAAAAACAAAACAACACAGGTTGGGGTAGGTCTTCTGGCCCCAAATGTCTACTCTTACCATCAATGAGATCCTGTGAGCCTTTACTTCAGAACCACTTTCATGTGCTAATCCCATTCTCAGAAAAGCAAACTCATCTATCTCAATTTTTATTCCACAACAATCCTGTGCCTATTCTCTCTCAAATATCCATGAACTCTTTTTAAAAATCCATTTATGTGCAATTAACCTTAGTTCCCTTAACATGCAAAAATACCTAATTCTATCCTGAGAACACTAAGCAACAGAGCCTGTGCATCTCTCCTGTGAGCAAGTTCCAAAGACTCATTCCCTTGTGAGAAAACAAGCTTTTAACAATTACAGCACAGAAACAGGCCATCACGGCCCTTCTAGTCTGTGCCGAATGATTACTCTCATCTAGTCCTACCTACCTGCACTCAGCCTATAACCCTCCATTCCTTTCCTGTCCATATACCTATCCAATTTTACTTTAAATGACAATACCGAACCTGCCTCTACCACTTCTACTGGAAGCTCGTTCCACACAGCTACCACTCTCTGAGTAAAGAAGTTCCCCCTTGTGTTAACCCTAAACTTTTGCCCCTTAACTCTCAACATGTCCGCTTGTTTGAATCTCCCCTGCTCTCAATGGAAAAAGCCTATCCACGTCAACTCTCTCTATTCCCCTCATAATTTTAAATACCCCTATCAAGTCCCCCCTCAACCTGCTACACTCCAAAGAATAAAGACCTAACTTGTTCGACCTTTCTCTGTAACTTAGGTGCTGAAACCCAGGTAACATTCTAGTTACCTCCAATTAGAATAGCTAACTTTTTTTATTTTGAAACTTCGTCTTTGGTTCCCGACAAGCAAACAAAAGTGCAAGTTTCTTGAAAGTAGCAACACAACTGAATGGAGTTGCATCTCTAGATCCCCTCTATCTACTCTATATGTCCAATCAGAATTTGACTTCCCTAAAGGCACTTTCTCACATATCCAGATTAAATTCCATCTGCCTTTACTTTGTTCTATTGTGCACTAATCTATGCTCTGTTAGATAGCAATGAAAATCATAGTGTCACCATTTAAAAACGAGATTGGATTTTTTCTTTTTCTACCAACATGAATGACCTCACAATATTCTACATGATATTCCATCAACCAAGTCCTTGCCGCATTCTTTAATTTACCTACATATACCAGGGGCCTTTCAAAAACATCCCCACCACTTAGCTTTAAGTGAAAACATCACCAATAGCCTGTCCTGGTCCAGCCTCATTAATGTAAAATAGTATGCATGACAAGATTTTCACTCTATCTTGGTGCATGTGACAATACCAATACCTACACAGATATGTTAGCTTTGAATTCCTCATCTATATAGACAAGTGGGACTCCAGTACATATCACAAAATCAGTCTACGACAGAATAATGCCTCCAGTGCTGTTTAATAATCGATTCCTTGGTATTTTACTGAAGGCCATCCAGAAGTCCAAACATGCTGGCTGGAAATTCAAAATTTTGATTTGTTGAACACAAACTCAAACAATTCTGCATATGTCAGAAATCCAGAGTAAGTAACAAACACAAAATGCTGGAGGAACTCAGCAGGTCAGGCAGCATCTATGGGAATGAATAAACAGTCGACTTTTTGCACCCAGACCCTTCTTCAAGACTCGTAGAACATAGTACAGCACATTACAGGCCCTTCAGCCCACAATGTTGTGCCGACCCTCAAACTCTGCCTCCCATATAACCCCCCACCTTAAATTCCTCCATATACCTGTCTAGTAGTCTCTTAAATTTCACTAGTGTATCTACCTGCACTACTGACTCAGGCAGTGCATTCCACGCACCAACCACTCTCCGAATTAAAATACTTTCCTCTAATATCCTCCTTGAACTTCCCTCCCCTTACCTTAAAGCCATGTCCTCTTGTACTGAGCAGTGGTACCCTGGGGAAGAGGCGCTGGCTATCCACTCTGTCTATTCCTCTTAATAACTTGTATACCTCTATCATGTCTCCTCTCATCCTCCTTCTCTCCAAAGTGTAAAGCCCTAGCTCCCTTAATCTCTGATCATAATCCATACTCTCTAAACCAGGCAGCATTCTGGTAAATTTCCTCTGTACCCTTTCCAATGCTTTCACATCCTTCCTATAGTGAGGCAACCAGAACTGGACACAGTACTCCAAGTATGGCCTAACCAGAGTTTTATAGAGCTACATCATTACATCGTGACTCTTAAACTCTATCCCTCAACTTATGAAAGCTAACACCTTATAAGCTTTCTTAACTACCCTAACCTACCTGTGAGGCAACTTTCAGGGATCTGTGGACATACACCCCCAGATCCCTCTGTTCCTCCACACTACCAAGTACCCTGCCATTTACTTTGTACTCTGCCTTGGAGTTTGTCCTTCCAAAGCCTACCACCTCACGCTTCTCCGGGTTGAACTCCATCTGCCACTTCTCAGCCCACTTCTGCATCCTATCAATGTCTCTCTGCAATCTTCGACAATCCTCTACACTGTCTACAACACCACCAACCTTTGTGTCGTCTGCAAACTTGCCAACCCACCCTTCTACCCTCACATTCAGGTCGTTAATAAAAATCACTAAAAGTACAGGTCCCAGAACAGATCCTTGTGGGACACCACGAGTCACAACCCTCCAATCTAAATATACTCCCTTCACCATGACCTTCTGCCTTCTGCAGGCAAGCCAATTCTGAATCCACCTGGCCAAACCTCCCTGGATCCCATGCCTACTGACTTTCTGTATAAGCCTACTGTGTGGAACCTTGTCAAATACCTTAACTAAGATCCATGTAGATCACATCCACTGCACTACCCTCATCTATATGGCTGGTCACCTTCTCAAAGAACTCTATCAGGCTTGTTAGACATGATTTGCCCTTCACAAAGCCATGCTAACTGACCCTGATCAGACCATGATTCTCTAAATGCCCATAGATCCTACCTCTAAGAATCTTTTCCAACAACTTTCCCATCACAGACGTATGGCTCACTGGTCTATAATTACCTGGACTATCGCTACTACCTTTTTTGAACAAGGGGACAACATTTGCCTCCCTCCAATGTTCCAGTACCATTCCCGTGGATAACAAGGACATAAAGATCCTAGCCAGAGGCTCAGCAATCTCTTCCCTCACCTCGTGGAGCAGCCTGGGGAATATTTCATCAGGCCCCGGGGACTTATCCATCTTAATATATTTTAACAGCTCCAAAACCTCCTCTCCCTTAATATCAACATGCTCCAGAACATCAACCTCATGATTTTCTTTTTTACTTTGATTATGTCTTGCAAGGTACTGCTGTTGCAAATTTTCACCACATATCGTCGGTTCATTCTGCGCCCTGTCATATGAGGTAAGCAATCATGGTCTTTTCATGACCGTGACTGTTCTTGGCAAATTTTCATAGCAGTGGTATGCCACTGCCTTCTTCAGTACAGTGTCTTTACAAGATGAGTGACCCCAGCTATTATCAATACTCTGCCTGGTGTCAGTGGTCGCATAACCAGGACTTGAGATATTCACCACATGCTCCCATGGCTTCACGTGACCCTGATCGTGGGGTGGACAGGATGATTGCTAAGTAGATGCTACATCTTGCCCATGGGTCACCTGCATGCTAGCAGAGGGAAGAAGCACATTACACCTCCTTTGGTAGAGACATATCTCCAGTCTACCACCCCTCACCACATATGTCAATGCTTATACATCTGATTAAGATATAGAGTTAAGCAATTAATTAAAGATTAACAAAAGTTACAAAAATAACTAAAAATTTTAAATGACAAATAACACGATTGTGGTCATGAAAAATCTGATGACAGGTGAGAGGAAGTTGTTCTTAAAACACCGAGTCTAGGTCTTCAGGCTCTTGGGGTGATGTGAAGAGAGAATGTTCTGGATGCTGAGCATTTTTATTGATGGCTACCACCTTCTTGAAGCACTGACTCTTGAAGATGTTCTCAAAGGCAGGAAGGATTGTGCCCATGATGTCTGCAACCCTCTTCAACCTCGCAGTCCTATGCATTGGAGGCTCCATACCAATCAGTTAGAATGCTCTCCACTGTATCTCTGTAGAAGTTTGCAGAAATCATTGGAGACATAACAAATCTCCTCAAACCCCTAATGGAGGAGCCACTGGCAGACCATCTTTGTGATGGTAACCAAGTGTTGATTCCAGGATAGATTATGTAAAACCATAAGATCACAAAACATAGGAGCAGAATTAGGCTATTTGGCCCATTCAGACTGCTCTGCCATTCCATCATTATGTTTATTATCTCTCACAACCTCATTTTTATGCCTCCTCCCCATACCTTTGCTGATCAAGAATCTACCAACCTCCACTTTCAATATACCCAATGATGGCTTCCACAGTCATTGATTGCAATGAGTTTCACAGATTTGCTAAAGAAATTCCTCATCTCCATTCTAAAGGGATATCTCCTTATTCACTGGTTGTGTCCTCTGGTCTTACACTCGCCCACTAGAAAAAAATCCTCTCCACGTCCACTCTTATCTAAGCCTTTCAATATTCAATAGGTTGCAATAAGATCCCTGCTTATTCTTCTAAATTCCAGTAAGTACAGGCCCAGAGCCATCAAACATTCCTCACAAAGTAAGCTTTTCATTCCCGGGATCATTCTTGTGAATCTCCTCTGCACCCTCTCCAATGCCAACACATTGTTTCTTAGATAAGGGTCCCAAAACTACAAGTTCAGTCTGACCAATGACTTATAAAGCATCAGCAATACATCTTTGCTTTTACATTCCAGTCCTCTCAAAATGAATGCCAACATTGTATCTGTCTTCCTTACCACAGACTCAACCTGCAAGTTAAATTTTAGACAATCCTGCATGAGGACTCTCAAGAACCTTTGGACTTTCCACTACGTTTTACTATATTTGACTTCCCTTGTCAGCCACGGTTAACTCATTCTGCTTTTAGAATACTTCATCATTGATATGTATCTAACCTGCATCTTCCAAACTGCCCTCAGAAACTCCAGCTATTGCTGTTCTGTCACTATCCCTGCTGGCATCCTCTTCGAATCAACCTTAGCCAGCTCCTCTCTCATGCCTCAGTATTTCCCTTTACTCTACAAGATACATCTGAATTTGTCTTCCCTTAAGCTCCCTAATCAAATCTGGTTCCTTACCAACACTCAGAATTGACTTTTCCCTAGTCTTTGAGATGTTGATGGCCAGGCACTTGAAATTGCTCACAGCCATTCCACTGCTGACCCCTCAATGAAGATGTGTTTGTATTCTATGAACTTCCCCTTCCTGAAGTGCACAATCAATTCCTTGGTCTTGCTTGATGGCCATTGAGACACAACTGAACTAGCGAACGTATCTCTCTATACGTCTCCTTGTCTCCACCAATAATCTGCCAACAACAATTTACGGATGGAACTTGAGCTGTGTCTTTCCACACAGTCGTAAATGTAGAGTGAGGAGAGGAGTGCTCTAAGCATTCATCCTTGAAATGTGTGTAACCCAGGTTAATTAAACCCAAAATTATAATATAGATAGATAGATAGATAGATACTTTATTCATCCCCATGGGGAAATTCAACTTTTTTCCAATGTCCCATACACTTGTTGTAGCAAAACTAATTACATACAATACTTAACTCAGTAAAAAAATATGATATGCATCTAAATCACTATCTCAAAAAGCATTAATAATAGCTTTTAAAAAGTTCTTAAGTCCTGGCGGTTGAATTGTAAAGCCTAATGGCATTGGGGAGTATTGACCTCTTCATCCTGTCTGAGGAGCATTGCATCGATAGTAACCTGTCGCTGAAACTGCTTCTCTGTCTCTGGATGGTGCTATGTGGAGGATGTTCAGAGTTATCCATAATTGACCGTAGCCTACTCAGCACCCTTCGCTCAGCTACCGATGTTAAACTCTCCAGTACTTTGCCCACGACAGAGCCCGCCTTCCTTACCAGCTTATTAAGACGTGAGGCGTCCCTCTTCTTAATGCTTCCTCCCCAACACGCCACCACAAAGAAGAGGGCGCTCTCCACAACTGACCTATAGAACATCTTCAGCATCTCACTACAGACATTGAATGACGCCAACCTTCTAAGGAAGTACAGTCGACTCTGTGCCTTCCTGCACAAGGCATCTGTGTTGGCAGTCCAGTCTAGCTTCTCGTCTAACTGTACTCCCAGATACTTGTAGGTCTTAACCTGCTCCACACATTCTCCATTAATGATCACTGGCTCCATATGAGGCTTAGATCTCCTAAAGTCCACCACCATCTCCTTGGTCTTGGTGATATTGAGACGCAGGTAGTTTGAGTTGCACCATATCACAAAGTCCTGTATCAGTTTCCTATACTCCTCCTCCTGTCCATTCCTGACACACCCCACTATGGCCGTGTCATCAGCGAACTTCTGCACATGGCAGGACTCTGAGTTATATTGGAAGTCTGATGTGTACAGGGTGAACAGGACCGGAGAGAGTACGGTTCCCTGCGGCGCTCCTGTGCTGCTGACCACCGTGTCAGACCTACAGTCTCCCAACCGCACATACTGAGGTCTATCTGTCAAGTAGTCCACTATCCAATCCACCATGTGAGAGTCTACTCCCATCTCCGTTAGTTTGTGCCTTAAGATCTTGGGCTGGATGGTGTTAAAGGCACTAGAGAAGTCAAGGAATATTAGAAAGTTCTACCTGCGGAGGGATGGAAATGAAGTTTACTGATTTTTAAAAAGAATTTGAAAAAAAACGCTATGCGAGGGCAGGACGAGCTGGACACAGGACAGACAAGGAGAGAACCACAGCAATGATTAGAAGCTGAAGACATGAGCTGTAAAGAGTGGAATTAGTAGATATTGACATAGAATAGTACAGCACATTATAGGCCCTTTGGCCCACAATGTTGTGCCGACCCTTAAACTCTGCCTCCCATATAACCCCCCACCTTAAATTCCTCCATATACCTGTCTAGTAGTCTCTTAAACTTCACTAGTGTATCTGCCTCCACCACTGACTCAGGCAGTGCATTCCATACACCAACCACTCTCTGAGTGAAAAACCTTCCTCTAATATCCCCCTTGAACTTCTCTCCCCTTACCTTAAAGCCATGTCCTATTGTATTGAGCAGTGGTACCCTGGGGAAGAGGCGCTGGCTGTCCACTCTGTCTATTCCTCTTAATATCTTGTACACCTCTATCATGTCTCCTCTCATCCTCCTTCTCTCCAAAGAGTAAAGCCCTAGCTCCCTTAATCTCTGATCATAATCCATACTCTCTAAACCAGGCAGCATTCTGGTAAATCTCCTCTGTACCCTTTCCAATGCTTCCACATCCTTCCTATACTGAGGCAACCAGAACTGGACACAATACTCCAAGTGTGGCCTAACTACAGTTTTACACAGCTGCAATAGTGAGTATCTAGTGAGTGAGTATCTAGTATCTAGTAGTGAGTATCTTTACCCTACTAACTTGAAACCCTCAGGGTGAAACCCCAGGAGCAGAGACAATAGTGATAAAAGATTCATTGAAGCTACATCTATAACGAGACAATATTGGCAGAGACGAGTGTCCAAAATTTCTACTGTGCAGTTGGGAATCAGTTCTGCAAAATCATACGAAAGGCACTTGGTCAAGTTTTGTACAAGTTTGTGAATTGACTTTCTGTGGGTAATCAACTCTTTCATTCAATGAACCAAGATGCAGAGCCACCCAGATGAAGAACCAGCGCAGGAACGAAATGTGTAAAGACACCGAGGATTTAATATGGTTGGATGTATAAGTTTACTTTCATACAAAGAATCTGAATTTCATTTTTCTATGAGAACTGATTATTTTTGCACAGACGTTGAAAAGTTACTGAATGAGATTTACTTTGTTTAAGAGTTGTGATGTTGGACAATTGTGAAAGGAGCTAAACTGTGTATATATAATTTTTGAATTTGAATTTAAACTTTTAGATATACTGGCTGGAACTGAAACTGAAGTTAACTACAGTATTTGGTTTTCTAACTAACTAGCGATATGTCAAAAGGGAAGCTTAGTCTGTAAACTTTCAAATAGAGAATAACACTAGATCTAATTAGTTAGAGAAACAAAAGTTATTCTAATGAATATCACTGATTCTAACTAAACAGGAATTTGGCTTTTGTTGATATCTAAGATTTGGAACATAAACAGAATGTTTGAATTTAGAATTGTTCTTGCTCATGTAAATATTTTGGTACATATTGTTTTTTCTTATATAAAAAACCTTATCTCCAGAAGAGTGTGGTTCCTATTCACTGCTTCCTTCTGATAGCTTATTAGCACCTAGTGTAATTTGATTTTATCTAAAGAGTGCAACATCTAGACTGGTGCTACACAGGTGTTACATGTGCATTTGCAGATTGTCGTCAAGAAGGGGAGACGTTACTCCTGATCCACTCTGAGGCTACATCCACACTAGACCGGATAATTTTGAAAACGCCGGTTTCGCGTAAAAACGATAGACATCCACACCAGGTGCTTTTGAAAATACCTCTGTCCACATTAAAACAGGTATTTGGGCAAATTTCTTCCTACTGGGCATACGCAGGACACATCTACAGAAAACAAGTGACATGTTTGGTGTCGAATCTTGCTGTGAAAGACTTGGAGCATGTTTGTCCCGTTACAGACTGGAAAAACTTAAAAGGAGATTGCCAAACAACGGTTAGCTGTTGGCTCTAGCTTAGGAGGACTTAAAACTAAAAAAAAACGAATACTGGAGCATATGGAGGCAACTGACAGGGAGTTCACGGACAGTATTGGAAACATTTCCTACAGTCATGCCATACGTCATGACAGTGTTTTTAAAAAGCTTCGGTTATCCCGTACACACTACACCAGCCAATCGGCGTTTTCAGATTTAAACACTCTGGAGAGTGTTTTTAGAAAAGCTCTGATTTCGGGGGAGGAAAACACCATTTCAGTGTGGACAGAGGGTCAAAACGAAGAGAAAAAGCTTCAGTTACGGATTTATCCAGTCTAGTGTGGACGTAGCCTGAGTGTGGCCTCCAGATGAAGAAGTTGAGGATACAGTTGCAGATGGAAGTACAGATGCCAGGTTCTGAAGCTTATTGATCAGTACTGAAGGGATGATGGTGCTGAACACTGGCTATAATCAATAAATAGAAGCCTGATGCATGTTTTGCTGTTTTCTAGGTGCTCAAAAATGGTGTGCAGAACCAGTGACAATGTGTCTGCTGTGTACCTATTGTGGTGGTAGGCAAATTACAAGGGATCCAGGACCTTGCTCATTTTAGCTATGACCAACTTCTCAGTGAATTTCATTACAGTAGATTGAGCTCCCTTTCAAAATGTGCATCACTGCCATTGTCACAGCCACAGATTCAGCAAATGAGCTTGTGAATATGCACGTCAGCTAATTATTATTTCATTGAGACAGTACTTAACTCCGTTATTTTCATTTTAGCACTTGTCGAGGCAAGCAAAGCACAGCAATGTTATGCTGTCTGTTTGCATTTGGCCTTGCCTGAGAAAGTGGACTATCAAGTCAAGTGACGCTGAAGTTGAGCAGTATTTGTTTATATTTAGTTATTTCTTTACAATTGCAATGTTGGCATTGTTTTCTTCCATTTGATAGTTTTAGTTAACAACCTTGTTTGGCCTAGCATTTATTGTTTTCCTTTTCCTCTAAACTCTGTTTGCATTAAAGTCTGTGAACGGTCTGTCTGTCTGTCTGTCTCTCTCTCTCCGCATGTGGGCCACATCCGAACATAGTGACCTAATTTTTCTATTAGGTTCCACCTTAAAGGAGGTAATGGCATGCAAACTCTGCCACAGCTCTTGTGCATTCAATTGTGTCAATGATTTTCTATGTACCGTGTCATTCATAATTCTTTGCTGTTTCTCTCTCTTCATTATTCATTGCACTGACATTTGATCCAATAACTCAGTAGGAATGATCTCAAGCTCTAATGCTATTTAACATGTTGACAACCATGGGCACCCCCTTCCTAGTTTCATAATTTATTCAAAATGTAGAACTTATGTTTTTGAGTGAAGTAAATTCTAGTCATGTGCATAAAATGCCAGCTTTTCTCTGTGCAATGTGTGGGTTTTCCCTGGGTGCTTCAGTTTCCTCCCACAGTCCAACGACATACATAAAACATAGAATAGTACAGCATACTACAGGCCCTTCGGTCCACAATGTTGTGCCGACACTTAAACCCTGCCTCCCATATAACCTTCCACCTTAAATTCCTCCATATACCTGTCTATTAGTCTCTTAAACTTCACTAGTGTATCTGCCTCCACCACTGACTCAGGCAGTGCATTCCACGCACCGACCACTTTCCGAGTAAAAAACCTTCTTCTAATATCCCCCTTGAACTTTCCACCCCTTACCTTAAAGCCATGTCCTCCTGTATTGAGCAGTGGTGCCCTGGGGAAGAGGCACTGGCTGTCCACCCTATCTATTCCTCTTAATATCTTGTATACTTCTATCATGTCTCCTCTCATCCTCCTTCTCTCCAGAGAGTAAAGCCCTAGCTCCCTTAATCTCTGATCATAATCCATACTCTCTAAACCAGGCAGCATCCTGGTAAATCTCCTCTGTACCCTTTCCAATGCTTCCACATCCTTCCTATAGTGAGGCGACCAGAACTGGATACAGTACTCCAAGTGTCACCTAACCAGAGTTTTATAGAGCTGCATCATTACCTCACGACTCTTAAACTCTATCCCTCGACTTATGAAAGCTAACACCCCATAACCTTTCTTAATTAGCCTATCTACCTGTGAGGCAACTTTCAGGGATCTATGGACATGTACCCCCAGAACCCTCTGCTCCTTCACACTACCAAGTATCCTGCCATTTACTTTGTACTCTGCCTTGGAGTTTGTCCTTCCAAAGCGTACCACCTCACACTTCTCTGGGTTGAACTCCATCTGCCACTTCTCAGCCCACTTCTGCATCCTATCAATGTCTCTCTGTGATCTTCGCCAATCCTCTACTCTATCCACAACACCACCAACTTTTGTGTCATCTGCAAACTTCCCAACCCACCCTTCTACCCCCCACATCCAGGTCGTTAATAAAAATCACGAAAAGTAGAGGTCCCAGAACCGATCCTTGTGGGACACCACTATTCACAACCCTCCAATCTGAATGTACTCCCTCCACCACGACCTTCTGCTTTCTGCAGGCAAGCCAATTCTGAATCCACCTGGCCAAACTTCCCTGGATCCCATGCTTCTGACTTTTTGAATAAGCCTAGGTTTAGGTCAGTTGGTCACTGTAAATTGTCCTGTGATTAGGTTAGGATTAATTGGGTTGTGGGGTTGCTGGGGCTGGATAGCTTGAAGGGTCAGAAGGGCCGACTCCACACAGTATCTGTAAATAAAATAAATAAAAGAAATGAAAGGATACATAGGAAATTATATGCTCTAGCATGGATGAAGCTGTGGCTGATTGGCAGGAAGCAAAGAGTGGGAATGAAGGGAGCCTTTTCTGGCTGGCTGCAGTGACTAGTGGTGTTCCACAAGGGTCTGTGTTGGGACAGACCTTTTAATGTTATGTCATTGATTTGGACGATGGAACTGATGGCATTGTTGCAAAGTTTGCAGGTGAAATGAAGATATGTGGAGGGGCAGATAGTTTTCAGAAAGTAGAGATGCTACAGAAGGACTTAGAGAGATTAGGAGAATGGGCAAAGAAATGGCAGATAGAATACCATGTTGGGAAGTATACGGCCATGCACTCTGGTAGAAGAAATCAAAGGGTTGATGATTTTCGAAATGGAGAAAACATACAAAAAAAATTAGGTGTAAAGGGATATGGGTGTGATTGTGCAGGATTCCCTAAAGGTTAATTTGCAGGTTGAGTCTGTGGTGAGGAAGACAGATGCAATGTTATCATTCATTTCAAGAAGACTAGAATATAAAAGCAAGGATGTAACATTGAAACTTTATAAAGTACTGGTGAGGCTTCACTTGGAGTATTGTGAAGCAGATTTGGGCCCCTTATCTCGGAAAGGATGTGCTGAAACTGGAGGGGGTTCATAGGAGGTTCAGGAAAATGATTCCACAATTGAATGTCTTGTCATATGAGGAGCTTGATGGCTCAGGACCTGTATTCACCACAATTCAGAACAATGTATGGTGACTTCATTGAAACATATTAAATGGTGAAAGGCCTTGTTAGAGTGGATGTGTAGAAGATGTTGCCCATGGTGGGAGAGTCTAAGACCAGAGGACATAGCCTCAGAATAAAGGAGCACCCTTTTAGAAGGAGATGATGGGAAATTGCTTGAGCAGAGAGCGGTGAATCTGTGGAATTCTTTTTTTTTGCCACAGGCTGCTGTGGAGGCCAAGTCATAATGTATACCTAAGGCAGAGGATGACAAATTTTTGATTGGTCAGCGCATGAAGGGACATAGGGAGAAGGCAGGAGATTGAGAAAAACTGGATCAGTCATGATGAAATGGCGGAGCAGGAGCGATGGACCTAATGACCTAATTCTGCTGTGAAGTCTTATGGTCCTATATCCACTTATTCAAGTTAATAATGACAAGAAATACGACACTCTTAGTAGTGTAGATGGGCATACTGATTTTGAAAATTATGTAATAGTCTGCTGTGGGGTGGGAACCGGACTGAAGAGACAGAGGAAAGGGCAGTTGGCTCACAAATAGAGAAAGCTTCTAGGCAGTGTGAGGGAGGATAGGCAGGTGATAGAGAAAGATGCACTCAGACTGATGGTTTTAGATATATCTATTTGAATGCAAGAAGCATCATGAACAAAGTGGATGAGCTTAGAGCAGGGGTGGGCAAACTTTTTGACTTGTGGGCCACAAAGGGTTCTAAAATTTGACAGTGGGGCCGGACCAGGAGCAGATGGATGGAGTATTTTGGTAATACACCTCATAAGAGAAAATAAAATATCATGGGATATGTAGAAAACATGTGCTTTAATTTCAATTGAAAATGAACAAATGCATTACAACAAAATATCTGTCTTTGAAGTCCCATGGTATTTAGCTATTTATTGAAATGACTTTTAAAACTGAAAATTAAATGAATAATATACAACTTTTTTTAATAGTAACAGTTATTATTTTAAAGAACTGAAAATTCTGTTATCCTTCAAGATATTATCATCATCACTCTCCTCCTGACTGTCTTTATTTCAAAAACGGTAGGAGATGCAGGTCTACTTGTCCTGCTCCTTCTTATTCAATTGTCCCCTGTGCCAAAACTCAACAACGACCAGTGTCACTGACAGAACAGTGACAGCGCGCCAGTATGCGGAGCGCGTTATTTGATCTGGAGCGCATTTTTTATTTTGAGAACGTACGTGCACCTGCGCACTACTCATGTCCATCACTTAACAGAAATGACATGTAACATGTAAGGCTTATTGAAAAAATATTTTCAAATGCATTTTTTACATAACACAACGAAGAAACTTATTTTTAATTTCAGTGGGAACAGTGTTGTTGGTCTCCCTTTTTAGCCAGCGCATCAAAGTCTGGATTTAGTTTTGTTGTGGCGATTCTCAGGATGGATCTGAGGTGTTAACAAGGTTTATTAATATAATTTCATCAAGTTCTGCGGGCCGGATTAAAAAGCTTAACGGGCCGCATATGGCCCGCGGGCCGTAGTTTGCCCATGCCTGGCTTAGAGTATGTATCAATACTTGGAGATATGAAGTTGTGGTCATGACAGAGACTTGGATGGCTCAGGGGTAGGAAAGGCTACTTAGAGTGGCAGGCTTTAGATGTTTCTGAAAGAACTAGGAGGGAGGCAAAACAGGTAGAGGCATGGCGCTGCTGATCAGAGATAGTGTCACAGCTCCAGAAAAGGAGGAAGTTATGGGGGATTGTCTACTGAGTCTGTGGGTGGAAGTTAGAAACAGGAAGGGGTCAATAACTCCACTGGGTGTTTTTTAAAGACCATCCAATATTAACAGGGACATCGAGGAGCAGATAGGGAGATAGATTTTGGAATGGTCCAATAATAACAGGGTTGTTGCGATGGGAGATTTGATTTCCCCAACATTGATTAGCATCTCCCTAGAGCAAGGGATTTGGATGTGGGTGGAGTTTGTTAGGTGTGTTCAGGAAGGTTTCCTGACACAATATATAAATAAGCCTACAAGAGGAGAGACTGTACTTGATCTGGTACAGGTGTCAGTTCTCTCAGTGGGAGAGCATTTTGAAGATAGAATTGTGATCACTATCTCCTTTAACATAGCATTGGAGAAGGATTGGAGCTGGCAGTTAGGAAAATGTTTAATTGTACTAAGGGGAAATATGAAGCAATCAGGCAGGAACTTGGAAGCATAAATAGGGAACAGATGTTCTCAGGGAAATGTACAGCAGAAATGTGGCAAATGTTCAGGGGATATTTGCGTGGCATTCTGCACGGGTACGTTCCAATGAGATAGGGAAAGGATGGTAGGGTACAGGAACCAAGGTGTACAAAGGCTGTAGAAAATCTAGTCAAGAAGCAAAGAAAGCTTACAAAAGGTTCAACGAACTAGATAATGATAGAGATACTAGAAAATTATAAGGCTAGCAGGAAGAAGCTTAAGAATGAAATTAGGAGAGCCAGAAAGGGCCATGAGAACAGACAGACAGACATACTTTATTGATCCCAAGGGAAATTGGGTAAAAAAGTCTTGGCAAGCAGGATTAAGGAAAATGCCAAGGCATTCTGCAAGTATGTGAAGAGCAAGAGGATAAGATGTGAGAGAATAGGACCAATTAAGTGTGACAATGGAAAAATGTGCATGGAACTGGGGCAGGTTGCAGAGGTACTTAATGAATACTTTGCTTCAGTATTCACTACAGAAAAGGACCTTGGAGATTGTAGGGATGACTTACAGCGGACTGAGAAGCTTGAGCATATAGAGATTAAGAAAGAGGATGTGCCGGAGCGTTTGGAAAGCATCATATTGGATAAATCACCAGGGCCAAATGAGATATATACCAGGCTTCTCTGGGAGGCTCGGGAGGAGATTGCTGAGCTTCTGACATGATTTGCATCATCAATGGGATTGGGAGAGGTTCTGGAGGATTGGAGGGTTGCAGATGTTGTTCCCTTATTCAAGAAAGGGAGTAGGGATAGCCCAGGAGTCTTACTTCAGTGGTTGGTAAGTTGATGGAAAAGATCCTGAGAGGCAGGATTTTTGAACATTTGGAGAGGCATAATATGATTTGGAATAGTCAGCATGGCTTTGTCAGAGGTAAGTTGTGCCTTAGGAGCCTGATTGAATTTTTTGAGGATGTGACTAAACACATCGATGAATATAGAGCATTAGATGTAGTGTATATGGATTTCAGCAGGACATTCGATAAGGTACCTCATGCAAGGAGTATTGAGAAAGTAAGGAGGCATGGGATCCAAGGAGACCTTGCTTTGTGGATCCAGAATTGGCTTACCCGCAGAAGGTAAAGAGTGGTTGTAGACAGGTCATGTTCTGCATGGAGGTCAGTGACCAGTGGTGTGCATCTGGAATCTGTTCTGAGACCCCTTCTCTTCATGATTTTTATAAATGACAGAAGTGGATGTGGAAATGGAGAGATGGGTTAGTAAATTTGCTGATGATAGAAAGGTTGGAGGTGATTGTGGATAGTGTGGAGGGCTGTCAAAGTGGGGATAGGATGTAAAACTGGGCTGAGAAGTGGCAGATGGAGTTCAACCCAGATAAGTGTGAGGTGGTTCATTTTGGTAGGTCAAATATAATGATAGAATATAGTATTAATGATAAGACTCTTGGCAGCGTGGAGGATCAGAGGGATCTTGAGGTCCGAGTCCATAAGGCATTCAATGCTGATGTGGCTAACTTGAGAGGGCACAGTTTTAAGGTGCTTGGAAATGGGTTCAGCAGAGATGTCGGGGGTAAGTTTATTAAGCAGAGAGTGGTGAGTGCGTGGAATGTGCTGCCAGTGATGGTGGTGGAGATGGATATGATAGGGTCTTTTAAGAGACTCGTGGATAGGTGCATGAAGCTTAGAAAAATAGAGGGCTATGGGTAACCCAAGGTAATTTCTAAAGTAAGTACATGTTCGGCACAGCATTGTGGGCTGAAGGGCCTGTATTGTGCTGTAGGTTTTCTATGTTTTCTGTGTTCTATTAGACTGAGCAAATGGTCCATCTCACACTGTCACTGCACACAAAATATTCAATTAAGAAAATTGTGATTTATCAAGGGTGGTTGATACTATATTCACCTTAACATAATTGAATCATGGAATTGGACAGTATAGAAATAGCTTACCCAGTTCATGCCAAACATTTTTCCTATTGACACTGACCCCACTTCCCTGCATTAGAATCAAAATCAGAATCAGGTTTATTATCACTGGCATGTGTCGTGAAATTTTTTAACTTAGCAGCAGCGGTTCAATGCAATACATAATATGGAAGAAAAAGAACAATAATAAATAAATCAGTAAATCAATTACTTATGTTGAATAGATTAAAAATCATGCATAAAACATAAATAATATATGTCAAAAAGTGAGATAGTATTCAAGGGTTCACGGTCCATTTCGGAATCAGATGGCAGAGGGAAATTAGCTGTTCCTGAATCGCTGAGTGAGGCTTCTGTACCTCCTACCTGATGCTAACAGTGAGAAATGCCTTGGGTGCTGGAGGTCCTCAATAATGGATGCTGCCTTTCTGTGACACTGTTCCTTGACGATGTCCTGGGTACTTTGTAGGCCAGTACCTAAGATGGAGCTGACTAAATTCATGAATCTCTGCAGCTTCTTTTGGTCCTGTGCAGTAGAACTCTCCATAGCAGACAGTGATGCAGCCTGTCAGAATGCTCTCCACGGTACATCTGTAGAAGTGTTTGAGTATACTTGTTGACATACCAAATCTCTTCAATCTCCCAATGTTGCTGTTTTGCCTTCTTTATATCTGCATCAATATGTTGGGACCAGGTTAGGTCTTCAGAGATCTTGACATCCAGGAACTTGAAGCTGCTCACTTTCTCCACTTCTGATCCCTCTGTGAGGATTGGTATGTGTTCCTTCGTCTTACCCTTCCTGAAGTCCACAATCTGCTCTTTCGTTTTACTGATGTTGAGTGCCAGGTTGTTGCTGCGGCATCACTCAACCAGTTGGCATATCTCACTCCTGTATGCCATCTCATCTCCATCTGAGATTCTACCAACAATGGTTGTATTGTCAGCAAATTTATGGATTGTATTTGAGCTATGCCTAGCCACACAGTCATTGGTATATAGAGTAGAGCAGTGGGCTAAGCACACACCCCTGAGGTGCCCCAGAGTTGATCGTCAGCGAGGAGGAGATGTTATCACCAATTCACACAGATTGTGGTCTTCCGGTTAGTCAGTCGAGGACTCCAATTGCAGAGGGAGGTACAGAAGCCCAGGTTCTGTAACTTCTCAATCAGGATTGTGGGAATGATGTTGTTAAATGCTGAGCTATAGTCAATGAACAGCATCCTGACGTAGGTGTTTGTGTTGTCCAGGTGGTCTAAAGCCATGTGAAGAGCCATTGAGATTGCATCTGCCATTGACCTATTGTGACGATAGACAAATTGCAATGAGTCATTGCTGAGGCAAGGTGTAGTCATGACCAACCTCTCAAAGCATTTCATCACTGCAGATGTGCGTGCTATCGGGCGATAGTCATTATGGCAGCTCACATTATTCTTCTTAGGCACTAGTATAATGTTTGCCTTCCTGAAGCAAGTGGGAACTTCCACCTAATGCAGTGAGAGGTTGAAAGTGTCCTTGAATATTCCCGCCAGCTGGTTGGCACAGGTTTTCAGAGCCTTACCAGTTACTCCATCCGCCTTGCGAAGGTTCACTCTCTTTAAAGACAGCCTAACATCAGCCTCTGAGCCAGAGATTACAGGGTCACTGGGTACAGCAGGGACCTTCACAGCTATAGTTATCTCCCTTTCAAAGCGGGCATAGAAGGCGTTGAGTTCATCTGGCAGTGAAGCATCATTGCTATTCATGCTATTGCGTTTCGCCTTCTAGGAAGTAATGTCTTGCAAACCCTGCCAGAGTTGTCGTACATCTGATGTCACCTCCAACCTCATTTGAAATTGTCACTTTGCCTGTGAAGTAGCCCTCTGCAAATCATACCTGGCTTTCTGGTACAGACTTGGGTCGCCAGACTTGAATGCCACAGATCTAGCCTTCAGCAGATGACGTATCTCCTGGTTCATCCACGGCTTTTGGTTTGGGAATGTACAGTAAGTCTTTGTGGGCACACACTCATCTACACAGTTCTTAATGAAGTCGTTAGCAACTGCAGCATACTCATCCAGGTTCGAAGATGAATCCCTGAATACAGTCCAGTCCATGGATTCAAAGCAGTCCTGTAGGCGCTCCTGTCCTTCACTTGTCCAAACCTTCCTGATCCTCACCGCTGGTGCTGCAGTCTTCAGTCTTTGCCTATACTTGGGGAGTAGACATACAGCCAGGTGATCAGACTACCTGAAATGAGGATGTGGAATAGCACAGTAGGCATTCTTGATTGTAGTGTAACAATTGACCAGTGTATTGTTTTCTCTAGTATTGCAACTGATCTGTTGATTTTAATTGCTTAGTGATTTTTTTTAGACTGGCCTGGTTAAAATCCTCCAAAACGATGGTAAAGGTGTTAGGGTGCGCTGTTTCATACATGTTGATCCCATTGCTCAGATCATCTAATGCCTGATTGACATTGGCCTGAGGTGAAACGTATACTGCTACCAAAATGATCCAGAGTTCTCCGGTGGTAGGTTAAAAGGACTGCATTTAACTGCTAGGTATTCCAGGTCTGGTGAGCAGAATTGGGACAGCACTGATCTATTTGTGTACCAAGAAGAGTTCATCATGAGGCATACTCCTACACCTCTGCTTTTGTGAGACTCTGTAGATCTATCCTGATGGTATATAGTAAGCCTGTCAATCTGAATCACTGCATCTGGTACAGGAGGGGTTAACCAGGATACACACAGTACTAATGTCCCTCTGCTTCAGCACCCTGTCTCTGAGATCATCGATTTTATTCACCAGAGACTGCACATTTGCCAGCAAGACACACCTCCTTCTGTGCCATGCTATTTAAATGCATATCTAAATATCCATCACCCTGTCCTTACCTTGTTACCACAACAAAACTCTCCATCAAATTAATAAGACATGATTTCCTCTGCTAAAGGCTGTGCTGACAACTCCTGACCAGTCCCTACCTTTCCAATTACATACAAATCCTGTTCTTAAGGATTATCTCCAGTCAACTGCCTACCATTCATATAGGTTTACTAGCCTGTAGTTAGCTGGTGATCCCTTGTTCTTCTTAAATAAAGGAAGAAAATTAGCTACACTCTAGTCCTCTCGCAACTGAACTGTAACTAGAAAAGATTCAAATCCTCCAGATCTGCACCGAGCTAACTCCTCTCGAGCAACCTATGATAAATCTCATCTGACCTAGGGATTTATCAACTCGTCATAGAATCAGAGTAAAAGGTCATTAAACCAAGTCGTGTTTACGCTGTTTATCCAATTTGTCCACATTTGGCCAATATCCTTCTAAACTTTCTTTAACCATGTACCTGTCCAAATGTCTGTTAAACATTGTAATTGTACTGAGTTCTACAGCTTCGTCTGGCAGTTCATTCCACATACCTACCACCCTATGTGAAAAAGTTATCCCTTGGGTCCCCTTTAATTTGCTCCTTTCTCATCTTAAATCTATGTTTTCTAATCTTGTACTCCCTATCCTGGGAAAAAGACTGTGACAATTTACTTCACCTCCACCCCTCAGGAACTGCACGTGTTTAAAGGTTCATTTTATCATCAAAGTATGTAGCAGAATACAATCCTGAGGTTGGTCTTCACCAGATAACCATAAAATACAGAAAAACGATGGTTGTTGAGGCTCCACTCCCACATGAAAAAGAAACAAAACTTGCAAACCCCCAACGCCCCCCCCCCCCCCAAACACTCAATCACACAGAAACATAACAGATCACCCTCTGGGACACAGCAGCTATAACATCAAACTTCTAACACTCAAGCTCCTCCCACATGAGAAAAAGCATCAATAATATTAAACATACAACACCTTCTTACCCAAAATAGTAACAAATTACCCACCTGCCAATTGGCAACAAGAAAGAAAACTCAGAAAAACTGAATGAGATCAATATAAACTACAGTCCCCACCGATAATCACATATGCTTGTAATTTCGAAAATATCCTCTGTCAGCATTGAGGAGAGCCAGCAGCTCAAACTCTGTCCTTCCATGGGGCCTTCACCTGCTGAGATGTGGCCTCCCGAGCTACGGCCCAATGTGGCCTCAGCTGCCAACAATTCATGGAAAATAGCCCCAAGCCTATCCAGTGTTTCCTTATAACTTTCTTATAACTTCCAGTCCCAGTAGCATCTGTGTGGAGCTTTCCCAGCTAAATAGAGGCACATGAGAATGAAGATACTTGAATATGGAGGAACACACAAAATGCGGGAGGATGTCAGCAGGTCATGGAGGGAAATGGAAAATCAGTGTTTTGAGTCAAATGCCTTCATCTGGACCAACTTAATGTCTTCCTATAGCTGGACAATCTGAACCACACACAACATCCAAGTGTTGTCTTACCAAGCAATTTCTGTACTCAGTACTCTGACCAATGAAATCAAGTGCAAGGGCAAATCATGCTTGACTAATCTATTGGAGTTTTTTGAGGATGTAACCAGGAAGTTAGACAAGGGAGATCCAGTAGATGTAGTGTACCTCGATTTTCAGAAGGCATTCGATAAGGTCCCACATAGGAGATTGGTGGGTAAAATCAGAGCTCATGGCATTGGGGGGAAGATATTGACATGGATAGAAAACTGGTTGGCAGATAGAAAGCAAAGGGTAGCGGTGAATGGGTGTTTCTCGGAATGGCAGGTGGTGACTAGTGGGGTGCCACAGGGCTCGGTATTGGGACCACAGCTGTTTTCGATTTACATCAACGATTTAGATGAAGGCATTGAGAATAACATCAGCAAGTTTGCTGATGATACTAAGCTGGGTGGCAGTGTGACATGTGATGAGGATGTTAGGAGAATTCAGGGTGACTTGGATAGACTGGGTGATTGGGCAGATACTTGGCAGATGACGTTTAATGTGAATAAGTGTGAGGTTATCCACTTTGGGAGTAAGAACAGGAAGGCAGATTATTATCTGAACAGTGTAGAGTTAGGTAAGGGAGAAATACAAAGAGATCTAGGAGTCCTTGTTCATCAGTCACTGAAGGTGAATGAGCAAGTGCAGCAGGCAGTGAAGAAGGCTAATGGAATGTTGGCCTTTATTACAAAGGGAATTGAGTACAAGAGCAAGGAAATCCTCTTGCATTTGTACAGGGCCCTGGTGAGACCACACCTGGAGTATTGTGTACAGTTTTGGTCTCCAGGGTTAAGGAAGGACATCCTGGCTGTAGAGGAAGTGCAGCGTAGATTCACAATTTTAATTCCTGGGATGTCTGGACTGTCTTACACAGAGAGGTTAGAGAGACTGGGCTTGTACACGCTGAAATTAAGGAGATTGAGAGGGGATCTGATTGAAACATATAAGATTATTAAGGGATTGGACAAGATAGAGGCAGGAAATATGTTCCAGATGCTGGGAGAGTCCAGTACCAGAGGGCATGGTTTAAGAATAAGGGGTAGGTCATTTAGGACAGAGTTAAGGAAAAACTTCTTCTCCCAGAGAGTTGTGGGGATGTGGAATGCACTGCCTCAGAAGGCAGTGGAGGCCAATTCTCTGGATGCTTTCAAGAAGGAGCTAGATAGGTATCTTATGGAAAGAGGAATCAAGGGATATGGGGACAAGGCAGGAACCGGGTATTGATAGTAGATGATCAGCCATGATCTCAGAGTGGCGGTGCAGGCTCGAAGGGCCGAATGGTCTACTTCTGCACCTATTGCCTATTGTCTAAGTGTGCTAAATGCTTTCTTCACTACCTTGTCCACCTGTTGTACAGGGAGACTTAGGGTGCAGGTTCATGGCTCCCTTTCAGAAACTACAATAGTCTGCAGAGTCCTAACATTTACTGTGTGACATCTCTCACTTGATGGCGTTAAATAATAACTGCTATTCTTTGGCCTTCTTCCCAGTATATCTAACTGCTATTGTATTTTAGATAATCTTCTTCATCATCCACTACACCACCATTTTTGTTGTCATCCTTAAATTTAAAAACCACTGTCATTAATATTGACGACAAGCAGTTAACGTGGCACACCAATTTCACAAGTGTTCAATCTGAACAGAACCCTTCACTACCACTTTCTGTCTCTTTTCACCAAGCTAATTCTATAATCAGTTGACTAGTGTATCTGGAATCACATGTGATCTGACCTTCCAGACTAGCCTACCATGCAGGACCTTATCAAAGGTCTCGTTAAAAACTATTAAGAAAGAGCCTGATGGTTGAGGGGTAATAACTGTTTCGTAACCTGGTGGTGTGGGTCTAGAGCCTCCTGTACCTTTTTCCTGATGGCAGAAGCAAGAAGAGAGAATGGCCTGGATGGTGAAGCTCCTTGATGATGGATGTTGTTTTCCATGTAGATGTACTCAATAGTGGGAAGGGCTTTACCTGCGGTGACTGGGCCATATCTACTTTGCTTGTTAGCTTTTCTGTTCAAGGGCATTGGTGTAGGCTGTGATGCAACCAGTCAATATACTCTTCACCACACATCTATAGAAGTTTGTCAAGGATTTAGTTGACATGCTGAATCTTCACAAACTTCAAAGAAAGTAGAGGCAATGCCGTGCTATCTTGATAATGGCACTTGTGTGCTGGGCCCAGCACAGTTCCTCTGAAATAGTAACACAGAGAAGTGTAAACTTGCAGATCCTCTCCACCTCTGATCCCCTGATGAGGACTGGCTCATGGACCTCTGGTTTCCTCCTCCTGAAGTCAATAATCATCTCCTTGACCTTGCTGGTATTGAGTGAAAGGTTGTTGTGACACCACTTAGCCAGATTTTCAGTCTCCCTCCTATATGCTGACTTGTCACTATCTCTGATATGGCAACTACAGTGGTGTCATCGCAAACATAATTATGATATTGGAGCTGTGTTTAGCCTCACTGTCTTAGGTGTAAAGCAAGCTGGGCAGGGGCTGAAACACAAAGCCTTATGGTGCACTTGTGGGGAGGGAAATTGTAGAGTTGCTAATCCAAACTAACTGGGGTCTGCAATTGAGGAAATTGAGGATCCAGTTGCATGAGGAGGTATTGAGGCCTAGGACTTGAAACATATTAATTAGCTGATATATCCTGCCCTTCCAATGCTCTCAATAATTTTCCTATTATTGATGTTAGGCTAACTGGCCTATCGTTCCCTGGAATGTTTTTGCTGCCATTCTTAAATAAAGACAAACATTAATCCAGTCTTCTGGTACCTCACTTGCGACTAAAAATGATGCAGGACACTTGCAAATACGTTTCTAGCTTCCCCACACAGTCTTAGGATACAGCTTATTGGGCTCAAGGGATTTATCACTTAATATGCTATAAAACATGCCAGCAGACAACTCTTTTCTATTGTATGTTCCAGTACATTACTATTCATGAGGGGTGACCTCATTGACCCTTTGAATCCTATGTCACCCCTTTCTAATGATTTGATTTCATATTTTACCATGGAGCAACACCGCCCCTTTGCATTCCTGCCTGTCCTTTCGATACAATGTATATCCTTGGACATTAATTAAGCTCCCAGCTATAATCTTTTTTCATCCTTGATTCAGTGATACCTAACACAGCATTCCTTCCAATCTGTAACTGTGTACAAGTTCATCTCCCTTATTCTGTATACTGCGCGCATTCAAATATAACACCTTCAGTCCTGTATTAATCCTTTTCAATTTTGTCCACCTTTTATGTTATCCTATTGACTGCAATTTTGCCCTTTCAACAGCATCTCCTCACTGCCTCATGTTCAGCACTATCACTCTGGTTCCCATTCCCCTGCCAAATTGTAGTTTAAACCCTCCCAGGCAACTCTTGCCAACCTGTCTGCATAGATATTGAACCCCTACTGATTCAGGTGTAACCCGTCCCTTTTGTACAGGTGGTACCTTACCCAGGAGAGATATTAATGATACATAAATCTGAACTCCTGCCCCCTGCACCAGTTCCTCAGCCATACATTCATCTGCCAAATCATCCCAATCCTACTGTCAAGAAGTTAAGAAGAAGGACCGCAAAGGTAGTAATCTCGGGATTACTGCCTGTGCCACGCGACAGTGAGAGTAGGAATGGAATTAGGTGGAGGATGAATGCATGGTTGAGGGATTGGAGCAGGGGGCAGGGATTCAAGTTTCTGGATCATTGGGACCTCTTCTGGGGCAGGCGTGACCTGTTCAAGAAGGATGGGTTACACTTGAATCCTGGGGGGACCAATATCCTAGCGGAGAGGTTTGCTAGGGCTACAGGGCAGACTTTAAACTAGTAAGATGGGGGGGGGGCGGAAATCAATTTGAGGAAACTATGGGAGAGGAGGTTAGTTCACCAGTAGAGCAAGTAAGTAGACAGTGTGTGAGGGAGGAAAGGCAGGTGATGGAGAAGGGATGCGCTCAGCCCGAAGTTGTAGGGGAGAAGAAAGAAAAGGATAATAAATTTGAATGCATTGCTAGGGATGAAAAGAGAGGAGGAGGTGGAGAGTGTCTTAAATGTATCTATTTTAATGCTAGGAGCATTGTAAGAAAGGTAGATGAGCTTAAAGTGTGGATTGATACCTGGAATTATGATGTTGTAGCTATTAGTGAAACATGGTTGCAGGAAGGGTGTGATTGGCAACTAAATATTCCTGGATTTAGTTGCTTCAGGTGTGATAGAGTAGGAGGGGCCAGAGGAGGAGGTGTTGCATTGCTTGTCCGAGAAAATCTTATGGCGGTGCTTTGGAAGGATAGATTAGAGAACTCCTCTAGGGAGGCTATTTGGGTGGAATTGAGGAATGGGAAAGGTGTAGTAACACTGATAGGAGTGTATTATAGGCCACCTAATGGGGAGCGTGAGTTGGAAGAGCAAATGTGTAAGGAGATAGCAGATATTTGTAGTAAACACAAAGTGGTGATTGTGGGAGATTTTAATTTTCCACACATAGATTGGGAAGCTCATTCTGTAAAAGGGCTGGATGGTTTAGAGTTTGTGAAATGTGTGCAGGATAGTTTTTTGCAACAATACATAGAAGTACCGACTAGAGATGGGGCAGTGTTGGATCTCCTTTTAGGGAATGCGATAGGTCAGCTGACAGATGTATGTGTTGGGGAGCACTTCGGGTCCAGTGATCACAATAGCATTAGCTTCAATATAATTATGGAGAAGGACAGGACTGGACCTAGAGTTGAGATTTTTGATTGGAGAAAGGCTAACTTTGAGGAGATGTGCAGGGATTTAGAGAGAGTGGATTGGGTCAAGTTGTTTTATGGGAAGGATGTAATAGAGAAATGGAGGTCATTTAAGGGTGAAATTATGAGGGTACAGAATCTTTTTGTTCCTGTTTGGTTGAAAGGAAAGGTTAAAGGTTTGAAAGCGCCATGGTTTTCAAGGGAAATTAGAAACTTGGTTCGAAAAAAGAGGGATGTCTACAATAGATATAGGCAGCATGGAGTAAAGGAATTGCTTGAGGAATATAAAGAATGTAAAAGGAAACTTAAGAAAGAGATTAGAAAAGCTAAAAGAAGTTACGAGTTTGGTTTGGCAAATAAGGTGGAAGTAAATCCGAAAGGCTTCTACAGTTATATTAAAAGCAAGAGGATAGTGAGGGATAAAATTGGTCCCTTAGAGAATCAGGGTGGTCAGCTATGTGTGGAGCCGAGGGAGATGGGAGAGATTTTGAACGATTTCTTCTCTTCGGTATTCACTAAGGAGAAGGATATTGAATGGTGTAAGGTGTGGGAAACAAGTAAGGAAGTTATGGAACCTATGACAATTAAAGAGGTGGAAGTACTGGCGCTTTTAAGAAATTTAAAAGTGGATAAATCTCCGGGTCCTGACCGGATATTCCCCAGGACCTTGAGGGAAGTTTGTGTAGAGATAGCAGGAGCTCTGACGGAGATCTTTCAGATGTCATTAGAAACGGGGATTGTGCCGGAGGATTGGCGTATTGCTCATGTGGTTCCATTGTTTAAAAAGGGTTCTAGAAGTAAGCCTGGCAATTATAGACCTGTCAGTTTGACATCAGTGGTGGGTAAATTAATGGAAAGTATTCTTAGAGATAGTATTTATAATTATCTGGCTGGACAGGATCTGATTAGGAGTAGCCAGCATGGATTTGTGCGTGGAAGGTCATGTTTGACAAACCTTATTGAATTTTTTGAAGTAGTTACGAGGAATGTTGACGAGGGTAAGGCAGTGGATGTAGTCTATATGGACTTCAGCAAGGCCTTTGACAAAGTTCCACATGGAAGGTTAGTTAAGAAGGTTCAGTTGTTAGGTATTAATGCTGGAGTAATAAAATGGATTCAACAGTGGCTAGATGGGAGATGCCAGAGAGTAGTGGTGGATAATTGTTTATCGGGATGGAGGCCGGTGACTAGCGGGGTGCCTCAGGGATCTGTTTTGGGCCCAATGTTGTTTGTAATATACATAAATGATCTGGATGATGGGGTGGTAAATTGGATTAGTAAGTATGCTGATGATACTAAGGTAGGAGGTGTTGTGGATAATGAGGTGGGTTTTCAAAGCTTGCAGGGAGATTTATGTCGGTTAGAAGAATGGGCTGAACGTTGGCAGATGAAGTTTAATGCTGAGAAGTGTGAGGTTCTACATTTTGGCAGGAATAATCCAAATAGAACATACAGGGTAAATGGTAGAGCATTGAGGAATGCAGTGGAACAGAGAGATCTAGGAATAACAGTGCATAGTTCCCTGAAGGTGGAGTCTCATGTAGATAGGGTGGTGAAGAAGGCTTTTGGAACGCTGGCCTTTATAAATCAGAGCATTGAGTACAGAAGTTGGGATGTAATGTTAAAATTGTACAAGGCATTGGTAAGGCCAAATTTGGAATATTGTGTACAGTTCTGGTCACCGAATTATAGGAAAGATATCAATAAATTAGAGAGAGTGCAGAGACGATTTACTAGGATGTTACCTGGGTTTCAGCACTTAAGTTACAGAGAAAGGTTGAACAAGTTAGGTCTCTATTCATTGGAGCGTAGAAGGTTGAGGGGGGATTTGATCGAGGTATTTAAAATGTTGAGAGGGATAGATAGAGTTGACGTGAATAGGCTGTTTCCATTGAGAGTAGGGGAGATTCAAACGAGAGGACATGATTTGAGAGTTAGGGGGCAAAAGTTTAAGGGAAACACGAGGGGGTATTTCTTTACTCAGAGAGTGATAGCTGTGTGGAATGAGCTTCCTGTAGAAGTAGTAGAGGCCAGTTCAGTTGTGTCATTTTAGGTAAAATTGGATAGGTATATGGACAGGAAAGGAGTGGAGGGTTATGGGCTGAGTGCGGGTAGGTGGGACTAGGTGAGATTAATTCGGCACGGACTAGGAGGGCCGGAATGGCCTGTTTCCGTGCTGTGATTGTTATATGGTTATTATATGGTCAACGGCACAGGGCACAAGGCAGTATCCAGAGATTACTACCCTGGAAGTGTTGTTTCTCAGCTTTCAACCTAGCTCCTTAAAACCTCTCTTCAGGTCCTCCTCACCTTGGCTGCCTATGTCACTGGTGTCAATATGCACCACAATTTCTGGCTGTTCACCCTTGCCCTTGAGAATACCATGGACCCGATCTGAGACATCCTTGATCCTGGCAGAAGAGAGGTAACATATTATCTGGCTGTCTCTATCAAGCACACAGAACCTCATCTCTGTTCCTTTGACTAATAAATCTCCTATCAACACTGGAGTTATCTTCACCCTTGGGTGTTCTGAGCCACAGCACTAGACTCGGTGCCAGAGACCCAGTCACTGTGGCTCCCTCAACTGTCTATCTCCCGTATCCTCCTCCTTGGTGAGCGCAAATGAGAGGTGTTCATTGAGGACCTTGCCCTTATCACCACACCCCATTCACGGATTAGCATTTGGTCCCCATGAATGGAGTGAAGCAATATGGGCAAGGTCCTGAATGAATGTTTCTCATTTGCATTCACCAAGAAGGATATGGTAGATCAAGAGTTCTTGGTGCTGATATACTTGATTCCATATCTGAGAATCATGGGATTTTCTCTAATCTCACACCAAAGATAGAACCAGTACTGCAGACTACACTGCAAATGTGGCCTAGGTAAAATTTTATATAACTGCAACATGACTACCTGACTTTTATAATCAATGTCCTGACTGATGAAGGCAAGCATTCTCTGTGTACCAACGACTGTGTGGCCAACCACAGCTCCAATCTGCTAATTAAATTTGCTGACGACACTACACTGATTGGCCTAATCTCAAATAATAATGAGGCAGCCTACAGAGAAGAAGTCATCACCCTGACATGATGGTGTCAAAAAAACAACTTCTCTCTCAATACTGCAAAAACAAAGGAGCTGGTTGTGGATTACAGGAGGAACAGTAATGGATAACCCTTACTGACATCAGTGGCTCAGCTTTGTACCGGCTGTGTGTAGAAAAAGATACAACAGTGCCTCTTTCACCTCAGATGGTTGAAGAGGTTTGGTATGGACACCCAAATCCTAAGAACTATCTACAGGGGCACAATTGAGAACATCCTGACTGGCTGCATCATTGCCTGCTATGGGAACTGTACTTCACTCAATCGCAGGACTCTGCAGAGAGTGGTACGAACAGCCCAGAACGTCTGTAGATGTGGACTTCCCACTGTTGAGGACATTTACAGGGACAAGTATGTAAAAAGGGCCCAAGTCACCCTAATGACAAACTGTTCCAGCTGCTACTATTCAGGAAACGGTACTGCAACATAAAAGCGAAGACCAACAGACTCCGGGACAGCTTCTTCCACTAGGCCATCAGACTGATTAATTCATGTTGATACAATTGCATTTCTATGTTATGTTGACTGTCCTGTTGTACATACTATTTATGATAAATTACTATAAAATATACATTGCACATTTCGATGGAGATGTAACAAAGATTTTTACTCTTCATGTATATGAAAGATGTAAGAAACAAAATCAGTTCAATTCGATTCTAACCTATTCACTTTGTTACCGCTTTCTGGGAGCTCCTCAGATCCCTCTGTAAGCCAATGCTCATAGGGTCCTGTCAACTATTGTATATTTTCCTCTTGTATTTCACATCCAAAAATGCAACACCTTACATTTGTTTGGATTTAACTCCTTGTAATCCTATATTTATGGTGTATTTGTCTTTTGAATTGAATTGCATTTATTGCTTTTATACCAATGTGACCAATCAATTCATCTCATCCTGAAGTATATTAACTTTTTCTATATTATCAGTTTTGGTACCATCTAGATCAGGGTCAAAATACCACAGAAGGCAAGGATCCCTTTAGTGAGACATGCAAATTCCATGGTTTTTAGCCTTCCAGTCACTAGCACCATTCATTCATTCGATTTATTGATTTATTTAGAGATACAGTGCAGGACAGGCCTTTTTGATTAACTGAAATGTGCCACCCAGCAACACTAGCCTAATCACAGGACAATATACAATGACCAATTAACCTATTGATCAGTATGTCTTTGGACTGTGGGTGGAAATCCGAGCACCCAGAGGGAACCCATGCGCACACGGGAAAAACATATAATCTTTCGTAGAGGATACTGGAATTGAACTCACAACTCTGATGTCTCAAGTTGCAACAGTGTTATGCCAACTGCTACCATGAGACCCAAAGCACCTTCAAAGCTATACGGTATTTGCCACCAAGCTAATTTTGGTTTCAACAACATTGGGTTTTACTTGTCAGTCAGCTATATGGGACTTGGTAAAAACATTGCTAACATCAAGATCAAATATTATACTCTCAACAAGATCAATTCTTAGTCCATATTAGATTCTTGCTGATTCATATTGAGTAACAGAGTCATTGATGCAGTAGGGAAACAGGGCCTTCAATCCATAGAACTGTGCTCTGATACCTTTCAAAATGACTGCTGCTGAACTCATGATATATTTTCAATAATTTATTCCTCATCAATTACTTCTTCTATCCTGTTTGCCCTCTATGTGCTATTTGAGTAGTCTTCCAATACTCAGGCCCCATATCTGCATGTAAAAAAGACTGAATAATGTTCAGAACATCTGCTATTTCCTTCTGTGTTTCTTTGAAGGTCTGGGATTTGTCCAACAGATAATGCAAAAAAAAATCAGAAATATCAACTTATCTTCATCATAATGTTTTGGATTTCCAAAATCCCGAAGTAAAACAATCAATTTGAATATTAAGCACTTGCCATTTCATAAACTAGTTATGTTTTTATGAATCGAGGTCAACTGTAGTCTATGAACCGAGGTCAACGATAGTCTATGAACCGAGGTCAACTGTAGTCTATCAACCAAGGTCAACCAAGGTCTGTGAACTGAGGTTAACTGTAGGCGATCAACTGAGGTCACTATATTCTAACTCTATCCCAGCATGAGCAACACTGGGCACATGATACAGAAAAATAAAGTCACAGATAATCCTCAAGCTGCTTACCTGCAATGCATCGTTCCATTTTGCTCTGTTTTCCACTTCAAGCATATAACTGACAATTTGAAAGAACTTCTAGGTAAATAAAAAAGAAAATAAATTTTGTCATTCTTTCATTGCTCCCAATCTTCTTTCACAAATTACCTTATTTAATAATATTATTCAACATCTATGCTTTTGGAAGTGTCTGTAAGCAATGGTCAGTAATGTTTTAGGTTGGAAGATTTGTTGTTGTTCTATATTTTATCTCCAATGTGATATCAGGTAGTAAGCTAGATGCTAAAACATACAATGTGCAACTCAATGTACTTCATAAACAGTGAATGAGTTTGCAATGGATTCTAAAATCACTATTGCCAGTTATATTAAATGGCGATGAATTGTATCTGCAGTCAATATGAGTACAAAGAGAATATTTAGATTTTATTTATTTGAACAAGTAGTTTAAGTCATAATCTCTTTATCTTCGTAAGAAAGGGAGATTAAGGTAGGGCAAGTCCTTCTGATGATTTGAGGACATTCTAATACTGCCTAGTGCCATCTTATAGAAACATAGAAAACCTACAGCACAATACAGGCCCTACGCCCCACAAAGTTGTGCCGAACATCTCCCTACCTTAGAAATTACTAGGCTTAGCCTTGGCCCTCTATTTTTCTAAGCTCTATGTACCCATCCAAAGGTCTCTTAAAAGACCCTATCGTATCCGCCCCCACCACTGTTGCCGGCAGCCCATTCCACGCACTCACCACTCTCTCAGTAAAAAACTTACCGCTGACATCTCCTCTGTACCTACTCCCCAGCATCTTAAACCTGTGTCCTCTTGTGGCAACCATTTCAGCCCTGGGAAAAAGCCTCTATCCACACGATCAATGCCTCTCATCATCTTATACACCTTTATTAGGTCACTTCTCATCCTCCGTCACTCCAAGGAGAAAAGGCCGAGTTCACTCAACCTGTTTTCATAAGGCATGTTCCAAAATCCAGGCAACATCCTTGTAAATCTCCTCTGCATCTTTTCTATGTTTTCCACATCCTTCCTGTAGTGAGACAACCTGATCAGCTTCAACATAGCTGATACCTTCAATGGTGATGATATTAAGGAAGTTTAAATATTTAGTTTTTTTCTCTCTGATGGAGAGAATGTGGCATTTAAAACAACACAGATCACAGAATTACATCTTAGACTGGTGAATGCAAACAAATATCTGATTTAAATCTGTAGATGTCATCTCCCAATGTTTGGAGTAAGTAATAAAATCTTATTTTTAATGTAACATAAGATCTATTGATATATCCTTTTGCGGTTTCATGTCAACAACTTGGATGATGAAGTTAATGGTTTTGTCACCAAGTTTGCAAACAATACAAAAATAGGTGGAGGGGCATATAGTGTTAAGGAAGCAGAAAGGCTGCAGAAGGACTTAAATTTTATTTATACTTGTGCGTACGGGCTACACCGCAGCCTACACCTGATTTTCACTTCTGCGTCGCTCTACATCGTAGCGAGCATGTGTTGGTGTGCACCAAAACACTACTTGGCGGTGGGGTTTCTATGCCACTGTGTTGAGTTTCTTCATGAGAGACATGGACGAGGAAATACATTTCAAGCATTTTCGCATGTTGGCAGGTAGATTTGAAGATCTGGTTCATCTATTTTACATCGGTGTACAGACATGGCAGAGAAGAAGCAACCGGAAATGTGATGCGATCAGGCAGTTGTTGCAGTCTGCGTCGTTGCGATGCGTGTGTTACTTTTTTGAGGAGGTACACATCACCCTACAGCATAGGGTACGTGGTACCTACGGCGTAGCTGTGATGCATAAGTATAAATCAGCCTTTAGACAGATTAGGAGAATGGGCAAACAAGTGGCAGATGGAATACAGTGTCGGCAAGTGTATGGTCATGCATTTTGTTAGAAGGAATAAAAGTATAGACTATTTTCTAAATGGGAAGAAAATACAAAAATCCAAGATGCAAAGGGATTTGCAAGTCCTTGTGCATGATTCCCGGAATGTTGAATCAGTGGTGAGGAAGGCGAATGCAACATTAGCATTCATTTCAAGAGGATTTGAATATAAAAGCAAGGATGAGTCTGTATAAAGCAATGGTGAGGCCTTACTTAGAGCACTGGCTTTGTGGCAGAAAAAGCACAGCAGTGTCTCGTCCACCTTAGGGCACTGAAGAAGTTCGAAATGAGCCTCTAAAACTTCAAGACCTTCTTCAGGGCACCACTGAGAGCATCCTGACGAGCTGTATCACCAGCTGGTACAGGAACTGCACCAACCTTGATCACTGGGCACCGCAGAAAGTGGTACGGACAGCCCAGCATATCTGTGGATGTAAACTTTCTTCCACTGAGGACACGTACAGACATTGAAAACCATCGGAGGTACCAGTGACCCCAATCAGAAATTGTTTCAGCTGCTTCTGTCTGGTAAACGGTGCCGCAGCATTAAAGCCAGGACCAACAGGCTACCAGACAGCTTCTTTCTACAAGCCATTAGACTTTTAAATTCACATGTCTGTACATTGTGACAGAGTCGTAACACAAAGATTTTTACTCCCTCATGTTGTGGGTGAATGTGAGATTTAAATAATTTCTTCTTCTTGTGAGCAGTTTTGGGCCCCTGACTTGAGAAATGATGTGCTGATATTGAAGAGGGTTCACAGGAATTTCACAAGAATGATTCCAGGAATGAAAGGGTTATCATACGAGTAGCAAGTGAAGATTCTGGCTCTGTACTTCTTGGAATTTAGAAGAATGGGGAATGGGAAATCTCATTGAAACATATTGAATGCTGAAAGGCCTAAATAGAGTGGATGCTACATTTGATGGATGTGTTTAGGACCAGAGGGCAAGGCCTCAAAATAGAGAGACATCCATTTACTTAAATATGCTCACTGACTTGGCCTCCACTATTGTCTGTGGCAGGACATTCCTCAGATTCACCATTCCCTGGACTAAAAAAGAATAAATCTTCCTTACCTAAAAGATAATGCTTCAGCATTATCTCCTTGCTCTTATGTTCTATTCCCCTTGAAATAAACGCCAACATTGCATTTGCCTTCTTTACCACAGACTCAACCTGTTCATTAATCTTCTGGGGGTCTTGCATGAGGACTCCTGTCCCTTTGCACCTCTGCTCAAGCTGCTCTAAAAAGCTATCTCGTAGGCATTCAACAAATTCCCTCTCTTGCAATCCAACACCAACCTGATTTTCCCAATCCCCTTGCATATTGAAGTCCCCCATTACAATTGTGACATTACCCTTATTACATGCCTTTGCCAACTCCCTCTGCAATCTCAACTCCACATCTTGGCTACTATTTGGAGACCTATATATGATTCCCATAATGCTTTTTCTATCCTTGCAATTTTTTAACTCCACCCACACAATGGCGTATCTAAAGTATGGCAGGTAAGGCACATGCCCTAGGCGCCACTTGAAGGGGGGTGTCACTGAGCAGTTTCTATTAAAGTTAGACAAGCCATCCTCGGATAGTGAAAAAAGAATTTTCTTCAGATGTATGCTCTGTCTTTGATTATCATGGGTGAGAAGCACTAGGATGGCGTTATTTCAGAGCGTTGTGTAAGAAGACCATGAAACGTTTCTTCTTGAAGAAGGAAACTGGAGCTGAAGGACAAAAGAAACGAAAGATGGAGGCAGAGGAAGCCAAGAAGTCAAGCAAGTTCTTCATGCCCTTCTTTGAAAAGCCTGGAACAAGTAGTCGATCAGTTCCATGGAGTCGCCTACACCTGCTACAAGTTTGTTAGAATCCGAAAGTGGATCAAGTACAAATGCTTCACAAGCTGAGGAGAAAGTCAAGTCAGATAAATCTGAGTATGACGAGATTAAGAGTGAGGCTGCCACAGAGAACGTGAACATGACAGGAGGGGAAGACGATGGTGGTGGTGATGTTGAGTTTATTGAAGAGATTTTACCTGACAAGATTGAACCTGACGACACTGTACCTAGTGAACTGGATGGTGTCAAAGAGCCTCAAACGGTCATACCAGAAGTGATTGAACAGCATGACACTGGACTTCTGAAGTTCGATAAGGATACTGGAAAAGCAATTCTGCTGACGCATTGAGAACAGAAATAATAAAGCCGGGTTCAAAGTATTTCAAGAACAGTGAGGTGCCTTTCCTACCAACAAATAACCGCTCAATGAACAAAACTTGGTTCAAGAGGAAATTGGGAAATGGTCATTGTGAGGAAGTGACTCGCTCATGGCTGGCCTATTCCTCTTCTTAAAATGTCTGCATTTTATCAGACAGACATATTTTATTGATCCTTAGGGAAATTGGGTTTTGTTACAGTTGCACCAACCAAGACTAGTGTAGAAATATAGCAATATAAAACCATAAATAATTAAATAATAATAAGCTAATTATGCCAAGTGGAAATTAGTCCAGGACCAGCCTATTGGCTCAGGATGTCTGATACTCCGAAGGAGGAGTTGTAAAGTTTGATGGCCACAGGCAGGAATGACTTCCTATGATGCTCAGTGTTGTATCTCGGTGGAATGAGTCTCTGGCTGAATGTACTCCTGTGCCTAACCAGTATATTATGGAGTGTATCTGTTGTCTTCTCTATTCCTGGTCAGACCATCAATCCTCATTGGAGCAGGAAAGTGGATCAACTGGTGGAAAGCACCTGAAAGGATTAGTGGTCATGAAAATGCTAAGAAGCATCGTGAATGCTTGACACAGTGGAAAGAAATGGAAAGAAATTTAGCTGGAAACAGAGTAGTTATTGATGCGGTATTTCAGTCACAGATTGAGAAGGAAAAGCAGAAGTGGTATGATATCTTGACAAGAATCCTTCACTGTATAAAATTCCTTGTGACTCAGAAACTGGCTTTGCAAGGACACAGGGAGTCACTTCAGCTAGACAATGACTTCAATGTGGGAAACTTCCTTGGCTTACTGAAACTACTGGCCATCTTTGACCCTGTCAAAACAGTCCATGTTAGAGAGCCCTTCCTTGGTTTTATCCAGATAAGTGAGAATGATGCTGAGAGCTTGGTTGAAGACATCTTGAAACAGATAGAGAAGGATGAAATGGAGCTACAAGATTGTTGGTCAGTGCTATGACAATGCTGCTGTGATGGCTGGACACGGAAGTGGTGTTCATCAAATAATAAGTGAGAAGAACAACCTAGTAGTGTTTGTGAATTACAACAATCACTCACTCAACTTGGTGTACATGCAGCCAAGTAGGATACAATGATGGGCGAGAGACGCTGGGTTAACAGCTAAGGAGGAAATGGAAAGAGTCATGAAGGGAACACTCGACCATCTTCACAGAGAAATGGACGAAAGGTCCACTCGTTTGCATGACACTGACGTCAAGTTTGGGTTCCTTCTCGATATCGGGGGACTGTTTTACGGCACCGGTAGTAACGACTTAAAGAAGTGCAAAAAATTTGGGTGAATTGTATAGCTCTGATGTTGATGGACAGCAGCTATATGAAGAAATTTTGGATTGCAGAGTGTTGTTATCAAGGCGGGTCAACATGAAAATATCAAGACCTGAAGAGCTTCTTGAATTTATTGTTCAGTATGGAGATGAGAGTGTCTTCCCCAATCTTCGCATTGCTATTCAGATAATGCTAACCATCGCAGTTTCCATTGCCAGCTGTGAGAGATCATTCAGCAAGTTAAAACTAATACTTTCATATCTGAGAGCCTCCATGGGTCAAGGCAGACTCTGTGATCTTGCTCTGCTGAGTGTAGAAAGAGAAGAAACTGAAAGAACTGACTTTGATCACAGCATAGACCAATTTGCATCAGTGAAAGCAAGGAAGGTGCAGTTAAAATTTTCATGTAGTGCCATAATTTGTTAATTAAAAGATTAACAAGCTTGATTTGTATTTTCGAGCTGATATTATGGTAAAGTTATCTAAAAGATGGGTGTCAGATGTTTGGATAGAGGCACAATTTTAGTGCTTGCCATAGGTGCTATTTTACATAGATAAGACCCCTTCACCCACAAATATTCAACATTCTCTAACCCTGTGTCACCTCTTTCTAAAGATGTAATTCCATCTCTTACCAACACAGCCACATCACCAGCTATGCCTTCCTGCCTGTCTTTTCAATACAAAGTATATCCTTTGCTGTTAAGCTCCCAACTATGGCCATCTTTCAACCACAACTCAGTGATACCCACAACATTATACCGACCAATCTCTAATAGTGCCATGAATTCATCCATCGTATTCCGAATGCTACACGTATTTAAATAAGGCACCTTCAGTCCTGCATTCTTTCCCTCTGTGGTGCAAAGCAACTTTTTTTTCTGACTGCATCCATACCCAATCATTGGCTTGTTATTCTTTATATTCATGTTACATTCATCATCTATTTGTAAACCTGCTGGCTCATCCTCAGCTCTATCATACTGGTTCCCATCCCCCTGCCACATTAGTTTAAAGCACTCCCAAAAGCTCTACAAAATCTGTCTGGAAATGTCCTGGATCACCACAATAGAGAGGAACCTGTTCTCCTACGCCGATCTGATTCCTCCTGAGATAGGCGCGTGCACCCCGTTCTCCTACACCGATCTGATTCCTCCTGAGATAGGCGCGTGCACCCCGTTCTCCTACACCGATCTGACTCCTCCTGAGATAGGCGCGTGCACCCCGTTCTCCTACACCGATCTGACTCCTCCTGAGATAGGCGCGTGCACCCCGTTCTCCTACACCGATCTGACTCCTCCTGAGATAGGCGCGTGCACCCCGTTTTCCTACACTGATCTGACTCCTCCTGAGATAGGCGCGTGCACCCCGTTCTCCTACACCGATCTGACTCCTCCTGAGATAGGCGCGTGCATCCCGTTCTCCTACTCCGATCTGACTCCTCCTGAGATAGGCGCGTGCACCCCGTTCTCCTACACCGATCTGACTCCTCCTGAGATAGGCGCATGCACCCCGTTCTCCTACACCGATCTGACTCCTCCTGAGATAGGCGCGTGCACCCCGTTCTCCTACACCGATCTGACTCCTCCTGAGATAGGCGCGTGCACCCCGTTCTCTACACCGATCTGACTCCTCCTGAGATAGGCGCGTGCACCCCGTTCTCCTACACCGATCTGACTCCTCCTGAGATAGGCGCGTGCACCCCGTTCTCCTACACCGATCTGACTCCTCCTGAGATAGGCGCGTGCACCCCGTTCTCCTACACCGATCTGACTCCTCCTGAGATAGGCGCGTGCACCCCGTTCTCCTACACCGATCTGACTCCTCCTGAGATAGGCGCGTGCACCCCGTTCTCCTACACCGATCTGACTCCTCCTGAGATAGGCGCGTGCACCCCGTTCTCCTACACCGATCTGACTCCTCCTGAGATAGGCGCGTGCACCCCGTTCTCCTACACCGATCTGATTCCTCCTGAGATAGGCGCGTGCACCCCGTTCTCCTACACCGATCTGACTCCTCCTGAGATAGGTGCGTGCACCCCGTTCTCCTACACCGATCTGATTCCTCCTGAGATAGGCGCGTGCACCCCGTTCTCCTACACCGATCTGATTCCTCCTGAGATAGGCGCGTGCACCCCGTTCTCCTACACCAATCTGATTCCTCCTGAGATAGGCGCGTGCACCCTGTTCTCCTACACCGATCTGATTCCTCCTGAGATAGGCGCATGCACCCTATATGCATTGGCTTCTCCGTGGACTGGGTGCTAGGTGATAAGGGAGGGGGTGAAGACAGACGGTGATCAGACAATGAGTAGGAAGCTTGAGACATTTGTTTCCTGCACCACTCAGTCACCCGGTTGTCAACTCAATTGGCCAGATTTCAGGTCATCCAGACTGTCCCGCTTGTCACAGACAAGCCATGATCCCTGTGCCTCATGCCAGATCCCTGTGTTCAGTTTGCACTCGCAGCGATGAGGGATCTCCCATTACATCCCATCTCTATTGCAAGTGTGCAGAATTTGACAGCATAGGCCCTCTACCTTGGCACAGTGGGTGAGCAGTTTCCTGACCATGTACTGGTAGGTCAAAAACTCTCCTTAACATGGGAACAAAATATCGATGGGATGAAAGGTAACCTTGCCTCCATAGAACACTGAACAGGTTAATTAACAATAAACTGAATCTGAATCTGAATTTAAAAAAGAATTATGTCCATAGAATATCAAAGTACACCTACTTGTACATCTTCAGAAGCTGGAATATAGTTGGCTCTCTTGAATGTATCAGTCACATTTCGCAATATGTCTGCAGAGAACAAGAGATCTCCACTGTAGAAATTCTTTCTTTCCATTAAACTCAGCATAGTCCTGATGACTTCTGACATGCCCCTTCCTGCCAGAGTCCGTTGTCCTTTAGCTAAGTGCTCTCGGATCTAAACAAAAATGTACACATTCAGATTTAGTGTCTTGTCACTTATAAAACTGGAATTCTTGAACACTCACTGACATTTAATCAGCACTTAGTTATATGCAGTAATCAACAATAAGTATTTAATTATACAAGCTCAATATAACAATATTTAAGGTATTGTCAGGTAAAGCTTACTTTCTGCATTCTGTCCATAGATTTAGTGTTCAAATGTCTTCATAGGTCATTTAAAAAAATCAAAATTTGAAGTACAGAATATACCATTGTTGCATAACACAGAAGAATAATATGTTTCAGACACTATGAAGATTAGTGTTATATGTGCTGCATGTCCATTTCATAGTGCCTTAACCTACAGTGAGAAGGGGTGTCATTTCCAAAAACAAGGGTGATTTCCTGCACGGTGTGCTTTTGGGCACAGTTCAGTATATGATTCAGAACCTTTCTTATTTCAAAAATACTCAGTAGTCAGCATGTGTAATAATTCTGAAAACATATTTTAGTGCACTCAGGAAAGCGATGTAAACTTCATAAAGTTTTACTAACTTATGAGATGGAGAAATGCATCTGAAAATATTGTAGATTTAAGAGATTATCATGCTCTTAAAATATTTCATCAAGCCTTATAACTTACTGATAGTGAGGAATCCCAAGAGACTACCAAAAAAGCATAAGTAAGCTAAAATGAAAATTGTAGGACGTTCCGTAAAAGCAGAGATGAATGACCAGCTGATTTATTTACAAAACTTGGAATCTAGTGTTGCATCACATCATTCAATGTATTTATATACATCTGAGCTAGCAGAGTGGTGGTGTTCCGTAGGGATCTGTTCTAGGACCACTCTTCTTTGTGATTTTTATAAATGACCTGGATGAAGAAGTAGAAGGGTGGGTTAGTAAGTTTGCTGATGACACAAAATTGGGGGTATTGTGGATACTCTGGAGGGTTGTCAGAGGTGACAGCGGGACATCAGAGAGTGGTAGCTGTGTGGAATGAGCTTCCAGTAGAAGTGGTAGAGGCAGATTAGATTTTGTCATTTAAAAAAAAATTGGATAGGTACATGGACAGGAAAGGAAGGGAGGGTTATGGGCTGAGTGCAGGTAGGTGGGACTAGGTGAGAGTAAGTGTTCGGCATGGACTAGAAGGGCTGAGATGGCCTGTTTCCGTGCTGTAAATGTTATATGGTTATATGGACTTCAATAGGATGCAGAACTGGACTGAGAAGTGGCAGATGAACTTTAACCCAGATAAGTATGAAGTTGTTCATTTTGGTAGGTCAAATTTGAAGACAGAATATAATACTAATGGTAAGGCTCTTGGCAGTGTGGAGGATCTGAGAGATCTTGGGGCCTATGTTCATAGGACACTCAAAGGTGCTGAGTAGGTTGACAGTTTTATTAAGAAGGCATATGGTGTGTTGGGATTCGTCAACCATGAGGTTGAGTTCAAGAGCTGTAAGCTAATGTTACAGGTATATAAAACCTTGGTCAGACCACACGGAGTACTGTACTCAGTTCTGGTCACCTCACAACCGGAAGGATGTGGATACTAGAGAGAGAATGCAGAGGAGATTTACAAGGATGTTGCCTGAATTGGAGGGCGTACCATATGAGAATAGGTTGAGTGAACTTAGCCTTTTCTCTTTGGAGCGGCTGAGGATGAGAAGTGACCTGATAGAGGTGTATAAGATGATGAGAGGCATTGATCGTGTGGATAGTCAGAGGCTTTTTACCAGGGCTGGAATGGCTAGCACGAGGGGGCATATTTTTAAGGTGCTTGGAAATATGTATCGAGGGGATGTCAGGGGTAAGTTTTTCCACACAGAGTGGTGGGCACTGCCAGCGACAGTGGAAGAGGCAGATACAATAGGGTCTTTCAGAATCCTCTTAGATAAGTACATGGAGCTTAGAAAAATAGAGGGCTATGGGCTAGGGAAACTTTAGGCAGTTTCTGGAGTAGATTACATGGTCGGCAATATATTGTGGGCTGAAGGGCCTGTAATGTGCTGTAGATTTCTATGTTCTATCTTCCAAAGATGGAACCACTGCCTTTGTATCCGATTGGAGTGTCAATCAATTGTAATTAATTTGAGAAATTTGAAGTTAGAGCCTGAAGAGTGTTACACACAAAATGCTGGAGGAACTCAGCAGACCAGGCAGCATCTATGGAATAAAAGCACAGTCAAGTTCAGGCCAAAATCCTTCGGCAGGACTGAAGAAAAAAAGCTGAAGAGTAAATTTGAAAGGTGGGGGGAGGGGAGACAGAAAAGCCAGGAGATAGGTGAAACTTGTAGGGGGAGGGATGAAGCAAAGAGGTAATGAGTTGATTAGTGAAAGAGACAGAAGGCCATAGAAGAAAGAAAAATGGGGAAGGGAGGAGTACCGTACGAGAGGGCGGCGATGGGCGGGCGAGGAGGTAACATGAGGGAGGGACAAGTGGATGGGGAATGATGAAGTCGGGGTGGAGGGGTGGCCCTACTGGAAGTTTGAGAAATCGATGTTCATGCTATTAGGTTGGAGGCTACCCAAACAGAATATAAGATGTTGTTCCTCCAACCTAAGTGTGGCCTTATCCCGATAGTGGAGATATATAGTGGATGGACATATCAGAATGGAAATGAGAAGAGGAATTAAAATAGGTGGCCACTGCGAGATCCTCCTTGTTCTGGCAGACGGAGCATAGATGCTCGACAATGCGGTCTCCCAATCTACATCGGGTCTCACCGGTATACAAGAGGCCACACCAGGTGCACAGAACACAGTATATGACACCAACAGACACACAGGTGAAGTGTCGCCTTACCTGGAAGGACTGCTTGGGGCCCTGAATGGTAGTAAAATGGGAGGTGTAGGGGCAGGTGTAGCACTTGTTCTACTTGCAAGGATAAGTGTCAGGAGGGAGATCAGTGGGGAGGGATGAACGAATAAGTGAGTCATGTAGGGAGCAACCCCTGTGGAAAGCAGAAAGTGGGGAGGAGGGAAAGATGTGTTTGGTGATGAGATCCAGTTGGAGGTGGTGGAAATTTTGGAGAATTATGTGCTGGACGCGGAGGCTAGTGGGGTAGTAGGTGAGGACAAGAGAAATCCTATCCCTGGTAGCATGGTGGGAGGGTGGGTTAAGAGCAGACGTGCGTGAAATGGAAGTTGAGGGCAGAGTTGATGGTGGAGGAAAGGAAACCCCTTTTATTTGAAAAAGGAGGATATCTCCTTCATTCTAGAATGAAAAACCTCATCCTGAAGGCAGATGTGGCGGAGACGGAGGAATTGAGAGAAGGGAATGGCTTTTTTTTACAAGTAGCAGGTTTTGGACAAGTCCAGGTAGCTGTGAGAAGCCATTGGTTTATAAAACTATGCCCCCCATTTTTTTCTTTCTTCCATGGATTTCTGTCTCTCTCACCAATCAACTTCCTAGCTCTTTACCTCATCCCTCCCCCTCCAAGTTTCACCTATTGCTTGGTGTTTCTTTCTCCCCTCCCCCCACCATTCAAATCTACTCCTCAGCCTTTTTTCTCCAGTCCTGCTGAAGGCTTTTGGCCTGAAACATCAACTGTACTTTTTTCCATAGATGCTGTCTGGCCAGCTGAGTTCCTCCAGCATTTTGAGTGTGTTGCTTGGATTTTCAGCATCTGCAGATATTCTCTTGCTTGTGGCCTGAAGAGTGTTGCCAATTTTGAAAATTAGCTAATTTTTAATTGTAATATTCGTCAATGAGAGCCTCATTTCTTAAGTCAGATCTACAGCAGACTGAAGGCCAACTCCAACTCCACCAATGATATTGCATTCCACATAAGTCATTCAATAGCCAACTTACTTTATACAAAGTATGAACATAGAGAGAATTCAGTGTAGTGAATATATAATTTAGAGTGAACTTTGGAAAGAATATGAAGACAAAAGAACTGCATTACTGAAGACTTACTGAAGATTATAGAAGTTCTGGCAAAAGTTAATAAGTATGTCTCTATTGAATCAGAAACCTCTTACACATATTTCACTCACCTCACTCTTAGCATGGTATAGAACTGAATATTGACCATTATCTTCTGACATTTTAAAGGTGTCTACACTTACATTTCCAAATTCCTCTCAACTTGAGGGGACATTTTTACCCAGAAAGTGGTGAGCAGCTGGAATATACTGCCAGAGAGAGAGGAAGCAGAGCTGCTAGAAGCATTTAAAAATGTCTCGATGACCACTTGAAATATCCAAAGATAAAAAGCTGTTTTCCCTATTTTGAAAGATAGGATTCATTATGGGTGACTGCCATCTGTTTGGCATGGATGCAGTGGGCTGATTGGCCATTTTCCATCTTGTATGATTCTATGACAATGTTCAAAAAATGGAGACTCAGTTTTATTGCTATTATGTTCATTCTTCACCTGCTAGTTCATTCTGCTTACCTTGTGGAGTATTCTCAGTTCTAGTTATTGTTTAGTATCATTTAAGGCAGCCAGAACAAATATACACAGAATTCTTTAATGAGCAATTACAGCAAGTAATTCCAACATCAAATCTGTGCTGTAACTTGCAAGATTTGTTTCTTGTGTATGTAACTTAAGGATAATGTGGAGGCAAATTACTGAGAGTGAAGCAACAAATGACTACACATGCACACATTTCAAGTTTGTGAACGATACAATAACAAGCTAAATTTAAAAAAAAAAACTAATTCATTATTTGGGGAAGAATTATTCTCTGCTAAGATCATTTTCAAGCTCAATTTCAGCAGTATGAGTTTTTATTTTGCAGATGAACTGTGAAATGGATATACTGTAAATTGCAGGACTCAGAAACCTTCCCTTTTCTAATGCTTACAAAGCTCTCCTTTGCCCGGCTTTTGGAAAACCAGATCACTCTTCAATCCTGCTTCTCCTGACATACAGGCAGGAGGTGAAGCAACAGGTGCCCACTGTTGGTCCGAACAATCGGCCTCCATGCTGCAGGACTGCTTTGGTGATGTCGACTGGAACAGCTTTCGTGATGAGGATGTCTCCAAGTTCACAGATGGAGTCATGTGCTTCATCCAGAAGTGTATTTTCATGTGGAGTCATGTGCTTCATCCCCAGAAGTCAGTCAGGATCTTCCCAAACCAAAAAACCCTAGATCAATAGTTCTGTGCCAGCAGCACTTACTGCGTGACATAGAGCTTACACTGTCGGCAATCAGCAGAAGCTCAAGAGAACCAGTATAATCTGCGCAAAGCTATCAAGGCTGTGAAACAACAATACAGGGTCAAGATTCACAACAAATAGCACACATGACCTGTAGCGAGGGTTGCATACCTTCACAGACCAAAGCCAAATGTAGTGCTGCCAACATCGCAGTCTCTCTCCCAGATGAGCTCAATCACTTTTACACTAGGTTCAACGTTGCTAACTCTGAGCCTCCGAGGAAAACCACCACTTCAGTCTATAACCTGGTCATCTCTGAGGCCGAGGTATGCGGATGTTTCCAATGAGTGGACAGTTGCAAGGCTGTGGGACCGTACGGCTTCCTAGGGTGAGTACTCAGGATGTGCGCAGCACAACTGGCAGGTGTGTTGACAGACGTTTTTAATCTCTCCCTCTCCCAGTGTAGAGTGCCCTCCTGCTTCAAATTATCTACCATTATCCCTGTACCAAAAAAGACCAAGGTAACATGCCTGAACAACCGGTGTCCTGTCGCACTCACCTTAATAATAAGCAAATACTTTGAGAGGCTGTTCAAGGATTACATCTGCAGCTTGCTACCATCTAAAATGGGCCCCCTACAATTTGCCTACTAACACAACTGAACTACAGATGATGCAATAGCCACTGCTCTATATACTGTCCTTACACATATGGAGAAGGAGGATGCTTATGTGTGAGTGCTGTTCTTGGACTACAGGTCAGTATTCAACACCATAATTCCCTCCAGGCTTACAAGAAGCTCAGAGACCTCGGCCTTGACCCTGCCTTGTGTAGCTGGATCCTGGACTTCCTCTCAGATTGTAAGAGTGGGCTCCCTCAACTCCAACCCTCTGACTCTCAATACAGGAGCCCCTCAGGGCTGTGTACTATGTCCCCTCCTTTACTCCTTGTATACCCATGACTGTGTTGCCACCCACAGCTCTAATCTGCTAATTAACTTTGCTGTCAACACTACATTGATTGGCCTTATTTCAAACAAAAATGAGGTGGCCTATAGGGAAGAAGTTATCTCCTTGACACAGTGGTGTCAAGTAAACCACCACACCCTCACTGTCGCAAAACCAAAGGAGCTGGTTGTGGATTACAGAAGGAATGCGGATGTGCTAACCCTTATTGACATCAATGGATCTGGGGTTGAGGGGGTAAACAGCTTTAAGTTCCTTGGCATCCACATCTCCAAGGACCTCACGTGGTCTTTACACACCAGCTGTGTGGTGAAAAATGCACAACAGCACCTGTTTGACCTCAGACAGTTGGAACTATGGTATGGGTCCCAAATCGTAAGAACTTCCTACAGGGGCACAATTGAGAGCAACCTGACTGGCTACATCACTGCCTGGTATGGAAACTGTATCTCCCATAATCGCAGGACTCGGCAGAGTAGTGCGGACACCCCAGTGCATCTGTAGTTGTGAACTTCCCATAATTCAGGACATTTACAAGGACAGGTGTGTAAAAAGGGCCCAAAGGATCATTGGCGACCCGAGCCACCCCAAGCACAAACTGTTCCAGCTGCTACCATCTGAGGAATGGTACCGCAGCATAAAAGCCAGGACCAACAGGCTCTGGGACAGCTTCTTCCACCAGGCCATCAGACTGATTATACTCAGGCTGATTTGAGTGTATTTCTATGTTACATTGACTGTTCTATTTATTATAAATTACTATGGTTGCATATTGTACATTTAACATATATATATATATATAACATATAACAATTACAGCATGGAAACAGGCCATCTTGGCCCTTCTAGTCCATGCCAAACGCTTACTCTCACCTAGTCCCACCTACCTGCACTCAGCCCATAACCCTCCATTCCTTTCCTGTCCATATACCAATCCAATTTAACTTTAAATGACAAAATTGAACCTGCCTCTACCACTTCTACTGGAAGCTCATTCCACACAGCTACTACTCTGAGTAAAGTTCCCCTTTGTGTTACCCCTAAACTTTTGCCCCTTAACTCTCAACTAATGTCCTCTTGTTTGAATCTCCCCTACTCTCAACGGAAAAAGCCTATCCATGTCAACTCTATCTATCCCCCTCATAATTTTAAATACCTCTATCAAGTTCCCCCTCAACCTTCTACACTCCAAAGAATAAAGACCTAACTTGTTCAATCTTTCCCTGTAACTTAGGTGCTGAAACCCAGGTAACATTCTAGTAAATCTCCTCTGTACTCTCTCTATTTTGTTGGCATCTTTCCAATAATTCGGTGACCAGAACTGTACACAATACTCCAAATTTGGCCTCACCAATGCCCTGTACAATTTTAACATCACAACTCCGATACTCAATGCTCTGATTTATAAAGGCCAGCATACCAAAAGCTTTCTTCACCACCCTATCCACATGAGATTCCACCTTCAGGGAACTATGCACCATTATTCCTAGATTTGGACCATTATTTGGACGGAGGTGTAATGTAAAGATTTTTACTCCTCATGTATCTGATGGATGTAAGAAATAGTCAATTCAATTCAAAATGTATTAAAAAACCTACATTGACTGAAGTATGGGAATTGGTTTGTTATTGTCACATGTAGCAAGATACAGTGAAAAGCTTTTGTATGTGTGCCATCCAGATACATCAATCCATACAGAAGTATTTGTAGGAAGCTCAGAAGAAAAAAACAATGTAGAATTCTATATTACAGTTACAGAGAGATTGCAGGTCAGGTAGACAAATGAAATGCAAGGACCATGATGAGAGAGATTGAGATATCAAGGGTTATATGAGGAATGTTCAAGAGACAGAAATTCTCCTTAGGTCTGGTGGTGCATGTCTCAAGCTTTTGCATCTCTGCTCAATGATCGGGGGAAGAAGAGAAAATGCCTGGCTGGATGGATCATTGATTAGCTTGGCTGCTTTCTTGCAAGGTGTAGATAGAGTCAATGGATGGGAGGGTGGCTGCATTCATGTTTCTCTGCAACTTCTTGTGTCTTAGAGCAGTTGTTATATCACACAGACAAGATAAACTGAACATGCAAGAACTTTGTTATTCTCATTTCAACTGTTAATTTAATGACTCACTTAGCAGCTGCAAATCTGGAAAGAATTCTTGTCCATCATAAAAATATTAATGTTAGAACAGATATGCATCGAGTTCTTGAAGCCATTTGTTCAAACTTGATTTAACATGTTTAACATCATGATGATGTAACAAAAGCAGGAAATGCATGAAGCACCAACAGGTCAAACGTTCTGTCAACAGGAAGCTAGTCAACATATCAAATGAAGAATCTATATGTCTAAGTGTTGAAGCAAACTTCTCCCATGCAAATACAAGGGATCAAATAGCCTGCAAAATCTTTCCTGTACACCATTCAGAGACCCAAACGTTTCCATAAGGCCATAAGACATAGAAGCAGAAATAGGCTATTTGGCCCATTGAGTCTGCTCTGCCATTCAATCATGGCTGATCCTTTTTTCCCCTACTCAGCACTCACCCCATAACCTTTGATGCCATCTCCAATCAAGAACCTATTAAGATCTGCCTTGAATACACCCAATGACCTAGCCTCTACAGCTCCCTTGCATTATACATTCCACAATTCACCACCATTTCATCAACATGAAGCAACAACTTACTTGTATTTATTCCATTCACTGCTCATGATATGATCTCCAAAGGAACCAAGTGCGATTGGGTGAAAACTTTGCAGGACATCTCCATTCAGGCCACAAGGTCAACCAAGAGCTTTCAGTCATTGGTCTCCTCTTTGTCCTCCTACCATTTCTCTTTGACTACCTGGTAAATTTCTCCAGTGATGCCCAAAGTCAGCTCAAGGAATGTCACCTCTTTTGACTTGGTAAGGTGAAGCTCTCCAGATTTTGTATTGAAGTTAGAAAATTCATCTTTTTCTCCACACAAATATGGCATAATTTGCATTTTCAATTTGTTGACTTGTTTTTTGTCTCCTTTTGCCAACTTTGTAAAACTTATATCATTCGGTATTCAATTATTTGGAAATCCTCAGTTCATCACCTTGCTTAATTGTTTGTCCTTATTTTCTGTGGACCTGTGTACTTGCCCATGTTTCACCAGGCTGGTGTACCGGAGCCACGGGTCGTGAATATGGGCATATTTGAATATGGAACTGGGATTGGGACTATGAGCTGGGGAATGTGCATCTGGAACCTGGGACAGGTAAGTTAGCAGTAAAAAACCCAATCCGATATTATCTGCTTGCCAGAAACATTTCCATTGTGTCTTTGGGTTTCTTATCCAAATTCATTTCCACCCGCCAATCTTGATGTCAACTTTGATAATATTGAAATACTTAAATGGAACTAGGAATTAAAATGTGACTGGAATCATACAGATTTTCAAAGAAGTTTCACACAGATGGGAGCTTACATGGGAGCAATACTAGTCAAAAATGTGACGTTCCTGTACCTGTTTTAAACTGCAAGGAAACCCTAGCAATACAAACGATACAAAATTATATAACTGCTTTTGATTTCTATTGCTTTACTTTAACTTTCTAAAAGGATATGGGCTTTTATTCACAGAAAAGTTTTTTTAAAATTCTCATGGGCTCACAAAATAAGCTTGAATGCTTGTTAATGGACCATTCTAATGAAAGGAAAATATGAGAACAAAATTAATATTCTGTGAACTTCAATCTTCCTTGTTTAGTGAGGCACCACAGATTGAAAGACAGCTGAAGCAAATCCAAAATCTAATTACTGATGAGGTTAAGTTGTGGAGGGTTAATGAAGTAGAAGGGAGTGGGAGAAGATGAAGCTATATCATTTGCCTAAAATGCGTACCACAAACAAATATCAAGGTCATAGTAATGATTTCATAGAAAGTTCTAAACTGATTTTTAAAAGGTAACCTTATCTTACAGTGGTCTAATTGAAGGAATAGGGGATAGTCAGAGATCATTCACATCAATTAAGTGAATGGAAGAGAGACAAATGAGACCCCATCAGATTGCACCACATGCTCATAAGATTGAAACATGAAAGCAGAAGCTATACTGTGAACTTCATATGCCGCATACTCCGAAGGACTTTTTTAAAAATCATTTTCTATTAGCAATAAACATACAATGAGGAGGGACTCGTCACTACCACCTGTCTTCCCTATATTAACCATATAACATATAACAATTACAGCACAGAAACAGGTCATCTTGGCCCTTCTAGTCCGTGCTGAACGCTTACTCTGACCTAGTCCCACTGACCTGCACTCAGCCCATAACCCTCCATTCCTTTCCTGTCCATATATCTATCCATTCTTTTGTTTTTTAAATGACAATATCGAACCTGCCTCTACCACTTCTACTGGAAGCTGGTTCCACACAGCTACCACTCTGAGTAAAGAAGTTCCCCCTCATGTTACTCCTAAACTTTTGCCCCCAACTCTCAACTCATGTCCTCTTGTTTGAATCTCTCCTACTCTCAATGGAAAAAGCCTATCCATGTCAACTCTATCTATCCCCCTCATAATTTTAAACACCTCTATCAAGTCCCCGCTCAGCCTTCTATGCTCCAAAGAATGTGTGATAAGTAAACCAGGCTGAGATGGGGTCCAGAATTGACCCCCCCCCCGTGAACTATGCTGCTAATGAGAGAGAGAGAGAGGAGGGGGGAAGCATCCTACTGCAGATGAGAGAGAAGCAGACATGATTTAATATTATGGCTTTAGCTGATTGTTTACCTTTGCTCCAAGGACACTTACTAAGCTCCATGTACCTATCTAAAAGCCTCTTAAAAGACCCTGTCGTATAAGCCTCGTTCACCGTTGCCCATTCCATGCACTCACCACTCTGAGTGTGGACAGCAAGGCGGGACCAGGTGATGGACGGCCTGATGGACGGTCAGTACCCCGCACGGGGAGATAAAAAGCAGGTCTGCGAAGACACAAGCAGACACACCACGGACACTGAAAGAGCATTGCGCACCCACGTGAAGGTGGGGGGTTTGGAGGATCGATTCGGGGGAATCGATCAGAGGCTCACAGTGTGTGAAGGTGCGACCAGTGGGGGCTTGTTTGTGTGTCTACCCTCACCTGGGTGACAGGTCTACCACTGAAGAACAGTCATACACAGTCGATGACCATAACAGGACAGGAAGATAACCGAAGGTTCGATGGCAACTGAATCACCTCCCGCTCTCTCCTCTCTCCAACCGTACACCAGCAGCTACCTCGACCTAAACTAAACTGAACTAAACTCTTCACCATCGTAAGACTATTCATATACCCCTCGACTTTAAAAAAACTTGGTTTTGATTCCTATTTCCACACTTCTGCTAACCTGTTTCATATATTTGCATTTTATAGTACTGTATTACTTAGTTTACTAATAAACACTATTAGTTACAGTAATACCAGACTCCAACATTTCTGCTGGTTCGGTAACCCGGTCACGGGGTACGTGACACTTGTTCAGCCTTTCTCTGTAACTTAGGTGCTGAAACCCAGGTAACATTCTAATAAATCTCCTTTGTACTCTCTCTAATTTGTTGACATCTTTCCTATAATTTGGTGATCAGAACTGTACACAATACTCCAAATTCGGTCTTACCAATGTCTTGTACAGTTTTAACATTACATCCCAACTCCTATACTCAATGCTCTGATTTATAAAGGCCAGCATACCAAAAGCTTTCTTCACCACCCTATCCACATGAGATTCCACCTTCAAGGAACTATGCACCATTATTCCTAGATCACTCTGTTCTACTGCATTCCTCAATGCCCTACCATTTACCATGTATGTCCTATTTGGATTATTCCTACCAAAATGTAGCACCTCACACTTATCAGCATTAAACTCCATCTGCCATCTTTCAGCCCACTCTTCTAACTGGCCTAAATCTCTCTGCAAACTTTGAAAACCTACTTCATTATCCACAACGCCACCTAACTTAATATCATCTGCATACTTACTAATCCAATTTACCACCCCATCATCCAGATCATTAATGTATATGACAAACAACATTGGACCCAGTACAATCCCTGAGGCATACCACTAGTCACCAGCCTCCAACTTGACAAACAGTTATCCATCACTACTCTCTGGCATCTCCCATCCAGCCACTGTTGAATCCATTTTACTACTTCAATATTAATACCTAACGATTGAACCTTCCTAACTAACTTTTCGTGTGGAATGGTAGAATTCTTGGCAGTGTGGAGGATCAGAGGGATCTTGGGGTCCGAGTCCATAGGACACTCAAAGCAGCTGCCCAGGTTGACTCTGTGGTTAAGGCAGCGTACGGTGTATTGGCTTTCATCAATTGTGGAATTGAACTTAGGAGCCGAGAGGTAATGTTGCAGCTATATAGAACCCTGGTCAGACCCCACTTGGAGTACTGGACTCAGTTCTGGTTGCCTCACTACAGGAAGGATGTGGAAGCCATAGAAAGAGTGCAGAGGAGATTTGCAAGTATGTTGGCTGGATTGGGGAGCATGCCTTAAGAGAATAGGTTGAGTGAACTTGGCCTTTTCTCCTTGGAGCGACGGAAGATGAGAGGTGACCTGATAGAGGTGTATAAGATGATGAGAGGCATTGATCATGTGGATAGAGGCTTTTTCCCAGGGCTGAAATGGTTGCCACAAGAGGACACAGATTTAAGGTGCTGGGGAGTAGGTACAGAGGAGATGCCAGGGGAAGTTTTTTTTTTACTCAGAGTGGTGAGTGTATGGAATGGGCTGCCAGCAATGGTGTTGGAGGCGGATACGACAGGGTTTTTAAGGGGCTTTTAGATAGGTACATGGAGCTTAGTAAAATAGAGGGCTATGGGTAAGCCTAGTAATTTAAAGGAAGGGACATGTTCGGCACAACTTTGTGGGCCGAAGGGCCTGTATTGTGCTGTAGGTTTTCTGTGTTTCTGTGTTTCTTTGACCTTCTCCACCTCTGACCACCTGATGAGTACTGGCTCATGGACCTCTGATTCCTCCTCCTAAAACTAAAATTCCTAAAATTAAACAGCAGCTTTATAAACCTCTGGTTAGGCCACATTTGGAGTATTGCATTCATTTCTGGTTACCCCATTATAAGAAGGATATGGAAGCTTTGCGGAAGAGACCTAACATGATTACCAGGATGTCTTAATGAGAGTTTCTCTGGTGCAGCAGAGACTGGTGGGTGACCTAACAGAAGTTTATGAAATTATGACAGACATAGATAGAGAACTGCTATACCAGTGTTTTATTACGTCATACTAGAAGCCATATATCTAAGGTGAGAGGAGGCAAGTATAAAGGAAATGTGCATGGCAAGTTTTTTTTACAGCGTGTTTGATCCCTGGAATGTACTGTTGGGTGGTGGTATAGGCAAATACAACAACTGCACTTAAGAGGCTTTTAGGCAAATGAATATGCAGAAAATGAAGGGATATGGAATTTGCATGGGGAGAAGGGATTGGTTAAGTTTGGCATTAATTACTAACTTAATTAGTTTGACACAGCACCAAGCGCTGAAGGACTTTAGCTGTGCTGTACAAAGTACTCACACCTTCTCTTGATAAGACTACCCCAAAACTTTTTATTACTTTCCAACTTCTAAGCATATAGTTTAGATGTCAGTTGTTAGCTAAAAATACCTGCATATGTTTAAAAAAGGTCATTGCACTCTTTGCATTCACATTTGTAATTTGTACTTCGATTAAACTTCAGTCAATTGGGTAGGTTAATGTACATACAGTGGTGCTAGAAAGCCTGTGAACCCTGTCTGCAGAAATATGACCTAAAATGTGATCAGATCTTCACGTTCTAAAACTAGACTAAGGGAACCCAAGTGTTCCAATCAGTGAGATGAATTGGAGGTGTGGGTCGTAGAGGTGCCTTTCCCTGTCAAAGAGACACATAAAGTCAGGTTACTGACAGAGCCTGCTCTTCTCAAGAGAGATCTGTTTATGAACACCATGCCTCGATCAATACAACTTTCAGAGGACCTTAGAAGAAGAACTGTAGACATGCAAGAAGCTGGAAAAGTCTACAAATGCATTTTTAAAGACCTGAGTGTTCATCAGTTCATAGAATGAGAAATTGACTACAAATGGAGAAAATTCAGTACTGTTGCTACTCTCTCTAGAACTGGGTGTCCTGCAAAGATCACACCAAGACACAACATGCAATGCTGAAGGAGGTGAAAAAGAACCCAAGGGTAACAGCAAAAGACCTGCAAAAATCTATAGAACTTGCTAAAGTCTCTGTTCATGTGTCCACTATAAGAAAAACACTGAACAAATCAAGTCACTTCTATTGTCATTTGGACCATAACTGCCGGTATAGTACATTGTAAAAATGAGGCAACGTTTTTTTCAGGACCATGGTGTTACATGAAACAGTACAAAAACTAGACTGAAAAAAAAAACACAGAAAAGGACTATGGACCTACCCAGGACTGCATAAAGTGCACAAAACAGTGCAGGCATTATAATAAATAATAAACAAGTCAATGGGGCAGCAAGGTGTCAGTCCAGGCTCTGGGTATTGAGGAGTCTGATAGCTTGGGGGAAGAAACTGTTACATAGTCTGGTCGTGAGAGCCCAAATGCTTCAGTGCCTTTCCCAGACGGCAGGAGGGAGAAGAGATGTTATGAGGCGTGCATGGGGTCCTTCATAACGCTGCTTGAATGGTGTTCATGGAAGGACACCACGGAGGAAACCACTGCTCTCCAAAAAAAAGCATTGCTGCATGTCTGTAGTTGGAAAGACCACCTGAATATTCTACAATGCTTCTGGGACAATGTTCTGTGGACAGATGAGACAGAAGTTGAACATTTGGCAGAAGTACACATTGCTATGTTTTCAGGAAAAAGGACACTTCACTTCACACTAACAGCAAAATCTCATCCCAGCTGTGAAACATGGTGGAAGCATCATCACGGTTTGAAGCTGCTTTGCTGCCACAGGGCCTGGACAGTTTGCAATCGTTGTGGGAACAATGAATTCAAAATTGTATCAAGACATTTTACATTAGAATGGCAGGGTAGCAGTCCATTATCTGAAGCTTAATAGAAGTTGGATGATGCAAAAGGCAATTATCCGAAGGATGAGTAATTCAAAGAAAATTTTTGTTTTGGAAAGGCCAAGTCAAAGTCCTGACCTTAATCCTATAGAAATGTTGTGGAAGTACCTGAAGCTTGCAGTTCATGCAAGGAAGCCCACCAACATCCGAGAGTTGAAGCAATTTTGTAAGGAGGAATGGCCTAAAATTCCTCCAAACCAATATGGTGGACTGACCAACAGTTACCAGAAACATTTGGTTGAAGTTATTGGTGTTCAAGGGGGTAACACTAGTTACTGAAAACAAAGTTTCATATGCTTTTTCCAACAAATACATGTAATATTGGATTATTTTTCTCAATAAATAAAATGAATGAATATAAAGTATTTTTGTGTTTTTAATTTAATTGGATACTTTTTATCTAGAACTTACGTGAAGATCAGATCACATTTTAGGTCATATTTATGCAGATATAGAGAAAATTCTACAGGGTTCACAAACTTTCCAACACCACTATAGGAACATTAGGAGAACATTTTAGCCCTTTCAACAGTTTTGCCATTCAGTGAAAGCACCACTGATTTGAAACCTAACTTCCTGAATTTGTTTAATCTCCTAAGTGACTTCGATAAACCACTATCTATTTCAGATTTAATATTTACAACTTCCAGAACAGAGTTGCAAATTTCTCTCATTTTTTTTTAAACAGATAAATGTTTATGTCTTCACCCTTGAAAGCACTGGTCTAAATTTTATTTAATATTTTCTAAATACCATTCCCCTTCTAACCTAGTTTAGACCCTTCTGAATAGCACCAGCAAATCACCGTTCCAGGATATTGGTTACCCTTTAGTGAAGGTGCAACACATTCCTCTTACATAGATCAAGCCTGGCCCAGAAGAGGTTCTATTCATCAAAGAACTTGAAACCCAGCTCCTTAGCCATGCATTCATTTGTTCTATCTTTCTATTCCTCTCCTGACTAGCATGTGGGACCAGGAGTGACTTAATCATTGCCAGCTTTAAGCTTCTGCATTTTAGCCTCTTTCCTAACTCCCTATATTTATGTCTGATGGGATTTATACTTCCTGGATGAATCTGGTAAAACTATTCATGAAATCCTTGACCCTCCATGATTTTTTGTTGTATATAATAATATCTTTTCAGTTTTTACTAAATTATTAACACATTAAGTCAGACTTGGACCAAGACTACTATTGGTGCAATCAATTTTTATTTGATTATGAATTTCTCATCTGCTTCTGGAAAGCCCCTCAGTGACCAAGTGCAGTGTGCAGTAAAGCTGAATTCCAACAGGACTAGAGGACTGGAACAGAATGGAAGGTGATTTCAATTTAAGGGCCCATCTTCTGTTTTCCTGCATACCAGGATGAGTTAAAAACAGCATTTCATTTTAATAATTCACAAGGGAAAACATTGCGGCCTATTAAGTTATCCAAGTCACTGTCCCATGTGTTCTGTTCATGTGATATATGGGGCATACTTGATAAAGAAATATTGGTCAGAAAAGTAATCAATGTAGAATGACATTACACTGTACACTAAGAATGAACATTCTTGAATGACAATTGCAACACATATAAGAAAGTACCAATAGAAAATAATAGAGATCTTAACACAGACACGAGGGATTCTGCAGATACTGGAACCTGGAAAACAAAATGCTGGAAGAAATCAGCAGGTCAATGGAGGAAGATAAATAGTCCAAAACCCTGCATTGAAGGGCTCAGTCTGAAATGCCAACTGCTTATTTTCCTCCACAGAAGCTGCCTCACATACTGAGATCCTCTAGAGATCTGAAGCAGAGTACTTATTAGAATGCTAATTGTAAAGGTTATTCATAAATTCTGGTTAAAATTTAACAGAGGTATTCTGATTATTTAAGCACAGAATAATGAGGGGTGATGCTGTTTATTCATGCTCGAGTCTTTTGCTTCAGCAACAGCTGCCATCATGAATGACATCTACTTGTGAACAGCTAAAAAGCAGTCATATGAAATGATCCTACATGGTATAGGTATTGTCGATGGACTAATGTTACCTAAGACATTATTACATCCCTTCTTTAATTATAAAACACCAAACAGAAAAGCAAAAGACTTCAATATCTCTGTACTTTACTTCGGCTCCAAATCCTTGAGAGGTATGTGTCAGCGGACTGCCCTTCTTGTTATGGTTCTAACTGGCTTCCAATGGGTTCTGATGTTGAGTCTCTAGGTTTGGTTCAAAAAAGCTTCATTGTCTTTGAGATTATTTCCCATGTTTCTTTATGACATAGAAGATCATTTTGGCCCACCAAGATTAGACTGGTTCTTAAACAAATACATTAACTACATTCCACTAATTGTATCCCATTAACTTATTTTCTTATATGTCCATCAATTTTGCCCTGATTTGCTTCCTGCCAAACTATACTGGGTGGGGTTACTGTAACCATTTAACTATCAACCAGGATATCCCTGGGATGTGGGGGAAAAATGGGGCATCTGGGGAAAATACACAAGATCAAAATATGTGAACTCCACACAGAGCCTGAGGACAGGGCTGACCCTGAGTTAAGGGAGCTATGTAGCAGCAGCTCACCTTACTCTGCTACCTCCATTACAGCTGTTCCTATGGCAGCTCCTTTCATCATTACCTCCGATGATGTGCAGTATGATGTGTGTGGGTCCAGTGTGACTAGTGGACTTCATCCTCATGTGTCTTCAGCTCCTGAAAACTCAGCTGTAGTTATGTTCTTCATCTCTTTGGCTCCCTTCAGTTGTCTTCATATATTTTTCTGCAGCTTTGGTTCTTTCTGTTATTAGAAGAAGAGTCTAGTTCATCTATATGGAAATCTCTGTATAGGACTTATCTCTTGGGCTGGGATATTTTTAAAGATTAGAATAGTCCAACAAGGAATGACACTCTTCTTAAGATGTTCCACGGCCATCTTCACAACTTTTTCTCTGAAGAGAGCATTTCGTTACATTGAGTTGCTGACATCTCATGATCAAACTGCAGTCCAATGACAACCTTACAAATTCTCTGTTGAAGTCTACCAGCCAGAATTTGAAAAGCAATCACTTGTCACTAGATAAATTTCCCATCTGGAAAAATCAAATCAGACTGTTGTTTTTTTTTAAAATCCAGTTTGCTGGGGTCTTATTGATAATGAAGTATGTCTTTTGGCTATATCCATTCTAGAGATCTGTCCCTGATATTCTCATTTGTCATCTATATTGTGGCTACCATCTCTCTTGCATTGTTTTCAATTGACTTACCAGTTAATGAAATTTGATGCCTTCTTCACTGGCCATGTTCTCATATTTAGTGTTTCCCATGTGCAGCGAATTTTAATTTTCAAAAAGTATTGGTGTCCACAATGCTCGCAGGTTCTAAGCAACTTCAGCAGAACTCTGCCCTTGATTCCATTTGTTTCATGCATCATGGAATATATCTCCTTCAGTTGACCATCTTACATTTCAAGTTTTTCTTTGGCTAAGTCCACAGATTTTGACACGTGTATCTTCTTTTCTGAGATTAACTCCATCTGGCTGATCTCATAATACAATCTGCTCTCTGACAAGCAAGTCCAAAATGACAAAATTGCAATTGTCTAACAATCTAGCCCCACTAAGAGAATATCAGAATCTCTTTGCTCCTGGTAGATTATCCCTAGTTGCAAGCTGTAATACATCTCATGCATTTAAGAGAATCATAGAGTCATCTAGCAAAGATGATGAAGGATTGCTGATATATTTCTATATCAGGAAACAACAAAATGCACTACCCAACTTACCAGCTAACTAAAATTATTTTGTAACTCAAGACTACCCTCCTTACTATCAACAATAATCACCTGCAAACTGAGAACCTATACCTCCCATTTTCACATCTAAATCTTTAATGTTTATGGCAAAAAGCAAGGGTCCTAACGCCAATGCTTGTGACACACCATTGATTGCAGACTTTCAATCATCATGCAACTTTCCATTATCACTCTGTGATTCCTATTACCAAACCAACTTGGATCCAATTTGCCAATTTGTCTTAGAACAACCTTTCATGAAGGATCTTGTGAAACCCATACTGAAGTTCATGTGGGTTACATCAATCACACTGCCTTTTCCAATTTATTTTGTTACTTCTTCAAAAAACTCTATCAATGTAGGGGAACAGGATTTCCCCATCACAAAATTAAGTTGACTACTCCAGACCAATCCCTGCATTCCAAGTTTAGATTTACCTTGTCACTCAGAACTTTATCTAGTACTTTCCTTTTCACTGACACAATTGCCTGACATTCATCCCCCCATTCTGTTCTTGAGTAAAAATACCATCTGTCATCTCACCTGTATCCAGAAAACATCCACCAGAGCCCTAGAAATCTCCTCCCTTGGTTCCCTCAGTACCCTTGGATAACAGTTCATCCAGCCCTAGGGTTCATGCACACTTTTGCCCACTGTGACATCAAAAGCATCCTCTTTTTCATTTTTAAAATGCTCTAGATTATCCCAATCACCCTCCCTGAAACCAGAAATCCTAATAATTTTCTCCTCAGTGAATACTGATAAAAGTTATCCATTTAAAACCTTACCTATATCCTCTAGTTTCATGCACAGATTATCACTGAGATGTCTAACAGACCATACTATTGTTGGAGTAGGCATCAATGAATCATGGCTGAAAGAAGATTAAAGCTGGGAGCTTAATGTCCAAGAGTACACAAGTGTATTGAAAAGAAGGTGGGGGGCGGCAGTGTTGCTCTGTTGGTAAAAAAAATGTAATCAAATCATTAGAAAGACATGGTATAGGGTCAGAAGGAGTTGAATCTTTGTTGATAAAGCTAAGGATAACGCTAAGGGTAAAAATACCCTGATGGGAGTTGTATACAGATTTCCCCCTAAAGAGTAGAAAAGAATGTGGTTAACAAATTACAACAGGAGATAGAAACTGCATGCCAGAGGGCAATATTACAATAATAATGGGGGATTTCAATATGCAGGTAGATTGGGAAAATCAGATTGGTGCTGGATTCCAGGAGGAGGAATTTCTAGAGAACCTTTGAGATGGCTTTTTTGTGCCACTCATGGTTGAGCCCACTAGAGGATCAGCTATTCTGGATTAGACAATGTGCCATGAACCAGAATCGATTAGAGAGCTTAAGGTAAAAGAATCCTTAGGAGTTGGTGATCATAAGATGATCAAATTCGCACTGAAACTTGAGAAGGAGAAGCTAAAGTCAGATGTATCAGTATTACAGTACACTAATGGGATTTACAGCAGTATTAAAGAGGAGCTGGCCAGAAGTTTTTGGAAAAGAACACTAGAAGGGATGATGGCTGGAATTTCTGGAAGCAAATTTGAAAAGCGCAGGAAATATACATCCCAAAGAGGAAGAAGTATTCTAATGGAAAGATGACACAACCATGGCTAACAAGAGAAATCAAAGCCAGCAATAAAGCCAAAGAAAGGACACATGATAGTGCAAAAATTAGTAGGAAGTTAGAGGACTGGGAAACTTTTAAAAACCAACAGAAAGCAAGTTTCTTCTGATACATAAAGTGTAAAAGATAGGCAAGAGTAGATATCAGACCATTGCAAAATGAAGCTGGAGAGGTAGAAATGGGAAAACAAGGAAATGGTGGATAAACTGAAAAAGTATTTTGCATCTGTCTTCACTGTGGAAGACACTAGCAGTATGGTGAAAGTTCCAGGTGTCAGGGGTCATGAAGTGTGTGAAGTTACCATTACCAGAGAGACAGTTCTTGGGGAATCAGAATCAGAATCAGGTTTATTATCATGGGCACATGGCGTGAAATCTGTTAACTTAGCAGCAGCAGTACAATGCAATACATAATATAGAAGAAAAAAACAAAATAAATAATAATAATAATAATAAATAAGTAAATCAATTACAATATACATATTGAATAGTTTAAAATCATGCAAGGAAACAGAAAAACTATATATTTAAAAAGTGAGGTCATGTTCAAGGTTTCAATGTCCATTTAGCAATCAGATGGCAGAGGGGAAGAAGCTGCTAAACAAGCTACAAGCCATGGTATTACAGGAATGATTCTAACATTGATAACGCAGCGGTGGATTGGCAGCAGGCAAAGAGTGGGAATAAAGAGAGCCTTGACTAGTTGGCTGCCAGTGACTAGTGATGTGGCACAGGGCTTTGTGTTGGAACTAAGTTATATGTCAATGATTTGGATGATGGAATTGATGGCTTTGTAGCAAAGTTTGCAGACAATACAAAAATCGATGGAGGGGCAGGTAGTTTTGAGAGACTACAGAAGGATTTAGACAGATTAGGAGAATAGGTAAAGAAGTGGCAGATGGAATATAATGTCAGGAAGTGTATGGTCATGTATTTCGGCAGGTGAAAAGGTTACCTGATTTTGAAATGGAGAGAAAATACAAAAAAAATGAAGTGCAGAAGGACTTGGGGGGGTTCTCGTGCAGGATTCCCTATTGGTTAATTTGCAGGCCGTGCTTGCAAATGCAATGTTAACATTTATTTTAAGAGGACTAGAATATAAAAGCAAGGACGTAATGTTGAGACTTTATAATGCACTGGTGAGGCTTCACTTGGAGTATTGTGGGAAGTTTTGGGACCCTTATCTTAGAAAAGATGTGGAAAGATTCTAAGGAGGTTCATGAAAATGATTTTAGGATTGAATGGCTTGTCATATGGAGAGCATTTAATGGCTCCGGGCCTATATTCATTGGAATTCGGAAGGGTGGCCTCAATGAAACTGTCAAGCAGTGAAAGGCCTTGATTGAGAGATGTGGAGAAAATGTTTCATATGATGGGAGAGGCTAAGACCAAAGAATACAGTCTCAGAATAGAGGGACAGATGAGGAGGAATTTCTTTAGCCAAAGTGGTGAATCTATGGAATTCTTCGCCACAGGCAGCTGTGGAAGCTAAGCTTTGATGTATATTTAAGGCAGAGGTTGATTGGCATGAAGGGATATGGGGAGAAGGCAGAAGATTGGGGCAGAAAGGAAAATTGGATCAGCCATGATGAAATGTTGAGCCAAATGGCCTAATTCTGCTCCTATATCTTATGACCTTATGGACTTACTAGCTTTAAGCTCTCAGTATTTCACATTTGAAGAGCTCCAGTCTGTCACATACTGATTTAACTTCAAGTAGTTGCTCAATATGCACAAAATGTCAGAGGAACAACCTCAGCCTTTTCCAATACTACCATATAGTCTTTATTCCCAATATGCTTTCCCACTGACTTCAACCACTCACTCACTTTCATTCACTAATATTAGGTCCAGTTCTGACCTTTCTCTCTTAGGACTATCTACATACTGGCTCAAAAAATTCTCCTGGATACAGTTTAAAAAATTCCACCTCCACTAAATTTTTCACAATACAAGAACATGATCACACTAAAATTAAGACATACTTCCTCATGACTGTTGGTAAGTGATTCCTTAACTGATACTGTAATGCCAACTCCTCTCTTGTTTCCTTCCCTTCCATACCTGAAGCGTGAATGCCCTGAAATGTTGATTTCCCAGTCCTGCTCTTCTTTCAAGCATGACTTTGTACCTGCAACAATTCTATATTCCCATTTGCTGATTAACACCTCAAATTCATCAGCTTTATCAGTCAGGCATTTAAAAAATATCAATTACGCCTGTCAATCTTCCCTTTCACCTTTACTGCCATCATTTCTTTGTCTATTGGGTGTTCTATATTTGACTGTACCTACCTCCTAATTATACTCTGTACTCTGATACACTGACAAATTAGTTTTAACACTCTCCAATACCACAAGTAAAGCTTCCTGCGAGGGTATTATACCCCTTCTAGTTCAATGTAACCAGTTCTGCTCAGATACCACCTTCCCTAGAGACAATCCCAGTTATCTAAAATTCTAAAGCCCTCACTCTCACACCATTGTTTTGGTCACTCATACAATTCCTCCTCCTTGTGACCAATGACATACAGTAATGCTTCTGCTATAGCCACCTTAATAAACAACTGTCTTTTCTCCATTGTTTAGGATTGCTAATGGTTTGGAAATTCAGAATCCATGGTGGGTTTGATTGTTCCATTGTGTACTCTAACTTGTGCACATATCCCTGTGTTGTTTTGATTCAGATCAATAACACATAACAGTCAGACCTCCTTTCTATGCACCAGCATCTCTGAAACCATTTCCCATTCACTCATTTACTCCAACATACTAGAAAACAGTCGATAACTTAAATTGATAGAAATAGCTATGTATTCATCAGCCAGCAGGAAACTTTATGGTGCTTTTCTTTTAACAGCCTTTTTCTGGAACCTTCTTCACCTAGGAGTGTTGGAACACTAGTTCAACCAAAGACTGAACTATAAAAGTCACATCAAATGAATAGTTATTGTCCATTTATCAACATTACATATTGGCTCTTAAACTAATCCAGTGAAGCCCAATATAACCTCAAGGATCTGCTTCCATATATGCTTGCTGAAGTCCTTTGAAGATAATACTAAATCCCATAATTTTATGCAGCCTTTCTAGTTTGTGTCAGAACATGCCCACTTAACCTAAATTCATGTTTCTGTAATGTTAACTCAGCCTTTTCTCTCTCCTCAGATGCTCTCTGATTAGCTGAGACTTTTCATCGCTTTTTTTCATTTGACATTTCTGCAGATTGCAGTGCTCTGTATCTTGCAGTTCCAGTATGTTTTCTTTAAACTAAATGCTTTCATTCATCTTCCTCTATTTCCCTTCCTGCAGAAAGATCAGCTGTTCATTCCCCTCCTACAGACTGTGTCAAAAGCAATTTTCTCCGTGAGGCAGGTTTTACAGACATTATTTTAGAGACTAACTCTACCCTTTTAGATATACTTATTGTTCTTTCTATTTTTCCTCATCTGTGCAATTTAAAATGAACCTGCTTTTTCACCTTTCTGGTTATGATGAAGGGCTATTGAGCTGAAGTGATAGGTCTGACTCATCATACACTTTTTTTTTTCCAATTTTCAGAATTTGCTGTATCTTGTTTTGAAATTTTCAAGTCCCCTTCTTTGCATGCAATACTTGTTTTTTTCACTTTAGAACTGCATTAGCAATCAGTTCAAGACTTAATGAAAGAGATTTTATTGAGCCCTTTTAGTCAGGAAGCTTACAGTCAAGCAGACTGAATTAGATACAGATCAGGATCCCTTATCATATGTTCCCAACACAATGCACCACCTAATGACCCATATTATTAACATCCTCAGATTGATACAATATACAAAAGTGATTGTACCTACCGATACATATAGATGTCTGTAATCATGTGAAACACATCTAGCAAAGCTTGGTGGGCCCCAAGATGCAATTCCACGAGAATTTAACAAACATCTGCGGCTGGCTGAACCTAAGTATAACAAAAATAGTAGTAAACATAATATGGTAACAGCATGACTCATTGTACATTCCAGTGTCCTTTCACATATCATATTATTTAAGCTTTCAATGTAATAATGAAAATCATTAAAGAGCCAGCTTGTAGATTATCATCACAAACAAGTGCAGATGCTAGAAATCCAAGCAACACACACAAATTGCTGGAGGAACTCAGCAGGCCAGGAAGCATCTATGGAGATGCTAGACTGGACTGCCAACACAGATGCCTTGTGCAGGAAGGCACAGAGTCGACTGTACTTCCTTAGAAGGTTGGCGTCATTCAATGTCTGTAGTGAGATGCTGAAGATGTTCTATAGGTCAGTTGTGGAGAGCGCCCTCTTCTTTGTGGTGGCGTGTTGGGGAGGAAGCATTAAGAAGAGGGACGCCTCACGTCTTAATAAGCTGGTAAGGAAGGCGGGCTCTGTCGTGGGCAAAGTACTGGAGAGTTTAACATCGGTAGCTGAGCGAAGGGCGCTGAGTAGGCTACGGTCAATTATGGAAAACTCTGAACATCCTCTACATAGCACCATCCAGAGACAGAGAAGCAGTTTCAGCGACAGGTTACTATCGATGCAATGCTCCTCAGACAGGATGAAGAGGTCAATACTCCCCAATGCCATTAGGCTTTACAATTCAACCGCCAGGACTTAAGAACTTTTTAAAAGCTATTATTAATGCTTTTTGAGATAGTGATTTAGATGCATATCATATTTTTTTACTGAGTTAAGTATTGGATGTAATTAGTTTTGCTATAACAAGTGTATGGGACATTGGAAAAAAAGTTGAATTTCCCCATGGGGATGAATAAAGTATCTATCTATCTATCTAAAAGAACATAGTTGATGTTTTGGCCGAAAACCTTCAGCAGAGATTTCTTCCTCTCTTCCTCCTGTCCTCCCATTTTGTCCCATTTCCTAGCTCACCAACACCCAGCCCCCCATGGCGAGCACCCACTTTCATTGCCCTTTCAATCACAGACAGTTCATCCACAGGCCACCCACCACCACCACTCCCATCTGGGTCTGGTTCAAACTGCCTTACGTCCCTATTCTCACCTCCCTTTCTAATCAGAGTCCAGCACAAGTAGCCTTTGTGTTCCTCCTTATCCCCCTCCTGAAGCTGACTCCAATCTTCACACTGCCACAACACCTCTCCCCTCACTACTCCATCTATTTTTTTACCTTTTTCCTATTACCTTTCTTTGTTTGCTTCCATTTATCATACACCTGCCAGTGACCCCAATTCCAACATTCTGCACCTATCCACCTGTCACTTTACACTCCTCCTTAGACCACCAAACGCCATGGACCCTTTTCTCATCACACCCCTACTCTTCTTTATATTGACCATCTCCCCTCTCCACTCTCAATCTTCATGCAGAGTATCAACTGAAATGCTGACAACTCCTTTTCCTCCGCAGATGCTGCTTGACAGAGTTCCTTCATCAGAGTTTTTCTGTTACTCTTTATATTTTGAGTTGGGGAGTCACAGTAGGGTGACACTATTACAGCACCGTGCATTGGAGTTCAGAGTTCAATTCTGATGCTGTACGAAAGAAGTTTGTACGTCCTTCCCATGGAGGTGTGGGTTTCCTCCGGATGCTCCAATTTCCTTCCACATTTTCCAAGGTGTACCAGTTAGTAGGTTAAGACCCTAACACCATAAGACATAGGAACAGAATTAGGCCATCTGGCCCATTGAGTCTGCTCCTCCATTCAATGATTTTTTTTTCCCTATCTCATCCTCAACCCCAGTTCCCAGCCTTTTCCACATAACTTTGATACCACGTCCAATCAAGAACTTTATCTATCTCTGCCTTAAATACACTCGATGACCTGGCCTCCACAGCTGCATGTCGCAACAAATTCCACAAATTCACCACCCTTTGGCTAAAGAAATTTCTCCACATCTGTTTTGAAAGGGCACCCCTCTACCCTGAGGCTATGCCCTCTTGTCCTAGACTCTCCCACCATCTACTCTTCCTTTCCACATCCACTCTGTCTAGGCCTTCAACATTCGAAAGGTTTCAATGAGATCCCCCTCATCCTTCTGAATTCCAGCGTGTGATAACCCTTTCATTCCTGGAATCATCCTTGTGAACCTCCTCTGGACCCTCTCCAATGCCAACACATCTTTTCTAAGATGAGGGGCCCAAAACTGTTCACAATACTCAAGGTGAGGCCTCACCAGTGCCTTATTAAGTCTTAGCATCATATTCTTGCTCTTGTAATTTAGATCTCCTGAAATGAATGCTAACATGGCATTTGCCTTCCTCACCACTGATTCAACCTGCAAGTTAACCTTCAGGGTGTTCTGCACAAGGACTCGCAAGTCCTTTTGCATCTCAGATTCCTGGATTTTCTCCCCATTTAGAAAATAGTCTGCACATTTATTTCTACTACCAAAGTGCATGAACATTGTGCAGTGCTTTAACAGATGAAAAAGCAGCAGGTCATCTGATCCCTTGAACCAACCTTGACATTCAACAGTATTTTTGACTCCAATTTAGTTTTCCTGCTACATCAGACAAATGTTTCATTATGCTGTAGCATAAGCTGTAAATCTATTTATTTGACAGTAGTTGGAACTCTCTGGGCTTAAAGAATTCAAAACACTCAGAAGACTTCCTCACCTTACTTATAATAGGTTAAGCACCCTTCCTGAGATCACATTTCTTGGTCTAGTCCAAGGTTTTCTTTGTTCAGTTCGCAACTTCACCAATCTTCATCTGCCAACTTACTGATCACATCTCCTCCACTCACATGCAAATCACTCACGTGTGTGAGGAACAGTAAGAGCTCCATGTTTAGTTGTCAGGAAGAAAGAAAACTTTACTCATTGGCTTTTAGGGAAAGGAGTTTACAGCAGGAGCTAAAGATGTTTCAACTTGATCATGAATAAAGATAGATCTGGTCCTCGGGTTGAAGTTCTAAACTGGAAAAAGGCCAAATTTGAAGAAATGAGAAAGGATCTAAAAAGCGTAGATTGGGACAGGTTGTTCTCTGGCAAGGATGTGATTGGCAAGTGGGAGACCTTCAGAGGAGAAATTTCGAGAGTGCAGAGTTTGTATGTTCCTGTCAGGGTTAAAGGCAAAAGGAATAAGAATAAGGAACCTTGGTTCTCGAGGGATATTGGAACTCTGATAAAGAAGAGAGAGATGTAGAACATGTATAGGCAACAGGGAGGAAATAAGATGCTTGAGGAGTATAAAAAGAGTAAGAAAATACTTAAGAAAGAAAGCAGGAGGGCTAAAAGAAGACATGAGGTTGCTTTGGCAGTCAGAGTGAAGGATAATCCTAAGAGCTTCTACAGGTATGTTAAGAGCAAAAGGATAGTAAGGGATAAAATTGGTCCTCTTGAAGATCAGAGTAGTCGGCTATGTATGGAACCAAAAGAAATGGGAGAGTTATTAAATGGGTGTTTTGCATCTGTATTTACTAAGGAAACTGGAATGGAGTCTATGGAAACAAGGCAAACAAGTAGGGAGTTCATGGAACTTATACAGAGTAAACAGGAGGAGGTGCTTGCTGTCTTGAGGAAAATCAGAGTAGATAAATTCCCAAGACCTGACAGGGCATTCCCTTGGACCTTGAAGGAGACTAGTGTTGAAATTGCAGGGGCCCTGGTAGAAATATTTAAAATGTCGATATCCACGGGTCAGGTGCCGGAGGATTGGAGGATAGCTCATGCAGTTCTGTGATTTTAAAAAGGCTCAAAAAGTAAGCCGGGAAATTATAGGTCAGTAAGTTTGACATCAGTAGTAGGTAAATTATTGGAAGGAATACTAAGAGATAGGATCTGCAAGTATTTGGATAGACAGGGACTTACTAGAAAAAGTCAGCATGGCTTTGTGAGTGGTAGGTCATGTTTAACCAATCTATTAGAGTTTTTTGAGGAAGTTACTAGAAAAGTGGATGAAGGGAAGGCAGTGAATGTTGTATACATGGACTTCAGTAAGGCCTTTGACAAGGTCCCGCATGGGAGGTTAGTTAGTAAGATTCAGTCGCTAGGTATACATGGAGTATACTAGGTATACATAGGTAAATTGGATTAGACATTGGCTCAATGGAAGAAGACAGAGAGTGGTAGTGGAGGATTGCTACTCTGAGTGGAGGCCTGTGACTAGTGGTGTGCCACAGGGATCAGTGCTGGGTCCATTGTTATTTGTCATCTATATCAATGATCTGGATGATAATGTGGTAAATTGGATCAGCAAATTTGCTGATGATACAAAGATTGGAGGTGTAGTGGACAGTGAGTAAGGTTTTCAAAGCTTGCAGAGGGATTTGGACCAGTTGGAGGAATAGGCTGAAAAATGACAGATGGAGTTTAATGCGGATAAGTGTGAGGTATTGTATTTTGGAAGGACAAACCAAGGTAGAACATACAAGGTAAATGGACACTGAGGAGTGCAGTAGAACAGAGAGATCTGGGAGTACAGATACATAATTCTCTAAAAGTGGCGTTACAATTAGAGAGAGTTGTAAAGAGAGCTTTTGGTACATTGGCCTTTATAAATCAAAGTATTGAGTATAAGAGTTGGAATGCAATGGTGAGGTTGTATAAGACGTTGGTGAGACCAAATTCAGAGTATTGTGTGCAGTTTTGGTCACCTAATTACAGGAAGGATATTAATAAGGTTGAAAGAGTGCAGAGAAGGTTTACAAGGATGTTGCCGGGACTTGGGAAACTGAGTTACAGAGAAAGATTAGGACTTTATTCCCTGGAGCATAGGAGAATGAGGGGTGATTTGATAGACATGTATAAAATTGTGATGGGTATAGATAGAGTGAATGTAAGCAGGCTTTTTCCACTGAGGCCAGGGGAGAAAAAAAATCAGAGGTCATGGGTTAAGGGTGAAAAGGGAAAAGTTTAAAGGGAACATTAGGGGGGGGAATTTCTTCACACAGAGAGTGGTGGGTGTGTGGAATGAGCTGCCAGATGGGCTCACTTTTGACATTCGAGAAAAACTTGGACAGGTATATGGATGAGAGGGGTTTGGAGGGATATGGCCCAGGTGCAGGTCAGTGGGACTAGGCAGAAAAATGGTTGGGCACAGCCAAGAAGGGCCAAAAGGCCTGTTTTTGTGCTGTAGTGTTCTATGGTTCTGTGACATTTATCCTTTTGGTACATAATTGGAGGAAAATTTGCTTACACACTGTTAACCGTTGGACAAATTAATTATGGTGTGGAGATCAGGAGAGATGGTGATAAAGATGGATGTTATCGTGCCCATATGAAAACTGGTGCCATGCTGCCAGGTGGCAAATGAGGAATGGGAAGTGCCCGAGATTGGAATGTTAAAGGTTAAAGGTAGAGTGAGAGAAGTTTTGGCTTTGTATTTCCTTTCTCATTGCTTCTTTTTCATCATCTAGCATTGCCATTCACCATAATCCTGATACAATGAAATGACACCTTCAGCTCACAATGTTCTCCACAAATATTCTCAAAGCTTTGCCAGTAACACTCATGATACATTTGCCTAATTTTTGGATGCACTAAATAGTCCTTTAGCACAAGCTATAGATGACTCATCATGGAGAAAATGAACAAAAGATAGTCCTATAAACAGCAGTTGGTAACCACAGAGAGTATGATCATAGAGGTAAACAACAGATCACTGTCCCTGTTCAGAAAAGGCATGATTTAGCATTCGTTGGTGTGTGGTGAGGGCATTACATGTTGTCAATTTACAGTATGCCACATCTAAATTTAAATCATTTTGATTTGACTTCAAATGAAATGTCATATTAAACTTTATTTTTCCTCCAGATCAAAGTACAGCAAGTTTTGGATCTTGGGGCCTCATAAGGAGGGTAAAATATTCCAGGACATTAGGTAGATCCTGTACCTGATAAAGTGCTCACTGAGTGTATGCTCATGGTCTTCTGCTGCTGTCCACTTCATCCTGTCACAATATAGAGGGGCAAGGGTGCTGGAGGAGGACCCAAATGCAGGACACAAGCACGTTTTGTAAGGTTAACTAAATGGAGTTTATTACTATTTACAAGGAGAGGCATGATACAAGGATAGAACTGAGAGAAATCAAGGAAAGCAAAGAGGAAGTGGGAATAGGCATAATGGATAAGGATTCAGGCCTGGGACTAGGCTGGGGCTCAGGGTCGGGGTGCTAAGACTTGGAGCTCGGGGATCAGAGCCAGGACTTGATACTTGGAACACCAGACACAGAGCCAGGACCCCTCCTTAGGAACAGGACATAGGGCCAGGACTCATACACAGAACACAAAAGACAGTCCATTCGAGTAGCGGCAAATGGCCTGTCTACTGAGCTGGATACAAGACAACACAACAATGGACGGGGTACTATAACTCGGCCCAAGTTTGCTCCAAGCAGCGGGAGCTCTTGACTCACCCTGGCGGGTTAACCTTGCCCGGTCCTGCTCTGGCAAGGGAAGGCAGCTTGCTGGCACTTGCTTTGGGAGAAGTCTTGGCTTGCTCCGGCAAGAAATTTAGTTAGCTCCGGCTAGATGACTTCGTTAATGCTATCACGCCGAACGGCTGAAGCCAGAGACTTATAAACTGCCGGTTTGGTTGAGAGTAAATTGCCTTTAATCACCAAGCCCGAGGGATACGGGAAAACAGGGAATTAAAGGGAAACAAGGAGTCAACGGTCTGGATCGTAACCAACTAGGTAAATTTAAAGGGAACACAATCCGGACCCTGACACATCCACTTCAATGTTTGAAATGCTGTGCGTTTGGAGATGCTCTTCCGCACACCACTAATGCATGGTTATTTGAACTACTGTCACCTGCCAGTCAGCTTGAAGCAGTTTCACCTTTCTCAACGTTCAGAAGTTCAAAATAAATTTATTATCAAAATACATACTGCGGATGTCACAATGTATTACACTGAGATTCATTTTCCTGTGGGTATTCACTGTAGATACAAGGAGACACAATAGAAGCACACACAAAGATGGACAAGCAACCGATGCGCAAAACATAGCGAAGTTTGCATAGAATAATAAAATAATAATAATAAATAACATTGAACACATAAGCTGCAGAGTCCTTGAAAGACTATGCGTTGTGGAATCATTTAGTATTGGGTATTCAGTGAAGTAATCCAATCTGGTTCAAGAGCCTGATGGTTGAGGGGTAATAACTGCTCCTGAACCTGTGGTGTTGGACCTAAGGCTTCCTTCCTAATGGCAGCAGTGAGAGGAGACCATGACCTGGACGTTCCTGGAACAGAACACCTTGAAGATGCTCAGTGATGAGGAAGACTATAGCTACGATGAATTGGCTGTATTATCTATCTTTATTTGGCTTTTCCTTTCAATGTCACGGTCCGGTTGGTTGACTCTTCATTTTCTTTTAATTCCCTTTTCCTCGTGTTCTACCGGGCTCCTTGATTAGGGCACCTGATTCTCATCTGAACCGGCAGCATAAAAACTCCAGCGTACATTTACTCAGGGTTGGACGATCACTTCAGCCAGTGCAGCAATGCACGTTCCGAGCCGCCGAGAATGGTGGATTCTAAGTTGCTTCGGTGCCTGGGGTTGCTTCGGGAATTCTGTCTCTACGTGTCCAGCTGAGTATTGCTGGCTGTTTGTCGTTTCATGTGCTACTCCGAGTCAAGATACGAATTGTCTGTCATCGTTTGGTTTTGTTGTTTTCATGTCCAGCTGGGTATTGCCGGCCATTTGCCGCTTCATGTGCTACTTGGTGTCAAGATAAGAATTGCCTGCTGTTTATCTGCACTATTCTGTGTCGAGGTAAGGATTACCAGCCATTTACCTTTCCAGTTAATGCTCCGTGGCAAGAGGAGTGTTGCCTGCCACCTGCCGACAGTTAGAAGTCCAGCTCCACCAATGCCTGGGGTCGAGAAGAGTTTGGCCTGCCCACTGCTCCTCTGTCCACCCGTGCTGTTTGCCTGTGTTTACACTGTCTCTCGACTGCTGAGTGTTCTATATTCTAAGTTCCGTTCCTGCGCCAGTTGCCTGTGTTAATTCCACACCCCCCCCCCACCCCGTGTTTAATAGGAGTAGGGCATTCCGCCCTCTGTTCTTTCCCGGCCACGCTCATCCCCTGGTCCACATCCTTGCTCTGCCTAAGTCCCGCCACTATATGCCAGACTCTTGCTGTAGTTACCTGGGTTTGATCCCCAGTCCAACTCCGCTCACTCCTTAGCTCCCCTTGGCCTAATCCTTGCTCCCTGGGCTTCTGTGCAACTATTAATAAACACACTGTTATAAACATATAACAATTACAGCACAGAAACAGGCCATCTTGGCCCTTCTAGTCTGTGCTGAACACTTACTCTCACCTAGTCCCACCTACCTGCACTCAACCAATAACCCTCCATTCCTTTCCTGTCCATATACCTATCCAAATTTTTTAAATGACAAAATCGAACATACCTCTACCACTTCTGCTGGAAGCTCATTCCACATAGCTACCACTCTCTGAGTAAAGAAGTTCCCCCTCATATTACCCTTAAACTTCTGCCCCCTAACTCTCAACTCATGTCCTCTTGTGTGAATCTCCCCTACTCTCAATGGAAAAAGCCTATCCACGTCAACTCTATCTATCCCCCTCATAATTTTAAATACCTCTATCAAGTCCCCCCTCAACCTTCTATGCTCCAAAGAATAAAGACCTAACTTGGTCAACCTTTCCCTGCAACTTAGGTGCTGAAACCCAGGTAACATTCTAGTAAATCTCTTCTGTACTCTCTCTATTTTGTTGACATCTTTCCTATAATTTGGTGACCAGAACACTTCTGTTAATACCACCTACGTGTCGGTGTCCTGCACTTGGGTTCGCTTCCAATGTCCTTGTAATATTCAAAGACATTGGTGTTTCTATTAGACAATAGACAATAGACAATAGGTGCAGAAGTAGACCATTTGGCCCTTTGAGCCTGCAACACCATTTTGAGATCATGGCTGATCATCTACTATCAATACCTGGTTCCTGCCTTGTCCCCATATCCCTTGATTCCACTATCCATTAGATACCTATCTAGCTCCTTCTTGAAAGCATCCAGAGAATTGGCCTCCACTGCCTTCCGAGGAAGTGCATTCCAGACCCCTGCAACTCTCTGAGAGAAGAAGTTTTTCCTTAACTCTGTCCTAAATGACCTACCCCTTATTCTCATACCATGCCCTCTGGTACTGGACTCTCCCAGCATCTGGAACATATTTCCTGCCTCTATCTTGTACAATCCCTTAATAATCTTATATGTTGCAATCAGATCCCCTCTCAATCTCTTTAATTCCAGCATGTACAAGCGCAGTCTCTCTAACCTCTCTGCGTAAGACAGTCCTGACATCCCAGGAATTAACCTTGTGAATCTACGCTGCACTTCCTCTACAGCCAGGATGTCCTTCCTTAACCCTGGAGACAAAAACTGTACACAATACTCCAGGTGTGGTCTCACCAGGGCTCTGTACAAATGCAAGAGGATTTCCTTGCTCTTGTACTCAATTCCCTTTGTAATAAAGGCCAACATTCCATTAGCCTTCTGCTGCACTTGCTCATTCATCTTCAGTGACTGATGAACAAGGACTCCTAGATCTCTTTGTATTTCTCCCTTACCTAACTCTACACCGCTCAGATAATAATCTGCCTTCCTGTTCTTACTCCCAAAGTGGATAACCTCACACTTATTCACATTAAACGTCATCTGCCAAGTATCTGCCCACTCACCCAGTCTATCCAAGTCACCCTGAATTTTCCTAACATCCTCATCACATGTCACACTGCCACCCAGCTTAGTATCATCAGCAAACTTGCTGATGTTATTCTCAATGCCTTCATCTAAATCATTGATGTAAATCGTAAATAGCTGTGGTCCCAATACCGAGCCCTGTGGCACCCCACTAGTCACCACCTGCCATTCCGAGAAACACCCATTCACCGCTACCCTTTGCTTTTTATCTGCCAACCAGTTTTCTATCCATGTCAATGTCTTACCCCCAATGCCATGAGCTTTGATTTTACCCACCAATCTCCTATGTGGGACCTTATCAAATGCCTTCTGAAAATCGAGGTACACTACATCCACTGGATCTCCCTTGTCTAACTTCCTGGTTACATCCTCAAAAAACTCCAATAGATTAGTCAAGCATGATTTACCCTTGGTAAATCCATGCTGGCTCGGCCCAATCCTATCACTGCTATCTAGATATGCCACTATTTCATCTTTAATAATGGACTCTAGCATCTTCCCCACTACTGATGTTAGGCTGACAGGTCGATAGTTCTGTTTTCTCCCTCCCTCCTTTCTTAAAAAGTGGGATAACATTAGCCATTCTCCAATCCTCAGGAACTGATCCTGAATCTAAGGAACATTGGAGGAGATTGCTTGTGTCTTCCTTAGTGAAGACAGATCTAAAGTACTTATTAAATTCTTCTGCCATTTCTCTGTTTCCCATGACAACTTCACCCAATTCATTCTTCAAGGGCCCAGCATTGTTCTTAACTATCTTCTTTCTCTTCACATACCTAAAAAAGCTTTTGCTATCCTCCTTTATATTCCTGGCTAGCTTGCGTTCGTACCTCATTTTTTCTCCCCATATTGCCTTTTTAGTTAAGTTCTGTTGTTCCTTAAAAATTTCCCAATCATCTGTCCTCCCACTCACTTTAGCTCTGTCACATTTCTTTTTTTTTAATGCTATGCAATCTCTGACTTCCTTTGTCAACCACTGTGGCCCCTTTCCCCCCTCTGAATCCTTCCTTCTCCGGGGGATGAACTGATTTTGCACCTTGTGCATTATTCCCAAGAATACCTGCCATTGCTGTTCCACTGTCTTTTCTGTTAGGATATCCATCCAGTTAACTTTGGCTAGCTCCTCCTTCATGGCTCCATAGTCTCCTTTGTTCAACTGCAACACTGACACCTCCGAGCTGCCCTTATCCTTCTCAAATTGCAGATAAAAACTTATCATATTATGATCACTACCTCCTAATGGCTCCTTTACTTCAAGATCGCTTATCAAATCCTGTTCATTACATAACACTAAATCCAGAATAGCCTTGTCCCTGGTCGGCTCTTGTACAAGCTGTTCCAAGAATGCATCCCGTAGGCACTCTACAAACTCCCTATCCTGGGGTCCAGCACCAACCTGATTCTCCCAGTTCACCTGCATGTTGAAATCCCCCTTAACTACTGCAGCATTACCTTTGCCACATGCCAATGTTAACTCCCTATTCACCTTGCACCCAATATCCATGCTACTGTTTGGTGGCCTATAGACAACACCCATTAGGGTCCTTTTTCTCTTACTGTTCCTCAATTCTATCCACACAGACTCCACTTCTCCTGATCCTATGTCCCCCCTTGCAAAGGACTGAATCTCATTCCTCACCAACAGGGCCACCTCACCCCCTCTGTCCACATTTCTGTCCCTACGATAGCACGTATACCCTTGCACATTCATTTCCCAGGTCTGATCTCCCTGCAGCCATGTCTCCGTTATCCCAACAACATCATAGTTACCCATTCGCATCTGAGCTTCCAGCTCATCCACCTTATTTCTGACACTTCGTGCAGTCAGATATAGAATTTTTAGCCCATTTCTCCCCTCTCTCTGTTTGAATCTCTGCCTATTGTGCTTAACTCAGCTCCCCGAACTCCCATCGGGCTATACGCCCCTGGAATTTTGTTGTCCTTCCTAAATTTACTTATTCTTTCTGCACATTTAACTCCATCTTTCGTCAGACCATCCCTCTGTACATGTGTCCTCCTTATCACTTGTTCCGCCTCACCTTTCTCTACTACACACTTAATATTCCGGAACCGTGTTCTAGGCCATGATGCAACCACCATGCATCTACAGAAGTTTGTCAAAGATTAAGATGACATGTCAAATCTCAACAAACTTCCAAGAAAGTAGAAGTGTTGCTGTGCACATTCTGGACCCAGGACAAATCCTTTGAAATGATAATGCTGTGGGACTTAAGTTACTATCTCCACCTCTGATCCCCTGATGAGGACTGGCTCATGGGCCTCCGATTTCCTGCTACTGTAGTCAATAATCAGCTTTGTTTTTGCTGATATTGAGTGAAAGGCTGCTGTAGCACCATTCAGCCAGATTTTCAATCTTTCTCAAGTATGCTGATTCATGACCACCTTTAACTCGGCCAACAACAATCATCAGCAAACTTAAATATAGTGAGGGGGGGAGAGAGGGGGTACAAGGGTAGAGCAAGAGGGAGTGAGGGGGGAGTACTGGTGAGAGAGGTGGAGGGGGAGGGAGAAGGGAGGAGACAGGGGAGAGAGAGAACAGAAACAGACCTTTCAGCCTATCTAGTCAATGCCAAAACCATTTAAAATGGCCTAGTCCCACCAACCTGCAATGGAACCATAGCCTTCAACATCCCTACTATTCTTGTACCTATGCATACTTCTCTTAAATGTTGAAATTGAGCTTTCATGCACCACTTGGGCTGGCAGCTCATTCCACACTCTAATAACCCTCTGAGTGAAGAAGTTTCTACTCATATTCCCCTTAAACTTCTCACCTTTCACCCTAAACCCATGACTTCTGGTTGTAGTTCTACCCAACCTCAGTTGCAAAAGCCTGCTTACATTTACCCTATCTAAACCGCTCATAATTTTGTATACCTAATAAAGAGTACAGTCCTACCTACTCAATCTTTCCTTATAACTTAGGTCCTCCAGGCCCAGCAACATCCTTGTGAGCTGTAGTCAATCTCAGTCATAAGTATTAAGCAATTAGAGCGAGGGGATAAGCACACAGCCTTGTGGTGCACCTGTGCTAATGATTGTGGAAGCCTCCTTTAACCTGTCAATAACAAGGTGCATTCAGCCACAGAACCTCCACTCACTGGATGTTTAAAAGGCAAACACGAGGAAATCCGCAGATGCTGGAAATTCAAGCAACGCACACAAAATGCTGGTGGAACGCAGCAGGCCAGGCAGCATCTATAGGGAGAAGCGCTGTCGACATTTCGGGCTGAGATTCTTCATCAGGACTAACTGAAAGGAAAGATAGTAAGAGATTTGAAAGTAGGAGGGGGAGGGGAAAATGCGAAATGATAGGAGAAGACCAGAGGGGGTGGGGTGAAGCTGAGAGCCAGAAAGGTGATTGGCAAAAAGGATACAGAGCTAGAGAAGGGAAAGGATCATGGGACGGGAGGCCGAGGGAGAAAGAAAGGGGAAGGGGAGCACCAGAGGGAGATGGAGAACAGGCAGAGTGATGGGCAGAGAGAGAAAGAAAAAAAAAGAAGGGAAAAAAACCTAAATATATCAGGGATGGGGTAAGAAAGAGAGGAGGGGTATTAATGGAAGTTAGAGAAGTCAATCTTCATGCTATCAGGTTGGAGGCTACCCAGCCGGTATATAAGGTGTTGTTCCTCCAACCTGAGTGTGGCTTCATCTTGACAGTAGAGGAGGCCATGGATAGACATATGGGAATGGGACTCAATGAATATTTTTTGTTTTTCTCACCATTCTCAATATATTTTTGAGACAACACGAGTGAATCTGCAGATGCTGGAAATAAATAAAAACACAAAATGCTGGCAGAACTCAGCAGGCCAGACAGCATTTATGGGAGGAGGTAGTGACAAAGTTTTGGGCCAAAACCGAGACTGTTGTGCGTGAAAATCCCAGGAGGTCAGTGGTTTCTGAGGTACTCACCCCATCTGGCACCAACAATTATTCCACAGTCAAAATCACTTAGGTCACATTTCTTCCCCATTCTGATGCTTGGTCTGAACAACAACAACTGAATCTCATCTTCTTCTTCTATTTCTGGCAGTTTAGACGCATCTAGGCGTATTACTGCCCTCCACGGGATGTATAATTAATTACAGAATTTCAAGAAACTCAAATTCTCAAGTATAAACTAGTCACACATAGAAACAGGATAATAAACTTTTCAATCAGATGGTGGTTCTCTTGCTGGCCAAACAAAGAGTTAATAGAAAAACAAAATACATTTAAGTCAGACAGCCTCTTGAACAATATTTTTCTTTCAATTTTATGTCGATTACAACTCAGCAAAATATGCTGAACTGTCTCTGGACTACCACAGTCACATAATCCAGTAGGATGCCTTCCTATTAACTTTAAGTAATAGTTTAGCCCACAATGCCCCAACCCCAGTCTTGTTAATTTCACCAATCTCTATGATTTAAAGAGTAACAGTCTGAGACCTTTTTAACTAGAGGGTGACTAGAAAAGAAATGCTTTCCCTTTAATTCATTTTTCCAATCCTCTTGCCATTTCTTCTCTATGCCTTTTTTTATCCTACTTCTCAATTTTATCACTTCTCTGCTTGGGGGTATTCTAATTCGTACTAGCCTGCTCTGTAAGGAATACTTTGCAATGCCATTCACAATTTCATTTCTCTCCACCCCAGCATGCCCAGGTATCCATGTAAATCTAACTTCACAACCCATTTTCCCTATTCTAAACAAAACTAAGAGAATCTCAATAACTATGTCTGGATGAGCTTTTGATTTATTCCCTTTTATCGCCTCTAAGACAGCAGCAGAATCTGAACTGATGATATCCCTGCATGGTCGACAGTCTTCTGTCCGCCATAAGGCCCAGAGGATTGCTAATAATTCTGTTGCAAAGACAGAAACACCATCTGAAACCCAGTGACCAATCTCAACTCCAAGTTGAGACACGTGCATCCCAAATCCTGCCTTAATGCTCTCTGGGTCCACTGAGACATCAGTAAAAATCTTCAGATAAGATCCCCATTTATTATTTAAATATTCATTTACCATCGATGCTGTTGAAATTGTTCTGCTTCCTTGAAACTGAAGAAGGAGGAATAGGTCTACTTCTGGCTCTGGCAAAAGCCAAAAAGGAATGGGTGGCAAGCATATTTGGTCAGCTATGTCTTCCTCAATCAGTTTCAATTTCACAGCCCAGATATTAACCAAATCTAAAAATGGATATCTTTTAATTTTACTTTGGCGCTCCGACGTCTCCTGCAAAAGACATTTTGATGGACAGCTGTGATTGAAGCCATTTAGTTTCACCCAATACTGCAGGCCCAACTTAACTTGTCTTAAATGTAGAGGCACTTCTCCCATCTCCACACATAATGCAGGACTGATGTTGTTCTGAAAGCTCCACAACAGAGTCTCAGTGCTTTGGACTGCACATTGGCTAATTTTACAAGCACTGCCGTAGCAGCGGAACCATAAGCAATACAACCATAATCAATTACTGATCTAATCATAGCTAGATATATTAAGTACATAGTTTCCCACCCTGCTCCCCAGTCACATCCAGCAATACTTCTCATAACATTTAAAACTTCCTCACACTTTCCAATTTTTTTTAATCTATATGACCCCTCCAAGTAAATCTTTCATCAAACCAGATGCCTAAAAACTTGAATAAATTGATTTTTTCTAATGGAGAATCACATAGACACAATTCACAATCAGGGATCTTTCTTGTAAAGCCAAAAATCATATATTTGGACTCAAAAGCAGAAATCCTGAAACCCCATTTGTTTGCCCTGTTTTCAACTGATCTTAAAGCCTTTTGTACCTGCTTTAATATATACTTGACATTTCAAGTCAAGTCACTTTTTATTGTCATTTTGACCATAACTTCTGGTACCATACACAGTAAAAACGAGACAACGTTTTTCAGGACCATGGTGCTACATGAAACAGTACAAAAACTACACTGAACTACGTAAAAACAACACAGAAAAAACTACACTAGACTACAGACCTACCCATGACTGCATAAAGCACACAAAACAGTGCAGTCATTACAATAAATAATAAACAAGACAATAGGCACAGTAGAGGACAGTAAGTTGGTGTCAGTCCAGGCTCTGGGTATTGAGGAGTCTGATGGCTTGGGGGAAGAAACTGTTACATAGTCTGGTTGTGAGAGCCTGAATGCTTAGGTGCCTTTTCCCAGATGGCAGGAGGGAGAAGAGTTTGTATGAGGGGTGCGTGGGGTCCTTCATAATGCTGTTTGCTTTGCAGATGCAGTGTGTAGTGTAAATGTCTGTAATGGTGGGATTAGAGACCTCGATGATCTTCTCAGCTGACCTCACAATCCGCTGCAGGGTCTTGAGATCCGAGATGGTGCCAGGCAGTGATGCGGCTGCTCAGGATGCTCTCAATACAACCCCTGTAGAATGTGATGAGGATGGGGGACGGGAGATGGTCTTTCCTCAGCCTTTGCAGCAAGTAGAGAAGCTGCTGGGCTTTCTTTGCTATGGAGCTGGTGTTGAGAGACCAGGTGAGATTCTCCGCCAGGTGAACACCAAGAAATTTGGTGGTCTTAACAATCTCTACTGAGGTGCTGTTGATGTTCAGCAGACAGTGGTCGCCCTGTGTCCTCCTGAAGTCAACAACCATCTCTTTTGTTTTCAAAGGCAACACGAGTGAATCTGCAGATGCTGGAAATAAATAAAAAACACAAAATGCTGGCAGAACTCAGCAGGCCAGACAGCATCTATGGGAGGAGGTAGTGACGACGTTTCGGGCCGAAACCCTTCATCAGGAGTGAAGTAACATGGGATAGTCGAGGGGGGATAAGAAGTGGGGGGAGGGATGAAGTAGAGAGCTGGGAAGTGATAGGCTGGAGGGAAATGGGCTGGGGGAAGGTGGAGAATTATGAGAAATAAAAGAGAAAGAAAGGTAGGGCTGGGGAGAGATTGTAGTGAGGGGGGAAAAGAGAGAGAAAGAGAACCAGACTAAAATTATAGATAGGGATGGGGTAAGGGGGGGTGCAGGGGTATCAACAGAGGTCTGTGAGTTGAATGTTCATGCCGACAGGTAGGAGGCTACCTAGGCGGGAGATAAGATATTGATCCATCGACCTGCATGTGGCCTCATCTTGACAGTAGAGGAGGTCATGGACAGACATATCGGAGTGGGAGTGACTGCTGGAGGACTGAGCGCCGGTGTTCGGCGAAACGGTCTCCCAGTCTACGGCGGGTCTCCCCAATGTATAAATGGCCACATCGGGAGCACCGCATACAGTATATCACCCCAGCTGACTCGCAGGTGAAGTGGTGTCTCACCTGAAAGGGCTGCCTGGGGCCTAGGATGGTGGTGAGGGAAGAAGTGTGGGGGCAGGTGCAGCACTTCTTCCATTTGCAGGGATAAGTGCCTGGAGGGAGGTCGGTGGGGAGGGATGAGGGGGATGAATGGACAAGGGAGTCGCGTAGGGATCCAACGTATAATCCTCCGCAACTTCCGCCACCTCCTACGGGATCCCACCACCAGCCACATCTTTCCCTCACCCCCACTCTCGGCTTTCCGCAGGGATCGCTCTCTACGCGACTCCCTTGTCCGATCCAGACTGACTGAGGTCAGGAAGTCTAGAATCCAGTTGCAGAGGGAGGTGTTCAGGCCCAGTAGGCTCAGCTTTCCAATCAGTTTCTGAGGGATGATTGTGTTGAATGCTGAACTAAAGTCTATGAACAGCATAGTACATGTCTTTTTTGTCAAGGTGGGTTAGGGCCAGGTGGAGGGTGATGGTAATGGCATCGTCTGTTGAACAGTTGGGATGGTACACAAACTGCAGGGGGTTTATTGAGGGGGGCAGCAGGGTCTTGATGTGCCTCCTGACGAGCTTCTCGAAACACTTCATGATGATGGATGTGAGTGCATCCATATATAGGAAGGATATGTAAGATTTCTAAAGGGTCCAAGGGGGTACAAGGAGATAATTACCAGGATACAGCCTGGATTAGAGAATAGATTTTGATAAGAAAAGGTTCAGAAAGCTTGGGCTTTTGTCTTTGGAGTGATGGAGGATGGGAGGCAACTTGACAGAGGTGTATAAGATTATGAGGGGCATAATTAGAATGGACTGCCAACACCTTTTTTTTTCTCAGTGGCATATGGCGCGTACCAGAGGACATCTATTTCATGTGAGAGTGATGGTGCCTGTAATCCACTGCCAGCGATGTTGGTAAAGGCTAATGCAATAGGAACAGGGATGAAAGGAAAATGGAGGGTTATGGGGTTTGGAGGAAGGAAGGGTTAGATTGATCATGAAGTAGGCATAACATTGTGGCTGAAGGGCCCATATTACTGTGTTGTACTGTTCTATATTTTATTCTCATCTGTCTCCTCTCTTTACCAGAAACATTAGCGTTGCACAGTTTGTTCCCCTTCTGTTTCAGCCTTTTTAAACCAACCCATTTAATCAAGCTTTAGTTTTTGTATCTGCAAAGCAGTTTAAAGTTTTTTTTATAATTTATTGGTACTTTATGAACACAAGTTGCCGTTGGTGTCATAACTGTAAGTTGTTGCTGTAAAGAAAAACAACTGACCTGCTGCTCATTATTTCAGATCTTCTTACTCCAAGGCTTTAACCAATTGGCAACAAAAATAAGTATTTTCACAAAGGCTGAATTTAGCGATATTTTTATTTTTTAAAAACTGCAGATTCTGGAAATCGGATATATAAACAGAAAATGCTGTAAACACTCAGCAGGTCAGGCAAGATGTCTGGAAAGTAACTTTTCAGAGTCAAAAACTATTCATCAAGATGGACAAAATATTAATTTCTTCTCTTTCCATTGTTGGTTTCTGACGTGTTGAGTGATTCCAGCATTTTCTGCTTTTATTTCCTGATTTAAAAATTAGATTAATTTTGTTTGGCACATGTACATTGAAACATACAAGAACTGTATCATTTGCCTCGAATGAAATCAGCGAGAATTGTGCTGGGCAGCCTACAAGTGTAGCCACACCTCCAGTGTGAAAATAGGTCAAAAGTTCACTAGCCCTAACCCATACATCTTCAGATTATGGAAAGAAACTGGAGCAGCTGGATAAAGCTCATGATCATTGAAAATGTACAAACTCCTTATAGACAGCATCTGGAATTAATCCTAATCATATAGCTGGTGCTGTAATAGTGTTACACTAACTGCTATGCTACTGTAATGCCCACGGTGGCATAGCACAATGGGCAGCCATTTGGAGAGGACTGTGTAGTTCCTCAGTCAGTCAGCAAAGTGATAATAATGTTGTGAAGGAAATTTATGTTATGCTTGTAATTGGAATTAAATTATCTATTTTCAAGACAAATTAAGAATGTGAAAAGTTGCTGTACTTTTTCCTCTGAATTTTAATTTCCAGAGTAAATGGCTCCAGTTTTTTTTGCAATAAACTAATTTCTGAGTCAAAGGTCAAAACTCTGTCTGATGCAATGTACCACCAAGCAGGTTTCTGAGGCAGAGGAGGAAACAAATCAAGAGCATGTTCAAACTTAACGAACAGTTAAAACAAAATTTCCGATTATAACTCTCACTTCAATTCATCAACTAACAAACCTTAATTTTTATTTTACAACATTTAAAGATGGCTAACCTGAATCTTCCAGCCTCTTTCTCATTTTACCAAAACATCTGTATCTTCTGTGCCAAAATGATCAACTGGTTTAAGAACTTTCTGAACCATTTCCTTTTGGAAATGTAATATTTTAAGTTTATTACCTGTAGCATTGGGAGGGCATTTGTTATAAACAAGTTCTCCAGCAGCTGTCCTTTTCCAGGTTATTGTCAGAATGTAGTCATCTTTACACATCTCATGGGGAGCTGCAGGAAAGGCAAATGAGTTAGACAAGCTAACATTTTTGAAGAGCAATTTGAAAATAAAATTTTGTTTGTACAGTCAGTTTTCACTATCAGAGATATCCATTTACTATTATCTGCATTAAATTTCAAAGTGAAAGGCAATGCAATTCTGATCTTTACTCAATCCTGACTACTTGTTAATTATTTGTAGAACGATAGCAGTTGTAGAATAAGCCTAGTTATATTTACAGTTTTAATAAATAGGAATAATCTAAGTGTGCCTTCAGACTAAGTAAAAATTCAGCTGATGTTTTACATCTGTCAATTATTCACTGTTGCATTCTGTGCCACTTTTATGTTCTTCGGTTTAAACAAAGTTAATAAATGTGTATTAAAACAATCAAGGATAACAGTTACAAGAATTTAGCTACTCATTTTGCCAATAACAATTGTCAGGGGTTAATATGCACAATAATATTTACTTACATATATATTACACTTCTAACATTAATGTCTCTCAGAGCCCAACAGGAGCAAACTTCGGGCAAATTGGCCATCAAATTTTTGCTGGAATTGTAAGGATCCAAAGGAGAGGAGAGGTAAAATGAGGGAGAGTTTTAGGAAGGTCATTTCCATAGTTTAGGGTCTAGGGGGTTAGAAGTATCAATCAAGGATTGAAATCAGGACTGCACAAGATGCTAGAATTGGCAGAATGTGAAGATGCAAAGCTTGAAATTCAATGTAAAGCTATTTAGATTAATGGCAAAGAAACAGGATGCTAACAGCTACTTTGGTTATTGAGCCTCCATGAAAATTTCAATTGCACCTGATGCCTAGACTCAAGAATGTTTACTCAACCCAGTGTTCCTTTGTGCTCAAAACCATGCCACACACCAGGTTATTCTACATTGTGCTAATGAGCAGCTTTCTGTAGATCATACCAGAAAAAACAGCAGACTCTTAAGGGATTCTACAGAAATGTTACGAGCTAAAAGATTGCAAGGGACTATTTTGGTCTTCTGGAAGATCAGAATGGCAATCTATGGGTAGAGCCAAAAGAGATAGGGGGAGATCTTAAATTAAATTTTTGCATCTGCATTTACACAGGAGATGGACACAGAGTCTATAGAAGTTGGTCAAAAACAGCAATGTCATGGACTCCATGCAGATTACAGAGGAGGATTGCTGTCTTAAGGCATATTAGGGTGGATAAATCCCTGGGGTCTGACCAGGTGTTCCCTTGGACCCTGTGGAAGGCAAGTGCAGAAATTGCTGGGACCCTAGCAGAGATTCTTAAATCATTCTTTGTGACTGCTGAGGTACCGGAGGATTGGGGGATAGCTAATGTTGTTTAAGAAAGAAAGCAGGACCACAAAGGTAGTAATCTCAGGATTACCACCTTGGCCACGTGACAGTGAGAATAGGAATAGGATGAGGTGGAGGATAAATGCGTGGCTGAGGGATTGGAGCATTGGGCAGGGATTCAGATTTCTGGATCATTGGGATCTCTTTTGGGTCAGGTGTGACCTGTACAAAAAGGACAGGTTGCCCTTGAATCCCAGGGGGACCAATATCCTGGCAGGGAGGTTTGCTAAGGCTGCTGGGGAGAGTTTAAACTAGAATTGTTGGGGGGTGGGAACCAAACTGAAAAGACTGAGGAAGAGGAGGTTAGCTCACAGATAGAGAAAGCTTGGAGAAAGTGTGTGAGGGAGGATAGGCAGGTGATAGAGAAGGGACACGCTCAGACGGACAATTTGAGATGTGTCTATTTTAACGCAAGGAATATTGTGAACAAAGTGAATGAGCTTAGAGCATGGATCAGTACTTGGAGCTATGATGTGGTGGCCACTACAGTGACTTGGATGGCTCAGGGACAGGAATGGTTACTTCAAGTGCGGGGTTTTAGTTTCAGAAAGGACAGAGAGGGAGGCAAATGAGGTGGGGGCGTGGCACTTTTGATCAAACAGTGTCACAGCTGCAGAAAAGGTGGACGTCATGAAGGAATTGTCTGTGGAGTCCCTTTGAGTGGAAGTTAGGAACAGGAAGGGGTCAATATCTTTATTGGGTGTTTTTTATAGGCTGCCCAATAGTAACAGGGATATCAAGGAGAAGATAGAGAACCAGATCCTGGAGGTGTAATAATAACAGAGTTGAAAGGATGGGGGATTTTAATTTCCCATTTGGCATCTCCCTACAGCAAGGGGTTTAGATGGGGTGGAGCTTGTTAGGTGTGTTCAGGAAGGTTTCTTGACACAAAATGTAGAGAAGCCTACAAGAGGAGAGACTGTACTTGATTTGGCATTGGGAAATGAACCTGGCTGGGTGTTAGATCTCACAGAGCATTTTGGAGATAGTGATCATAATTCTATCTCCTTTACAATAGCATTGGAGAGAGATAGGAACAGAGTTAGAAAAGCATTTAATTGGAGTAAGGGGAATAATGAGGCTATCAGACAGGAAATTGGAAGCTTAAATTTGAAACAGATGTTCTCAGGGAAAAGTACGGAAGAAATGTGCCACAGGAGGACACAGGTTTAAGGTGCTGGGGAATAGGTACAAAGGAGATGTCAGGGGTAAGTTTTTACTCAGAGAGTGGTGAGTGTGTGGAATGGAAATTAACCTGGTCAGGTGTCAGATCTCAGAGTGGGAGAGCATTTTGGAGGTAGTGATCATAATTCTATTCCTTTACAATGACATTGGAGAGACATAAGAACAGACAAGTTAGAAAACCGTTTGATTGGAGTAAGGGGAATTATGAAGCTATCAGGGAGGAAATTGGAAGCTTAATTTGTGAACAGATGTTCTCAGGGAAAAGTACGGAAGAAATGTGCCAAATGTTCAGGGGATATTTGAGTGAAGTTCTGCATAGGTACATTCCAATGAGACAGGGAAGTTAAGGTAGGGCACAGGAACTGTGGTGTACAAAGGCTGTAATAAATCTAGTCAAGAAGAAAAGAAAAGCTGAGAAAAGGTTCAGAGATTTAGGTAATGTTAGGGATCTAGAAGATTATAAGGCTAACAGGAAGGATCTTAAAAAGGAAATTAGGAGAGCCAGAAGGGGTCATGAGAAGGCCTTAGCGAGCAGGATTAAGGAAAATCCCAAGGCATTCTACAAGTATGTGAAGAGCAAGAGGATAAGACGTGAAACAATCAAGTGTGACAGTGGGAAAGTGTGTATGGAAATGGAGGAAATAGTAGAGGTACTAAATGAATACTTTACTTCAGTATTCACTATGGAAAAGGATCTTAGTGATTGTAATGATGACTTGCAGCAGACAGAAAAGCTTGTGCATGTAGATATTAAGAAAGAAGATGTGCTGGAGCTTTTGGAAAGCATCAAGTTGGATAAGTCACCAGGTCCGGATGAGATGTACCCCAGGCTACTGTGGAAGGTGAGGGAGGAGGTTGCTGAGCCTCTGGCGATGATCTTTGAAACATCAATGGGGACGGGAGAGGTTCCGGAGGATTGGAGGGTTGCGGATGTTGTTCCTTTATTCAAGAAAGGGAGTAGATAGCCCAGGAAATTATAGACCAGTGATTGTTACTTCAGTGGTTGGTAAGTTAATGGAGAAGATCCTGAAAGGCAGGATTTATGAACATTTGGAGAGGTATAATATGATTAGGAATAGTCAGCATGGCTTTGTCAAGGGCAGGACCAGCCTTACAAGCCTGATTTAATTTTTTGAGGATGTAACTAAACACACTGGTGAAGGAAGAGCAGTAGATGTTCAGCTCAATGGGTCAGAACAGCAAGGTGTTTGATAAGGTACCCCATGAAAGGCTATTGAGAAAGTAAAGAGGCATGGGATCCAAGGGGACATTGCTTTGTGGATCCAGAACTGGCTTGCCCACAGAAGGCAAAGAGTGGTTGTAGACAGGTCATATTCTGCATGGAGGTTGGTCACCAGTGGGGTGCCTCAGGGATCTGTTTTGGGACCCTTACTCTTCGTGATTTTTATAAATGACCTGGATGAGAAAGTGGAGGGATAGGTTAGTAAGTTTGCTGATGACACAAAGGTTGGGGGTGTTGTGCATTGTGTGGAGGGCTGTCAGAGGTTACAGCGGGACATTGATAGGATGCAAAACTGGGCTGAGAAGTGGCAGATGGAGTTCAACCCAGATAAGTGTGAAGTGGTTCATTTTGGTAGGTCAAATATGTTGGCAGAATATAGTATTAATGGTAAGACTCTTGGCAGTGTGGGGATCTTAGGGTCCAAGCCCATAAGTGGCTCAAAGCAGCTGTGCAGGTTGACACTGTGGTTAAAAAGGCTTACTGTGCATTGGCCTTCATTAATCATGGAAATGAATTTAGGAACTCAAAGGTAATGTTGCATCTATATAGGACCCTGGTCAGACCCCACTTGGAGTACTGTGCTCAGTTCTGGTCGCCTCACTACAGGAAGGATGTGGAAACCATAGAAAGGGTGCAGAGGAGATTTACAAGGATGTTGCCTGGATTGGGGAGCATACCTTATAAAAACAGGTTGAGTGAAGTCAGCCTTTTCTCCCTGGAGCAACGGAGGATGAGAGGTGACCTGATAAAGGTGTATAAGATGATGAGAGGCATTGATCGTGTGGATAGTCAGAGACTTTTTCCCAGGGCTGAAGTGTTTGCCACAAGAGGACACAGGTTTTTTTTTGTTTTTTTTTAAAAATTTTTATTAGTTTTTCAAAACATTTTACAAAATTAAAAACCCCAAATCCCAATGAGGAGCATTAATACAGAGCAAGGTTAAGCATACAATAACAATATGCTACAGAGGAAGAGAATTTAACAAAAAAGCACCTAAATTAAAGATAAGTGAGCTTAGTGTCCTCCCCAAACCCCACAACACAAGAAAAAAACCAACAATTCCAGACCAACCACCACACAATATAGAGAGTATAAGTCCGGACAGTCAAACTCCCAGACTGTGAATACACTTAGCAACAGAGGATAATAATGCCTACTACCAGAAAAAAAAGGGAGCTGAAAGCAAGGGACCGAAAAGAAAAAAAAACCCTAGTCAAGAGGAAGGTTATGAAAGTACTCGATAAAAGGTCCCCAGATCTTATGGAACTTTAAATCCGAATTGAGAACTGAATAATGAATTTTTTCGAGGTCCAAGCAGGCCATAATGTCGTTAAGCCATTGCGCATGAGTGGGCAGGGCAACATCTCTCCATCTAAGGAGGATCAAGCGTCTCGCCAGGAGAGAGGCAAAGGATAATATTCGGCATTTGGTCGGACCCAGACATAAATCTGTCTCGCCCCAAAAACCGAACAGAGCAATTAAGGGGTTAGGTTCTAGGTGCTGATTCAGAATACCCGATAGTGTAGTGAAGACATCTTTCCAGAATTTCTCCAAGCTAGGACAGAGCCAGTACATATGGATGAGAGAGGCCACGCCCCTCTTGCATTTATCACAGAGCGGACTAATGCCAGGGTAGAATCGAGATAGTTTAGATTTAGACATATGGGCTCTATGAACAATCTTAAACTGTAAGAGACAATGGCGAGCACAAAGAGAGGTTGAGTTAACCGATTTGAGAACTGAGTCCCAGCTCTCCTCGGATAAGGAGATATTTAAATCCTGCTCCCAGGCCATTTTAATTTTATCCACAGGGGCCCGTCGTAAGGCTGCTAGTTTATCTTGGATAATTGAAATTAAACCTTTACCTAGTGGATTAATGGAGAGAAATAAGTCCATAGCATATTTCGCAGGCATTTCAGGAAAGTTAGGAATTAAAGGAGCAGTAAAGTGTCGGATTTGGAGATATCTGAAAAAGTGAGCGTTAGGCAGGTTGAACTTAACAGAGAGCTGTTGAAAAGAAGCGAAGCGGTTATCAATGAAGAGATCTTCAAAATGTCTAATGCCCTTCCTGTACCAAACATGGAATGCTGAATCGAACGTGGTAGATAAAAAAAGGTGATTATGTGCGACAGGGCTAGAAATGGAAAACCCCTGGAAACAATAGCATTTCCTGAACTGAGCCCATATACGCAAAGTGTGTCTAACCAGAGGATTAGCTATTGATCTGGGCAGACTGCTAGGGAGTGCAGAGCCAAGAAGTGCAGATATAGATACTTCTTTAGTGGAGCTCAACTCCATTGCCACCCAGTTAGGGCACTCAGGTTGACCGTGGAAGAAAGACCAGAAGGCAGCACAACGTATATTAGCTGCCCAGTAATATAAGCGAAAGTTAGGTAAAGCCATGCCACCCTCTTTTTTAGATTTTTGGAGGTGGATTTTATTAATTCTAGAGCACTTATTCTGCCACAGATATGACAAAATAATAGAGTCTAAGGAATCAAAAAAAGATTTAGGAATAAAAATTGGGATAGATTGAAATAAGTATAAAAATTTGGGGAGAACATACATTTTGACAACATTGATACGACCTACCAAGGACATAGATAGAGGTGACCATTGTACCAAACTCTGTTTTGTAGCATATGAAAGATTGACAAAGTTTTCACGAAAGAGATCTTTAAACTTCCTTGTGACTGTAATTCCAAGATAAGTAAATTGATTATGGACTACTTTAAAAGGGAGATCACGAAATGTTAGTTCTTGTGCTTCTTTATTAATTGGGAAAAGTTCACTCTTATGTAAGTTGAGTTTATAGCCAGAGATCTGGCTAAACTGGTCAAGAAGTGAAAACATTAGAGGTAAGGATGTAGACGGATATGAGAGAAAGAGTAGTAAGTCATCAGCATAGAGAGAGACTTTATGCTCAACACCCCCTCTCCAAATCCCGGTCAGTTCAGGACATTTTTGAAATGCTATCGCCAGAGGTTCTATAGCCAAATCAAAGAGAAAGGGACTTAAGGGGCATCCCTGACGGGTGCCACGTTTGAGATTGAATACTTGGGATTTCTGAAAGTTAGTTAGAACAGAAGCAGTAGGACACAGGTACAGCAATTAGATCCAAGAGATGAAACTTTGGCCGAGGTCAAATTTTTCTAAGACTGCAAAAAGGTAGTTCCACTCTATACGATCAAATGCTTTCTCCGCATCAAGGGAGATAACACATTCAGGAGTTCCAGTTGGAACTGAGTATAAAATATTAAATAGACGCCGAATGTTAAAAAAAGGGAGACGATTTTTAATAAAGCCTGTTTGGTCATCAGAGATAATGGAGGGAATAATGGTTTCTAATCTATGAGCCAACACTTTAGCTAAGATCTTTACATCAACATTGAGCAGAGAGATCGGCCTGTACGAGGAACACTCTGTTGGGTCTTTGCCTTTTTTAAAAGAAGAATAATAGATGCCTCATTGAAAGAGGGTGGCAATTTGCCGTAGTTAAACGAGTCAGATAATACTGAAAGTAACTGAGGAGAAAGAAGTGAGGAGAATGATTTATAAAATTCCACAGGGAACCCATCAGGTCCAGGAGATTTCCCTGAGGACAGTGCAGAAATTGCAAAAGATATTTCTTCTAGTGATATAGGCGCATTAAGTTTGGCTTTGAAATCAGATGAAAGTGAGGGGATATTCAGATTCTGTAAAAATTGATCCACAGAGATATTGTCATTCAGGGATTCAGAGGAATAAAGCCGAGAATAAAATTTTTTAAATGCGTCATTAATTTCTAAATGATCCAATGTAAAGTCTCCGTTCTCCTTCCGGATCTTTGTAATATGTTGTTTGGCTTTAGAACGCCTCAGCTGATTGGCTAGGAATTTACCAGACTTATCCCCATGAATGTAAAAGCGGCTCTTGCTTTCGAGAAGTTGGCGTTCGACAGGTTGAGTGGACAGAAGGTTAAATTTAGTTTGGAGTTCAACGCGCTTCTTGTATAATTCAGGGTTCTTAGTTTGGGCATATAATTGATCCACATCTTTAATCTGGTTAATGAGGTCTGCTCGATCTGTACGGGATCTTCTATTGAGATTTGCTGTGTAAGAGATTATTTGGCCCCTCAAATATGCTTTCATGGCATCCCAGACAATCTGGGATGGCACTTCAGGTGATGTATTAGTGTTAAAATAGAAGGTTATCTGGTCTTTAATAAATTTTACGAAATCATCATCCGATAATAAAGTTGAATCGAACCGCCAGTGTTTGTTCCTCTGAGGGAGACCGGGAAAGTTCAGAGAGAGGGTAATTTGGGCATGGTCAGAGATCAGTATACTCTGATAGTCACAAGTGTGGGCAAATGGGATAAGTTGGTTATTGAGTAGGAAATAGTCAATTCTAGTGAAGGTATGGTGAACATGTGAGAAAAAGGAATAATCTCTCTCCGTAGGATGAAGGAAACGCCATATATCAGAGATACCAAAATTAGAGAGAAACGACTGAATAGCTAAGGCAGATTTGGTAGGTGATCTGGTAACAGAGGACGATCGGTCCAGTTTAGGATCCAACCAACAGTTAAAGTCACCACCCAATATAAGAGAGTATGAGTTTAAGTCTGGTAGTGAGGAAAAAAATCGTTCAAAAAAGTTAACATCATCAAAGTTGGGGGCATACAGGTTTGCTAGTGCAACTTTAGTGTTATATAGTTTACCAGAAACAATAATAAAACGGCCATTTGTGTCCGATATTTTATTATGGAGTTCAAAAGGAATATTTGAGTTAATAAGAATGGAGACTCCCCTAGCTTTAGCGCAAAGGATGAATGAAAATGCTGACCCGCCCACTTGGACAGAAGCCGGGAGTTATCAAAACAACGAATATGAGTTTCTTGGAGGAAAGCAATGTCAGCTTTGAGTTGTTTAATATGTGAGAATACCTTCCTCCTTTTAACAGGGTGGTTCAGTCCCTTTACATTCCAGCTCACAAATTTAAGTGCACTAGCCATTATCAATTACGAATGCATAAAAGGCAGCAGGCATATAAAAAATCAAGCGGTACAATAGCAGTCTGGGAGCAGAGATGTAAACATAGATTTGTAAGGTCAAAATATAAACATGTCCTAAACAATAAAGAAATGTTGGAACTGGAAAATCCACCCCACCCACACAACCCAAAACTAGACGGCTACCAAAACAAGTAGCTAGCTCTACCAAAAAAATTAACCCAAATACAACTTCCAGATCTGTGTCATTGACAGCAGTTCCGTATAAATGCTATAACAAACAGTAACTAGTTTATGCACTAGAAAACATAACTACAGATTAGAACACCTTCTGCCGAGATATACAACTTAATACAGAGAAAATCGGAAGAAAACCAAAACTAACCTACCCACGAAATATTATAGAAGAATAAAGTAAGAGAAAGGGAAAAAAAAAGGTAAGAAGGAAAAAGAAAAAAAGAGGAAGGGGAAAATTATAAATTCAAGATGAGTATTTATCAACCGTTTACCGAGAAGGGAGAAAAAAACATTCAGAGAATGGAAAAAAAAAGGGGGTGAAGAAAAGAAAAAGATAAAATAAATAAGTATTTAAAACAGAGGAAAAATAAATCAGCAGTTGAACTGTGAACCGACAAACAGGGAGGCCTTCACTAAAGACTTCAAACCTCCAAAACAAGTTAGATTTAGTTGTAGAACTCTGTAGGTAAAGTTATACAGAGGTAAAAATAGATTACACACACACCAAATCCCGGGAGAGATTATCAACAGCCTTTAAAGTTTCAGTGAATAATGTCTGAGTGATTCAAGTGAATTCCGAGTCCAGAGAAAGTAATTTTACTACGAGGAGTACTTATCCACCATTTTAGGAGGTCCGATCAGATTCCGAAGATGACTGGATAGCTGGAAGACTTGCCACAAACGCTTCAGCTTCCCTTGCTGATTTGAACCACTTGAATTCCCCGGTATTAAACTTGATTCTTAGGTCAGCAAGATTACGAAAGGAAGGTTTGAAACCACGATCAAAAAGCACTTTCATTACACCTTTATACTCAGCGCGCATCTTTAAGGTCTGGGGTGCAAAATCTTCCACAAAGCGAATGGTTGTATCCTGGAAAGAGAAAGAGCCTCTGCGACGTGCCTCCACAATCAGACTGTGTTTTACCTGGTATTGATGGAAACACAAGATTACTGGTCGCGGACGGGAGCCCAGAATTCCGGGGGAAACATAGACTCTGTGTGCCCGTTCGAGCTCGGGCGGGTTTGGAAGCAGATCCTTCCCGAATATCTCACAGAGAAACTCGGCGAAAAACTTCACGGTTGACCCCTTCTCAGTTGCTTCTGGTAATCCCAGAATTCTGATGTTGCAGCGTCTGCTGCGATTTTCGAGATCCACCATTTTGGAAAGAAGTTTTTTAGATTTTTCCTCTAAGCTGGAACAGAGAGTCTCCAAGTATCGAACCCGACTTTCTAAAGCTTCAGAAGTCGAATCGATGCGAGATAAGTGTTCAGCATGTTTGTCCACTTTATCGTTGATCCGATCCAGTTTCTCTTCTAACTGTTTGAAAGCGGTTTTAATTTCCTTTAAGATTTCGTCTCGGAGATTTTCAAGCGCCTCCATCGTCACGTCCGACGAGGTCATAGTTTCTTTTCTCCCGGATTTAGAACTCTTGTTAGACATTGTAGGTTAGATATATTCACAGGCAAGTAAGAGATACCGAAATAATTCCTAACTAAGCTTTATAAAGTGGAGACATTTAGTGCAAAGGTAGCGACAGTAACGGAACAAAAGTTTGGAGCAGCTAAGCAATCGCCATCTTACCGGAAGTCCCAAGGACACAGGTTTAAGGTGCGGGGGAGTAGGTACAGAGGAAATGCTAGGGGTAAGTTTTTTACTCAGAGAGTGGTGAGTGTGTGTAATGGGCTGCCGGCAACAGTGGTGAAGGCAGATACGATAGAGTCTTTTAAGAGACTTTTGGATAGGTACATGGAGCTTAGAAAAATAGAGGGCTATGATTGAAGTCTAGTAATTCCTATGGTAGGGACATGTTCGGCACAACATTGCGGGCCAAAGGGCCTGTATTGTGCTGTAGGTTTTCTATGCTTCTATCAATGCTGACATTGTATTTGCCTTCTTCGCCACCAACTCAACCTGAACATTAATTGTTTGGGAGTGCTGCATGAGGACCTCCAACCCCTTTGCACCTCGGGTTTTTGAATTTTATCCCTTTTTAGAAAATAGTCTACACCTATATTCCTGCCACAAAAGTGCATGACCGTACATTTCCTGACTGTATTCCATATGCCACCATTTTGCCCATTGTTCTACTCTGACCAAGTCCTTCTGCAGTAATCTTGCTCACTTAGCTTTATCTGCCTCTCCACCTATCTTTGTATCATCCACAAACTTGGCCACAGAGCATTCAATTCTATCATCGAAAATTATTGACATACAACATAAAAACTGACCCCTGCAAAATATCATTAGTTGCTGGCAGCCAATCAGAAAAGGCTCCCTTTATTCCTATTGTTTGCCTCCTGCCAATCAGCCAATTTTCCGTCCATACTAGTTCTTTTCCTGTATTACCAGGGGCTCTTATCTTGCTAAGCAGCATCATGTGTGGCACCTTGTCAAAGACCTTCTGAAAATCCAAATACGGGACACCCACTGATTCTCCTTTGTCTATCCTGCTTGTTATTTCTTCAATGAATTCCAAAAGATTTGTCAGGGAAAATTTTCCCTTGAGGAAACCATTCTGACTACAGCTTATTTTATCAACACACACAAAATGCTGGTGGAACACAGCAGGCCAGGCAGCATCTATAAGGAGAAGCACTGTCGACGTTTTGGGCTGAGACCCTTCGTCAGGACTAATCAAAAGGAAATAAAGTAAGAGATTTGAAAGTGGTGGGGGGAGGGGAAAATACGAAATGATAAGAGAAGACCGGAAGGGGTGGGATGAAGCTAAGAGCTGGAAAGGTGATTGGCAAAAGTGATACAGAGTTGGAGAAGGGAAAGGATCATGGGACGGGAGGCCTCGGGAGAAAGGGGGGGGGGGGGGGGAAGCACCAGAGAGAGATGGAGAACAGGCAAACAACTAAATATGTCAGGGATGTGGTAAGAAGTGGAGGAGGGGCATTAACGGAAGTTAGAGAAGTCAATGTTGATGCCATCAGGTTGGAGGCTACCCAGCCGGTATATAAGGTGTTGTTCCTCCAACCTGAGTTTGGATTCATTTTGACAGTAGAGGAGGCCATGGATAGACATATCAGAATGGGAATGGGACGTGGAATTAAAATGTGTGGCCACTGGGAGATCCTGTCAAAATGAATCCAGACTCAGGTTGGAGGAACAACACCTTATATACCGGCTGGGTAGCCTCCAACCTGATGGCATGAATATTGACTTCTCTAATTTCCGTTAATGCCCCTCCTCCTCTTCTTACCCCATCCCTGACATATTTAGTTGTTTGTTTTTTTTCTCTCTCTGCCCATCACTATGCCTGTTCTGCATCTCCCTCTGGTGCTTCCCCCCCCCCCTTTCTTTCTCCCGAGGCCTCCTGTCCCATGGTCCTTTCCCTTCTCCAGATCTGTATCACTTTTGCCAATCAGCTTTCCAGCTCTTAGCTTCACCTCACCCCCTCCAGTCTTCTCCTATCATTTCGCATTTCCCCCTCCCCCCACTACTTTCAAATCTCTTACTATATTTCCTTTCCGTTAGTCCTGACGAAGGGTCTTGGCCTGAAATGTCGACAGTACTTCTCCTTATAGATGCTGCCTGGCCTGCTGTGTTCCACCAGCATTTTGTGTGTGTTGTTTGAATTTCCAGCATCTACAGATTTCCTCATGTTTGCTTATTTTATCATGTGCCTTCATGAACCCTGAGACCTCATTCTTAAAAATCGACTCCAACATCTTCCCAACCACTGAGGTCAGACTAACTGGCCTATAATTTCCTTTCTTCTGCCTCCCTCCCGTCCTGAAAGTGGAGTGACATTGACAATTTTCCATTACTCAGGAAGCATGCCAGAATCGAGTGATTCTTAAAAGATCATTATTGAAGCCTCCATAATCTCTTTAGCTGCCTCTTTCAGAAACTTGGGATGTAGTCCTCCTAGTCCAGGTGACTTATTTAAATTCAGACCATATAACTTCCCAAGCAGTTTCTCCCTAGTACAGACTTCTGAGCCCTGACACTCTAACTTCCAGCATACTGCTAGTCTCATCCACAGTGAAGACAGATGCAAAATACTTATTCAATTCACCTGCCATTTCTTTGTCCACCATTACTGTGTACCTCAATTGCGTCACTTTCCTGTGGTCCAATATCTACGCTTGCCTCTCTTTTACTCTATGATCTAAAAAAACTTATGGCATTCTCTTTGATATTTTTGGCTAGCTTACCTTTATATTATATTTTTCCCTCCTAGTTTCTGTTGGTTTTTAAAGGCTTCCAAATCCTCTAACTTCCCACTACTTTTTGCTCTATTATATGCTCTCTCTTTTGTTTTTATGTTGCTTTTGACTTTCCTTTTCAGCCATGGTTGAATCATCCTGCCTTTCTCTGGTATGTATCAAACCTGAACCTTGCGAATTGCTCCCAGAAACATCAGCCATTGCTGCTCTGCCATCATCGCTGTTAGTGTCCCCTTCCAATTAACTTTGACCAGCTCCACTCTCATGCCTCTGTAATTCCTTTTAGTCCACTGTAGTACTGATACAATTGAATTTAGTTTCTTCCTCTCAAATTGCAGGGTGAATTCTATCATATTATGATCACTGCTTCTTAAGGGTTTCTATACCGGAAGCTCCCTCATCAAATCTGGTTCATTATACAACGCCCAATCCAGAATAGTTGATCCCCTAGGCATTCTACAAATTTTATCTCTTGAGATCCATAATCAGCATCAACCTGATTTTCCCAATCTACCTGCATATTGAAAACTCCCATAACATTGGCTTTTTCGCATGTATTTTCTATTGCCCATTGTATTAACAGCCCATATTCTGGCTCGTGTTTGGAGGCATATATACACCTCCCATTGGGGTCCTTCTTCCCTTTGCAGATCCTTAACCCTAACCACAAGGATTCTATATTTTCTAATCCTATGTCACCTCTTTCTAAGGATTTGATTTCAATTTTTACCAACTGAGACATGTCCCTCCCTCTGCCTACCTGCCTGTCCTTTCAACACAATGTGTAAACTTGGATATTAGGAAACTCTCAACTACAATCTTCTTTCAGTCATGACTCAGTGATGCTCACAATATCATACCTTCCAATCTCTAATTGCGCTACAAGCTCATCTGCTTCATTCCGTATACTGCATGCATTCAAATATAACACCTTCACTTTTGTGTTTGCCTGTATAATTGTCTCCAAATACAGGATAAAAGGAATTATATTTACACACACATATATATATATATATATATATCCTCACCCAATCAACCTTTGGAATTTCTAATATCTAGAAAATTAGGACTTTAGGACTTAAAGTCCCAATGTAGGACTTTAATGTATCCTTTTCCACAACCATTTCAACTAATACTGGTCCTAATCTATTGTGTAAAACTTAAAACTGGTCCCAAATTGCTTCCACACTGATACATCAGCTACTTGTTCAGTCTCATTACCTAAGAGAAGGTTGGGTAATGTCACCTGCCTCAGACAGCCTTCTTGATTGCTTGAGAAAAATTTTCTCAGGACCTGCTACAAATTCTTCCTATCTAGTTCCATAAAACCATATAACCATATAACAATTACAGCATGGAAACAGGCCATCTTGGCCCTTCTAGTCCGTGCCGATGCTTACACTCACCTAGTCCCACCGACCTGCACTCAGCTCATAACCCTCCATTCCTTTCCTGTCCATATACCTATCCAATTTTACTTTAAATGACAATACCAAACCTGCCACTACCACTTCTACCGGAAGCTCATTCCACACAGCTACCACTCTCTGAGTAAAGAAATTCCCCCTAGTGTTACCCTTAAACTTTTGCCCCCTAACTCTCAAATCATGTCCTCTTGTTTGAATCTCCCCTACTCTCAATGGAAAAAGCCTATCCACATCAACTCTATCTATCCCCCTCATAATTTTAAATACCTCTATCAAGTCCCCCCTCAACCTTCTATGCTCCAAAGAATAAAGACCTAACTTGTTCAGCCTTTCCCTGTAACTTAGGTGCTGAAACCCAGGTAACATTCTAGTAAATCTGCTCTGTACCCTCTCTCTATTTTGTTGATATCTTTCCTATAATTTGGTGACCAGAACTGTACACAATACTCCAAATTCAGACTTACCAATGCCTTGTACAGTTTTAACATTGCATCCCAACTCCTATACTCAATGCTCTGATTTATAAAGGACAGCATTCCAAAAGCGTTCTTTACCACCCTATCCACATGAGATTATACCTTCAGGGAACTATGCACCATTATTCCTAGATCACTCTGTTCTACGGCATTCCTCAATGCCCTACCATTTACCATGTATGTCCTATTTGGATTATTCCTACCAAAATGTAGCACCTCACACTTATCAGCATTAAACTCCATCTGCCATCGTCCAGCCCACTCTTCTAAATGGCCTAAATCTCTCTGCAAGCTTTGAAAACCTACTTCATTATCCACAATGCCACCTACCTTAGTATCATCTGCATACTTACTAATCCAATTTACCACCCCATCATCCAGATCATTAATGTATGTGACAAACAACATTGGACCTAATACAGATCCCTGAGGCACACCTCTAGTCATCGGACTCCAACCTGACAAACAGTTACCCACCACTACTCTCTGGCATTTCCCATCCAGCCACTGTTGAATCCATTTTACTACTTCAATATTAATACCTAACGATTGAACCTTCCTAACTAACCTTCCGTGCGGAACCTTGTCAAAGGCCTTACTGAAGTCCATATAGACAACATCCACTGCTTTACCCTTGTCAACTTTCCTTGAAAACCTCTTCAAAAAATTCAATAAGATTTGACAAACATGACCTTCAATGCACAAATCCATGCTGACTATTCCTAATCAGAGCCTGTCTATATAATTATATATACCATCTCTAAGAATACTTTCCATTAATTTACCCAACACTGACGTCAAACCGACAGGCTTATAATTGCTAGGTTTACTCTTAGAACCCTTTTTAAACAATGGAACCACATGAGCAATACACCAATCCTCCGGCACCATCCCCGTTTCTAATGACATTTGAAATATTTCTGTCAGAGCCCCTGCTATTTCTACACCAACTTCCCTCAAGGTCTTAGGGAATATCCTGTTAAGATCCGGAGATTTATCCACTTTTATATTCCTTAAACGCCCCAGTACTTCCTCCTCTTTAATTGTCATAGTTTCCATAACTTCCCTACTTGTTTCCCATACCTTACACAATTCAATATCCTTCTCCTTAGTGAATACTGACGAAAAGAAGTTGTTCAAAATCTCCCCCATCTCTCTTTGCTCCACACATAGCTGTCCACTCTGAGTCTCTAAGGGACCAATTTTATGCCTCATTATCCTTTTGCTATTAATATAACTGTAGAAACTCTTCAGATTTATTTTCACCTTACTTGCCAAAGCAACCTCGTATCTTCTTTTAGCTTTTCTAATTTCTTCCTTAAGATTCTTCTTACATTCTTTATATTCCTCAAGCACCTCATTTACTCCATGCTGCCTATATTTATTGTAGATATCTCTCTTTTTCCTAACCAAGTTTCCAATATCCCTTGAAAATATTGGCTCTCTCAAACTTTAGACCTTTCCTTTCAACCTAACAGGAACATAAAGATTCTGTACCCTCAAAGTTTCACCTTTAAATGACCTCCATTTCTCTATTATATCCTTCCCATAAAACAAATTGTCCCAATCCTCTCCTTCTAAATCCTTTTGCATCTCCTCAATGTTAGCCTTTCTCCAATCAAAAATCTCAACCTTGGGTCCAGACCTATCCTTCTCCATAATTATATTGAAACTAATGGTATTGTGATCACTGGACCCAAAGTGCTCCCCAACACATACCTCCGTCACCTGACCTATCTCATTCCCTAACAGGAGATCTAACACTGCCCCTTCTCTATTCGGTACCTCTATGTACTGCTGCAAAAAACTATCCTGCACATATTTTACAAACTCCAAACCATCCAGCCCTTTTATAGAATGGGCTTCCCAGTCTGTGTGTGGAAAATTAAAATCTCCCACAATCACAACCTTGTGCTTACTACAAATATCTGCTATCTCCTTACAAATTTGCTCCTCCAATCCTTGCTCCCCATTAGGTGGTCTATAATACACCCCTATGTGTTACTACACCTTTCCCATTCCTCAATTCCACCCAAATAGCCTCCCTAGATGAGCCCTCTGATCTATCCTGCCAAAGCACCGCTGTAATATTTTCTCTGACAAGCAATGCAACACCTCCTCCTCTTGCCCCTCTGATCCTATCACACCTGAAGCAACAAAATCCAGGAATATTTAGTTGCCAATCACACCCCTCCTGCAACCATGTTTCACTAACAGCTACAACATCATATTTCCAGGTATCAATTCATGCTCTAAGCTCATCCACCTTTCTTACAATGCTCCTAGCATTAAAATAGATGCATTTAAGAAACTCTCCACCTCTTCCTCTTTGTTTATCCCTAATGATGCAATCAACTTTATTATCTTTTTCTTCCTTCTCCCCTACATCTTCGGTCTGAGCGCTCCCCTTCTCTATCACCTGCCTATTCTCCCTCACACACTGTCTACTAGCTTTCTCTATTTGTGAACTAACCTCCTCTCCTCTAGTCTCTTCAAATTGATTCCCACCTCCCAACCATTCTAGTTTAAAGACTCCGCAGTAGCCTTAGCAAATCTCCCCGCCAGGATATTGGTCCCCCTAGGATTCAAGTGTACCCATCCTTTTTGTGCAGGTCACACCCGACCCAAAAGAGGTCCCAATGATCCAGAAACTTGAATCCTTGCCCCCTGCTCCAATCCCTCCGCCACGCATTTATCCTCCACCTCATTCCATTCCTACTCTCACTGTCGCGTGGCACAGGCAGTAATCCTAAGATTACTACCTTTGTGGTCCTTCTTCTCAACTGCCTTCCTAACTCCCTATATTCTCCTTACAGGACCTCTTCCTTTTTCCTACCTATATGTACAACGACCTCTGGCTCCTCACCCTCCCACTTCAGGTAATCTTGGACGCGATCAGAAACATCAGGGAGACAAACTACCATCCGGGTCTCCTGATTGCCTCCACATAATTGCCTATCTGACCCCCTAACTATCGAGTCCCCTATTACTACTGCCTTCCCCTTCCTTTCCCTACCCTTCTGAGCTACAGGGCCGGACTCTGTGCCAAGGCACGGCCACTGTTGCTTCCCCCAGGTAGGCTGTCTCCTCCAACAGTACTCAAACAGGAGTACTTATTGTCAAGGGGTACAGCCACTGGGGTACTCTCTAGTACCTGACTCTTCCCCTTCCCTCTCCTAACCATGACCCACTTGTCTGCCTCCCATGGCCCGGGTGTGACCACCTGCCTGTAACTCCTCTCTATCAACTCCTCACTCTCCCTGACCAGACAAAGGTCATCGAGCTGCAGCTCCAGTTGCCTAACACAGTCCCTTAGGAGCTGCAGCTCGGCGCACCTGGTGCAGATGTGGACTTCTGGGAGGCTAGGAGACACCAGGACCTCCCACATCTGCCTCCGAGAACAGCAAGCTGCCCTCACACTCATACTTCCCCTTTCCTCAAATAACAGGAAAAACTGAAATCTAAACGTACCTTGCCTTGCCCGCTTCTGCCTAACTCCGTTGAGCCCAAGTCCTTAAGCCTTCACTCTGCTCCCGGCTCACTCCACTGCCTGCAAACGACGCTGCCCACTGTATAAGGCTGTGTCCATTTTAAATCTTCCCCGCTTCTCTGCCCGCCGTCACACGCCTGCGCAGTCCTGCCTCTCTTAACTCGGATGAGAATAAGAAAAATTCAAGATGGCTCCCGCTGCACTCCCGTTCTGATCCTCCGACTCCCTTCTCCAAATGAAAAAAAAAAGTTTCTTAGCACTATGGGTCTCAGCCAATATTAAGAAAGTTAAAATCACCTACTATTACAACCGTATTATTACTACACCTCACAGTGATCTCCTTATGTATTTGTTCCTCTAATTCATGCCAACTGTTTGGAAGACCTATAATATTATCTCATCAAAATGTGAAATGTCACAAGTTAGCAGCTGTGATCTGGAGTGAATGACAAGCTAAGGACTTCACATATCAGTGGCCTTGATCTCCACAGGCAGATGCATCACTCCACGGGTGTACGACTTCTGTCATCCCTGATATTGAAAACTATAGTCTCCAGAAACATTACACTTGGGAGCAGTTGAGATACAGATACTGTAATTGACAAATAAGGAGTAGAAGTAGGTCACATAGCCCTTAACTTCAGCTTCACGTTCTTATCTAACCACATTCACCCCAAGCACTTTATGCATCTATCTCTCTGTACCTTAAAAACATTCCAAGACTTTGCCACCCTTTTAGGACAAACGTTCCAGAAGCTAACGTTCATCACTAGCACTTCACTTTCAAATGATTTCTTCCTAGTTCTCGATTTTTAATACCACTCCACAAATACAAAGCAGATGGTGCCACTTAAATCTCAGCTCACTTCCTTTCTCCAAAGATTCTATCTACCCTGCTAGATATTTCGTGCATGTTGCTTCATTCCACCAAAGTAAGCTATTTAAAATCAATGACTATGGTGTTTGTAAGGGAACCTGGGGTAGAGAAAACTAACTGAGTTCTTAAAATAAATCCACTCCTTAAAATGCATCAGGGATTCCTGCCAGACTGGATTTCATATAGAATTTGGCAATTGTTTCCTTGACTCTGCACTCCTTTAGACTTTGAGATAGAAACCATCTTTGTGAATGGAAAAGGATGAAAGCAAACATGCAGAGAAAATAAACCATATGTTATATCATTGTACAAATTACTTTGAGACATAGTTTTCCTCACCTGGGCATCTTTTCTCATTGCATGTCCTGACTTCTTCCCCTGATCCTTCACATGGATAACCTTTGACGCTTGTCCCTTTACACATCCGGAAGCGCCGTTGCCAACCACTGTCACATGTCTTGGAACACAAACTCCAGTGGTTCCATGGACCCCATTTGCCTTCAGCTTAAAAAAAATATAATTAAATCATTTGTCTACAACTGTAGCAGCAGTCTTTGACCACAACCAACAATGTCTATTTTTAAGATTCCATGTTGCTCAACAACAAATCTGAAAGCATAATAATCAAGTGAAGTTTGAATGCCTGAAAATGAAATCCAGCACACTTCCGACGGGCAGTGCACCAAATGCTGTTTCAACAAAAGTAGAGCAACTAAATTTTACAAAGAAAAAAAATTGGCAATGCTGAAAATAAATAAAACCTGAACACTTCATCAGGAGGTCAGACTGAATCTGTGGACAGAGAAAAAAAAGATCATAGTAAATATTTCTGGACCACATGAAGGATCCAGACCTGAAATGTTAACTGAGTGTTTCCCTTCATATATGGCGCCTCATCTGTTGAACACCCACAGCACTTTGTGCATTGTGAAATGTTTCAGATCAATGGAAAATGACATCAGTCTAAAATGTATTCCCCTAGGGATGCTGCCAGCAGCTTGACTGGAAGGAAAAGGAAACTTCCTGCATTTAAAAGAACAAGTTAAGGGGCTCTTAGATAGACACATGAATGTCATATAATGGAGTGATGTGGGTATTGTTTCGGGAGAAGGGATCTATTTAGGTAGGTGCTTAATTACTATTTTAATTAGTCCTGAGCTGCACTCTTCTGTATTATCTAACATTTCTTGAGATTATTTCTCTCCTAATTTATTGTTCACTTGGCCTGCTGTTTCTTTGTTCAATGTGTTTGCTTTGGATAGAGTACAGAGGAGATTCAACACAATGGATTGGAGGAATTTGGTCGTGAAGAGATTAGATGGGCTGGGTTTATTTTCATTTGAGCGAAGAAGATTGAAGGCATAAAATAATGAGAGGTATAAATAAGGCAGAAAGTCAAAAACATTTTTCTAAGAGAGTGATATCAAAAGTAAGAAGATAACTTAAGGTGAGAAACATAGAAACATAGAAAACCTACAGCACAATACAAGCCCTTTGGCCCACAAAGTTGTGCCGAACATGTCCCAACCTTAGATATTACTAGACTTACTTATAGCCCTCTATTTTTCTAAGCCCCATGTACCTATCCAAAGGCTCTTAAAAGACTCTATCGTATCTGCCTTCACCACTGTTGCCGGCAGCCCATTCCATGTACTCACCACTCTCTGAGTAAAAAACTTACCCCTGATATCTCCACTGTACCTACTCCCCAACACCTTAAACCTGTGTTCTCTTGTGGCAACCATTTCAGCTCTGGGAAAAAGCCTCTGACTATCCACACAATCAATGCCTCTCATCATCTTATACACCTCTATCAGGTCACCTCTCACCCTCCGTTGCTCTAAGGAGAAAAGGCCAAGTTCACTCAACCTATTCTCATAAGGCATGCTCCCCAATCCAGGCAACATCCTTGTAAATATCCTCTGCACCCTTTCTATGGCTTCCACATCCTTCCTGTAGTGAGGCGACCAGAACTGAGCACAGTACTCCAAGTGGGGTCTGACAAGGGTCCTATAAAGCTGCAACTCCAGAAGAATGAGTTTTTTGTCAGATCTGAGGGTTAAATTTTTTAACATGGAGAGTGGATGATATCTGGAATGCACTGCCATTGGAGGTAGTGGAATGATGTTTGATTAATTAATTAATAAACAATTAAGATATATACTTAATAAAGCAACATTTAGATGGGTCTATTGAGGAATATAGGGTAGCAAGAAAGGAGCTTAAGAAGGGGCTGAGGAGAGCAAGAGGCGGACATGAGAAGGCCTTGGTGAGAAGAATGCCCCAAGGCATTCTTCAATTATGTGAAGAACAAAAGGATGACAGGAGTCCTCACTGAATACTTCTCTTCTGTATTCATGAATGAGAGGGAACTTGATGGTGGTGAGGACAATATGAGTGAGGTTGATGTTCTGGAGAGGAAGTGTTGGAGTAGTTAAAAGATATTAGAATGGATAAGTCCCTGGGACCTGACGGAATATTCCCCAGGCTGCTCCACGAGGCGAGGGAAGAGATTGCTGAGCCTCTGGCTAGGATCTTTATGTCCTCGTTGTCCACAGGAATGGTACTGGAGGATTGGAGGGAGGCGAATGTTGTCCCCTTGTTCCAAAAAAGGTAGTAGGGATAGTCCGGGTAATGATAGACCAGTGAGCCTTACGCCTGTGGTGGGAAAGCTGTTGGAAAAGATTCTTAGAGATAGGATCTATGGGCATTTAGAGAATCATGGTCTGATCAGGAACAGTCAGCATGGCTTTGTGAAGGACAGATCGTGTCTAACAAGCCTGATAGAGTTCCTTGAGGAGGTGACCAGGCATATAGATGGGGGTAGTGCAATGGATGTGATCTACATGGATTTTAGAAAGGCACTTGACAAGGTTCCACACGGTAGACTTATTCAGAAAGTCAGAAGGCATGGGATCCAGGGAGGTTTGGCCAGGTGGATTCAGAATTGGCTTGCCTACAGAAAGCAGAGGGTCGTGGTGGAGGGAATACATTCAGATTGGAGGGCTGTGACTAGTGGTGTCCCACAAGGGTCGGTTCTGGGACCTCTACTTTTCATGATTTTTATTAACGACCTGGATGAGGGGGTAGAAGGGTGGGTTGGCAAGTTTGCAGACGACACACAGGTTGGTGGTGTTGTGGATAGTGTAGAGGATTGTCAAAGGTTGCAGAGAGACATTGATAGGATGCAGAAGTGGGCTGAGAAGTGGCAGACTTTTCAACCTGGACAAGTGTGAAGTGGTACACTTTGGAAGGACAAACTCCAGGGCAGAGTACAAAGTAAATGGCAGGATACTTTGGTAGTGTGGAGGAGCAGAGGGATCTGGGGTACATGACCACAGATCCCTGAAAGTTGCCCCACAGTTAGATAGGGTAGTCAAGAAAGCTTATGGGGTGTTAGCTTTCATAAGTCGAGGGATAGAGTTTAAGAGTGGCGAGGTAATGATGCAGCTCTATAAAACTCTGGTTAGGCCACACTTGGAGTACTGTGTTCAGTTCTGGTCGCCACACCATAGGAAGGATGTGGAAGCATTGGAAAGGGTACAAAGGAGATTTACCAGGATGCTGCCTGGCTTAGAGAGTATGCATTATGATCAGAGATTAAGGGAGCTAGGGCTTTACTCTTTGGAGAGAAGGAGGATAAGAGGAGATGTGATAGAGGTGTACAAGATATTAAGAGGAATAGATAGAGTGGACAGGCAGCGCCTCTTCCCCAGGGCACCACTGTTCAATACAGGAGGACATGGCTTTACGGTAAGGGATGGAAAGTTCAAGAGGGATATTAGAGGAAAGTTTTGTACTCAGAGTGGATGGTGCATGGAGTGCATTGTCTGAGTCAGTGGTGGAGGCAGACACACTAATGAAACTTAAGAGACTACTAGACAGGTATATGGAGGAATTTAAGGTGGGGGATAGATGGGAGGCAGGGTTTGAGTGTTTGCACAACATTGTGGGCCGAAGGGCCTCTACTGTGCTGTACTATTCTATGTTCTATGTAATATAAGGACATAGTCCTAATGTGGACAAATGGGATTAGTCACAAGGACAAAAGGTATCCTGGATATCTTGACACAAGACCTGCTTTTGTGACTCTTTCTGACAATGAAGGCCGTACAGTTTATTGCATTCAACTGTTTCATTCTTATATTAGACTGCTTAATTGTTATTTTCCTTTCAGTTTAACAATGAATTATCTTCTTGTATTTTAGGTAGTTTTTATATGTTTATAACAGTTTAATATGCCTCTAGTGTTGTGAACTAAGCGGATGAGGTTAGAGCGTGGATCAGTAGGGGAACAGATCCTGGAAAGGTGTAATAATAGTAGAGTTGTCATGGGAGATTTTAATTTCCTGAATATCAATTGGCATCTCCCTAAAGCAAGGGGTTTAGATGGGGTGGAGTTTGTTAGGTGTGTTCAGGAAGGTTTCTTGACACAATATGTTGATAAGCCTACAAGAGGAGAGGCTGTATTGATTTGGTATTGGGAAATGAACCTGGTCAGGTGTCAGGTCTCTCAGTGGGAGTGCATTTTGGAGATAGTGATCACAACTCTATCTCCTTTACCATAGCATTAGAGAGGGATAGGAACAGACAAGTTAGGAAAGTGTTTAACTGGAGTAAGGGGAATTATGAGACTATCAGGCAGGAAACTGGAAGCTTAAATTGGAAACAGATGTACTCAGGGAAATGTGGCAAATATTCAGGGGATATTTGTGTGGAGTTCTGTATAGGTACGTTCCAATGAGACAGGGAAGTTAGGGTAGAGTATAGGAACCATGGTGTACAAAGGCTGTAATAAATCTCGTCAGGAAAAAAAGAAAAGTTTACAAAACGTTCCGAGAGCTAGGTAATGTTAGAGATCTAGAAGATTGTAAAGCTAACAGGAAGGAGCTTAAAAAGGAAATTAGGAAAGCCAGAAGGGCCATGAGAAGGCCTTGGCAGACAGGATTAAGGAGAACCCCAAGGCATTCTACAATTATGTGAAGAGCAGGAGGATAAGATGTGAAACAATAGGACCTGTCAAGTGCGACAAAATAGCAGAGGTACTTAATGAATACTTTACTTCAGTATTTACCATGGAAAAGGATCTTGGTGATTGTAGTGATGACTTGCATTTGACTGAAAAGCTTGAGCTTGTAGATATTAAGAAAGAGGACATGCTGGAGCTTTTGGAAAGCATCAAGTTGGATTTTTTGCCAGGACCGGATGAGATGTACCCCAGGCTACTGTGGGAGGCAAGGGAGAAGATTGCTGAGCCTCTGGTGATAATCTTTGCATCATCAATGTGGTCTGGAGAGGTTCCGGAGGATTGGAGGTTTGTGAATGTTGTTCCTAATTCAAGAATGGGAGTAGAGATAGCCCAGGAAATTATAGCCCAGTGAGTCTTATACCTCAGTGGTTGGTAAGTTGATGAAGATGATCCTGAGGGCCAGGATTTATGAACATTTGGGAAGGTATAATATGATTAGGAATAGTCAGCATGGCTTCGTCAAGGGCAGGCCATGCCTTACGAGCCTAATTGAAGTTTTTTGAGGATGTGACTAAACACGTTGATGAAGGAAGAACTGTAGATGTAGTGTATATGGATTTCAACAAGGCATTTGATAATGTACCCTGGATAAGCCTGGATTGGGGAGCATGCCTTATGAGAATAGGTTGAGTGAACTCGGCCTTTTCATCTTGGAGTGACAGAGTATGAGAGGTGACCTGATAGAGGTGTATAAGATGATGAGAGGCTTTGATCGTGTGGATAGTCAGAGGCTTTTTCCCAGAGCTGAAATGGTTGCCACAAGAGGACACAGATTTAAGGTGCTGGGGAATAGGTACAGAGGAGATGTCCGGCATAAGTTTTTTACTCAGAGACTGGTGATTGCGTGTAATGGGCTGCTGGCAACAGTGGTACAGGCGGATACAATAGGGTCTTTTAAGAGACTTTTGGATAGGTACATGGTACATGGAGGAAAATGGAGGGCTATAGGTAAGCCTGGTAACTTCTAAGGTAGGGGCATGTTCAGCACAACTTTGTGGGTATAAGGGCGTGCATTGTGCACGCTATGTTTCTAGTGAGTATACAAAGTTTAGTTCTGGAAAACTCTAGAAGCTTCTTTGTCCTGCAGTATTTAACTAATTGCTTTCTCATAGGTTAACTTGGTATTGAGTATGAAATAAGTGCTTTCTAATTGTTTAATTCTTATCTATATATTTGAATGGACTGTTTACTTCTCTTTGTGGCATAAAAATAGCTGTTCTATGCTAGGCAGCTGTCTGCTTCTTTGCTTGTCTCATCTCACAGACCTCCATCACTTTTCTGTTTGTGTTTCTTTCCCTGTCTAATCTCACAGACATCTAGCCCTGTTCTGTTCCTGTTTTGTTTGCCTTTCATCTCACAGATCTTTCCCACTTTTCTGCTCCTGTTTTCTTTGCCTGTCTCATCTCAGAGATGACTATGGTCGGCCCTCCTTATCCGTGGGTTCCACATGTGCGGATTCAACCAACCGCAGATCAGGTAAACCCGGATGTTCTCTCTCAGCACTCGTTATCTGAGCATGTACAGACTATTTTTTCTTGTCATTATTCCCTAAACAGTACGGTATAACAACTATTTATATAGTATTAGGTATTATAAGTAATCTAGAGATAATTTAAAAGTACAGGCAGTCCCTGGGTTATGAACGAGTTCCGTTCCTGAGTCCGTCTTTAAGTCGGATTTGAACTCGGAACAGGTACATCCGGTATTATTTAGCGTCAGTTAGTCAAATGTTTGTCTTAGTATACAAATTACTTCTCTATGCACAACAAACACTTAAGGAACATATGTATTTCAATAATTAAACCACTGCATTGCTTAGGAATAATTGTAGCTTACATCGGGGCAGGGCCTTTCACATGTTCCATTAACATTGTCCCGATTGTTGACCAACTGTAGCCTAACACTTTTCCAATGACCAATGGCGTTTGACCTCTTTCTGATCGCTTTATTACTTCCACTTTATTTTCAGTCGTGATCGTGATTATTTTTGTGAACAGAAACAGTGCGAATTCAGAGCTGTGCCGGGTCCTAAAGTCCACTGCACTAAGACAGGATAAATAAGCTCCGGGGTTCAGCTGGGTCCTAAAGACCACCACACTGAGACAGGTTAAATAAGGGATTTGGGCAACCGCATTTATTGGTATCCACAGGGGGACCCGGAACCAATCCCCTGCAGATAAGGAGAGCCGACTGTATCACTGTAGTGTTCCTGTTTCTTTGCCTGCCTGTCTCATCTCACAGACCTCTATCACTGTTCTGTTCCTGTTTCTTTCTTTGCATCTCTCTTCTCACAGACCTCTAGCACAGTTCTGTTCCTGTTTTCTTTTCCTCTTTCATCTCACAGATCTTTACTACTGTTCACTTCCTGTTTTATTTGCCTCTCTCAATTCATAGACCTCAATCCCTGTTCTGTTCCTGTTTTCTTTGTCTGTCTCATCTCACAGAATCCATCACTTTTCTGTTTGTGTTTCTTTCCCTGTCTCATCTCACATACATCTAGCCCTGTTCTGTTCCTGTTTTGTTTGCCTCTTTCATCTCAGATCTTTACCACTGTTCTGTTCCTGTTTGTTTCTTTGCCTGTCTCAGCTCACAATCCTGTATCACTGTTCTCTTCCTGTTTGTTGCCTGTTCCTGTTTTCTTTGCCTGTGTCATCTCAGAGACCTCTATCACTGTTCTGTTCCTGTTTGTTTCTTTGCCTGTCACATCTCACAGATGTCTACCACTGCCTCTATCACTGTTCTGTTCCTGTTTGTTTCTTTGTTCTATCCACTCATAATCAGATGATCATGAAGCAACAAGTTTTATTCCTCTTTTTTGACTTCTGAAAGAGCTTTAGATTTAAACACCAGAATCCAAAGATTGTTTTCACTATTTTTGTCTCCACGTAGAAGCTTTTAAAATCAGCCTTTATGTTTCATGCAAGTTGATTCTTGTGTCTATTTTCCCTCACTTAATTAATCCCTTGAACCTTCTTTGCTGTGTTCTAAACTTATCCCAGGACTTATGTTCACTGCTTTATGTCTTCTACTTCGATCAATACTATTGTGAATTTCTCTTGTTGGCCATCTAACTCTCCAGTTCTATTTCTGTCTAAAACAGGAATAAAAAATATAGTTCAAACACAGGCCTCTTAAATATTTCCTCTTGTCAATCTCATAAATAACATTCGCCAATATATTTCAGCCTACTTTCATTATACTTTCCTTTATTTAGAGGGCACAGTTTTAAAGTGCTTGGAAGCAGGTACAGAGTTTTTTATGCAGAGAGTGGTGAGTGCGTAGAATGGGCTGCCGGCAGCAGTGGTGGGGGCGGCTATGGTAGGCTCTCTTAAGAGACTCCTGGATAGGTAGAAGGAGCTTATGAAAATAGAGGGCTATGGGTAACCCTGGGTAATTTCTAAAGTTCGGCACAGCATTGTGGGCCGAAGGGCCTGTATTGTGCTGTAGGTTTTCTATGTTTCTATGTATATTTAGGACCTTAATAATTCATTATGTAACTTTCCATCTTAATGAAGGATTCAATTTTGGTCACTGCTCCTCAAGGGACCTCACGTAAGACTGCTAAGTAAGTACTTCACATTACACACAACCAATCTAATATGGTCTGTAGTTGGTTTTTCAATCAATGGACTATTCCTCTTCCCACCCTGTCTCTTGCAAAAATGCCATCCCCTTCTCGCAATTCCTCCGTCTCCGCCGCATCTGCTCTCAGGATGAGGCTTTTCATTCCAGGACGAAGGAGATGTCTTCCTTTTTTAAACAAAAGAGCTTCCCTTCTTCCAGAATCAACTCTGCTCTCAAATGCATCTCTCCCATTTCTCGCACATCTGCCCTCACCCCATCCTCCCGCCACCCCACTCAGGATCGGGTTCCCCTTGTCCTCACCTACCACCCCACCAGCCTCCAGGTCTAACGTATAATTCTCCGTAACTTCTGCCATCTCCAACAGAATCCCACTACCAAGCACATCTTTCCCTCCCCCCCTTCTGCATTCCGCAGGGATCGCTCCCTACATGACCCCCTTGTCCATTCGTCCCCCTATCCCTTCCCACTGATCTTCCTCCTGGCACTTATCCTTGTAAGTGGAACAAGTGCTACAGCTGCCCTTACACTTCCTCTCTCACCATAGGTACATAATTACATAGGCATAGGTGCAAAATTAAGGGAGGGAAGTTTAGGGGAGACATCAGGGCTACGTTTTTTACACAGGGGGTTGTGAGTGCCTGGAATGACTTGCCAGGGATGGTGGTGGAGGCTAAAACATTAGGGGTATTTAAGAGCCTCTTGGACAGTCACATGGATGAAAGAAAAATGGAGGGTTATGGGGTAGTGTGGGTTTAGTACTTTTTTTTAAGGATTTATATGGGTTGGCATAACATGGAGGGCTGAAGGGCCTGTACTGTGCCGTAGTGTTCTATGGTTCTATGGTACCACCATTCAGGGCCCTAGATAGTCCTTCCAGGTGAGGTGACACTTCACCTGTGAGTCAGATGGTGTGGTATACTGCGTCCGGTGCTCCCGGTGTGGCCTTTTATATATTGGTGAGACCCGACACAGGCTGTGAGACCATTTTGCTGAACACCTACGCTTTGTCCGCCAGAGAAAGCAGGATCTCCCAGTGGCCACACATTTTAATTCCACGTCCCATTCCCATTCTGATATGTCTATCCATGGCCTCCTCTACTGTCAAGATGAAGCCATGCTCAGGTTGGAGGAACAACACCTTATATATCATCTGGGTAGCCTCCAACCTGATGGCATGAACATTGACTTTTCTAACTTCCGTTAATGCCCCCCCTCCCCTTCTTATCCCATCCCTGATTTATTTATTTTCTCCCCCCTGCCCTTTTTGTTCTCTCTCTGCCCTTCACTCTGCCTGTTCTCTATCTCCCTCTGGTGCTCCCCTCCTCCTTTATTTCTCCCTAGGCCTCCCGTCCCATGATCCTTTCCCTTCTCCAGCTCTGTATCCCTTTTGCCAATCACCTTTCCAGCTTTTAGCTTCACCCTACCCCTTCCGGTCTTCTCCTATCATTTCGCATTTCCCCCTCCCCCCACTACTTTCAAATCTCTTACTATCTTTCCTTTCAGTTAGTCCTGACGAAGGGTCTCGGCCCGAAACGTTGACAGTGCTTCTTCCTATAGATGCTGCCTGGCCTGCTGTGTTACACCAGCATTTTGTGTGTGTTGATCCATAAAACTAGCCCATATACAATTCAGGTATTCCTACTCCACAGTACATGATAAACTCATCAAGGTGCACTTAAATTACATATTACATCTGTTCTTTATAGTAAATTTGTGGACGTGGTACCCTTTAACATAATGAACAAAGAGGATGTGTACAGTATGTAATTTATGTAATGAGTGTATCACGCACTGTGAATTTTGAAATTACTGTAATTAATCAATGAGATTAGTTGAGTGTTGAAAGGATATTTGGCTGAATTCTCCACTTTCTTTGTCTTTGCAAGTATCAGCAGTGACAACTCACTGCCATGGTTTACAATGCTGGTTCAAGAGATAAAAGCACAACAGCACATGGAATTCAGCACAAGCTGGATAATTGGACACAGGAATGGTCTGAGAGGATGTTTTTGTGATTATAAATGCATCCTGTAGTGTACCACAAGAACAGATTGAGGAACATTGGCATTTGAGTCTATAGTTCCCTGAAAGTCGACAGGGGATAGGGTGGTGAAGGTGGCACATGGCATGCTTGCCTTCATAGGTTGGAGCAAGAATATAATTGTTGGGACATGATAACTCTTGGTTAATGGCAGGGTTCATGGCATAAAAAAAATTAGGGAACACCTGCAGAGAATGCAGAGGAGATTCACCAGGATATTGGCTGAACTGGAGATGTTACATTATTGGGATTGACTGCATAGCTCAGACTTGTTTCCACTAGGGAAAAAGAGGCTAAATGGAGATCTGATATAGGTATATAAGACTCTCTTGATGGCGCTAGATGAAGTAGGTCACATTTTGTCTCTGCTCCAGTCATTTTTCAATTCCCTTTTGTTATCTATATCAAAGTGTTTTTAACACCCTTATATGTTTGAATTCTGAATTTTAATCAACAAAAATGACTAGCAGAGGAAGAAAGGCATTAGCCAAAGGCACGGAAATCGGTAATGGAAACAGGAAGAAAGAAGGAGTATTCGAACAACCTAAACAGCCTCAACTCACTTTGCAGGCTCTCTCGAACTTATTGGATGAAAAACTCAACAAGAGATTCGCTGCTTTGGAAGTAATGTTAAAGGAGAACAAAGGTAAATTGGAAGCACTTGAAAAGGAGAACGAAAAACAGCAATGGCAAATTTCAGAGCTTACTGAAACTGGGAAACAAAGAGATTCCAGACTGAATTCTTTGGAAAAGAAATTAAATTTGACTACTCATACATCGGAGTAGTATAAAGCCAAGATTATTGATTTGGAGAGTTGTAGTCGCAGACAGAATTTGTGAATATTAGGTCTCAGTGAAGACATTGAGAGTGGGGATCTTCCTAAATTTTTTTCTCAATTTTTAATGGAGGTCTTTGGCTTGGAGGTTTTGCTTCTCTTCCTGTACTCGACTATGCGCATCGGGCATTAAGACAAAACTGTCAAAAGAGTTAAAACTGCGCCCTGTGATTCTTCGATTTCACTGTGTGAGTACTAAGGAGCACTTAATTCGAATTGCTCATCGGAAAGGAAGTATTGAACATCAAAGTCTTAAGTTTTGTCTGGTTGAAGATTATTGTCCTGAGGTAATGCAAGAAAGACTGTGTTTTAAATTGGTGATGTTGGAATTATATCAAAGGAATTTCCGACCGGCTCTGCTATACCCTGCTTGCTTAAGAGTTGTTCTGCCTGATAAATCATTTAAATGGTTCAAATAGATAGATAGATAGATAGATAGATACTTTATTCATCCCCATGGGGAAATTCAACTTTTTTTCCAATGTCCCATACACTTGTTGTAGCAAAACTAGTTACATACAATACTTAACAGTAAAAAATGATATGCATCTAAATCACTATCTCAAAAAGCATTAATAATAGCTTTTAAAAAGTTCTTAAGTCCTGGCGGTTGAATTGTAAAGCCTAATGGCATTGGGGAGTATTGACCTCTTCATCCTGTCTGAGGAGCATTGCATCGATAGTAACCTGTCGCTGAAACTGCTTCTCTGTCTCTGGATGGTGCGATGTAGAGAATGTTCAGAGTTTTCCATAATTGACCGTAGCCTACTCAGCGCCCTTCGCTCAGCTACCGATGTTAAACTCTCCAGTACTTTGCCCACGACAGAGCCCGCCTTCCTTACCAGCTTATTAAGACGTGAGGCGTCCCTCTTCTTAATGCTTCCTCCCCAACACGCCAGCACGAAGAAGAGGGCGCTCTGCACAACTGACCTATAGAACATCTTCAGCATCTCACTACAGACATTGAATGATGCCAACCTTCTAAGGAAGTACAGTCGACTCTGTGCCTTCCTGCACAAGGCATCTGTGTTGGCAGTCCAGTCTAGCTTCTCGTCTAACTGTACTCCCAGATACTTGTAGGCCTTAACCTGCTCCACACATTCTCCATTAATGATCACTGGCTCCATATGAGGCCTAGATCTCCTAAAGTCCACCACCATCTCCTTGGTCTTGGTGATATTGAGACACAGGTGACGCACAAGAATTTTTCAAGGAACATTGTTTGAGCTCGGATGTTTAATAAATTTACTGTTCCTTTATGTTTGTATACATCTGGTTTACTAGTTAATAACCAGCTTATAGATTCAGACGTTTTAAGTTCGTAGAGCCTTGCCCTTGAGCTGATTCTCCTGGTACTTTGTTTTGGCATATGGAGGTTTATTATGTTTCTATGTTAAAGTTCCTTTCTTTTTCTTTTATTATTTTACTTTTTTGTTTTTAATTGTTTGCTTTAGAAAATTATTAAGACTATGACTTGGTGATTATTTGTTTTTTCTTGAAATATTATTAGATTGTATTATGCTTCATTTTTAAGACCCCCTGTCTTTTAAAATGGTCTGCAAATGGTTGATTTTTTCAATTAACTTGTGTTTGGCATTCCTTTCGCAATGTTTGGCTATGGGTGCTTTTA